>NC_057867.1:42597589-43797589 GCF_019393635.1 Dromiciops gliroides
TGAATAACTTTTCTTTGTAGAGAAGCTTTTTCATTTAATGTAACCAAAATTATCTACTTTATCCTTTGAAACTACTTTCATCCCTTGTTAACCCTACATGGCTAGGAAGCTGGGCCACCTCTACCTGCTGTTTAGAGACCTTTAACTAAGGGCCTAGATTACACTGACCAGAAATCCAGTAAGACCCAAAGGTTGTTATATACATTGATGCATGGAGTTTTCTCAAGCAACCCATATGTCTTATCGGAAAAATGGCCCAATACTGATCAATCAGTAACTATTTCCACATTCCTTTAATTTTTACCAACACTTGGGGGAAGTGGGATATCTTTTTTTAATGAATACAAGGAATTATACCTGTTTGCTCTCTTCTTCCCAACTTGGAACATCCCTAATCTTTTATCCAGTTAGAAAGTGGATTACTTAATGAATTGTTTGCTTTTAATTAATTGACCTTATTTGGTCAATAGTTTTTGATGTATAAAAGTCTGTCTAGGGCAGCTATGTGGCACAGTGGATAAAGCACCGGCCCTGGATTCAGGAGGACCTGAGTTCAAATCCAGCCTCAGACACTTGACACTTACTAGCTGTGTGACCCTGGGCAAGTCATTTAATCCTCAATGCCCCACTTTAAAAAAAATTTTTTTTAAAGTCTGTCTACCCTGTATTCAGAAACCGAATCTAAGCTAAGGGGCCCAATCCCTATTTGTTAAGCAATTGGCATGAATTACTAAATATATCAAAATGCTTGGAAGATCAAACCTTCATTTCTGCAGTCATTTCATTTTTTATCCATCAGACTTTGGGGGTATGAAAAGTTTATGATCTACTTCTCTTCTAATTTTCTTATAGTAATATTATTATGGTCATTATTTGTTGTTGTTTGTTGTTGTTCAGTTTTGAACAGTTGTGTCCAAGCCTTTCTGACCCAATTTTGGGGTTTTCTTTGGCAGACATACAGGAGTGGTTTGCCATTTCCTTTTCAAGCTCATTTTACAAATGAGGAAACTGAGGCCAACAGGGTTAAATAACTAGTCCAGGGTCACATGGCTAGTAAGTGTCTGAGGCCAAATTTAAATTTAGTAAGAGGAGTCTTCCTGACTCACGGCCCCGTATTTTATCCACTTGCAATAAGTAGCTGTCCTTATGGTAATTATACATCATTAATATTCACATCACCTATCCATTGTGACTTTATTATGGAATAAAACATGAGGTGTTGGCATAACTCTAATTTCTGCCAGACTATTTTATGGTCTCCCCAGAAGTTCTTATCAAATAGAGAATTCTTTCCCAAGTAATTTATGTTTTTAGGTTTATTTTAGGGTGGGTTATTCAGTTCCACTGTTTCTGATTCTCCCTTGTCCAGTGTGTTCCCCAATCTGCCTATTTATTTTTAACATATACCAAGTGGTTTTGATCACTGCTGCTTTACCCTGGTTTTCAATATTTGGATATGCTACTGCTCTGCTCCTCTTTCTTTCTTACCTTTTGTCATAGTTTTCCTTGACACGATAGATTTTGGTTTCTCCAAAAAAATTTTGTAATCATTTAATTGAGTTCTATAAAGTATCCTTTTGATAGTGTGATTAGTACACTATATTGTAAAGGGCAGCTAGATGGTGCAGTGGTTAAAGCACCGGCCCTGGATTCAGGAGGACCTGAGTTCAAATATGTCCTCAGACACTTGACACTTACTAGCTATGTGACCGTGGGCAAGTCACTTAACCCCCATTGCCTAAAAATATATATATATATATATATATATATATATATATATACACACACACACACACACACACACATATATATATATATATATATATATATACACACACACATATATATATATTGTAAACTCACTCTGAAAGTAGTCCTTTTCATTATATTAGAAAAACCTATCCAGAAGCATTCCTCAGTTTTTACTCCTTCAAGGAGCATTTTGTAAGTGAATTGTATATAAATACTGATTACACTTTGGTAGACTGACTTCCCAAAGTTTATGCATTTCGTAAGTATTTTGAATAGGATTTTCCATTTTATTATTACCATTCTGATACTGTTGATATTAAATAAAAATGATCTTAATTTTCCGTGGGTTTAATTTGTAGCCTACAACTGCACAGAAGTTATTCATTGTCTCAATTATTATCTTTACTGATTCCCTAGGATGTTCTAAGTCAGCATTTCTCAGAGTGTGATCCAGGGACCACTAGAAGTCCCCAAGATCTATTAAGGGGTTCCATGAGGCTAGAACTATTTTCATAATACTATTAATATGTTTTAATTTCTAATATGGTAAAGATGGATATACAGAATTCGCATAAACAAAAGTTCTTTGGAAGGGTCCTCACTAATTTTTAAGAGTATAAAGATGTCCCGAAGCCAAAAAAGCTTGAGAACCATTGTTCTAAGTAAACCATCATATATCAAGGGCAACGAAGGATTGATTTGCTTCCTATTGTGACTATAACAATCAACAAAAAAGATTTACATTTTCTCTCACAAATCATCTAGTTTTAGATTAGGCCAAATGCTCTTGTTTGTCATGGTCTTCTTGGATGATAATTCTTTTATTTACATTGTTAGCATTCACTCCCAGTTTTGTTACTTCAAAGAAATCCCTTTCCCTATAGGACCTTTCCTGATATCCCAAGTTAGCTGAGTGAGTTAGCTCAATCCTTCTTGAAATTGCTTTGTGTAACTTTACATATACTTACCTGTGGATATTGTGTATCTCGAAGTAGAATTAACATCTTTGAAAACAGAGACTTTTGTTGTAGTCTTTGTATACCTAGAATCATTTCAAGTGCCTACATATAGTAAACACTTTGTAAATATTTGTTGAACTGAATCAACACATTTGATATGAATTCTTTCCTTACCTTTATCTAAGTCATTGATAAAAATCTTTTGCAAAACAAGGCCAAGGACAGATCATATTGACATTAAAACATTAATGACTACTCCTTGGGTCTAGTCATTCAATCAGTTCCTCAGAATCCTTTTATCATCTAGTCCATAATTCTGCATTTTGCTCACAAAGGTGATATGAGAAACTGTTAAATGCTTTTTAAAAAATATAGGTAAATTATCTCTATGGAATTCCCCTGATTCATCAGTCTAGTAATTCTATCAAAAGAAGCGAGTAGGTAAAATTAATATAAGCATTTCTCCAAAAAGCTATGGCAGCTTTTAGGGATCATTACTTCAATTCATTGACATTCACAAATGTATCCCATTAGCAATGTATTCTAAATTTTTGCTAGAAACTGAAGTCAGGCTCACCATCCTATAGGTTGCAGACTCCAATCTCTTTCCTCTTTTGAACTTTGGAACATTTTCCATTTGCCAGAATCCTAACACTTCTCCAAACTTCTCTAATCTTTCAGAGTCTACTGATGGTGTCTCAGCCATCATACTCACAAATCCATTCGGTAACTAGAGATTTAATTTATCTGAATCTATTGACTTGAATTCATAGAGAGTAGTGACTCTTTTAGTATCTCCTTACTTACCTTAGTATTCAATTCACTATTAACCATTCTGTTATGTTTTCTGTCCTTTACAATTCAGAGAACATTTTTTTTGACAGAGAAAGTAGAAACAAGCAAATAGTTCTGCCTGCTGTCTATTGTCCATTACTAGTTATCATAGCCCAGGCCTCCAAGAGCAGAAGGCCTACCTTCCTCTTTTTTTGCAACCACAGCTGTAAAGGCCCCTTTGTCATTCTCTATTCTTAATGAACTGTGCTAGGATTTTGTATATATTCTCTATTACTTTCACTTGTTTCCATCTTCTGTGTTTGTCATTTAAAATTCTCATTTGGCTAATAAGTTTCATATGTATCTACATTCATCTCTTTAAACAATATTACCTTTTCTTCTTTTTTTAGAAGTGTTTTAATTTTTAAATTTTCATTAATCATAGATTTCCATCCATTGTCAGGTGGCCTCCCAGGAAAATGTATCTCCAAGATCCTACTTATCCTTTTCCTTAACCTCTTAAAATCAACTGTCCCCGAATCTAAAATGCATATTTGACTATAACTACTTTTTTTTTTAAATCACAAATCAAAGATAGGTAACATGGCCAATTCCACTCAGGATCCCTATAATTTCTACTTTATCTAAATATTCCCCCTTTTTCATCAAAATGAAGTCCCAAATAATACTTTCCTTCTCTGACTTAGTAAGGGTAAGTAATCATTAAGGTCAATCAACAATACAGTTCAAGAGAGGGAGGGAGAGAGAAAATCCATAAAGTCTACCATAACTACAATATTATGACTCCATGCTAATTTTTTTTTAATTTGCTCCCTATATTACTCATCTTTTTTTCTTCTTTCTAGGTGATTAATAATATAATCCAAGGATAACAGAAGTTCTTTTCTTCTTCCACTAATCTTTTCCGAAATGTCGTTTATCTTACTCTCTTCAATTTGCAGTTGCTAGTATACCTTCTTGACATACAAGGAAACAGTCTCTTTTCTGTTTGTTCTATTCCTGGTGAAGCCATAGTCTAGTAGCAAGTAACATTTTCCAACTTTTTGTCATACCTATGAGGTCAAATTTATTTCTTTTCATAAGAGCTCAATTATATATTGCTTACAACAAGCCATTTATGCATGAGGGCATAGATTTTATTGCTGGTTCTATTCTTGTGTATCATTTCCTATGAATTACTGGGACTCTGATACTATTGTTTCTTTGGTGTAGCTATATAATAACTAGCTTGGTAACAGTATAAAGACAATTTTTGTCTCTTTTCCTTTTTAAAGTGAATCTGTCTTGATTAGATTTGAAAGGCTGCTGGCAAATATATGTTTACCATCCTCATTAGTTGTACTCTAGCCCTTCTAAAGACCTTGTGATTCCTATATTTTAAATCCTGGCTCAGAAATAAAAATCCTATTTGTAGACACTGTCCTGTCAATGAGCTGTTCACTTCCCAAATCTGCACTTCTCTTCCCCAGTCCTTACAGAAGTAGCTGACATGATGAAAGCATCACCTGTGCCCCTGGAGACTTTGATTTTGTACCCAGGACTTTGAATTTCTTAGCAATGCCTTTTAGAATTCTTTTAGTGGTAATATCTGTTCCCATATGAATCACTAGTAGTGGGTGGTAGCAATTAATTTTGAAAACTCTTGTGAGGCTCTCCATTACATCTCAGATACATGCTCAGGGAAGCTCTTTATTGTTAATGTCAGATTGAAAAATAGCTGCCTTGAATTTTGAAGGCAGAGCCAAGATGGTGGAGTAGAGGAAGCAGCAGAGCTCTCCCAACATTTCCCTCCTAATAATGCCTCAAACTGAATTCTCATGTATCAGAGCCTACAAAAGGCAGGGAGTGATGCAATTTTCCAGCCCAATACAACTTAGAACGTCAGAAAGAAATGGTCTATGGCACTGGCCTGGGCGCTGGATGAGAGCATACCTGGCAGCAACAACAGATGTGAGCCTTAGGGGTAGCAACGGCAACAGCAGTAGCTTCAGGAGCTCTCAAGTCACTAATGGCAACTGGTCAGGGAGAGATTACAGGGGAGACAAATGCTCTCACTGAGACAAGGCAAGGTGTGATCTGGCAATTCCACTGACCATAGCTACTTCTGAGTCATAGTTCCAGGGCATGGCAGCTACTTCTGTATTCACAAGGGATCAGGGGCCCTGAGGAAGAATGAACTTTTTCAATCACAAGGTAGCAGGGGCCTTAAGAAGCAGAATCAAGGGGCCTTCCAAGACAAGGACCAGAGTATAGATCAAGAAATCACTTCCGGTTTACAGTACTTAGGAAGCACAGGAACTAGCTCTACAAACAACAGAGTCCAACTTGAACATAAAGTTCAGTCAAGAAACAATTTGGAAATATAAACAAATAATAAACAAGAATCTGATCACATAATGCTACTATGGTGACAGGAAAGATCAATGCACAAACTCAGAGGCAGACAAAGATATCAAAACAGCTACAACCGATGTCTCAAAAATATAAATTGGACACAAGCCCAACAAGAATTTCTAGAAGCACTAAAAATGTAATTTTAGGAATAAGAGAAGTAAAGGGGGGGGGGAAATGGGAAAAATGAGAGTGATAAAAGAAAATTGTGAAAAGGCACAAATGTCACAAAAGTACTGAAGAAAATACCTTTAAAACAAAATTGGCCAAATGGTTGTGTTTTTTAAATTTTCTGTGGCTACTGTATTTTATAAAATTGTTGCTACTTATATATTAATGGCTATTGCATCTGTTTTGGCACTATTTTTTATTAATTAATATTTTATATTAGTAAAGTATTGACCACATGGCAGTTAGCACAGGCAGAAAAGCCCCAGAGGACCCATGCTGTCTCTCAGAGAGCCAGTACATGGTCTCAAGGTCTAAGAAAAAGAACAATGTACACCAAGCAACTGCATTCCAAGCCAACAGAGTGGGTTCAGGAATCCAAGATGGTGACCCTCAACTGTTCAAGGTTGTTTATCCTCTTTTGATCAAGATGGGTCATTATACATTGACAAAAGCTAATTGTTAGCATCATTCAATTCCATTGGTTGATATGACTTGAGGGTAGTCCAAATTAAAATGAACTTTACAGATGGCATCACTGGGAAGTGTGCAAAGGGCTAAATTGCTCAAGGCAAAGTCCATTTTCTAGGTGTGGTTTAATCACATCAGTCCTTCTATGAGGTAGACAAAAGAATCAATCTCTATTCCTTTTGTTCACCTGGGCTCAGCCCAGGCAGGGGCTCAACTTCCTGGGGTAAGGGGGAGAAAGGGACTGAAACTGATCTGGATCCCACCAAGAAACTCATTATTAATAATTATTTTCTCACATGGTTGAAGTGGTACAAACATCACTGGTGGAAAAAGCTCCTTAAAAAGCATAACTGGCTAAATGGTAAAAAAAAAAAAAAAAAGGTAATAGACTTGCTGAAAAAAAATAATTCCTTTAAATTTAGAAGTCGGCAAGTAGAAGCTAATGACTCCAAGAAACAATAAAACAAAGTCAAAGGAATGAAAAAACACGATGAAATGTAAAATATCTCATCAGAAAAACAAATTACCTGAAAAAATAGTTTGAGGAGAAATAATTTTAAAATTACGGGACTACCTGAAAGCCATGATGAAAGCAGAGTCTACACTTATCTGAAGAAATTATCAAGGAAAACTGTCCTGATGTCCTAGAACCAGAGGATAAAATAGAATTGAAAGAATCCACTAATAACTTCCTAAGATTCCCAAATGAAAACTCTTAGAAATATTATATTCAAATTCCAGAGCCCCTAGTTCAAGGAGAAAATATTGAAAGCAGACAGAAGAAACCATTCAAATATTGTAGAGCCACAGTTACAATTGCACAGGATTTCCCAGTTTCCACATTAAAGAAAAAGAGGGCTTAGAATATGATATTCTGAAATGCAAAAGAGCTAGGATTACAACCAAGAATAACATACCTAGCAAAACTGAGCATAAACCAATAAAGAGAAAATGGAAATTGGGGCAGCTAGATGGCGCAGTGGATAGAGCACTGGCCCTAGAGTCTGGAGTACCTGAGTTCAAATCCAGCTTCAAACACTTAACACTTACTAGCTGTGTGACCCTGGGCAAGTCACTTAACCCCAATTGCCTCACACACACACACAAAAAAGACTCCCCCCCCCAAAAAAAGAGAAAATGGAAATTTAATGAAATAGAGGACTGGGATGGGATGAGTATACTTATAACTACTAAGAATATTATCAGCATTAGGACAGTTAGAAGAACTCCACAAAGATAGTGGACAAGGGAGTGACTCAATTAAAGTTTGTAATCATAATTATGATTGGAAATAGGATGAATTCACCCAAAAAATGGAAGTGGATAACAGAATAGATTAGCAACAAGAATCCAAAAATATGCTGTTTACAAAAAACATACTTGAAATAGAGAGACAGACACAGAATTAAAAGGGTCCAGAGCATAGCCTATTATGCTTCAACAGAAGTAAAAAGGTAGGGGTTGCAATAATGATCTCAGTAAAAGCAAAACAAAAATAGACCTAAGTAAAAGAGATGAGCAGGGAAACTACATTTTGATAAAAGGTACCATAGACAATTAAACAATATCAATATTAGACATATGCACCAAAAAACATAGCATCAAAATTCTTAAAGGAAAAATAATTTATTTAAGGAAGAAATAGACAGTAAAACCATAGTGAGGTACAGTTTCCCTTCTCAGAACTAGGTAAATGTGAGCATAAAATAAATAAGAAAGACATTAAGGAGATGAAGAGAATTTTTAAAAAGTCAGATGTGATAGATGACTGAAGAAAACTGAATTTCTAAGATGTATAAGTCACATTCACAAAAACTGACCATGTATGAGGGCAAAAAAACCCCTCTCACAAACATATGTACAAAAGCAGAAATATTAAATACACACTTTTCAGACTATAATACAATAAAATTTATGTTCAATAAAGGGTCTTGGAAGCATAGATTAAAAATTAATTGAAATTAAATAATTTAATCCTAAAGAATGAGTGGTTTATAGAACAAATCAAAGAAACAATCAATAATTTCATTAAAAAGAATGACAAAAATGAGACAACCTATCAAAATTTGTGGGATGCAGCCAAACTATTACATAGATGAAAACTGATATCTCTAAATGTGTACATCAATAAAAGAGAGAAAGAACATAGCAAAGAAATTGGCATTTAATTGGAAAATAGAGAACAAATTAAAAACCCTCAACTAAATACCAAAATGGAAATCTAGAAAATCAAAGGAGAGAGCAATAAACCTGAATGCAAAAAAAGCAAACCTAAATAAAGCTAAAAACAGGTTTTCATGAAAAAAAAGATAATCCATTGGTTAATTTGACTAAAAAAGAAGAAAACCCAATTACCAGTCTCAAAAATGGAAAAGGGTAAATGCACCATCAATAAAGACAAAATTAAAGTAATTATTAGTATTTTGTGCAATTATGTGCCAGTAAGCTAACAATCTAAGTGAAATTGATGAATATTTACATAAATATAAACCAGATTAATGGGAGAAGAAACGGAATACTTAAATTTCCTTTAGAAAAAGAATTTAAAGAAGCCATAAATGAGCCCCTAAAGAAAGAACCTGGGGCAACTAGGTGGCACAGTGGATAAAGCACTGGCCCCAGATTCAGGAGGTCCTGAATTCAGATTCAGCCTCAGACACTTGACACTAGCTGTGTGACCCTGGGCAAGTCACTTAATCTCCACTGTCCCACAAAAAAAGAAAGAAAAAAAGAAAGAAACCAATACTATATAAACTCTTTGAAAAAATATACAAAAGAGTTCTACTAAATTCCTTTTGTGACACAAATACGTTTTGATACCTAAATCAGGGAGAACAAAACAAGAGAAAGAAAACTATAGGCCAATTTCACCATGACCACATGAGATTTTTACCAGAAACATAGGGCTGCTTAAGTAGGAGGAAAATAGTCAGAGTAATTGACCATATTAATGACAAAACCAAAAATCATATGATTATCTCAATAGATCCTGAAAAGCTTTTGACAAAATACAGCTCCTATTCCTATTAAAAACTATAGAAAGCAAGGAATAAATGAAGAATTTTTAAAAATTGCAAGTAGTTGTGGGCAGCTAGGTGGCACAGTGGATAGAGTACTGGCCCTGGATTCAGGAGGACCTGAGTTCAAATATGGCCTCTGACACACTTGACACTTACTAGCTGTGTGACCCTGGGCAAGTCACTTAACCCTCATTGACCTGCCCCCCCCCCAAAAAAAAATCACAATTAGTATCTATCTAAAACTAAGAGCAAATGTTATCTGCCACAAGAATAAGTCAGGTGTGTTCCCAGTTAGATTAGGGGTGAAGCAAATATGTCTATCATTACTTCTTTTTTGTTTGTTTTTTGAGGGCAATGAGGGTTAAGTGACTTGACCAGGGTCACACAGCTAGTGAGTGTTAAGTGTCTGAGGCGGGATTTGAACTCAAGTCCTCCTGAATCCAGGGCTGGTGCTTTATCCACTGTGCCACCTAGCTGCCCCTTATCATTACTTATATTATTTAAATGTTGTATTAGAAATGCTAGCTATAGAAATAAGAGAAGAAAAATAAATTGAAGGAATAAAAATAGGCAATCAGGAAAGAAAACTATAACTCTTTGGAAATGATATGGTAGCATAACTTAAGAACCCTACAGTATCAACTAAAAATAGTTGAAACTATTAACAACTTTAGCAAATTTGCAGGATATAAAATAAATCCACATAAATCATCAGCATTTCTCTATATTACCAACCATAACAAGAAGGAAGAAAGGACAAGTAAAATTCCATTTGAAATAACTACAAATATTACAAAATACTTGGGTGTCTACCTGCCAAGAAAAACCCAGGGACTATATGAACAAAATGCTTTTCACACAAATAAAGACAGATTTAAACAACTGGAGAAATATTAATTGCTAGGGGCAGCTAGGTGGTGCAGTGGATAAAGCACCGCCCTGGATTCAGGAGGACCCGAGTTCAAATTTGGCCTCAGACACTTGACACTAGCTGTGTGACCCTGGGCAAGTCATTAATCCTCATTGCCATATCAAAAAAAAGAAGAAAAAAGAAATATTAATTGCTCATGGGTAGACCAAGTCAATGCAGTAAAAATGACAATTCTACCCAAATTAATTTGCTTATTCAGTGACATACCAATCATACAAAGAATTATTTTATAGAGCTAGAAAAAAATAATAACAAAATTCATCGGGAAGAACAAAAGGTCAAGAAATTTTTAAAAATATGACGGAAGTTGCCCTAGCAGTACCAGATTTAAAACTTGTAAAAGTGAAATGAGCAGGACCAGAACAGTGTACACAGTAGCAGCAATATTGTAAGGATGATCACCTTTGAAAGACATAGCTATTCTGATCAAGACGATTCAAAGGCAATTCCAAAGGATGCATGAAGAAAACTTATATTCACCTCCAGAGAGAACTGATGAACTCCAAGGACAGACTGAAACATACAGTTTGCACTTTATTCTTCTTGTTTTTTTGCCAACATGGCTATTATGGAAATATATTTTGCATTACTTCACATGTATAGTTGATATCATAATGCTTGCCATCTCAATTGGTGGAAGGAGCAGAAGAGTAGGAGAACATTAAGAATTCAAAAATTTTTAAATGTTAAAAATAAATAATAAACATTATTTTTAAAATAGAGGGAACTATGATAAAACTGTCATAAAGTGAATTAATACAGGACATTCTAAACAAATCCCTTTCCTTTCAGTTGTGTTCTCAGGGCTAGCAGCATGACAAATAAATCATGGTCCTTGTAACATGGAATGGAATTCTTATTTCCAAACAAATAACTTACAAAATGCTTCTTTTAGATACAAACCATTTATAAATTAGGGACTTCACATACTAAAGAATTTTTTTAAAGTCATCCTTCCAATCAGAAAAACAAATGACTGAATTTACTTTTGACACTTACAGGGCATTTTGTAGTCTACGTTGACCATTTGATGATTGGGGTTATTTTCCCCACCAATATAGGTCACAATCCCAACTTGCATTTTATTCGTATGCAATTTTTTTTTCTTTTTTGCATGGGGCAGTGAGGGTTAAATGACTTGCCCAAGGTCACACAGCTAGTAAATGTCAAGTGTCTGAGGCTGGATTTGAACTCAGGTCCTCCTGAATCCAGGGCTGGTGTTTTATCCACTGTGCCACCTAGATGCCCCTCTGCAATTCTTCTTAATGCCTTTCCTTTGAGGACCTGCACATTTCACTAGAGACCTTTCTCTGATACTTTTAGTACCTAGGGAATTTTGGTATACCAATATTTTCAAAAAATATTTTCTTCTGCCTTTGGTTTGCAACCACCAAATGTCCAATTTATCTTGTTGTCTCCCATGTTAGAATGTGAACTCCTTGAGAGCAGGAACTATCTGTGTGTATTCCACCCCCTCTCCCTGTTCCCGTGATATAAGTTTATTAAGGGCAGGAACTGTTTCATTTTTGCTTTTGTAGCTCAAGCACTTAGAATATGGCTTGGAGACAAAGTAGGATCTTAAGGACTGTGTTTGAGTTGAATATTATTATTATCATTATTTTACAGGTGAGGAAAATGAGGTTTAGGGAAATTAAGTGAGTTGCTCATTTGCACAGCTAGTAACTCAGAAGTAGGACTCAAATCTACATAATTAAATAACTATGAGACAAGGGAGATGAAGACAAAACTTTTGAAAAGAGGAATGCCATGACCAGAGCAGTGTACTGCAAAGACTGGGAGGGAGTGAGATAAAGTAGAAAGCATCTTTCACACAGTGTCAGGAAAGACCTGGATTAAAGATCCTACTGTGTCTCCAAGCCATATACTAAGTGCTTGAGCTACAAAAGCAAAAATGAAAGAGTTCCTGCCCTTAATAAACTTATATCAGGGTATAAGGAGAGGAGGGTAGAAAACATAAATACGAAATTAAATAAATGGAAGTAATTTCCATCAGAGATGATATTAGCAACTAGGGGGAAAATGTAGGCTTCCTTTAAGAAGTGATACTTGAGTTGAACTTTTAAAGAAACTTGGAATTCTAGAAGGCAGAAGTGAGGAGGGAGTGTGTGTGTGTGTGTGTGTGTATTTGTTGTTGTTGTTTTTGCGGGGCAATGAGGGTTAAGTGACTTGCCCACGGTCACACAGCTAGCTAGTAAGTGTCAAGTGTCTGAGGCTCGATTTGAACTCAGGTACTCCTGACTCCAGGGCCGGCGCTTTATCCACAGCACCACCTAGTTGCCTTGTATGTATTTAATAATAAACATTTTTATTTAAAATTTTGAGTTCCAATTTTTATCCCTCCTTTCCTCCCTCCCCACCCCCACCCCCCTGTAAGAAAATAGGTTATACATGTGCAATTATGTAAAATATTACCACAGTAGTCATTTTGCATAAGAAAACTTGAACAAAAGAAAAAGAAAGTGAAAACAGAATGCTTCAGTCTTTGTTCAATCAATATCAGTTCTTTCTCTGGGAGTGGATAGTATGCTTCATCATTAGTCCTTTGGGATTGTCTTGGATCACTGTACTGCTGAGAGTAGTTGTCATTCACAGTTCTACATCAAACAATATTGTTGTTACTGTGCACAATGTTCTTTTGGTTCTCCATCACTATATATCAGTTTATATAAGTCTTTCCAGGCTTATCATCCTGATTTTCATTTCTTATAGCACAATAATATTCCATCACCATCATATACCATAGCTTGTTCAGCCATTCCCCAATTGATGGACATCCCTTTGATTTCCAATTTAGTATTTTTTGGTGAGGCAATTGGGATTAAGTGACTTGCCCAGGGTCACACAGGCAGTAAGTGTTAAGTGTCTGAGGCTGGATTTGAACTCAGGTCCTCCTGACTCCAGGGCCACTGCTCTATCCACTTCACTTGGTCATCTAGCTGCCCCTGATTTCCAATTCAGCCATCACAGATAACTACAAATTTACTGAGAACTGACTGACCCCCACCTATTCTCCATTCCCAGGTCAATGAACTGCCTGGGGCTAACTAATCTTTGTCAATTCTAGACTCTTGATTGATTTATGGTTCTCCCCCCATGAAAACTATCCCCTCCCAATGGTTCCCCACCTTACTCCTTGAACTTTGTTATGATGTAAAAGGGTCAATCTACATTAATTAGTTTCTATTTAGAGTTAAGTAGCATCTATACTTAACTCAGGAGCAGTTCTATTGTTTCCTCTGTTAAAGGTTCACTTACATTAAGTAGTTAGTACTTGCCTGCCAAAAGTCTTTTGGTTCCTTTTGTTCTGTTACCCCATAAAAACCCTGTCTTCCATTCCCATCTTTGAGTATTCCTAGCTTCTTGCTTTGTGATACCTGGAGCTAACATTACTTATCTCACAGGTTAGCAAATAAATGATCAAATGAGATAATGTATATAGTTTGCAAAACATAAGTATTATATAAATGAACATTATTATCAAATTACATCTTCTATGGCCTAGCCACTCCCACCAAAGTTTTAGGATTATAGATCCTGAGTCCCATGATCAGGGATAAACCTAAAGAATCAATTTCAATTTTTAGCTCATTGTACCTACCTATAATTGCTACAGGAAAATAATAATAACTGAAGCCATGAAAGTGGAGAGTACCAAAGGAAAGGGTGTAGAGAATGATGAGAAGACTTATAGAATAATTGGGGGGGGGGCAACAATATCTGATGTCATCTAATATCTAAGATAAGGAGCCAGGAAAAAAAAAGAAAAGAAACACTCAAGAGAAGTAGGAGGAGAATTTTAAGAGTATAATATGGAAGTAAAGAGAGCAATCTAGAAATAAAGGAAGGCACCTAATATCCATTGTTACAGAGATGTCAGAGTATTAGGACTTCCCAAAAGGTCACTGGATTTATTGGTAAGTAGATCATTAGTGACTTTTTATTTTATTTAATTTTTAATATATCTTTTTTCTTTTCATGGGACAATGAGGGTTAAGTGACTTGCCCAGGGTCACACAACTAATAAGTGTCAAGTGTCTGCATTCAGATTTGAACTCAGGTCTTCCTGAATCCAGGGCTAGTGCTTTATCCACTGCCCCATCAAGCTGCTCCATTAGTGAATTTGAGATGTTTCAGTAAAGCAGTATAAACAGAAACCAGATTTCCAAAGTCTGAGGAGTGACTGGATGGTAGACAGTTGAGGTGGTGACTATAAAGTACTTATGAAAGTTAGGAGATGAAGGCAAGGAGAGAGATGGTATTATAACTTGAGGAAGGGGTAGGGTTAAAATATTTTGTCTTAAAGACAGAGTAGACCTAAGCAAATTTGCAGGCTGAAGTAAAGTAGCCAATTTAGAGAGATATAGGGTCCATAATGATGGGGTGGGTGAATGGTGATAAATAATCATGAATGTATCTCATATATGTATTTCAGTAAGACTATGATTCATCATAAGTCAATTTTAAAATGTTAGATAATACGATTACAAAAAGACATATATCTTCTAACTTTACCTCTGTCCAATGATTGGACATTTAAACAGCACTATGGTCAATTACATAAATGTGAATGAGACAAATCTATAGTATTACAGGAAAATTCCTAAGTCCTACATACAGATTTACTGATTACACTACTTTCATTCTATTCCATTTGTCGTAGAAATTTGCATACATTTGTAATTAAGACTAGATACAACTCAGCCTTGGGATTAGGTATGGAATGGCATTACAACACTTCTCTTTACTTCCATTTTACTACATAGGTATTAGTGAAAACCTTTCTGAAACTCCCTATGTTGTGTTTCTACTTCTCTTGAAGGAAAAGGGGGGAAAGTTTGGCAGGGAAGAAGGGGAAATAAGTTGTTATGAGGGGGAAAGGGAAAGAGAAAAAGAATGATTCCCTTCATCATTTTTGACAATCCTAAGTCATTTAAATAATTAAATGAGGCTACAAGAGATTATTCTGTTAATGTGGTACTTAGGATGTGAGAGATTCAACAGAGACCTCTGTGCTTTATGGAAATAGGTTTAGAATATATCAGTTGATATAATGCTCTCAGTATCCCAGTGTATTACTATACTTGATGATGGGGAGAATGAAAATTCCCAATTTTCACCATTAAGTTCCATTTCTGCACACTAGCATGGCCCCATACTCATGAAAGCAAAAATTAATCTAATTGTCCAGAGGCTAATTTTGTACAGAAATAGTTACACACTTTTTATTCTAATTCCATAGCCTTGCCCATGTATTTTTCTCAGCGTCTGCATAAACCATAACAGACTGTCACTACTAAATTTTGAAGAAAATTAAAGGGATAGCCTTTCTATTCTTTTTATCATATTGTTAACTAATACCTAATTTTTGATTCCCCCAAACATCCTATTTCTCTTTTTAGCATTAATGCTTTCCCGTGTTCCTCAGACAGTAACTGCCTATATTTCAGACTATTTTCACTCAAATGTATTTAGTTTGAATGAGTTCACATCTCAAATTTATATTACTTGGATAATGTCAACACAGACATTACATTAGTCTTGGGCTTTCCAGAGGTTTCAATCCACTAATGAAATAAGAATGATGAATAAATGAACTACAGTATAAGCTCTCTCCATGATACTCAAACATTAAGTGGAAATCTCAAAAGACACATGTGGATTTAAGTAATAGATAAAATAAATGATGAAAAAAAATACTTGACCTACACCCGAGACTAATTTCTTTAAAATGTAATATATCTTCTATACTTATGGTTTAGGGGCATCCTGCTATGTCTGCCTTCAGAAACCACTTAAATTTTAATCCCAGAATGAATAATGATAACTAACATTTCTATTTTGCTTTGGAGTTTTCCAAGTGCTTTCCTGAAACCATCCTATGAGTGTGAGAAAGGTTGGGTGAGAATTTCCATGATTTCCTGAGGAAACTGAAGAGAAGGTTCAATAGTGGACTTACTCCCACTTACATAGGAAGTGGCACAGCCAATATCTAAACCCATATTGTCTGAGTCTAAGCAGGGGCACTGCATTAGAACATTCTGCCTCTCTAATCAATCATACTGAGGTGCTTTGAGGACTCTTTTAGAATTGTATTAATGTGCTTAAATTTGGTAAAGAACAACATAATGTGGTATTCTGAAAACATTTTTAAAAGAAGCTACAAAATGTAATACATATTAATACATGTACATGCTCCTTTAAACCTTCCATTTAGGTTGGGTAAATTGTAACAAATTGGACCAATGTGTGCTTAAAAAAAAAGCAAGTGAACTTACTACAACAGTGATCTAAGCTACATAATCATATTACCTTCCAAATGGAATTGCTGGAGAATACAATGAGTAACAGCGAATGGAGATGTATTTGTTAAGTTAAAAACAGGGAATTGATGAAATTAAATCTCTTTGATGTTTGTTGTTTTCAAAATATCAACAGCTTCTCCAGCAAGATGTTTATGTAAAAAAAAAATCCTATGGAATGTGATAGCTTCTTTAAAAAAGCAAAACAGCAAATTAAAAAAAAAATCCTATGTTAATCAAATTGGATTTGGACAACTTTTCCTTTCATTTTTTCCCTGAGGTTTGAAGTGTGGATGTTATTGGTCTTCAATTATATATGTCATTAAAGAAAGGTGTTGTCATATTGAAGTTAAGAGTAGACTTCTGTGTTCTAAGAAAACGACAAACAAAAACAAAAAATTTCAGCTTGGAGGCAACTGGAAGCAAAGAACTGCCTTTTCCAGCTATCTTTTCTAGTGGAATTAACTTCATCCATGCAGTTCTATGTTAACCAGAACTTGGCAATAGTGGAGATACAGATTCAAAATACGACTCTATAGTTCATTTTTTATTCTAGTAAATGCCTATGAAATTCTAGCTTCCACTAAAATAATGGAAAGACATAACTAAATGCAGGGTAAGACCGACTTCTAATTACACTCTAAAACCAATGTTTCTTCTGCAGTTGCTACATGAAATGATATAATCAAATCCCCCCTCCTCCACAGGCATACCCTGCCATCCCCTGGAATGGAACAAGCATTTGGCTAGCTAGATAACTTACACTTTGAGAAATGGGTAGGGTCAAAGCTTTTTAACTCCATATGTGTAGACAGGACCAAGGTCAGGGTCTTCAATCAAGAACTTAACCCTCTTTCACTGCATGATCATTTGGGGATGTGACATACTATACCTAGCTGTTCCCCAATTTCTACTAAACTAAAAGAATTCTTTTAACATCCTGGGGTCAAGGAAAGAACGTTAGATTTGGATTCAGAGAATCTGGGTTCAAATTCCACTTCTGTTACTTATGAAGACATGGGAACTTAAGTCTCCTAGCTTTTGGGGGGGGGGGCCTTAGTTTTTCCAGCTATAAAATAGTGATAATACTACTTGCAATCTTGATTTTTAAGACTTATAAAGAAATTGCCGTGAAAAATGAAAAGCACTAGAAAACTATGAGTGTCTATTAAAAATGTCAGTTAAAGGATATTTAGAATGCACATTAAAAGAAAGGATGATGACTTAAGTGGTTTAATGTCAGCCTTGTCCTGTAGGTAGGACAGGATTCAGTTCTTGTTAGAAGTCCTAACTCCGATATTCATTGAGATTAGTGTGACCTAGCTCCCATGATCCCTCCCAAAAATAATTTACCAAAAGGACTGATAATGAAAAGGTTTAAAACTTCTAAAATCTAGGGGTGGGAGGTTGTTTTCTAAGATTCAGGACTCTTGTAAACAGATGCTGTTAAATTATGAAAGTTTAGAAGGTTAGAGTCTCAGAGGTGGAAAGACCCTCAAAGGCCATTTATTCCAACACATACATGACCAAAAGTCTCCTATAGAACAATAGCCTGACAAATGGCTATCCAGTAAGCATTAAATTCCATGATTCTGGTTAAGAAACAGAGAGGTTGGGGCAGCTAGGTGGTGCAGTGAATAAAGCACCGGCCCTGGATTCAGGAGGACCTGAGTTCAAATTCAGCCTCAGACACTTGACACTTATTAGCTGGGTAATCCTGGGCCAAGTCACTTAACTCTCATTGCCTCGCCAAAAAAAAAAAAAAAGAGAGAGACTGGTCAATGGAACACACTGGGTATGCAAATATACAGAAGAAAACATAGTAGCTTAGTGTTTGATAAACAGAAAAGGTCCAGTTTATGGGTCTGTTAACCTGTAAATTAAGTAAACAATCAATATAGGAGAAAATAAGGTCTAAGGTCTTTAATCGGGGCAGAAGAACTATAGCTCTTGGTATCACAAAGCAAGAAGCTAGGAATACTCAAAGATGGGAACTGAGGGCAGGGTTTTTATGGGGTAACAGAACAAAAGGGAACTTAATGTAAATGAACCTTTAACAAAAAAAACCATAGAACTGCTCTAGATTCTAGTATAGAAGCTACTCAACTCTAAATAGAAACTACTTAATGTAGGTGGACCTTTTTACAAAATAACATAAAGTCCAGGGAGTAAGGTGGAGAACCACTGGGAGGGGATAGTTTGCTTGGAGGGAGGTGGGTGCTCCATAAGTGAATCAAGAGTATGGAACTGACAAAGATTGGTTAGCCCCAGGCAATTCACCTTCCTAGGTGGGGAATCAGTCAGTTCTCAGTAAATTTGTAGTTATCAAAGGCTTTGACAAATAATAAAAAAAAGAAGTTAGGAAAAATTCAAAGTAGTCCAGAAGAAACTAAGTATAGACTAGCATCTCATACTGTATGCCAAGATAATTTCTAAATGGATGCATGACTCACAAATAAAGGATAAATCATAAACAAATTACAGAAGCAAGGAAGAAATTACTTCTCAGATGGTCACAACCAAACAAAAGATAGAGAGAATCACAAAACATAAAATGGAAATTTCAATTATAAAATTAAAAAAAAAATGTTTCCAAAGACAAAACCAATGTAGCTAAGGTAAGAAGAGAGGCAGTTAAATGGAGGGAAAAAATCTTTACAGGAGATTTCTCTGGCAAAGTCTTCATTTCTGAGACATATAAGGAACTAAATAAAATTAATAAGGATAAGAGCCATTCTACTCTTGAAAAATAGTCAAAATATAGGAACAGGTAGTTTTTAGAGGAAGAAATCCAAGCTACAAATAGCTATATGAAAAAATCCCTAAATCACTAATAACTTGACAAATGCAAATTAAAGCTGCTGTGAGGTTCTATACAACACTCATCAGACTGGCAAAAATGACCAAAAGAAAAAGAAAAAAAGAAAATGGCAAATGGTAAAGGGGCTGTGGTAAAACAAGTACACTAATGCATGACTGGTAGAAATAAAAACTAGCCCAGCCTTTCTGGAAAGCAATTTGGAATTATACTCCGAAACTATTAAACTGTGATCCAGCAATATCATCTTTACCCTCCAAAAGGTGTTAATAGTGGCAAAGAATTTTCATATTCTGTTAATTTTTGTACTTTTTATATAAATAATGATCAACTTCTTTAAATTCTCCATTTTCCTAGCATATACTTGTATGTAACAAGCCCTGATAAGTTTTTTTTTTAATTTCCTTTTTGTTTGTTGTAAATTCACTTTATTTCTCTTTATTTAATTGTTTTGGTAGTTAGATAGCTTTTTCTCTTGATCAGGTTTTATTTATATTTATGAATTATTTTAAAGAATCATCTTTTAAATTTGCTTATCACTTCTGTAGTGACTAATTTCTTTTTTTCTATTTCTCTTAAATTTTCAAGAGTTTCTCTTTGGTAGTTATTACAGATTTGTTAATTATCTATTTTAATTACTTATCCAGCTTATTAATGCTTTTTTTTTTTACTTTATTAAGTTGTGCTATTTTTTCCTGGAGGTTTACTTTAGCTATCACAGAAATTGTTGCACATTATTTCAAAATTATCATTCCTTTGTACCATAGTAAATGCATAATAAATTCTATTTATTTGCCTTCATGGCATTCTTTGTTCTTTATGTGAATTCAGGTTTCCATTATTATCTCTATTTAAGTTGGTATCTTTTCCTTGTGTCCCTAGCATTTATTACCATTTTAGTGAATTATGAAATGTTTTAATATTTCTGTACTTTACACACAGGTATAGTTTCTCTGTCACATCATATGGTCTTTATTTTGGTAAAGGTATCATATAATGTTCAAATACACATTCGATTTTTAATGTTCACATTTAGAAAGCACCATAAACCTTTTCTTTTAAATTTAACTTCCACAATAGTTTTTAGTTCCACTTTTTCCTTTTTGTTTATCTTGTTCAATTTATTCAGATCTGAGAGAAGGAAAATGAAGTTTCCTGTGATTATGGTCAGTATCTGTGTCTCTTATTCTAAAATGTATATATGAGTTTTATGAGTTTAAATGCTATGCCATTTAGTGCAAATAAAATTAATATTGCTATTCTTTAATTGTCTGTGACAACATTAAGGATAATTGTGGCTTCCCTATTTATGTCTTGATATTATGAATTTTTATTTTTGCTTTGACTGATAACATGATTTCAACTCCTAAATTTTTTAGTCATTGTCACTCTGTGTTTATTTTTAAAATCTGTTTCTTATATAAATCATAAATGACATTTTGGTATCTTTTTTATCATGTCACTCTGCTTTTTTTTTTACTATACTGTTTAATACATTCACATTTATGGTTATGATTAGTTGTGTTTTCCTCCATTTGTTTCATTTGCATTGATTTTAGCCCCTTCCCTCTTTAAAGTCACTATTTTGTCCCTGTAATTAGTTTTTCTTAAGATACTTTGATGCTAATGTATTCCTACAGGCACAACCACTATCTTCCATTTACCTGCCCAATCCTGAGTCCCTTGAATGTATATTAATTGCTACTTTATCTTCCTTTGTTTTAATCTCTCCCCTAACTGTGACTTCCCCCTTTATCCAAACTAGCAGGTAGCTAAAAATTCTCCCCTATCCAGATCCTGAAAATTCTTAGCTTAAGTAATATTATTTTACTACAGCCATTTCCATCAAGTTTTTATTGAGTTTGTCCCACTTATTACTACTATCTATGGCTAGTACCTTCTGATTTCTATTCTCCCATTTGTGGGTTATACCCTTACTCATTACTCCTTTACTTTCTCTATTCCTCTTATGAAGGTAGAGTTTCTGGAGTTCCAAACTTGAATTCTCTATTATATCTCATCTCTATATCATCACATGCATAAATACCACTCGTCCTCTTTTCCATACCCATTTATGTATTTCAAATGCATTACTGTGCTACTATACAATATCATGAAGTACAAGCTTTGCTCACAGAAGGTAGTCTTCTACTGTGCCTACTTTCCCTCAGTCTGAATCCATTAAAATGTCTCATTCTCTCTTTTTTTTCTGTGAGGCAATTGGGGTTAAGTGACTTGCCCAGGGTCACGCAGCTAGTAAGTGTTAAGCGTCTGAGGCCGGATGTGAACTCAGGTACTCCTGACTCCAGGGCGGGTGCTCTATCCACTGTGCCACCTAGCTGCCCCTCATTCTCTTACAACACACACACACACCCTCCTCTCATATATTCCCATGGGAATATTCTTTTCATTTTTGCCTCAGAGACAAGATCAGCTTTCTCATTCATCTATCCCAGTTCTTCCTCTTCAATTTTCCTCCGCCTCTTGCAACTACCCACTCTTAGTGAAACACCAAGGAAATTACTAACCCTTCTCTTCTCTGCTCAAATGACTGGAGGTACACATCCAAACCTCTTTTGTTTCTAACTTCTTTTCTCCTTGCTAGAGTAACTTCCTACTTTATTATATGTAACACAAAAGATCTTGACTCACTTAGAGGAGGGCACAATATTTAGCCCACAGAATATTAATTCAGCTATTCCCATCTTTTTGTTATGGGAAAATAGGTGGGGGGTTTGGGATAGGGGTAGGGAAAGGGGTTTGGGGTTCTTAGGAATTTCTCTTTAAAGAATTACATCCTCTTGCACACAAATCCAATAGAATATGATAATAGTTTATTTAGGGGCCGGGGGAAAGGAAACCAAGAGAGAAACCCTTGGACTTCTTAAGGGGAGAAGGCATAGCAGAGAGGTGTGGCTCTGAGATACCTATCTCCTCAAAGGCAGATACTTTTGTAGAGGACTGATGGGGGTGATCATCTGACTGTGGAAAGTTCTCTTATTGGGGGAGGACCGTCCCCCACTGGTGGTGGCTGGGGGAGTTGGGTAAGGGATCTCTCAAGCCATATCTCTCCTTCTCCCACCACAAAGGCAGCAGCCACACCTAATTTTATCTCCCCAGGGGTGGGGGAGACTGGAATGAAGGGTGGTGGTCCTGGAGCTAGCTCAGTCCCTATCCCAAGCCACTTATCTCTTTAGGTGTGTCTGGCTTTGGTTTAGTTTCTCCAGAAGGTTCTTTGATATACCCCAGAAAATTTCTGGGGTGCTAGGCCCATAACATTTTCATGGCCCAATGCATAGGGTGCATAGCACTCTATCCAGAAAGATCTGAGCTCAAATTCTGCCTCAGACAAGCAAGTAAATTAACCTCAGCCTCAGTTTCCTTATATGTAAAATGAGAAAAATAATAACTACCTCACAGAGTTGTTTTTAGATTCAAATGAGAACATTGCAATGATTTGCAAACCTCAAAGCACTATAATAATGTGAGCTACTGTTAGCATCGTAGGTCCCTTTTGTTCCTTGATGTTGTTTTTCTGTTCTTTTATTCACTTCAGTTCAAATTATTTTAGAAAACAGACTGATAAATGATGGAGAATTTTTTTTCTCCAATTCATATTTTCTTCTTGATGATTGCATTTATCTCCCATTCTTGTGTTTCTCATATTTCAGGTGTCTACAAGCAAATTGTTTGCTAAACAACTCAAATGCCTCTCTTTTCATGATGGCACATCATTTTTCTTGGTGAGGAAGCTTAGCTTTAAAGAATATGTTATATTAGGTTGGAGCTGGAGTTCATATTAGACTATCCCATCCCATTCTTTTCTCTAGTTTTTTTATGCCACCAAGATAACTTTGAATTAACCAATTTGGCTTTCCTTCATTACTGAAGGCCTTTTGCCTGGCTGCTTACAAAATATACTGTTAGTTATTAAAGTTATGAAATTAAATCATCATATATTTTGGAGTTTTAAGCACATATTTTTCTGTAGGGGATGATGTTGGATTTAATTAACCACTATTTTGTTGTCTGTATTGGTAATATGAATATGTGGATCACCTGGATTTGATGGAGATACCTTATTATCCAAATGGATTTTATAAGACCCTGGAAAATGCCCTTTGGCTAAAACTTCAGGCTGAACCCAGATAGCTAGCAGATAGGTCCCTATTTACTAACTTCTCTCCCCAAGAGAATAAACATATCAAAATACCCCATTTTGACTAAACTTCAACTGATGAGTCCCTATTCACTATCCTTTTCCCCCCAAAGAGTAAATAGATCTTATTGTTCTTCTTAGCAAATATCTAGACATCCTTGTCCTTGGTAAAAGCTGCCTGTTATAGTATTTGCTTTAGGTTAATTTGGATCGTGCTAATAAAACTGACATCACCCTGTAACCAGCCAGCAGAGAAAACATTATATACCCTCAGAAAGAGGGAGTCCTCAGGCTCTCTTGGGAAGGGAGACTCCACACATGATCATGTGTTATTTCTTTCTTCTTGGGACAAAATATTAAATTGATGGGTTTTTTTCTGTCTCTTATCTGGTTTTGTCTTGTAGGAGATATTAAATTCTATGATCTGGTTCTTAACCATGTTCTCTGATCTGTTATTATATTTTATAGGAGGACAGGTATGGGAACAAATTGTAGGATATATTTTAAGACATTATAATTTCTCTGATCTGTTTACTGATTCTGTTTGTAGGAGACAGGCAGATACAAAAATTATATTTTAATATTTGACAGCATATAAAACTACGTGGAAGTTTTCTTATGTTATTTGCTAAGCGTGACATTTATACTTTTATTGATTATGTCTATTAAGTCATTGATCAAGAATGGTAAATAGCTAAAAAAACCTGTTTTTTATAAAAATAAAAAAAATATTGGAGGATTATTGATTGTTCACGGGTGGGCAATACCAATACAATAAAAATTAGAATACCACTCAATTTTTTGGACACATTATTCTCTTACTAATCAAATTATGAGGAACTGTGAAAAAAATCAAAATATTCATTAAACACACATATGTATATATCTACATATTCATATACACACATATAAAAGGGGACATATAAATATTTCTAACACAAAAGGAATCCATAGAAAGAATAATTACAGCACCAAATTGAATTTACCTATTTCAGCTGAGAGTTGACGAAGCAGCATTTAAAAAATATAATCTAAACATATTTTCTAAGAATCAAAGTTTGTGGAACAATAATTTTAGTATAACATTTGTGCATTTGATATATCATTAATAAGAACAAGCAACATTTATATGTAGTTTTAAGGTTCACAAAGCACCTTTCCTATGTTATCTCATTTACTCTTCACAAAAAGCCCTGGAAGATGTGTTCTTGTTATCCCAATTGTACAAACAAGAAGAGTAAGGCTGAGAAAAGTTAAATGACTTGTCAGGATCACACAATTCGTATGTATCTTGCTCAGGTCATTATCATTATTAAGTCACCATGATTAAAATTATAAACAGTGACATTATCAAAATAATATATTCTTAAAATAATTCCTATAACTTTTCCTTCAAAAGGCTTGCTAAATACTTTGTTCAGGCAACATTTTTTTTCCTTTTGGGAACAAACCTACTTTATAATGAAGGTCAATGAGCAAATATAATTTAAATGGAAGAAATTAATTTTACAACCAACTTATTAGAAACATCCTTTCTCTACGATGAGGCACATCTATATCACTGTCTGGCAGTTACAAAGGCAACAACTCTTCTAATCTGGTGATAATCAGAAAGATTATAGTGCCAAGCAGGAAATCCTAATAAAAGTCGGTGGTTTATGAAAACAGTGCCGGAACAGACAACACTGAAAGGGGCCGGGCAATAAAAACTGAAAGGAAGAAGCTTAAAACAAATTTGGAACTGGAATATGTACTACAGTGTTGCATCATTACTAGGGGGAAAAGAGTCAATTGCCTTTGTGGGGAGCTCAATTAACACATCTGTTCAGTCTACAGCTTCAGTTATAACATAGAATGAGATAATGCTAGACTGAATTTACAGAGCAGACAATAACCCAGAAAATGGCATAATGCTGCTTATGCAAATCATAAGAAGGCCTTCACTTGGTATATTGCATTCTGGTTTCATGGCACAATGTAGCCAAAGTAATATTTTAAACATTTCCGATTGTCATCATTCTATCTTAATAGTTTTCAAGCACAGAATTCTGTTGAAATAACATCAAAAATGATATGCCTCATCTAAGTGATTCCTAGCATGTGTAGAACTAAATTGTGTTAGTATCTACATACAGCTGTTCAAATAATCCTTCAACAGAAAATAATCATATCAGCTAGAGAATGCAGTTCTTCACCTGCCCTGGTAATGTGGATCTAAAAGAGTTGTACTTGTTTCCTAAGATCTGGTCCTACATGATCACAGAAGACTCAAAAGTAGAAAGGACCTTAGAATTCATTAGGTTTAATCCCTTGATTTTAACAGAGAGGAAAACCGAGTTCCCTGAGTTTATACAGCTAATAAAAAACACAGTGGGGATTTGAATTCCAATCTTCTTATACCTAATCAATCACTCTTTCTACTATCACAATGCCATTCATAGTAATTTGTCTTTTATGATTTTTTTTTGATATCTTATGGCCAACAGTTAAAATTGGTACATGGTTAATAAAAAAATAATGGGTAGAAACAGAAGAAGAGAACAGAAAAAGGTCATTATTAGATTAGAGAAGGGAGTTGCAAAGGACATTTAAAAAAATAAGTGGCAGAAGCTGGAAAAGAGATCTAAGAGGAGAAAACTCTAATAATTATTTCTAATGAATAGGCCAAAGAGAAGGCCCTGAATATTTGTCAAATGGCATGATGATTATGCTAAACTATTCAAAAATGATTATGGCTACTAATTCTAGAATTGTGAAATA
Organism: Dromiciops gliroides; assembly: GCF_019393635.1. Taxonomy (NCBI): domain Eukaryota; kingdom Metazoa; phylum Chordata; class Mammalia; order Microbiotheria; family Microbiotheriidae; genus Dromiciops; species Dromiciops gliroides. The sequence continues at coordinate 42,624,134 of NC_057867.1, forward strand.
TATCCTTGGATCACCAGTAGAATAAGAAAGAAAGGTCTCTCTCCAACTACGGTACAGAATTACATAGCTAAGCATTTCTCCATCCTAATGATGAGAAACAGGAAGGTAGGTAGTTACTAAAGTTGGAATTAGGAAGACTTAAGTCCAAATATGGCCTTTGATACTTACTAGCTGTGTGAGTTTTGGCAAGTCACTTAACCTCTGTTGGAGTTAGTTTCCTCATTTATAAAATGGGCATAATTATGGCATCTACGTGCCAAAGTTATTGTGAGGAGGAAATGAGATCAAATGTGAAGCATTCTTTAAATCTATATATTTTTGGGGGGCAATGAGGGTTAAGTGACTTGTTCAGGGTCACATAGCTAGTGTCAAATGTCTGAGACTGGATTTGAATTCAGGTCCTCCTAAATCCAGGGCCAGTGCTTTATCCACTGTGCCACCTAGCTGCCCCTCATTCTGTAAATCTTAAAGCAGAATTTAAATACTAGCTATAAAACGAGACAGAAAAGGGGAACACCAACTAATGTCTGCAACAGGGTTTGTGAATCAGAGGATGGCACCTTGTACAGGTTTCACAGTAAAAAGACATTGTCTTCTCTTTTCTTGTGCATGAGTTAAATTTCTGGATTATACGATGTGATAGCATTTGAACAAATTAGCAGTCTCTACAGTTGACTAAAAGAGCTCAAAGAGCCTGAGACATAGGTAGGCAGGGAAGTGATAGAAACTCTCTTAAAATTAGATTCACCAAAATAAGCGTGGTCATTGTAGGGCTAGCTAAAAACCTCAATGAGTATGTGAACTGAACAAAGACAGACATTTTTAAAAGGTTCCAATAATATAATGTCATATGTATATAGAGAATTTATTGTCACAATAAACTCTAGATAAAGCAAACTCATAAAAACTTTATATTTCTTCACTTTACCTATCGTATCATATGTTATTTTTCTTGATAATCAGTTATCAGAATAATGTAAATGAATTTTATGGGAATATCTAACTTCTGGGAAAACTCATATATGTGTCAAAAACTTAGATGATGCCCACGTCTTGTCCAAAGTATATTAAAGATAATAAATATCCAAAGGTGTTCCCATTAGCATTATTCATTTTCTTTTACATCTATATCAGCTTTTCTGTCTCTGATTGTCAAATTATGGTGGTCTCCTATTGTGGTTGTTTCTCTTTCCTTTCAATGCCATTCATCACCTTTTTTTACAGCTCTCCTACCTTGGCTGAATTTAAGTCATATTTTGGGGGGGGGTATTGAACAGAAACATTGTTCCCAAAACCTTAGCTAGAGTGTAACCAAATTAACAGCTCAGAATTCAGCCTTTCCATCTCATTTTCAGTTTTCTCTTTCATTATGTTCACCCCAGCTGTGACCAAGGCCTCACAGTTTTTTCATATGATCATCAGCAGTCCCAAGGTCCAAATATCGTATGCAGCTGTGACCTCTGTTGGCTTCATTTTTAAGTTATCCTTGTACATGGGGCTTTTATATGTTATAATAAGTTGATGGTCAAACATTTGATGCACTTTGTCATTACTGCAAATGGTATTTCACTTTGTGTCAATTTCTCCTGAATCTTGGTGGTAAGATTTAGAAAAACAGCTTTTGTGTGTAGTGGGTTTTAAAAAAAAACTCTCAGATTTTCTAAGTAGAAAATCATGTTGTCTGCAAATCAATATTTTAACTTTGTTGCAAATGCTCCTTTTTCATGCCTCACTGCCACTGCGATTTCAAGATTTCTAAAGCCATGGTGAACAGGAAAGGCAAGAGTGGGCATCCCTGTGTAACACCTGTTTTTAATGAGAATGCTCTGAATCAAATAATTTCTGAGTTGGAACAGATCTCTGTGGCCATCTAGTTTAACTCATACCTGCAAAAGAAATTCTTTTATAACATATTAGGCAAGTGGTCATGGTCTCTAAATTTAAAGACATTCAGTGAAAAGTAACCCACTGCTTCCCAAAGTAAACCATGCCTCTTTTGAAACACTTATTATCAGGAAGTTTTTGCTTACACAGAGGATCAATTTGTCTCCTAGAAACTTCTATCCATCATTCTTAAATTTGTTTATTTATCTTTTTTTTTTTGGTGAGGCAGTTGGGGTTAAGTGACTTGCCCAGGGTCACACAGCTAGTAAGTGTTAAGTGTCTGAATCCAGACTTGAACTCAGGTCCTCCTGAATCCAGGGCTGGTACTCTATCCACTGTGCCACCTAGCTGCCCCTTATCCATCATTCTTAGTATTTCTTCATTATGTAAATATTAGCTAATGGTTTCACATATGATTTATCATATTATAGAAAGATCTGCTCATTATTAGATGAACATAAATGAGTACTGCATGTGTTGAAGGTGCTAACTGCAGAGCAGTTGCTGATGTACTCTTTACTTTTTCTTCTGGCTTCAGTGTTGATGTAGCTGACCTATAAGGTCTTGTCTAGCTCCAAATCTATGACCCTATGATTCTATAAGCCTATGCTGGTTTCCAATGAATGTATGACTCCACATAGCTTTATCATTGGAAAGAACACTTTGTGGCAACTTTAAATTGACTACCAACGATTTATTTATTCAACAAATGTTTATCAAGCATCTCTGTATTTATAGCACCCAACTACAAAAGAACTAAGAGGCAGATATTATTTAAGTGGCACTATGTAACACTTATAAAAGTTGGTATTCCAAGAAAACATAAAAACATAAAAAACTAAATGATCAAGTGAAAGAAAATCAAAATGACGTTAAGCTCATCAGATGCTGTGTCAGTTGGGACATCACTTGTTACACTTTTTTTAAAACAAAATGGTTAAAATTATAAGACCACAGTTGGAGATTTCAGGACAAAGGAAGTGAATGTCCATCCATCTCTCCTACAGAAATCCTATTTCTTTCTTTCTTTTTTTGGTGAGGCAACTGGGGTGAAGTGACTTACCCAGGGTCACACAGCTAGTAAGTGTCAAGTGTCCGAGGCCGGATTTGAACTCGGGTCCTACTGACTCCAGGGCTGATGCTGTATCCACTGTGCCACCTAGCTGCCCTAGAAAATCTATTTCTATAGAACTTTAAAGTTTACAAAGCTTTTTCTTCACAACAATCCTTTGAGATATCAAGTGTAAGTATTATTAGTCCCATTTCATAGATAAAGAAATTGAGACTCATAGAAGGGATAGTAACTTGCCCACAGAATCCATTTCTAAAAAATTTGGAGCTCAGATTGAGAATTCTTGATGTCAAGTCTTATGTTCATCATACTATACCACACCATCTCCCTTGAAAGCACAACTAATGTCAGTTCACAAATAAGTTCATTTCGTAGCAACAGCTACAGCAAAATCTACCATGGGTAATAATGGAATTTTCAAATATTAATGTAATATTACACCTAGCAAAAGAGAAAGAAAACTTAAGAAAAAAATTAAAATGTACCTTTTTTTGATGCAAAGAAAATATGCTCTTTTATTTAGAAAGCAAAGGACTGAAAGGGTGATATAAATTGATTACATTCCCAAATATATGATGGCTTTGGCTAGGTCTTCAGCTGTTTACTCTTCTATAAATCAGCTATATTTCCTCTACTAATAGAAGTTTCTTAAAGTTGCAAATTCCTTAACCCTCAGAGACTTAGACATTTTTTTTACCCAAGAAAGTTCTGAGAATTTTCATCTTATACATGTCCCATTTATGTTGAACTCACTGTATGGTTTGCCAGTGAGCACTATCCTAAATAATATATCTATGGCCAATAATTAGAGTAACTATTATCAGGCAAGCAGAGTAAGAACTCTGGCATGCCTTCCCAGAAAGGGAAGTACAGGGACCAAATGGAAGGTACCTTCCGATCCAGAAGCAATCAATGATTCCTCAGGGTCAGTCAGAGACTTCCAAACCCAACCCTACCCAAAGAACTTGCCCTGTGTAGGGAGGAGCTAGTTACCATTCTGTTAATATTTCTTTTAAAAAAATATGCGCACGCATGCACTTATGCGCACGCACACACACACACACACGTGGGGTGGAAGGGCTATAAAAACTTAAAACTGCTTTAAGACTTTGGGGATAGATACCTTGTGTATGTACACACACATACACATATACAAAAATGAATATACACGTATACATGCACATACTTGAAGGATCAAATTATGAGAATGACAGCTCATTTATACAGGCGGCATCGATTCAATCAAAGCCATCATCTAGTACCATGCAATATAAAATAGATGAAAACATTTCTCAAGCATTTTCTTTAAAATTTTTCCTTTAAAGTTATATAACAACTTTAAGAGTTAGAAATTGATTCAAAAATAAAAATTCACATTTTTCTCTTTTATATAAGTGCTTCAAGTTCTGATCAGACTGCTGAAGGGAACTTCTTTCCCAAAACTTGTGTTAAGAGTCACTGTGGTCCAGTAACTATAACAATATATTATGATATTGTTATACATAATATTATATACTACCACAGAGGAATTTGTTCCCTCTTCACCCTATGTCTCATAGAATTCCTCACTTCTCTAAAACTCAACTTATTCATTACCTTCTAGGTGAAGTTTTTCCTGACAGCCTATTGTGCTTATGCCTTCCCCTTCCCTGCTTTGCATTTAAATACTTTATATTTAATTCTACTTTTATTTAGTTTGAATATATTTATATCTTTACTCATCTTCCATGAAAAACATAAGCTCTTTGTGAGTAAGGAGTGCTTTCTTTATCTTTGTATTTGTATCCAAGGCTCTTAACACAGTGCCTAACAAATAGGAGCTTCAGAAATGCATGATGACTGACTGGAAAAACATCAAAACCACCGAAACTGAAAAGCTTCACAAGTGTAATGACCAAAAAAGAAATCCAGGAAGGCACACCTGCCTACTTCTTCGCTGAGGTGGGGGGTTATGGTCACAGACCATGATAGGTAGTATCATAATTTCATGATATGTGGGATGGTTTTGCTAAAGTTTTTTTTCCTCTTTTAAATTTTTTATTATAATGCATAGCTTGAGGGGAAGACTCTAAGAAATGCAGGTAATATAAAAACAGAAGATATTATTAAAATGTATTTTAGCAAAAGAGTCATTGTGCTGACTTTATTTTGACAGGTCTAGAGTTTCCTGTTTATTTTATTAAAGAGCTGATTTGTCTTCCCAGGGGCCAAAGGATGGTAAGGATGATGTTTTGTCTGAGTCTTCTCATTTTCCCTGTATCTCTAATGCTCACCCACAAAGACTATCAGAAGACTGATGAAGTTTTCCAAATAATCATGGCTAATAAATCATTTATAGAAATGAATTTCAACTCATTATGGATGAAAACATGTAGGTATGATTGATTGAAGCAAATTCAATAAATGAAAACCCAAGTTTAGAAAAAAGAGAAATGGGTGTGGGGGTGGTAAAGAGGGTGATTACCCATTTTATTAAGTCATTCTTCCTTTTATAAAATGCTTCAACTTTATGCTTTGTTTTGGTTTTTGTGGGGCAATGAGGGTTAAGTGACTTGCCCAGGGTCACACAGCTAGTAAATGTCAAGTGTCTGAAGCCAGATTTGAACTCAGGTCCTCCTGAATCCAGGTCTGGTGCTTTATCTACTATGCTATCTAGCTGCCCAAATGCTTAAACTTTAAATGGCATACTCTCTTAGCATATTAAACCAGGTTTTCCTTTATACCCAATTTATCCAGAATGTACACCTATGACATAAAGAGTGAAGTCTTTCACAGAAACATGAAATTTTTTCTTTGAAAGAACAAGGCATCATCTAAGCTTGTATTTTACTGTGTAAAAAGCACTGCAGCTTATGTGACCTTTGTACTGTCCTCTGCCTGGAGCATAGGGCTCCATGGGAAGCAAGTGCTTATTAAATGTTCATCATACAACAGAACTGAATAAAGGAATTATTGTGGACACATCTTCCTCCCAACACGCTCAGACTAAAGGGTAGTTAGCCTCAATGTGCATTTCTACACATGATGAAGTAAAGAGTGATCCCCTCTTTTATGGCGAGTCTGACAGTTGATGATAAGAAGAAATAGTAGGTCTTGCCACAATGGTTCAGACCCATAGAACATTCAGCCCAATGACTGCTCTCTCACAGAGGAGTCAAGGACTACATTGTGTGGTTAGGATGGGATAGCTTCCTTAACATCTTCCCCAGTGGTTAAAAGGCACTCGTGGAAGGAAATTGGACTTGGAATCAAAAGACCTGGATTGAAGTCCTAATTGTGCCATTTAATAGTTGTGTGAACTTGGTAGGGTTCAAGTTCTCTGGGCCTAAATTTTCCTATTTATAAAATGAAGATCGTACTAGTTGCAACACCTGTCTCACAAGGCTTCTGAAAAGATCACTTGTATATGAAACACATCATAATGTGTAAAGTTCTTTGGCAATTCCAGCTCTTTTCTTTTGGACATCTCAGACTGGTTGTCCAGTAGACAGCCAAAACTCAAAATGTCCAAAATGATACTCTATCTTTTCTTGTAAACGCTCCTTTTTTCACTGAATCACCTGAGTCAGCATTATGGCAGCTAAAAAGGTTAATGCAACGTGAAGTTACATCAGTTTACAATCTTCTGTACTGCATGGAACCCAGGATCAAAACAGATATGGTCTCAGTGAGACAGTGTGCAGCATACCTATGTACTGGCTACTGCTGGACACCATGTGTAGACTGATATAACTTCACATTGCATTAACCTTTTTAGCTCCCATAATGCTGACTCAGGTGGTTCAATCAAGTGCTTCTTACACACCAGGCACCATTCTAGGTATTGGGGATAAAAATGTACAAGTGAAAAAGTCCCTGTCCTCAAGAAACTTATATTCAGCAAGTCATATATTATATATCAACCGATCAGTAAATTCCAGATATATACAAAAGGAATCCACAATGATTTTAGGTAAGGGGGGTACTAACACCTTAGAGGAATGAAAGAAAACTTCCTGAAGGAGGTGGCACTTGAGCTAAGTCTTGAAAGGAGTTAGGGTTTCAAGAATCAGAGTTGAGGAGGGAAAGCATTCCAGGTGCCATGGTGGGGTGAGGCAGTCTTTCTCAAAGCACAGAGGGAAGAGATCAAATGATATGCACAGGGAATGGGAAGGCCCCAGTAAGACATGGGAAATTACTGGATTCAAGCTGTGGGGGAGAGTGAAGAAACAAGGATGACTCTTGGGTTGACTATAAGAATAATGAAAGAAAAGGGGAAATCAGAAGAAGAGGTGGTTTTAAGGAAAAAGACAGGAAGCTCGTTTTTAGACATACTGAATTTGAGATGTCCACAGACAAGTAGGCAGTGGTGCCAAGGAGGCAGGTGGAGATGCAGGGCTGGAGCTTAGGAGATGAGGGAAGTCAGGTGACCTGCAGATTTATGAAAAGTAGGCAAAGATTAAAGCAGATTAAAACGTAATTGGGAAATGTTTAACAAAATAAAGAAAAATACAATAAAGTATAACTAATGTCAATTTGTGGTCTTCTAAGTCAAGATGTGATCTGAAGTTTCTATTTAAGTTTGACACTACTAGTGTAGTAGAAAGGGAACTAGGCTCAAAGAAAAGATTACATAGCTCAAATGTCATCTCAGACACAAAATGCATGATTGTGCAAACTTCTCTGTGCCTTGGTTTCCTCAACTGTCAAACGAAGGGTAGGATTGATGTCTTTTAAAATCGCTTCCAGCACTAAATTATAATCATATAATCTATGAGAGAAATGAGGGGGTAGATATGCACATTTGGGAGTCATCTTAATAGAGGTACAATTATAATCTATGGGATCTGATAAGATCACCCAGAAGAAGAGTGTAGAGAGGAAAGATGTAGTAGGAGAGAGTGGGCCTAACCAAGACATAGGCTTGCCTTGGAAAACATATACTCACAGGCTGGCTTGGTGGGGAGAAAGTCAATCTCACCCCTGCCCGGCCCTCTAGAGGTCACAGAGTCATTCTTATCACTCATAGGCCACAATTTTCTCCTTTGGGGCCTTTTGTATGTACTTTTCATTCTCTTAACCACATAGTACACAGAAAGGAAACCACTGAACAATGCCAGCACATATTCTAAAAAGCAAAGTCAGACTCCTCCATTCCATGTGATCACGCACTACCGGAAGGAGGCTTACCAAGTGTCCATGCTTCTAGGACTGGGGCCTCATTGTTCAGTCTCCCATTACATTAATATTCAAGAACTAAGTGACCAGGCCTGCCAGTGTTTTTTCTATCATCCTCATGGGTTTATAGACTATGGTTTTAGCCTTATATTTACAAATAAAAATATCTTAATGTTTTTAGGTCATACAATATTTCTGATAAATCTTAGTTAGTTACCATTCCCAGGGCCCTTGCCAATGCTGTTTTCTTGAGGCATGGTGAGTGGCACTGCACATTAATGTTCAGGTACATTTTCAGGGGCTGGATAACCTTGTGTAAGATGGAGAATAAAACAAAGGTGTCTGATGTAGTTATGGATGAGAAAGGAGCCTGAGAGAGTAGCTATGTGGACAGTCTTGATGTCCAAAGAGAATTACATATTTCTGAACTAGAATATATATGGTCATGTACTGTTTTTTCTAGTAAAAATCTTTTCCCTCCAAGAAGTCCTATAGCATGTCAAAGGCAATTTGTTGATCGAACTTTTAGGAGGACAGCTCATATGCCATCCTTGCCTCCCTCACCTTGAAAATCATAATCTGATATGTTAATCAATCTTCACTGGAGACCTCCAAAAATATCAATTTCCTTAGTCGCTGGGACTGGTGATTACAACTCTGCAAGAGACTGCACTACCCTGTCCAGTTTAAGCATTTTAAAGACAGAAGGTTGATAAGTTTTTGAAGCCTCAAACTGCTTGAAACACATCTTCCACCGTCATTAATCGACTGCCATTCTTTTGACTGTTTCCTCCACAGTAACAGAGAAAGCTTCATTAGTACATTGCAGTGACATTTTAGATAGAATGAATACTAGAGAGACAGTAGATTGCCTCAGCTGGAGGAAAAAAGATAAGTAGATTTATGTCTTTTTGGGATTTTTTTTCCTGCAACTCTGCAAAAACACAAACAGAATTATAGAGCCAATCATTAAAACCCCTTTATTTTATTACACAAGATAATTCCTTTTTAACACAACACTGAGGATGTTGCAGTACTCCTCCAAGCCGTTCTCTTTCTAATGTTTCATTAAACTTCTCGCTTTGATCTAGCGTCTTTTTTTCTTTATTTCATTTGTAAAGCAAGTAAATGTAATAAGCTCCCTTTTGGAAAATCAGCCTGCTTTAAATCATGCATTCTTTATACAATTTTAGGAGGAGAATGGTTAACATTTGTAGCCTCATGACTTGCAAATGAAAGAAAATAATAACGCTTAGCAAAAGACATTAGAAGAACACATTCCCCATGAATCACACTGCCCTTGAAGGTGCAGCTTAAAAAAGCAGAGAAAGAGATTTGACACCACTTGGACTTGCAGCTTGGACATGCTGCATTAAACTGTTCAAAATTAATTTAATCTGAGCAAGGAGAATAATAGCCTCTCAGTTCAAGGCTTCTGATAGCAGTAATTTGCACTCGAAAGTACTTCCAAAGGGAAAGAATAAATGAAGGGCGACTCTCCAAAACTGAGTGAGCAAATGTATTCACTAAATGAAAGCCTCTTGATCACCCTGTAAAAGATCATCCAGGAAAATGACACATCCTACAGCATCTTGGTCAGGGATTTTCTTCAGCAACCTTTCAGTTTCTCAGCTTTGGAGAGAGTCACATTCCTTTAGAGGCTGGTGATTGAGTTGAAGAAAATGTCTGGTTTCAGCTGCTACAATAAGCCATTGGCGAGGATATTCTAGAGATGTGGGCTTGGAAGCTGACATTACCTTGCAGGCATTTCTTGAGGAATAAGGGAGCAAAAATGAACAGATACTTACAACAGGTCATTGTGGCTGATGGAGAGTTCTAGACTGGGAATCTGAAGACTAAGATTGCAATCTCAGCTGTGCCACAGACAAGCTTTGTGACCTAATCTCTCTTACCTACCTCACGTGGAAAATGAGGGAAGTTGAACTGAATGGCTTCTGATGTCCTTTTCACTTCTAGATCTGTAATCCTTTGTGTGACTTTGGGCAAGTCACTTCCCCTCTCTGGGTCTCGGCTTCCTCCTCTGTAATTGAGGGGCTAGACAACGGTAGTCTGTGATCTTATGATTCACAAACCTGAGATTCATAAGGGCCAAGTAGTAGAATAAGGAAGGAGTGCTTAGCAGAGTGCAAGCCCAAACATCAGCCAAGTCATAGACACACATATGACCCTCCACTAGGCAAAGTCACCTAGGTGATCTGATTCAAGGGATACTGAAAGCCTCTACCTGCTCAGACATATCTACCTCATAAGCTTTTTGAGGTACTGCTTCCAGGAACTTCGGCCACATTAGGTTTACTTCATTAAATTCATGAGCCACAATAAAAACAGCAGGCTCTCAGGGAATAGGGTCCAGGACAACAAAAATAGAGCAGAACACTGACAAGAGACTTGGTGAGAAATAGATGGGAGAAATCACATCAGGTCCTTATATGACGGCTCCACACTGTGCTTTGGGTTCTTCCAAGCTGTACAAGCAGTAATATTTGGGGCCCCAATAACTTCCCGGGAATGTCGCCTAGGGCATGGGAGGGTTGCAATCTGCTTGGCCAGAGGGAGCAACTCCACCAAGAAAACTGTGGCTCTGCTGAAGGATGGAAATATGTATGCCATGTCCCTAAATAATATGATGAAGTGTATGGGGCAGGGGAGGGGAAGGAGGAGAGAAAAGGGGGGCAGGGGGAAAAACACACATACTAATATTAACTGAATAATCACATACATTGAAAAGCAAAAGCAACTTAATTTTGGCATATTTCCCTGATGCCAATTAAAGTGTTTTCTCCATACTCGGTGAGAATTATTTTCCCCCTGATTGGAGATCTAATGGTGGTAAGCAGGTACATGCATGGAAATACAAAGAGTGAGTTTTCCCTGGTAGCAAAAGGGTAAATAACGTATTAGTATTCACATTTTGTTTCCAATTCCTCAGTTGCATTTCTTTTGCAAATTTACAGCAAGGAAAACCAAAAGGTCTTTTTAAATTCTCTGCTACCACTTAATTTCTTCTGAATAATTTACCTGCCAGTAGTTATTTGTTCCATAATAATTCAAAGAAAGTTGATTATTGCAGAGTTTTTTAAGTGTCTCTAGGATTTATTAGAGTTTTAAAATAAATCAAGAGCCTTCAGGATATGAAACCACATGCCCAGGTACTATTGATCAGCATCATCAATTAAAGCACCATATAGGATTGCAAGTAGTTTAAAACTTGAAATTACAAAGCTTTGTGTTAATGGAGTTAGTGTTAATGAAAACTATGAGAATTCTGGAAAAAGTACTCAGTCTTTCTCACTGGTAGGAGTGACACAAAATACAAAACCAAATCATAGTCAACATCTGTCAGGCAGCAAACTGTGTGTTTAGGGCAGAAAATGCTGACCCCATTTTGTTCCTAACTGCCCTGTAAAAGAACATCAGAGAATCCCACATTTGGGACAGGCAAGAGATCTTAGAGGTCATCTAGTCCAATCTATGAAGAGAAACCCTCACTGAAGCACTCCTTAGAGGTGATCATCAAGCTGCTATCTTCCATTAATGGGCATGTTCATCACCATTGAGATCTAATTCCATTTTTGGTGCACTGCTAATTAACAGAAATAGTTTTCTTATATTAATTCTATGAACTGAGATTTGACTACTTATAACTTTCTCCTATTGGTCATGGTTCTGCCCTCTGGACTTACACAAAAAGAAATATAATCCTTCGTTTCTGTAACTGTTTTCCTGGAGATCACCAGTGACATCCTTATTGTCAAATTCAATGTCCTTTTCAGAGAGTCACAGAATATTCCAGGTGGAAAGGATTCATTTCAGTTCATTGAAACTCAATTCAACAGGAATTTATTAAGCACCTGTTGCGTATCAGGCATTGGAGTGTCAAGGTGTACATAGATAAGTATAACAGGAGGTAATTGGAGGAGGGAGAAAAAAACACTACTAGGGGAAATCAGTAAAGGCTTCATGTTGGAGATAGTACCAGGAATGAACACTAAAGGAGATGAACATTCCCCAAAACAAAGACAATAAGAGAAGGCATTCCAGGCCTAGGAGACAGCAAGTTCGAATACACAGTGACAGTAGATGGCCTAGTGGGTTCAAGGAACACCTACTAGCACAGTTTCAATGGAATTAATGTTATATGATGGGGAGAAATATAAGGCAGAAAAGGTAAAATGCAGTTAAATTCCACACGATCTTAAATTTCAGGCTGAGAAATAGGTATTCAATCCTAGATACAATGGGGAGCCATTGAAAGTTTTGAGCAGTTTTTGAGCAGGTCTGTGGTTTAGAAAAATGATTTCAGCAGCTTTGTGGAAAATTTGGAATAGGGAAAAAGAACAGAGACAGGGCAACAAGCTAGGAGGCAGATAAGAACATCTAGGTGAGAAGCAATAAATGTCTGACCTAGGGTGGTAGGTAGCTCAATGACCAGAGGGAAGGGAACAGATCCAAGAGAAGTTGTGGAGATAGGACCAACTTGATTCAGCAAATGACTGAATGTGAGGGATGAGGGAGAGGGAAGAATCAGGGATTACTCTATGATTACACTTCCTAGGTAACTGAGAGGATGGTGGTCTCTTCAACATAAACAGAAAAGATGGAGAGAGAGGAGGGGTTTGGAGAAGTGGCTAAATTCAGTTTTAGATATCTTGAATTTGAGATGCCTATGGGGTAATCAATCACATGGAGATATCCAGCAGTAAATAGAAGGGATGGGGCTGAAGTTCAGAAGAAATTTATGTGGAATATGCAGACTTTGGAACAACATGTGTGGAAATGGCAGCTTAACCCATGAAAGCAGATGAGATACTGAAGGGGTGTAGAAAGAGTTGAGTGTCCCCTGGGGACAAATGAGTGCTGTTTCAGCAAAGACGACCAAAAAGGAACAGTCAGATAGGGAGAGGAGTGAAGCCAAAGGAGAAGAGTATCCAGGAGAGGAGAGAATCTGCTCGCTTCTGTTCAAAGCTACAAAGCTGTTGTGGATTATTGCAACCAAAAAAGAGTTGCAGAGGATGGTAACAGAGCAAGAAACATCACATTTATCACTGAAAAGAGCATTTGTAATCTAGGAGAGGGCAGTTTCAGGAGACCAGAGATGGACAGGGGAACAAGAAACCCCGTTACAAGACGTTGAGAAACAGTGGATGTTAAGAAAGTGGAAAGGAAATATGCAGCCTCTTATTTCTAGGTGTCTGGCACTAAAAGTGAATAAAAATAAAGGATGAATGAGGGCAAAGCAGGGTCATCTGAATGTGGGGATTTTTTTGGCTAGAAGAGACATGGGAGTCTTTAAAGGAGTGTCAAAGGAGCCATTAAATAGGGAAAGATTTAAGAAGTGGAAGAGGGGATGATTGATGACATGAGCTCCTGGGGGTTGTGGGAAGGGACAAGATAAAGGGCACAAATGTTACAGAACCACAGATTATAGGAGTTAAGAGAGACCCTAAAGATTATGTAATTTAATCCATAATTGTCCAACAACATTCTCAACAAGCAGTCATTCAGCTCCTGACTGAAGACCAAAGACCGTAACCCATTCCACCTTCAGGTAGCTATGCTAGAAGCTTTATTTCTTACATTCATTCATAAATGTGCCTCTCTGCAACTTCTACATACTGGTCCTAGTGATCATCTCCCCAGCCAAACTCCACCTTGTGTCTCTTTAACTACTCAAAGGTCTCAGGGGGCAGCTGGGTGATACAGTGGATAAAACACCCGCCCTGGATTCAGGAGGACCTGAGTTCAAATCCAGACTCAGAGACTTGACACTTACTAGCTGTGTCACCCTGGGCAAGTCACTTAACCCTCATTGCCCCGCAAAAAAATAAAACAAACAAAAACAAACCAAACAAACAAAAATACTCAAAGGTCTCCTCTACAGCTTCTCTTCTCCAGGTTAAATATTGATAGTTCCTTTTATCTAGTTCTAGTACTCAGCAAAGTGCCTGACAAATAGTAGGGTCTTAATAAATGCTTAATGATTATTGATTGATTGAACTTCATCTTCATATCCCTATCCCTAATCCTGGTCACTCTCTTCTGAAGGCAGACACCAATTTGTCTAGCTCTGCCCAAAAACGTGGTGGTCCAAACTGAACATATTACTCCACATGTCAAGTACAGTGGGATAAGGACCACCTTCATTTTGTATCCTAATCCTGTTTAAATGCAACACAGAAACATTAGCCAGTTTTGCATTGTTGATCTATAAAAACCTTAAAATCCTTTACAAGTAAAAAAGTCCTTGAAAACATTAAACAAATTTTGCACATAGTTGGATAACTATTGTAACAATTGGAATGACGCCACCTGCTGGAGACTTACTGTAGGAAAGCTCCGACATGAGGAGAGGGCCTCTGAGGGCAGGACCATGCGTCTTTTCTTTGGCGTCAGGAAGTGACATTTGCTTGTGGGAGGAAGAAGGGGGAGGCTCCCGCATTGGCTCACTCTTTTTCATGTGGACTCTGGCAGAGAGCGGAGCTAAGAATGCTCTCCCCCTTTAATAGATAAATGAATCTAGGTCCTTCTCTTTCTCTTCACCAAATTCTTATTCTCCTTAATAAATGCTTAAACATCTAACTCTTGCTAAAGCTTGTAATTTATTGGTGACCACTCATTAGATTTTAGACAGTATAGCTAGAATTTTAGCCCTTATACTATATATCCCCCATCCTCTATTTGTTAAGTTGCTTTTTTGAACTGGAGTGGAGAAATTTGCGTATATCCCCATTATTAGATGATTTGTATTATTCAGTCCTACATTCTAGCCTATTAAGATCTTTTTGATTCTGGATTCTGTTATCCAAAATAGTGGTCACTGCCCCTACAATCCCCAGGTCCATGGCATCTGCAAACACACATAGCATTGATGCCTCCATCCAAACCACTTATTAACAGACAGAAACAAGGAAATATCCCTGAACTACTCCATTAGAGTCCATCCTTCAAGTAAACACTGACACAGTCATAATAACAATGAATATAGCAGTCAGACTTTGCTAGAAGGGCCCCCTAATACTCAGAGAATGAGGAAAGCTCATTTTCCTACCCTGTTCAGATCTTTAAAATCTTTCTTTTGTTATTCAATACATTTTCTATCCTTCCCAACTTTGTGCTATTGTAAGATCAGTATGTGATATGTCTTCATTTGTCAATGAAAAAATGTTCAAGAGGACAGAACTCATGGGAGTCACTAGATCCCTCATGTCAAAATAACATCAATGCTTTTTCCAGTCCTTCTAGTTTGTCCATCCATCTCCCCATCTCATCTGTAAGGATGTCCTGAAACAATTCAGGCAGTAAGGCCTGTTCTCCCCTCACTCCAATTTGTCAACCCCTTGGTAAAGTCAAGCTACATTTTATCTACAGTATTCTCCTGATTTGCCCATCTGCTAACTTGCTCAAAAAAGGAAATAAAGTTAGTTTGATCTGAATTTCATTTCAATTTTAAAAATCCTTTACTTAAGGACTACTAAGCCCAGAATGCTATGCTAAGCATAAGGGATAAAAATATTAATATATATATATATGTATATCTATCTATCTATAAAATCACTACCCTCTAGAAGATTATAATCTAATAGGAAAGGCACAAGTTGTGCCTACTCTACTCAGTGCTGTCCATTAATGTTATATCATCATCATCATTTCTTAGGAGATGCTGATAACTCATCACATCATAAGCCTTGATAGTCAAGGATGTTACAGTAATATAATGTTGAGACAGAAATCTTCTGGTGATAAAGCAAAT
This sequence comes from Dromiciops gliroides, assembly GCF_019393635.1. Classification (NCBI taxonomy): domain Eukaryota; kingdom Metazoa; phylum Chordata; class Mammalia; order Microbiotheria; family Microbiotheriidae; genus Dromiciops; species Dromiciops gliroides. The sequence continues at coordinate 42,640,018 of NC_057867.1, forward strand.
ATCTGGAAGTGTCTTTGGAATTGACTGCCAAACATGATGGATTCCACAGTCCCATAAACAGTCTAACCAGCACTGAGGTGACAAATAGCTTTACTTAGACGTCCCTCAATTTCCACATTCAACTCAATTCATTACTACCATCGGGGAGCTAAAATCTGATACTCTGAGTTTAGCCAGATTGCAGAGCTTCCAGCCTGCTGGAAAACATCACACATTTTTTTTAGTATGCTAGTTAAAAATGGGAAAATTTAACATGCTGTACATTAGGAGGATAAAGATAACATCTTTAATTCCAAATTTCAAGCCTGCTACTAGAGATGTACCTTTTCTGGGGGGACAGATGAGTCACAGCAAAGAGTTATGTTCTATATGTGATTATCACCGAAATTATTTATTTTAAAATGTTTTCTGACTGGCTGTCTAAAAAATAAAAGAGGGAAAAACAACACTACCCCAAAGATACAGTGAAATTTGATTATATTTCTTCCAAAGAGCTTTGGGAAGATGTATTATGTATTAACTTTCAATAGTGACTTCAATTTCTACCCTACTTTGAACTCTCATGTTCAAAATGAGACTATTGTTACATGATGCAGGCTATTATCACAATGCTAGCTATATTTGTGTTTCAGTCAGGGCTGGGTCAAATGTACTAGGGTACATCAGGTGATAAGATAACTTAATGGAGTGAGGTGGGAGGGGGAGAAGTGGGGAGCTGGGGTGAGATGGGATAGGACAATTTCCAATTGACCCTGACTTCTTCCAGCCATGGCCCAGAAAGTCCCCACATTAGCAATAGTAAAAGAAGGAGAGAGCAAAATTGAATCTCTTGTATCTTCACCATCTATATTTATAGTGTGGAGCTTGGAAAATAAGCACTTACCCTGACTTCCACCAGGAATGACACCTGGATTCTGTTAGCTTATAAAATGTTAATGACCCTTACACAGTTGAAAACAGCAACAACAACAAAAGTAACCAAGGGATTTCTTGATGGATTTAATAGGGTAAGAAAGGCTCAGTTTAAACACTGGATCTCTACATTACAAGATGAATGCATGCAATTAACCCATTCACTGACCTAGAAATGTACATGCAGTAAAGTGGCACCTCCTCAGCCTAAGCCATCATTTCTAATTCCATTCATAGGATTATTGCTTTGTGGAAGTGGCCTAGGGCCTAGGGTTAGCCTCCCAGGGGAAGGTTGAAGGATTTACTTATGCTGGTTAATCATTAACCTGCAGTAGAAGTGATTTGCCCAGAATTTGCATCTACCTTTCCAACAGAGCAGAATATAAGAACCCACATCTTCTAACCATGGGGTTTCTGCATGCATTTGAGTGAGTGTCACTCATCATGTGACTTGATTTCAATATTCCCACATCATTCTTCTAAGTTCCCTCCATCCCCACTAAAATTGAAAAGTTATCCTACCTCTAGAGTTCCATATTTCTCTTCTTACTCTTTTCCAGTTCTGTCCTTTCTCATTGGTTTTCTCAATTGACTACTCATGACCGATTCTTTCCTCCTAGTTTCATTCAACAATCAATCAATAAATCAAGCAACCAACTTCCATTTATTAAGCCAGACACTATTCTAGGTGCTGGATTCACAAAGACAAAAACCAAATATTACTTGCCCTAGAACAGCCTCTATTTTATAAGAAGAGACAATAATGCATACGTACATACTTACATACATATATAGATATAAATATGTATATATCTACATATACAATTACATTCAAAAACATACAAAATAAATTCCACATCTAATTAGCAACAGCTTCTGGAGCTAAGCCATAATCAATTACCCTAAGATATATACCTTAAAAAAATTATGCTTTCCAAAACACAGCCCCACAAATACTGTAGAAAAAGAGAAGAAAAAACAAATAGGAGCTTAAAGAAAAACTGGCTGTCACATCTGAGGACAAATCATGAGAGTGGCCCAAGGAAATTTAGTCTGATGCTGTAGAGAGCCCTCAAAATGCAACTGATTACCAAGATCAACATTGGGTAGAGCAAAATATGAAAAAGGGCAGAAGATACAAAGGGAGCCTGGACCAGATTATTGTGACAGGAAGATCAAGTACTCATTGTTACAGGAAGATACAAAGGAAACTCTAAGAAAAAAGAAATAGAGAGATAAATAGGGAAATCAATAGGCAGAATTAAAAATTTCCTTAAAGGCAAATAGGAACTCTGTGTGTGTGTCTATTCATTTCAAATATAATTAAGGGTACATATGAGGTTATGAATTTAAAATATAAGAAATCATAATTTTCATAGGTAGGAAAACACATACAAATTTTATTACTTCAAAGATTGAAAACCAAACAACCCATAAGCATTTTTTTCAAAATTAATTTCCAAAAATATAGAATAGATGAAGTTAGGCTATTTTGTAAAAGAAAGGTCAAATTTGATTGGATTGCTTAATGATAACATCATATGTTTATCATAGATGAAGATCCCTTTTAGAATTCTATTAAAATTCACTTTACTTGCATCTGAATAGGACTTTTTTTTGATGCCACAAAACATTCTACTTTTCCCCTGAAAGTAGCACTTTTATAACTTAACTTTAGACTAACAGTATCAATTTTCCAGGCTTTCACTATATATCCCTCAGTGTGCAGTATTATAGTTAAAGCACACACAAAGAGACACACATAGTAGTTGTACTTGATGTATGACAATGAGATTCATCAGTTCTGACTTATGAAATGTTAGAAAAAATGGTTTTCTGAGAGAGGGCTGAATCTCTGACCATCTTTTTTTGTTTTCATGAACAAAGAACAGCAATCAAGTGAATCAAGACACAATGTTCTTTTGAATAATGCTTGTAGTTTCTGAAAAGGCAACCATATTAGGTAGCAGGCAGAAGATGTTTTAAAATAGGCAGTTAGAGCTAATTGACTTCTTCCGTGACACAGCAGACAAACCATATTTATCTCTCTCGGGTGACAAAAACAGGATGACCTACTGAAGGGATTAAGCGAAAGAACTTCAGAAACTAAAAGATATTTTGAGTTTTTTCAAGATATTAGGAGAACTATGCAAGTTCCTTCTAAGAGATTCCCATTCATATGCTGGTGCATTGGACCAAGTATGGGTTATCAGTCTAGTCTATGCCACTTACTTTCCTTAGTGATCTCATCAGCTACCATGGATTTAATCACTATCTTTATGCTGATGATTCTCAAATCTACTTAGCCTGACCTAAACTTCCTGCTGATCTCCAATCTCACATATATAACTGCCTTTCAGACACCTCAAACTCAATGTCCAGAAGATATCTTCAACTTAACATGTCCAAAACAAAACGTGTTTCCCCCTAAATCCTCTCCCCATGCCGATCTTCCTCATTACTGTGGAGCAGGGCTTCTTATACTTTTTTCAACTTGTGATCCCTTTTCACCCAAGGAATTTTACAGTACCCCAGCTATACAGGTATATAAAATAGGTAGACATAACCTTTTACTGTTGCCCAATTTTTCGCTACCCCCACATTCAGTTATGCATGACCCACAGTTTAAGAAGCTTTGCTGTAGAGGGGAACACTATCCTCCCAGTTGCTCAGGCTTGCAAAGTAGGTGTTATCCTGCACTCCTCATTTCCCACATCAATGGGTTGCCAAGGTCTGTTGATTTAACTGTTGCAATATCTCTCATATATGACCCCTTCTCTCTGACATTGCCACAACTTCAAGTGCAGGCCCCTCATCACCTCATGTCTGGACTATTACAACAGTCTGCTTGTAGGTCTGACTGCCTCAATTCTCTCCCCACTCCAAACTATTCTCTATCCAGCCATTAAAATTATTTTCTTACAGTGAAAGTCCAATCATGCCACCTCCTTATTCAATAAACTCTGAAGGCTCCCTATAACTTTCAGCATCAAAATCAGAATGCTCTGTTTGGCCTTCTTTATAAACTACCCCCTTCTACCTTTCCAGTCTTCTTATACCTAACTTTCTAGCATGTACTCTTTGATTTAGTGACACTGGCTTCCTGGCTGTCCCATCAAAAAAACACTTTATCTCTTGGCTCTGGGCATTTTCTCTGGCTAACCCCTATGCCTGGAATGCCATTCCTTCTTTGCTTCATCTACGAACTTCCTTGGCTTCCTTTAAGTCTCAAATGAAATACCATGTTCTAAAGGAAGCCTTCCCCAACCCCTCTTGATTCTACTGCCTTTCCTTTCATAATTACATTATATTTATCTTGTATATAGCTTACTTTGTATATATTTGTTTGCATGTTGTCTCCTCTATTAGATTGAAACCTCCTTGAAGGTAGGGACTGTCTTTTGCCTCTTTTCCTATCCCAACACCTTGAACAGTGTCAGGCACATAGTAGGTGTTATGTATGTGTCTATTTTACTATCCCAACACTTTGAACAGTGTCAGGCACATAGTAGGTATTGTGTATGTATACATATATGTGTGTGTGTGACTGTATTACTAGTAGTGCAGCATAAAAAAATTTATTTGGCCTTTCAATTTTGGCTTCCTCATCTGTAAAATGGGAATCACCATTTCTGCCCAATAATATGAACTCACATTCCTGTAGAACTATACAATTTATGAAATTCTTTCTTCATCATGATTAAACCTATCCGCCTTATTTTGCGGTTGAACACTAAGGCCCAGAGAGGTGAAAGGACTGGCTCAAATCACCAAATCCAATGATAGTGACTTAGATGGAGATGGATTTCTGAGGAGCAATGTTTTTCAGATGAAGGGGGGCATAAAAAGGCAGAGGGGAAAAGGGGCAAAAGAATAGGAAGAAGCAGGACCAATAAAAGGAGAAGAAAAAAACGGAACAAGAAAAAAGATCAAAGTACACATTGTAGGGAGAGGAAAAGAGGAGGAAATTAAAAATAGTGGCAAGGACCATTCATTGGGACACAAGCTTACGTACTGGGTAATAAAAGTAAAATTGTGTAGCTGCCTTGCCAACAATTATGGGTAGTTTATACAAAACGATAACAACAACAATAAAAACAGGGCAATTCTTCATGTTTTTCTCTTCACGATAACCTCATGGGGTAGGTGAAATAGTTCTCCTTTCCCAGATCAGCAGCTAGGAACTCAAATGTCATATTTGTTTGACATTTATAGCACTCATGTATTTGCACCACTACTCCCTAAATATTTGCTTTCCTTTGCAAGACTTGTTCATATGATTACATATTCACTTGAACAAAGGGACAAGAAGTTGTCTAATGTACCTTGGCAGAAAAGGGGATTAACAAGACAGGTGTTTGGATTTTTTTGGATATGACCATAACTAGATCATTTGAGGGCCCCATAAATAATTAGAAGTAACAGAATATAACTGCAAAATTCTGAAAAGCATGTTTAAAATGCTATGCCCAGAAATTTTCTACATTTCAGGATACTGAAGGTGTTTATTTTGTCATTGTCAGAGAACATAGTAGGTATTAGGGTTAATATTTCTTTCCTTCTTTTTGAAGATATAACTCAGTCCCATGTAGGGTACTGAAAAATAATTAATGGCCTGGCCAACCATTAATATGACCAGAGACTACAAATTCCAATACTTAAAAAAATAAAGAGCTTAACTGAGGCCTAGCAAAGAATTAAGGATTCAGTGAATGCCAGTATCCACAGCTTCTTGGGAGCATGAGTAGCTTTCCTGAAAACAAAAAGACACTTGATGAAGTTGAAAGGCAGTTAATTTAAAATGAATAAAAGGAACTGACTTCTTGTAGTAGATACCTGTGAAATTCACTGCCATGGTAGGTTATGGAAAAGAGTCATTTTCAGCTAAATTAAAACAGAATGCTGAAGTTTTACAAGTTTCTTGTGCAAATAAACTAAGGGACTAGTAAGAGGTAAATGATACCTTAGAAGAAATGTACCACTACAAAGACTTCCTCTAAACAGGTGATAAGTATGGGTACAAACCAAATCTCTCTACTGGAGACAGAAGCCTTCTCATCTGACAAGCTAATTCCTTTAGTAAACTCCCCCCCCCCAAAATGGCATGCTGAATGAAGTCAATTTGCCATCCCATAATTAGTAGTACCTGGTAAACACAGCAAGCTATTAGGCACAGTGAAATTCTGTGTATCTTATTAGTACATAATTTTCCAAGCTGACAGAAAGGACAGATCACATACAGCAGAGACATTTTCCTCATCACGACCAACACTGAGAACAAATTACAAGGGTTGAAATCATTGAAGAGGCTGTAAAATAGTGTTCTGAAGTATCAGACTGTTATTATTCTTTTAACATGGCAAAGTTAGTATCTGAATTTACCCCTGAAAATGCAGGCTTTATGAATTTTACAATGGGATCTTCTGTTTTCCTCCTACAAAAACATTTGCTGGTACATTTTTTTTAATGTCTATAGAGAACCACATTATGTTCACAACTGTTCTCCAAGGCTGATGTCCTCCAATCAATTCAAAATGGAAGCTAGACCCATGAGCTCTATCTCCCCAGGGCATTCTGTTTGAGGAGTAGGATTTTTATGAGTTTCCAATGAGACTCACAGGCAAGATCGCTCAGAAAGGAATGGAGTCAACTACTAGAGTAGTTCATTGGCAAAGGTATAACAACGAAACATTTCACAAGAAAAAGTATTTGGGGTATTAGAAAAACAAGTTGCTGTATTATCCATTTATAAATACATATCTTCATATACGTGCAAACACACCCTGGCACTGCAATTAGAAATCACCAGCTTATACAATACATCATTAAACCCATTCAGGGGATAATTAAAGGATGCAAAACACACCATATAATTACTATGAATCATCAAAAACATTAATTAAAGCACTAGTAATACATTTTTGAAACACCAAATTCAAATAAACAGATGTTGTAAAGATAATGTGGGAAGTTTGAGCTTAGCTCAAAAGCACTGTCAAATGATAGACACAGAGTATACAAGTGGACTTTGTAATGGCAGTGCCTGTATAAGTTCCCAGATGGAAACCAGGTATACAGAATGCAAACAATACAACTTTATGCAAAGACTATGATAGAGAGAAAATCTTCTCTACTGAGGAAAAGACAAGGGCCTAAGGAAGTGCATACCAAAGAAGATAGTGACTGCTTTCAGGTAGGAAAATTCTCATACAAATTAACCGTGCTATTTGCATTAGTACGTTAGCAGGAATCTTTTAATTTCCTTTAACAAGGAAGTTGAAAAAGCCAACCTTATCTCTTCGGAAAAGATGGGAGGACTGCTATAATTAAAGTATTGCACATGATCAAGAAGCAGTTTGCCACAATCCTTAGCCATGGGAGCTACCAGCAAGAATGATAAAGGACTGAAGACTGAGGATCTTCTCAACAAGTATGGAGAGTTAATAGGAATTTGGCTGTGGATTGTTTAATGTATATTTGCTTTGGCCAAGTAACTGATATCTACACTCAAAAAAAAGATTGTTTTTTCTCTAGAAATAAAAGATAGAAGTGCCAGAGCCAGGCTTCTACACTCTTGAGGTTATCAAGGAGAATGGAATATTCCATCAAATAACAGAAGAAGGACTTTAAAGGAAAAAAAAAAGAGAGGAAGAGGAAGAAGGGAATTCTGGCTTGTGTCAGGAAGTTGGAGAGTGAAGAAATGTGACACTGAACAATAAATACTTATACTAATAACTGATATTTACATAGTACTTGAAAGTCTGTCAAGTATTTTACATTTATTATCTCATTTAAACCTTACAACAATCTTTAAAACAGCTTATAAAGGTATCCTTATTTTCATTTTACACATGAGGAAAATGAGGCTCAGGTTCAGTATCTTGCCTGAGTTCATTCTTAACTATCTTCTAGACCAGGGTTTCTTAAACTTTTTCTATTTGTGACCCCTTTTCACCCCAGAAATTTTTACACACTCCCATGTATACAGGTATATAAGATCCATTAACATAACCTTTTACTGTTGCCAAATTTTTCATGCCCCCCCACATTCAGTTATATGACCATATATGGGGCCAAAACCCAGTTTAAGAGCTTTGAGATAGTCATACGGCCAGTAAGTGTTTGAGGAAAGAGTTTTGCTCAGGTCTCACTAATTCCAAGCCATTAAATATGTTTAGCTAGATCACAGATATGTGACTCTTGCCAGAGAAAGGAGAGCTGCCTGTGCTCCAAGGAACTTTAGGTGCTTGCAATAATCTCTAGACATACACATGAAGATATCGGAAATCAAATGGGAGTAGTAGTTGGTGGTGATTTGCTGTTGAACTGTATTTAAAAAGAAAAGAGTCTTCTATCTTCTAGCATCATGTTTATCACAAAAACCCTCCTGAGCTTTATCAAGCTAACGACAAGAACAATAACATCAACACCGTTTATAGCTATTGGTGTAAAATTTACAAACTGCTTCACAAATAATATTTCATTTTCCCTGAGCACTGAACCTGCAAAGTACGTATTATTATTATTATTATCCTCATTTTACAGATAAGGAAAGTGAAGAAGACAGAAGTTAAATAACTTGCCCAAGGTCACACAGCTCCTAAGTATTAAAGGCTGAATTGGAACTCAGGTTTTCCTGAATCCAAGTCCACTGGTCTATTCAGGGAACCATCTAGCTGACTGTGGGGATTTACATTGCTTTTATATTGAACCTAGAAAACATTAACAGGAATTATGAAATCTTACATCCAAGGAATAAAAACATTTTCATCACGGATGCCGAGTGAATGTACATATTTTTAAAGAGAAATACAGATTCGGGAAGTACTTAAAAAGAGACTATTTAAAAATGAAATATGGATATTTAGAATACAATGGAACATGGAGAAATGACATTATCTTAGTCAGCGAAGGAGTACATGTACCAAAGTCAGATAGAAATATATTGGATTTGAAGCTTATAAATTTATTAAAGACAGATAAATTATACTAAAAGGAGATGTTGTTGTTGTTGAGTCTTTTCAGTCATCTCCAACTCTCCATGACCCAATCTGGGGTTTTCTTGACAGAGTTACTGGAGTGGTATACTATTTCCTTCTCTAGCTCATTTTACAGATGAGGAAACTGAAGCAAACAGGCTTAAGTGACTTGCCTAGAGAAAGGAGAGCTGGTATTCCTGTGAAGGAAGCAGTTGCTTCACAAAGCTAGTAAGTGTCAGATACTCACTGGAGTATCTATCTTATAGGCCACCTAAAGAGAGGGAAGAAATAGATGAGGACTTCAAGAAATGGAGGACAAGCCTGGCTAATAATGGTTGATGGCTTCAACCATAGCTGGACATCTGTTGGAGCTCTCTTTCTGCCAAAAAGCAGAACATCTATTAAACTGTTGGCTTCCCTTAAGGATGATTTCATTCTTCTAAAGGTGGAGAAATGTAATAGGGAATTGGTTTTTGGAACTAATTCAGATGATTAAAGACAAAGGAGTTGATGAAGAATAAATGATGAAAACCTTAAGAGGATCTTTTATCTTAGAATTTGTGATAGAGGAAAAGATTTGCAGGTATAGTTTGACATGTACTTTAGCTTAAAAAAATAATCCAATGCAATTCTGTATACTGAATCTCCACCCTGGTAGTTCCAAAAGACTCTCTGTAAATTTTTTTCTTCAACAGTTGCCAAAAAGTATCACAAAGTGAACAGTCTTTTAAAACAAGACATATTCAATACATTTTTAGGCTAGGGGGACCATGCATCCAATTAGCCATGTGACATGAGGGGCAGGACAAATGGGCAGGGGAGGTTACTAAAAAGGGGGAAATCTGTGGACAGGTTTCAGGGGGTCCATTAGTATGGATGGGAAAATATAAATTTTCAATAATCGCTAACTGAAATATAGCATTTTCTCCAATTATTTAAAACTATTATTCTGAGAATTCCATAGGCTCCACCACATTTCCAAAGGAATCCATGATACACAAAAAGTTTAAGAATCCCTACTGAGCAAGTTATAATGTGGGCAACAGATATTCTTCATCCACTTAGTCTTTATTGTGTAGATTAATAGGTCAAACTCTTTTGAGTGATGACAGATCCTTTCTAAAATGCCCTAGGGCTGATTCAAGCACAATCTACAAACAGTGGCATCTGGGGAAGCAGGACATTTCACCTTGAAATTCCTCTTTAACTTGGACTCTCATTCTCCACCTGACATTTATGATCAGAAGGTCATTGAACTGGACGATTTCTGCTGCATTTTTCAAGGAATTTTGAATGTTTCTGATGTACTGACTGTTGATATTTTGTTGTAAAAGAGTCTCTAAGGCGCAAGTTTTTTCTAGTGATTCAAATGCTCTTTTTTGGTAAGAAATAATAAGCATAGTGCAATTATATTCTCTATATCTTTCAGTTAACTGTGAAATGGTGAACTGTCCATTTTTGAGTACTGCTTCTTCCTGTACATATATTTAAAAAAAATTTCAGTTGGTTTGTATGTTCCCTGTGTATCTACATTAGCACTTTTAGATAGTCCCTTTTCCTTACTCATTAGAATTGTATTCCTTTGTGTCTTTAGCAATTTATTCTTGTGAATTCTGTATGCTTGCTATGCTCGTTTCTCCTGTAGAATTTTAGTCCTTGGAATCCCATCTTCTGCTGAAGTATACTTTTTTACTGGCCCTTGTTTTGCAGAGTCTATCCCTGGTGAAGACTATATTATTTTTATTTTTTAAGGCAGTTGTCCTAATTCTGTCTTTACCTCTCTTTGTTGTTGACATCCCAAATTTGCCTCTCTCCTAATCCTCCTAGTGTAAATCAGCAGTAGTGACAAAAAGAGCATCTGAACTCCCGAAGTTTGCAGTTCTGTGACCAGGACTTCATAATCCTTAGAAGCAATTTATAGGGGCAGCTAGGTGGCACAGTGGACAAAGCATCAGCCCTGGATTCAGGAGTACCTGAGTTCAAATCCGGCTTCAGACACTTTATACTTATTAGCTGTGTGACCCTGGGCAAGTCACTTAACCCCCACTGCCCCAAAAGAAAAAAAAAGAAGTAATTTATAGATACCCATTTGAATGACTAGAAGTGATCAGTTAACATTAAATTAGACATTTCATGGGAGGATCACTTTTATGTTTCAAATACATATTCTGAACGACAGAAAAGCTCTCTGTTGCTTATGTCCATTGAACAAATAACTGCCTTTGTACCTCTCAGAAGGGATCCAACACACACCTACCACTATCCACTTCTTCCTCTGACCCTTACTACATGGCCTCTCTCCCTTTGATTACACCTGCAGATCCACATCATCTTTCTCTTGGAGAGTGAGGACTAATTTATTTATCAGACAGAAGCATGAAAGACACAAAGGCAAAAGACACAAGCATATAAGAAGAAATCCAATTATCTAAAGGGATCTATGTGCCTTTCTTCAACTAGCTACTGTTCTTCTGTACAACTTTCTTTTTTCAGAGACCTTAGATTTCAGGCCTCAAGTGAGAACAATGCTTTATTTACATAGTAAACAGGAGAAGATAAGACTAAAATACATAAGACAGAAGAACACAAAAGAAAACCAACCTTCTAATAAGAACTTCATACCTCACATCTAGCTTTAATCACTGAATGGGTAGTGCCTCAGGCAACACCCATTACATTACATCCAGGGCCATCTCCAGTTGTCCTGATATGTATCTTGCCACTGGACCCAAATAGCTCTGGAGAAGAGAGTGATGTTGGTGACCTTGCACAGCCTTCCCTCACTTAAATCTAATTCATTGCAAGTCATGACATCACCTCCCAAATGTCATAGTCATCTTTGAGAATGAAGGACAAACAACAAGAACATAACTCATGTTACTCTGTCCCTCTCTCCAGAACTTTCCTAAAACTATTCAGGAGTCTAGACTATCACAGGGCTCCATGGTTGGGAGGCTATTAGAGAATAGCAGCTTCAAGATTTACTGTGAAATGTAGAGAAGAGTCAGGAAGATACGGAGTCTGTCCTAGAGGTATACTGCTAAGTACTATTAATCTTAAAATCATATCACTACTTTAAATATGTAAGTTACCCAAAGCACTTCTAGTTCATATACAGATGCCAGGCAAGCTTGAGAAATTTCCTTGGACACCTGTTAACCTGGTACAGGTCATCAAAAACTATAACTGGCCCATTGCTTAGAGGGCACATTAATCTAGCCATAAAAGACTACTGGAATCCAGCCTCAGACACTTGACAGTTACTAGCTGTGTGACCCTGGGCAAGTCACTTAACCCCAATTGCCTCACTAAAAAAAAAAAAAAGACTACTGGAGAGGGCAGCTAGGTGGTGCAGTGGATAAAGCACCGGCCCTGGATTCAGGAGTACCTGAGTTCAAATCTGGCCTCAGACACTTGACACTTAATAGCTGTGTGACCCTGGGCAAGTCACTTAACCCCCAATGTCCCACAAAAAAAGACTACTGGAGCACAGAAAAGAGAATTTTTATTAAAAGGTTTCCCTTTTGAACAGCCTTCTTAAGAGGATTTCAATTTCATTTCTGCAGCTGAGATGTTGGTAAGACAAAGGGCTAAGACCCTTCCTTGTCTAATACATCTTAGGCAGTATTTCTTCTAATTCTCGTTCAATTATCAAGACAAGGTAGAAATTAAAGAACTGGAAATCTTTACTCTTCCATACTTCAATTCTGATTGTGACTCTCCACCTATCACTAAATTTTGTGGGGGAAGAGAAAAAAAAGGAGGCAAAGAAAAGGAAAGAAGACAAAGGAAAGGAAGAAAAGTGAAAAGGAGGAAGAGTTTGGAGAGAGTATTCTGAAGTGTTTTGAAGCCCTCCAGAAAGAGGAGAATAAGGTGCCTCTCCCTACCCTAACTTTTGTTCTACCCAAATATTGATAATCAAATACTATTCTCCAACCTGATTTCTGCTAAAGAGACAATTGTGGGGTGATTCATTTAAGACTAAACCCACTTATATAATGAATGTAAAACTGTTGGAAAAATGGTCCAATGTTAGAAGCAAGAGGGAACAAAGAAAGCAGTCCATGGAGACATAGAGTTAGGTCTTATTTCTCTATAGCGGGCACAGCTTCTGATTCAATAGCTGCTAATGAGCCTTTCACACCCACCTCTCAACAAATATGCTTTTCCACATGTGGACCTGGTTGCCAAGCAGCCAACCGAAGAAGTCTGCTCTGAACATTTCCTAAAAGGGATTAATGTGCATTGCTTGCCCAGATTTCACACACATTCTCATTCTCATCTATGGGGTGGCAAGTGGGAATGAAATATTATCAAAATCATGAACAACCTATATCTTAAGATCCCACTTCTGGGCCTTTTTTCTGACTTTACCTCTTCAAACTTATTCTGTCACCTGACAAAAGACAATGGAGGAACATTTAATTTGTCCTTACTGACGGAGTAGTTTGGATAAAAGGAGCTGCTGTAGCCAATGAAATCTTATTTTAACAGCGGTGTTGAGAAAGGATTAACAATGTGTTTTTTGTTCCTTAATGTTCATGTTCTATCAGGCTTCTTTCGTGTATACTCTGGTTACATTCTATAAAACTTGATTTCAATTCATGTATTCAAACCTACTATCATTTAATATGAGAGCAGATTCAGCAAATACCAGAAGAAATGCAAACTTGTGTTGATAGTTACGACTTTTTCCTTAACAACTGGCTCTTTTTTTTTTTTTTTTAGTGAGGCAATTGGGGTTAAGTGACTTGCCCAGGGTCACACAGCTAGTAAGTGTTAAGTGTCTGAGGCCGGATTTGAACTCAGGTCCTCCTGACTCCAGGGCCGGTGCTCTATCCACTGCGCCACCTAGCTGCCCCAACAACTGGCTCTTAAAACTGAGTTTTAATCTCCTAATTCATAAGGCAATTTATAACAAATAAACTAGTTGCTTTAATGAAATAAGAGGTCATTAGTGACTATCAATAAAATTTCTATATGATTTTTCTATGTATTTGAATTTCACAAAGTCATGCATTTTACACCATGCAATAGATTTCAGTAAACAAATTCATACACATTTAATATTGATCAAAGTTATGAAGTTTTAATCAACCAATGTTTTATCTTTTGAAATTGGAATAGAAACATTTTCTAATTGTTCCTCTCTGCTCTAAGGTAGTATTAGGTCTTTAGCTATGATGTGTACATTAGCAATGTAGCGAATTAAAAATTCTGACCTTTCTCTAACCATCAGGGAAATATTTAAATACATGCTTTTCTATTGTCTTTGGTGTGATGTCTTCTCTCTTTATTTTAGCAGCATTAATTAAAATACTTCAGTTACAGTTCAAGTAGAAAGTGCTTGCATGATCATTATCTACTGATTTTAGAATTTTTTTTTTTTCGTGAGGCAATTGGGGTTAAGTGACTTGCCCAGGGTCACACAGCCAGTAAGTGTTAAGTGTCTGAGGCCGGATCTGAACTCAGGTACTCCTGACTCCAGGGCCGGTGCTCTATCCACTGCGCCACCTAGCTGCCCCTAGAAATATATTTTTTTTAACAGAAATGCTGTAATGTGAAAGATGGTTATTTTTTATGGCAGGAATTTGTCTTCATTTTCCTCTCTTAAGAAACTGATTTTGAGTTGTGTGAAAGTGATGTGGGTTTGATCAACAAGCACAAAGAGAATGCCATGCTAGTGTAATAAGTATGAGAGCTTATTCCAACATTCCTGATTTGTAACATTATCGCCTATCTTAAACAAGGCTCCTTAACCTGCAGAATAAAGGTCCTTAATCTTCCCTGTGCTCTTGACCACTTTGGCATTCTGGTGAAGTCTATAGATGGATCCATTCTCAGAATACTCTTTTCAAATACATAAAATAAAATACTCAAGATCAGAAAGAAAACCAATTTTGTTGAAACAATTTACGAAATACTTGAAAAAAGTTCCCACACCCCAAGTGAAGTACCCCTGGCACAGAACTAACCTGGAGAGAAGACAAGTCATTAAAATATCTAAAGGAGATTATTAAACTAAGGAATATTATATCCTTAAAATATTTTTAAAAGGATTTTCATTAGATCCTACTCCACGGAATGCCCTTGAGTTTTTTAAGATATCAGCAAATACATGCCCTACCAGGTCTTATCAAACTGGACAGGTTCTGAATATGACCCAGGCCTATGTGCCATTCATGACCTAATGGTGAGAACCTTAAACACTAGATAATGACTTTTTGGAGTGGAAAGAACACCAACTCATGAATTCATTTACTAAATAGGTGGATACCACATTCACTATGACAAAAACATGGATCTTTTAAAGACTTATTGAAATATTTTTTTAAAGTAGATAAAAGACAGCACTTTACCTATGCCAACTCCCATGCTACCCCTGGTATAGCATCACCCCATGCATGTGTACATTTCTTCTGTTCCTGCTGAAGCCTAGCATAGCAGTGGGGAAACTGGGAGAAGCAGCAAAGGTTTAAGAGGTGTCTCTGCGTGATAATTTTTTGGACTCTCTGCTTCTGCACTTACCAATCAGAGAACTCTTTCTCTTTATTATCACTAGTGGGCCCCTAGGCCAGGCTGACTGGAGATTATTTTTTCACAAGAGTAAGAGGGGAACACTTGAATAATCATGCAATAATAGCATGAAATCATCGCTGGGATTCTTTTTAAAGACTGCTGAAAATAAGCACTGGGAGAGAGGGAGGAGGGGAGGGGGGAGACAAAGGTGTGTGTGTGTGTGTGGAGGGGGAGTCAACATAATGATATAACGTATCAATTAAGATATGATATCCAAATTGCTTGCCTTCTCAATGAGGGGGGAGGTGAGAAGAGGAGGGAATATGGAACTCAAAATTTTTTAAATGAATGTTAAAAATTGTTTTTATATGTAATTGGGGGAAAATAAACACTAAATGGAAATAAAGAGAAATGACAGCTTATTTCTTGCACTTGTTTCCTTTTGTTTTCATTTTCTTTTCTCTATATTTTGGTATGACTGTCTTTACTTCTAACAGAGTTGGCATGAATTTCTCTATTGTTCTTATACAAATTATTCTTATGAATGTACTTGGTATATACATAACATTAATGCTTCTTGAAATGTTGCAACTTATATAAATATTTATACAAATACAGATTTTATATATTTTGTAGGGCTGAGAAATGTACAAACACATGGCTCCTACCGGAGTGTTATTTGTGGAACAGCTCTCATTCCTCAAGTCCAAACCTTAGTCTATCAGTGGGACTAGACTAATTTGCTGGGCTACAGCAAATGGAATAATGAACAAATCCCTTGAGTATACACTATCACCTTTAAACCAAGGGTTTTCAACTTGGAGTTTATGGATTCCACCTCCTGCCAAGGTGTCTATGGATAGATTTCAGGGGATCTTTTAACTTTGATGGGGGAAAATCCATATTTACTTTCATTAGCCTCTAACTGAAATATAGCATTTCCTTCAATTATTTAAAAATGCCATTCTGAGAAAGGGTCCCTTGGTTTTACCAGGCTGCTAAAAGAGGTTTATGATACTCAAAGATGGCAAAGAATCTGTGTTCTAAATGATGATATAAATGTTCCACCTTACATTCATATAGGACTCAGTCATTTTTCAGAGTACTTTTTGCAATGGCCCTATGAGGTAGAAGGCAAATTACTGTCCCATTTTAGAGACGAGACAGAGATGAAGTGCCTGGCATGATATCATATAGTTCGTAAAATAGAGATGGTACTAAAACTCATCCTTGACTCATAATCTAGTGTTTCCCCCTTATTCTACACTGCCTCCCTATTAGTTTACCTAGGGCATCTCAAATATAATGTAATTGAGAACTACCCTCTTGCCTTCGCATCCTCACAAACCAAGTGATAAGCAGACATGGGCTAAAGTTCACATTGCTGAGTGAAGCGTTTGAAGGCCTATACTGGACACTTTAACTCACCAAACTTTCACTGTGCATTAGCAAAGTAATAGGCACATAACGGAGTTTAATATCTAATCTATCTTTATATTGATAGCTAGCCAGAGAGATATCTTATTTCTTAGTATGGGGTTATTCACAGAATAGAAACTAAACCACCTAGTCCCTTCACTCTTAAAGAGAGGAAAGAAAGCAAGATACTAAAACACTAGATGATAACTCCCAAAAATTAATAGTGGCTCTAATCTGAGAGAAAAGAAGGAAATTAAAAGGCAATATTTGTGGACCATCCAAGAATAGATTTAGAAATATTTTTTTTAAATCTACGCAATATCAACAAGGTTAAATAATTCTCCCTTTTTGTGCATGAATGATATGTGACCTTTTGAAATTCTATTTTGTCACAGAAAGTTAGAAGAGGTTATTTTTTATAGTACTCAGACCAGGACTATTTTCTTTTACCTTTCTACAAGAGAGAGAGGTGTGTGCATTCACACAAAGAATTTCAGGAAAAAAAATATATTTACATTGGCAAAATTATCCACTTTTTGTTTAGTTTTGTTGTTGTGTTTTTGTTTGTTTATATATCCTATAAGGTAAGTATAAATAGGTCTCTGAGAACAGGATCAGTCCTGAAGGCAGCGAGATAAGTGGACCTTCCAGAGCTTTCACTACACTTGTGGCAAGTGTATCCGTGGGTCCAAAAAGCCATGGAACCATCACAGCAAGGAAATACTTCGATAAGGCACGTTTTGTAGTCATTTGATTCTAGCTTTGAATCCTCCACTTCTAGTGAAGTGGCTAAAGTCATCCTAAATTTCACTTATAATTTCAACTGAAGATAATTTTCGTTTCTTCTCTTCAAAATCACTCTAGGCTTTCTTGCTAACACTGACTTGATATGGTCCATTTCCAAAGATACAATGTCTGCTGGAATGGCAGAAAACTTCCCCTCTCTTCCGCCATCTCAGCCAAGGGACAATGCTTTGAGAAGTATATGTTTAGAAGCCTGTGAACATTTTGGCTATAAAATTCATCTTTGTCAATTCAGCTCTGTCTTCAAAAAACGTTCATGCAGTCTTTCCATTCTTTACTTTTTGAGTCAAATTTACACAAACACATAGATACTGGTTATCCTCAATTAGACCTCTGAAAAAGAGTAGCAATGAATACATTCAAGCACAACAGCTGAAACTCTAACTTCTTCATTTGGTCATGGATCTAAACAGTAGCTGGAAAACGGTGGAAGCAAAACTGAATCAAAGCTAGATAGTAATGGTTTACTTAGTAACCGGTCCTAGGGAGAAGTTCCCCAAACATCTGAAGTGCTAATAGTTGCCGGCGAGTGTGGTGGTACAAATGTAATGATAAAGTTGCAAATTTGTGTTTGTTCTTCAATGATTTAATATTTCCCAGACTGGAGCTAGAACTTCAGCAATAACTTAGTCACACATACAAATTTGAATACCCTAGAGAAAGCAAGCATGACCTGCAAAAGCATGTTTAATTATTTTCTCTTCACTTTCTATCTCCTGGGCTTTCTATTTCCTGTAGATCTCAGTAAATAAGCTCACATCAAAACAGCATTTGACAATTAATGTTCCCCAGGGCTTTATTTCCCATTCTGAATGCCAAGACAGAGAAAAGGGCATTAATGCAAAATTAGTGAATAGGTGATATATTTTGTGATTTCTCTAGCACATGTAAAATGCTCAAGGGCTCAGAGTCTGTCATCTTTATCTCTGGTCCTGAATCTTATTCTGAAGCTAATCTGTTCATGGATATGACACTAAAGAGCCTCTGAAAATGAGGAAAAAGAAGGAACGCATTAGAAACAATGAAAAATCGTAGATAGTGGACATGATGGGACACGGTCCACAGAAACATTCAGATGGTGCCCTTAAGATGACTAGAGGTTAAAGGCCTCATACATACTGGAAGCTAAAACCACTCAAAGAACCAAGAGTTCAAGTGATTAGGTGAGAAGTCAAAGAACAATTATTTGACTCATGTCAGGGCCTAAAAGGAGACCAAAAGCCAAAGTCACAACTAGAATGAAGGCAGATGTGGATAACGGGAGCTAAAAAGGGATAAGGAGTCAATAGTCCCATAAGGACAAGAGAGTCAGCAGAAAAACAGGAAGTAGCAAGACAGGAATAGTATCTAATAGTGAGGCAGGGATTATTTGTACTAGTGTACTAGGCCTTCCATTGATACTTCCTACTGACACGGAAATTTTTCTTGAATGCTCCTCTAGCAAAGCTTCACTATACCTAACTGATTGGACTGCTGGAATGGCAGGCATTTATGAATGGCAGGCAGACTCAGGCATTTATAGCTGAAGGTGTATTCTGATATTAGAGGGGTCAGGAGTGAGAAAGAAGCTGAAATTGTACAAAGTTTCTGATGATAATTAACTCCCACTATCAAAATTTAAATGACAAAAAACATTATCTTTACACTATAAAACCATATTAATTTGAATTCTTTCCTTTTGGAAACGGATTTAATTTGATCTGACTTTAACTTTGTACTATCTATGAAGATCAGGTTAGCTAAGCAGTTTAATATTGTAAACCAGATTTCAGAGAGGCAGGAGAGATTTAACCTAGGGGAGGATTAAGTAAAATCAAAGCACTTTGAAAACTATCAAGTACTATATAGCTAAATGCCATTAAGATAATCCAAGAAATTGAGAATATTCCATGTTTACATACAAATGGCTATTAATTAATGCATTATGGAATTGGGAGCCAAAAAGACCTTAGAGGTTCTAGTCCAATCTGCTCAATATATTATTCTTCTCTGTCTTTCACCAGGATCATCTACTTGAACATCCCTTCTTAACTGTTTACTTGAGTTACTCTATATACATGAAAGTAATATGAATATATTTCTTGTCAAAGAAACTCAGACTTGGGGGCAGCTAGGTGGCGCTGCAGTGGATAGAGCACCAGCCCTGGAGTCAGGAGGACCTGAGTTCAAATCCGACCCCAGACACTTGACACTTACTAGCTGTGTGACCTTGGGCAAGTCACTTAACCCCCATTGTCCTAAAAAAACCCCAAAAAAGAAAAAAAAAAGAAACTCAGACTTTTCACTAATTAAAATTGCCATTCTCTCCAATCAGTTAGGTATAGTGAAGCTTTGCTAGAGGAGCATTCAACAAATTTCAAAGGCAGTGGGATCCTCCCCCTTTTTCTTTCCAATATATCTTTAATCATCATGCTTTTTTGCCAGTGTTGAAGAGCATGGATTGATCACCACAGCTGGATCTCCTGGATGTCTGGCACAGAGCAGAAAAAAAAAAAAAACAAATAGTCTTCATCAAAATATCAAAGGGTTTCAATAAAAGGCCTCACATAGTAGAAAGAGCAATTGCTGCATTAGACAGAAAGTTTGATAAAGAAAACACACATTGTAGAAATATGATTTGAAGCAATCAGAGCAGAAGGAGTGAAAATAAGAGATCATTATTTTTTTTTCCAGAAAACCACCCCCATGCCCTATCCCACCCCTGTCAGCCTCTGGGAAAGATAATAAGGCTTGGGAGGAAAGAATGGAAAATTTTGCTAATCACAATCATCCTTTCCCTCCAGCCCCCCCCCCCAATCAAATTGATTTGTTAGGCTTATAGGAGAAATCACACATTACACATGGGCCTTCTTCACTTGAGAAATGGGTACCATATGTTGACTAACTGCATCTTATGGATGACCTTCCTAGAATAGAATGCATGTAACATAGAAAGCGAGGAACTAGATACACAAATGGTACCATTATTTTTTAAGTGATTATACTTAGAAAGTGTGGAGAGAAGCACCAAAGCCTTTGGTGGGGGGGTGTACACATATACACATAAACACATTCACACACACATACCTACTTATATCTGTCTATCTACAGACACAAGTTTTTGCATCTTTTTATTGGTACCTGATTGGAGTGATCTTATTCTTCCTGGTATATTCCCAACTTTCATCAGTTTTTATGCTACACCAACACCCACTGTTTGGACTATGTGATTGACCTTAAGTCTCCAGTAACATATAGAAGTATGAAATCTCCCAAGATGGATCAAAATCTTCCTTTAGCTTATGGTCAATCAGTTCTACTTTGCTTTCTCATTCAAGTCTTAAAAATTAGGGGGGAAAAACTTGACTGGTGTTATTCATTCCCATCAACCCTGACTATATTCCCCTAAAATCATTAACACCAGTAGGTCATTTTTTGTATAGCCAGAGAAAGAGAGGAAGAGCCCTTCATAATGATTCTGCTACTTTTCAAAAGTAGGGGAGAAGAGTACCTAAAGACGACAGTTCTGATCACTAATGCAAGAGAAGTCCAAGCAAGAACAGAATTTCTGGGCCCAACTGATTCTCACTTGAGTTTTCATGCCTTTAGAGACCACAGGAGCTTTAATACTCTGGCTCTATTCAGAACTGCTGCTACCACATCTCGGTAGCATCCAAAGGCACTCAAATTTCCCTGGTTTCCCAGGACTAAGGATGAAGATGACTCTTTCCCCCATAAACATACATAAGGTTGGGATTGGGCAAAGAGGACTTTTCTTTCCAAAAATATATAAGAGGGAAGCTAGATGGCACAGTGGATAAATCACCAGCCCTGGATTCAGGAGGACCTGAGTTCAAATCCTGCCTCAGACACTTGACACTTACTAGCTGTGTCACCCTGGGAAAGTCACTTAACCCCAACTGCCTCACCAAAAAACAAAAGCAAAACAAAACAGAAATATGAGAGAAAACCTACTGAGAGAAAGATGACTTGCTCAAACTTGCACAGCATGCCAGTGGCAGAACTGAGGCTCTTATCCTGTTCTCTCTATACTAAGTCTACTGCTCTTTCAGCCCAAGAAGACCACCTACTGTTACTATGCCAGGAAAGGATGTGAAACAATTTAGTTTTCTTTTTTTTCACTCGACATTTTAAAAAAATGACCACTAGTCTAATAGGATTTTAATTTAGTTTCAATGGACAGAAAAATAAATATCACCAATATAATAAAGCTAAAAACTAAGCCAATGAGGCAGATAAAACCTCTTTCCCATGGAGCTTTCTCTTTTGTTAGCTATACTTCTATTA
This sequence comes from Dromiciops gliroides, assembly GCF_019393635.1. Taxonomy (NCBI): domain Eukaryota; kingdom Metazoa; phylum Chordata; class Mammalia; order Microbiotheria; family Microbiotheriidae; genus Dromiciops; species Dromiciops gliroides. The sequence goes on from NC_057867.1 coordinate 42,661,938, forward strand.
TAAATAAGCAATTTCCATGTGGAATACTTAAACTTTCATCTTACTTCACCAATATGAAGATAAGTGCAATTCAATTTTCTTCAATTCGTTTTTGAACAGCAGCTAGGTAGAGCCCTGGACGAAGTGCTGGACTTGTCGTCAGGAAGATCTGAGTTCGAATATGACTCCAGACACCTACTAGCTGTGCAACCCCGGGCAAATCATCTCACTTCTGTCTACCTCAGATTCCTCATCTGTAAAAAGGGGATAATAACCACACTTACTTCCCAGGGTTGTTAGGAGGATAAAATGACATCTTTTCCAAGGGCATTACAAACCTTAAAATTCTCTATAAGAGGTACTTTTAAAAACATCTTTTTCTTTTTATAAAATGCAGACATGAAAAGTCATTAAGTGAACATATTGACCACTAGAGGTAGTAGAAATAAAAACTCCTAGGATTAGTTATATTGGATACATGTGGACATGTGGAGGGTAGGAGACTGCAACTCCAATTAGGAAACAATGACATTGTTTGAATTCTTTACTAGAAAGTTAACGATTAGCTGGAGGCCCTGTGCAAGTCATTAAGGGTCTAAAAAGGAACTACAATGTCAGATAGCATTGCCCTTATGAAATATCCACTGTTACTAGTAAAACATTTCAAGTTTATTTTCAAATGCATTTTCAACTTACTATAATTCATTCTGTTGGAAAATCAAACCTCCAGAAATATTTTCGATCTGTCTGTTGGCATTTTTGTTCCCCACTTACAATAAACCAACTAGTTTCACTGGGATTAAAGTGTCATCTTCATAATTAAATTTTAGGCGACACAGCAAAATCAGTAATGAATTTGAGTTAGGAGAAACTCTACTTTCAAATGTTAGAGGACTAAAATTTAATTTTAAATGTGTTCCAGAGATCAGAAAGACATATTTCATTTGCGAAGACGTTTAAAATGTAGACATTGCAAAGTAAAGAGTAATGAATCACACAGAGATAATCATAGAGTAATAATATATCAGCTTCCTCCCCTCCTCACTCCCAAATTCTAAGATAATCATAACTCATATTTCTCCAGCTCTTAAAACATTTTCTTCCTAACAACCCTGGAAGGCTCATAGTGCTAACATTCTCCTCATCCCCATTTTTTTTAACCAATGAAGAAACTGAGTCACTCGATTCATCATAAATTGAATGCTGATCCTAGTTCCAATGCTAGGTTCATTTGCCACTTGGAGAATGACAGAACCTATTTCACTTAAGTTTACTGTGAGGTGGAAGCAGACCAAGAAAGCTAGGTTAGTGTGTTTTGGAATGTGACAGAATGACAAGTATTTGAGCTCATTGTTCCAAGAACGGGAAGCTGTGATATAAACTAGGATTTTGCTATCACAATTTATACATAAAGACTTACATAGAAGTAGATTAAATAAATGACCAGGTACATTATCTTAACTGGATGATCACTGCACACATTTCCTCCACCCCCCCCCCCCGGAAAAATTAGATAAGCCAATGATATCATTCACAATTGACAAAGAGTATGCTCATTTTCTATAGCTTTCTCTTATCTATATCTTATTTCCTTTTATTGTTAAGAGTCAGCCTATTTAATAAAAGCATCTATAATTCATTAACATTTCTTTGAAAATTGCAAGACAAATTTAGAGACAGAACTGTACAAAGAAAACCATCAGCAGAATACATAGTGGATGAGTATTAACTGACAAGCTAGGACCATTCAAATTATTCAAATCAAGGCAGGAAACAAAGGGGATAAAAGTTTTAATTCTTCCTTTGCTCAAACTACCTGTAAATAATTTAGACACATTGGATGAAAAATTTAACACATAATCTTATTCATTTTTAAACTAAAAATAACAAAAGGAAACTAAATGTAGTCTGGAAGAATTTGTTATAGCATCACTGATCCTCTAAAATATTAGGATACGGTATATGCCAAAAGAGAAGTATTTGAAGGGAAATATAAGAAATATTCCAAGTTAAAATCTCTGATGAAGATACCATTTTAGACAATGAAGAAGGATGCATTAAAGAAAATCTCATGAATACAGGTCTATGTCTATATATGTGGGCATATTTTCTTTTGTTCTTCTAAATGTTTATAGTGATATTTTCTGTTTCTTACATCATAACAGTATCCTATGTATATTTTCTCCTACACCTCCTAGAGAGAAATCCTATATGAGAAATTGTATTTTCTTAAGGAAAAAAAGTCAGCATAATTACTTGATATACTGAAAAAGTCCAAAAACACATCCAATTTCTAACAATTGTGGACTCCCCAAGGTGAAATTTAGGATTGTCTTTTCATATTGCTTCATTTGAACTCCACTTGATTACTGAAATTTTGTTATATTTACTTTTAATTTTTTGGTGTATTGAACTTTTCATTTAAATTGTTGTAGCTGCTATGTATATTGTTTGCTGTTATTTTTTTGGGGGGGGGTGCTCTGATTACATCACTCTGCATCAGTTCATATTGATCTTTCCATGTTTCTATGTACTCATCATATACATCACTTCTTACAGCACGACAATATTCCATTATGTTCACATTATCAGAGTTTGGTTAGCCAGTCTCAAATGGATGGGAATCTATTTTGTTTTCAATTTTTAGCTATCAAAACAAGTACTGGAGTACATGTGCACTATTTTCTTATCAATGGCCTCCTTAGGGTATAAGCTCAGTAATGGAGTCTCTGTTTCAAAGGGCATTTCAACCAATTTAATTTCATAATTCTAAATTGCTTTCCAAAATAGTTATACCATTTCACAGTTCCACCAACAATATATTACCATGCCTATCCTTCCACAACCCCTCCAACATTGAGTGTTGCCATTTTTGTGATCTCTGCAAATTTAAACGGTGTAAGGTGAAACTTCAGGGTTGTTTTGATATGCATTTCTCTTATTACTAGTGATTTGGAGCATTTTTCAAATATTTTTGAATATTTTGCTGTTCTTTTGAGAACTTTGTATTTCTTGACCATTTTTCTATTGTGAAAAGGTTCTGTCAAATATAATGTGCCCAGGCCAAATCAAGGGCTGGCAATAAGTGGAAAGTGACCTTTGTATTTTCAAAAAAGAGAAGACCATCCAGGGGAGTGCATGAGGAGAGGGGAAAGATAGAAAAGGAAGCAGAAAGGAAGGAGGCCTTACTTTGGAGGTGGGAAGGGGTTCCACTGAGCAATGTTTCTATGAGTGAATATACTGTCTATATATCTTGTATACCAAGTGTTTACCAGAGAAATTTGAAATAAATATTTTTTCTTATTTAAGCACTTTTTGCTCATGTTGCCTGTGCAAAAGCCTTTCAGTTTCAAGTTCCCTCTTCTGCTGCAAACACATTATGTTCCTTGACTTATTTTCACCTTTTTTTAAGATACAGTTCTTACTGGCTCTCTTTTCCTCAGCCCTGATCATATGTTCTTACTCTCCTCACCTTCAACTAGTCCTGTTATTTAGTTTTAAAATTTCATTGTTGTGCCAATCTTCAAAAAGTATTTTTATTCTCTTCATTATCCATCTTTTTCTTTCTGTTTACTTTAGACCCTCATTCTTTGATTCATGACTCCTATAATTATCTAGTTTCTCTCCTTTATATTCTTCATAATATCAAAGTTTCTAAGGTATCCATTCTAGCTTCTCCCTTCTAGAAACTTTCTGCCACTGCTTTGTAAGGCTTGCTCCATGGATTACCCTTTTCCATTGTGCCTCATTTCTAGAACAATGCCTATTATTATTATTTTTTTTTGTGGGGCAAAGAGGGTTGACTTGCCCAGGGTCATACAGCTAGTAAGTGTCAAGTGTCTGAAACCAGATTTGAACTCAGGTCCTCCTAAAACCAGGGCCAGTGTTTTATTCACTGCACCACCTAGCTGACCCCTATTATTATTATTATTATTATTATTAATAAAAACAGTTAAAATAATAATAACAAAGACAAGTAAATCAATAGCAGCTGGCATTTATATAGCACTTATGTGTCACACACTTTGCTAAGTGTTTCACAATAATTATCCCACTTAATCCTCATAACAGCCCTGGTGCTATTATTATCCCCATTTTACATATGAGGAAACTGAAGTAAACAGAGGTTAAGTGACTTTCCCAGGTTCACATAGCTATTAAGTGTCTGACCTCAGAACTTTACTTTTGCATTTTTTCTGTTCCTCACATACAACATTACCTCAAAAGAGAAAAACAACAGCATCAAAAACAAAAGGAATAGTATGTTTCAATCTGCATCTAGATTCCACAGTTCTTTTTTTCTGGATTTGGAGAGCATTTTCCATCATGAGTCCTTTGGAACAATCTTGGACCACTGTATTGCTGAGAAGAATCAAGTCTATCATAGTTGATCAACACACAATGTTGTTGATACTATGTACAATGTTCTCCTGGTTCTGCTCATCTCACTTAGCATCAGTTCATGTAAGTCCTTCCAGATTTCTCTGAAATCAGTCTGCTCATCGTTTATTACAACACAATAGTATTCCATTACATTCATATACCACAACTTGTTCAGCTATTCCCCAATTGATGGGCATCCTCTCAATTTCCAATTCCTTGCTACCACAAAATATTTTTGTACATCTGGGGCCTTTTCCCTTTTTTAGGATCTCTTTGGGGAAAAGATGCAATAGTGGTATTGCTAGGTCACAGCTTTATAGCCCTTTGAGCATAGTTCCAAATTGCTCTCCAGAATGGTTGGATCAGTTCACAGCTCCACCAACAATGCATTAGTGTACCAATTTATCCACAGTTTCTCCAACATTTATTATTTTCCTTTTTTGACATATTAGCCAATCTGATAGATGTCAGGTGGTACCTCAGAGTTGTTTTGATTTGCATTTCTCTAATCAATAGTGATTTAGAGCATTTTTTCATATGGCAATAGATAGCTTTGATTTCTTCATCAGAAAACTGCTTGTTCATATCCTTTGACCATTTCTCAATTGGGAAATGACTTGGATTCTTATAAATTTAATTTAGATAGGAACTAAATTTTTACATTATAAACTTCTAAGAAGGAGAGCTTATTGAACAGTGATGGTAAAGAGAGGGCTTGGAAGGAGAAATGGGGATCAAGGAATATTTTACTTACCATTGGAAGATAGTGGATCTATATTGAACTATTATATTATTGGTGATGATGCTACATTACTGTTATGCTTTAACTCAAATAGCTCATTACTGGAAATAGTACTGAAAAAAAGTAGAAATGGCACTCAAGAAAATTAATTCAGAATGATCAACTAGAACTGAAAACAAAGGGGAAAAATCTTAGTGAAGGCAACACAATTTTGAATTTCAAGAGATCTTAAGGAAATATTTCAAAAGGATGCAAACAGAGACAGCACTTTTATGAGATGGAAAGGAGAGGACAGAAGAGAAGACTGAGAAGACACCAGCTGTTAATCCTTATACCACTTTCTAATCTCTAGAAAATTTCATGAGAATATTATATTCACCTATTAATAGTATCATTAATGAAATACCAGAAGGGGATATGCAGCCTCTGAAAGATGACTTTTTTTACAGCTATAGACATAATTGAGACTTTCAAAAATCTTGCTCTATTTGTTTATTTCAAAACATTTGCATCAGAAGAACAAAGCACAGTTTTAAGGGCTCTCTTCATACAAGTTGTTCCAAATGTTAAAATTATACAAAAAATTAAGGCAGACACAAGATGGAAGAACCATGTTTACACTCAGTTCCTTTTCATCTTCTCAAAACATTAAGAGATAACTCAAAAAGGAAAATTAAAATAAATCATAGGAAATCTCACTAAACAGGCAAATATAATACAAAATATATTACAAGATTCATAAGGCTAAAATGCAGGACTGGAATAAAGAATATCATAACAAAATAAAAATTTAACAAAATTATAAAATTTGAGAATTTTATAAAGCATTTGATCTTTGATTTAAAATATGACCAGACGAGATGATAATTACTGATTTCTGTAATCAGTAATTACAGGGCTGTGGAATGAGGGTGAGATGGTGGGGAGAGATGAAAAAACAAATGAATGACATTTCAGGAAATCATAGAAGAAAATTAGTCAATACTAAAGAATATCACAAATCATCAGTAGGAGAAGCTTGAAACATCAAAGAAAATGGTCTGAATTGTGCAAGACTATTCATCAATGATGAGAAATTAGAGAAAAGTCTGGAATATCACATCCTGAAAAAACATTTTTATTTTGTTAATATAACCTGTAATATTCAATTTAATTATTGATTAAAAAGTAGATATGAAGCATGAGAGAATTTGGCTTATTCCTACTGAAGAAATCAGGAAAACTGGGCACCTGACATGCAAGTTCATCAAATAAAAGTAACTTAAGAGAGATAAACAAGGCCACATAACATTAAAAGCCTCTACAAACAAATCATTTTTAGATGCTATAGAGAGGGCAGGAAGCAAGAGACTTTTAGAAGTTTCGTCTCCTTAAAAATAAAAAAGAATAAAGAGAAAATATTTTTGGTCAAAGCCATTGAAACCCATCAAATAAAAGTGTCCTGCAGGAAAGGAGAAAGTAGAGAGGGGAAAAATCAAAATGAGTACATGGGTCTATGTCTGTCTGTCTCTTCAGAGAGAGACAGAGAAAGATATGAATGTGCATGTGTACATATGTCCCTATATACAGATATATTCACATCTACATATAAGCATAATATACATAGTACAACGAGATGTCATAGACTAAGATTTTTATAATTTAAGTGGCCTGGGCATGTAATTTCATCTGAAAAGAGAAATACTAGGGAAGGAAATTCCCTGTAACACTAAAAATCAGCACTTTCTCTACAATTTATATTTTAGAGAGCACCCTAGAGCAGTGAGTGGTTAAGAGACTTTCCCTTGTCACACAGCCCATATGTTCCTGAGTTTCTTCTTGGCTTTCTATTACATCATGCTCCCTAGTTTCAAATAGGATATAAAAAGACTAATATTATTCAAACAAATAGATAGGAAGATAGAAAAAGAGTAGGTGGCTACCAAACCAGGGCTCATATCTGCGCTAGCTGAAGAACAAAGCTTTTTCAAAGTCTCATCTCATCAGAGGGTCTTTAAAAGTACATAGAAAGCATTAATGCATAGGTCTCATAAAGGAGATCAGGAATAATTCTAAAGGAGGCAAGGAATGGAGAAGTGGGAATAAACAATTAGGTTTATTCACACACACACACACACACACACAGAGGACACCTTGGAAATTACTACCTAGTCTGACCTCTTCATTTTGTGGACAGAGTAAGAGTGAAAATCAGAGAAGTAGAGTAGCATGTTCCTGGTTGTGCAGATAGTAACTCAGTCCAACTCCATGGTTACCAAATCCAGGGCTCATTCCACTGTACCAGGCTGCCTCCTTGGTGAATTGATGTTTCTGGTTATAGTACTTTATATGAAGTTCTTGTCAACAATGAAATGTGAACCCAGAGTCACAATACCAGAGGAAGCTTTGCAAGTCATCTGTCATCAGGTTTTCTGCATGGAGCACCTAACAGACCATCTCAGAGAGAAAGTTTGCTAGTTTTGCTTTTAAACATGTCTGGATAAGAAATTTCAAAACATCACTGAATGAACAATTCAATGTCTTTTGACCTTTATTATCTATTCCAGAGACTGGATATGGGAGAGAAAATACTGCAATGGTCACTAATCAATCCTGATAATAATTCGTATTTCTCCTCTCAATGAACTCACTTGGAGAAGGAGAGAGAAAAGACTAGATGAAAATGAAGGGAGGGAGGATAGGCTTGTACCAACTAAAGAGTAAGACACTTGGATTTAAGCTGCTAAAAGCAAGACAAGAGCATCAATCTATCATTTCCAATCCTCCTCAGCTGAAATTTTTCATTTTGACTTTTAAATCTACCTTTTCTATTCTACTAAGTAAAGCTAGTAAAAATCTACTCAGCTTCACTCATGATTCATGATTAATCCCCTCTCTGACCCTAATCCCTTATGCTTTTTCTTGTACACTAGGACTCCAATTCTTTTCTTTTTTTTCTTTGTAAGGGCTTATTCCCTACCCACATCTATGCAAAGCTGTGATGCTTCCCTACAGAGACCTTCAATAAGATTCAGAATATTCTTTAGTAACTAGCACTAATAGATGCTAATACCTGCTATTTTGGACATAAAGATAGCAGGGGGACTGGGCCTGTGATTTTCCTGCTACAGAGAGCTCCAAGGTAAGTGTGTATTTGGGCATATGGGTATATGGGTATATGTGTATATGTACATTGAGTTGTTACATATGTAATGGACGATATACACTATGCCCCGTCTAGACTGAACCCACATCAAGAGCTGGTGAGCCTGCTTCTAGGCAAGCATAATGATGTGACCTTTCCCCTATTTGAGAGCACTTGCACGTATTCTTTTATTGTTTCCCTTCAGCTAGATGAATGATAAGGAAGGAATGGAGTAGTGGAGTAATGAAGTGTATGTAAAAAGGGTTTGAAGAGACAGTCCCTCCTCTTCCTGGAGGCTTTAAAGAAAAAAGAAATGATATGACAGACAGGGCAGGGTAGCATCTTTGTTTCTAATATTATTTTTATTGTAATGAAAATTATCCACACCACACAGAATAGCTATTTTTATATATGTAGTGGGACAAAAAGAATTGTACATTAAAACAGATCTCTATTATATATAGTTTGCTTTTTAAAGTATGTAATAATATTAACCTATAGCTATAAAGCTCCCCTACTTATCTGGCCTTCTTTCTATTCTTTTCTCTCCATTAAAAAAGATACTGCACAAAAAATCCCCAAAACAAAACAAAAAGATACTGCAGTAGTTCTCTTTTCTTTATTTCTTTTCGTTACTCAATCCCTAACTCCCCTTGGTCTCTAAACTCCATGGAAAAGAAAAAATAAAAATAGAGCCCCTCTAACAAATATATGTAGTCAACAAAATAAATTCCCACACAGACTGTTGGCAAATCTGTATCTTATTATGCATGTTGAGTCCTGTACCTCCCTCTCAATAGGAAATTAGTAGTTTCATCATCAGTATTTTGTAATTGTGGTTGGTCACTGCATTTATGAGAGTTCTCAAATATATCCAAATTGTTTTTCTTTGTAATGTTATTTTATAAATTATTTTCCTGATTCTTCTCATTTCACTCTGCATCAATTTATAGAGGTCATTCCAGGCTTCTCTGAAATCACCCTTTTCACAATTTCTTGTAGCACAATAATATTCCATTATTTTCGTATACTATAATTTGTTTAGCCATTTCCCAGTATATAGGTTTCTCACTCTTTTCTAGTTTTTTACTACTACAAAAAGAGAAGAATTTTTTCCATATGTGGGCACTTTTCTTTCTTTGATCACTGGGACTAAGGGTATGTACAATTTAGTAGCTTGATGGAAATTTTTATAAACTGCTTTAAATATTGCCTGAACTACTTCACATTTATACCAAAACTACACCAGGAATGAGGGGAATGGTTTCTCTGGTAGGAGGACTTAGAAAATAACAGTGGATTTGGTGATAGTTTATATGGTTTATATTTTTCTTGAGAAAACAAAAGAAAAAATAGACACAAATAAGATATTGTTGTTCTTTGATCCACTGTGTCCTGTAGTCCTTTTAACAATTGTAATTGTCCTTTTTGTCATTTTCGCCAACTTCACAGGTGTGAGACGGAAGGTGAGAGTTGCCTTCATTTGCATGTTCCTAATTATTAGTTGTTTGGAGCATGTTCATGTAGTTGTTGATAGTCTGGATTGCTTCTTTTGAAAACAGCCTATTCATATACTTTGATAATTTATCTATTGAAAGGAATGGTTCTTGTAATACAAATGTATTACAATTACTAATTCCTTATAGATCCTGTATATGATAATTTTATCCAAAAAATTGCTGCCAAGATATTTCCCCATTCCCCTCTTACTTTTTTGTTGTGTGTGTGAGGCAATTGGGATTAAATGACTTGCCCAGGGTCACATAGCTAGTAAGTGTTAAGTGTCTGAGGTCACATTTGAACTCAGGTCCTCCTGACTCCAGGGCCAGTGCTCTATCCACTGTTCCACCTAGCTGCCCCGCCCCTCTTATTTTAAAATTCAATGCTTTCTTATAAAAACATTTTCAGTTCTATACAATCAAACTAGTCCATTTCTTCTTCCTTAATTACATCTTTCTCGAACTGTTCCCTATCCATTGGATTGAAAATAAATATCTTCTTTGCTTCTCTAATTTGTTTATATTATCATCCTTTATGTCTAAGTTATATATCTATCTGGAGCTTATATAGGTATCTAGTATGAAATGTTAGTTCATATCTTAATGTCTGCCACACCACTTTCCAGGTTTGAAAGCATTTTTTTTGTTGTTGAATAATGAGTCCTTACCCCAGGAGCTGAGGTCTTTGGGTTTATTGAACACTAGGCTATTAGGTTCATTTGCTTTTGTAGGCTGAGTGCTCAATCTATTCTACCAACTGACTAATATATGTAAAGCACTTTGCAAACCTTAAAGCACTAAATTAATGCTAGCTATTATAATGATCACTATTATTATTTTTAAAGCTAATTGATATTATCCAGGTGACTAGAGGTTAATCATTTCAAGTATATTGGGGGGAAGACCTCAGGAGCTACAAGAAAAACTCCAGCCCCTTTTAGTTCCTATTGAACCCTGATGGGAATAGTGATCAGCTGTTTTCTAGGGACTAAGGCTACCATTGCAAGTGGGGGTTGGATTTGGTACAATGGGTCCAGAGCAGGGGAGATACACACAGATATACATATCTATTCACATAGGTATGTTATCCTCTCTCTCTCTCTCTCTCTCTCTCTCTCTCTCTCTCTCTCTCTGAAGGCAGCTAGGTAGCTCCTCAGTGGATAAACCACTATGGAGTCAGGAAGACCTGAGTTCAAATCCAGCTTCAGATACTTACTAGCTGTGTGACCTTGGGCAAGTCATATCACCTGTTTGCTTTAATCCACTGGAGGAGAAAAAGGTAAACCATTCCAGTATCTTTGTCAAGAAAACCCCATGGACAGTACTGTTATAATCTGGTTCATAGAGTCACAAAGAGTCAGCCACAAGTGACTGAACAACAATACACACACACACACACACACACACACACACAAACATATACACACATTTACATGCATATATTTATACAAATACATATATATTTATATATACATATATATTTACATATACACATATAATTTCAATACTTTTCAGGAAAATGCTTGTGTGCTTTTTGCTAATGTTTAATGTGGTTGATTAATTTTCCGTTTAAAACCTGTAGTTCCCCATTGTTCATAAGGTTAAGTCCAAATGCCTTCAACATATCACATTCTCCTTGCAGAAATCAGCAAAGTAGAGCTGTGGATTCCTTGTTAACCATTCTAAAAGTACTTGATGTGCTTTGCATAGGTCAGCTCAAGACAGGACACATGAATGAATAAATGTGTGGGGAAAAAAACATTCATTAAGTACTTTGTGCAAAATACTGTGCTAAGTTCTCGGAATAAAATAGGAAAACAAGACAGCTGCTTCTCTCAAAACACGCACATTTTAATAGGGGGAACCAATACATAGAGGAGAGAAAAAGGAAAAGTACAATGGTCTTTAGTGCACAGTAGCAGGGCAAACAGTAAACTGGTGGTCCTGATGGCAAATAAGCTAGCTTGGCTGGCGTCAGAGGGGAAATAAGGCTAATGTACAAACATATTGGTATCTTTTTTTTTTTACAGTTTACATGTAATGTTAGTTTTCAACATTTGTTTTTATAAAATTTTGAGTTTTGAATTTTCTCTCCCTTCTTCCTTTCTTTCCCCCCTCCCCAAGACAGAAAGCAATCTGATATAGGTTATATATGTACAATCACATAGGAAAAACATATCTTCTTTAGTGACAATTCAATCGATAAAAATAATATCAGTTTCTGACCTTGAACCACTAGAGAGAGCCAAGGACTTTGGGATTGAGAACCTTATGTTTTGGATACTTAGTAGCTGTAACTGCTAAGAAGATGCGGGCTGTGACATCAGCACAGGGTCTTGCCGAGGCGGGGGGAGTTTTCCTTGTGATTTTTTTTCCCCCTGGACAGTGGGGGACATAGACAGAGGTAACAGTTTATGGCTTGGGGGCTACTGACCACTATCAATCAAGGGTTCCTTGTCTGTAGAGATCTATATCACTGTCTCCACTTGGGTCTGAAATATGGTGATTGTTCTAGTAACAAAAGTTTGCATTCTGGCTCCCCAAGAGTATCTCACTGCTTTGATTTCTCTGGATAAGGAACCTTTGTCTATACTTGGTCTAGCTATCCTCCATTATGCTTTCCTTCATGATTCTAATCCACACTAATATTTCCTTTTCAGAACTTTTATTGATATATTTCCCATATTCCCTTATGAAGTGGAGGTGATGAAACCATTTAAGGGATTAGATATGGTACATAGAATGCCTGAAGAACTGTGGGCAGAGGTTTGCAATATTGTCAACAACAAAAGTAACAAAAGCTAAAAAAAATTCCAAAGAAAAAGAGCAAAACAACAAAATGGCTGTCTAATGAGGCTTTACAAATAACTGAGGAAAGAAAAATGAAAAGTAAGGAAGAGAAAGATATATCCAATTGAATGTATAATTCCATAGCATATCAAGGAGACATATGAGAAAAACTATCATTTTCTTTTTATATTAATAATTCAAAGAACCTCTTTTTGCTTTCTCATTCAAATTCCAGTCTCTTGAAGACATTTTTGACCTTACCCCATTTTATCTAGTTGGAATTCTTTTTTTTTTTTTTTTTTTTTTTTTTAGTGAGGCAATTGGGGTTAAGTGACTTGCCTAGGGTCACACAGCTAGTAAGTGTTAAGTGTCTGAGGCCGGATTTGAACTCAGGTACTCCTGACTCCAGGGCTGGTGCTCTATCCACTGTGCCATCTAGCTGCCCCAGAACACCCAAACAATTTTTTTTTTTTTTTTGGTGAGGCAATTGGGGTTAAGTGACTTGCCTAGGGTCACACAGCTAGTAAGCGTTAAGTGTCTGAGGCCGGATTTGAACTCAGGTCCTCCTGAATCCAGGGCCAGTGCTCTATCCACTGCACCACCTAGCTGCCCCCTGGAATTCTTATATAACCCCACCATCGGGTAGGACTGTGGGAAAAATATGTTTTTATATAGACTACCAGAGCCAGAATGATCTGGGAGTGGGAGTGGGATGATCAAAGTTACATCCCCCAGCCCCTCATTAGAAAAAGCCCATCTCTCATAATAATATTAATTTTTTCATTGATTGTTTACCAAAGTTAATCTTAGCAAAGCCAAGATAGCAGACAGAAGCCAGTGCCTTGCCTGAGCTCTCCTGTAGTTCCCTCAAAAAGAACATTAAATCAAGCCTCTAAATGGATTCTGAAACTACAGAACCTACAGAAAGACAGAGACACAATCTTCCAACTTGAGATAATTTAGAAGACTTCAGGAAAGGTCGGTCTCACTCAGGCAAAAGGGGAGCGCAGCACAGCTCAGCACAGAGGGAGTCTGGGCAAGTTATCAGGAAGCTCTTGGCCACAGCAGAGCAACTGAGGCCCCTTGATGCTGGATCGGCAAGCTGGTGGTGCAGCAGGCCAGTGGTGAGATCCACCAGCACCAGCTGAGAGGGCAGGCTGGCAGCTGGAGGGCCACCCACAGAACAGGTGCAACTAGGCCTGGCCATCCCAGCACCTGGAGCAAGCACAGGGCTGTGAGGGTTGAGGCCTCAGAGTACAAAGCCAGTGACAGAGCCCCTATCCCCCAGCACAAGAAGCTTGAAACAGTGACCCTTGTCAGTGATCCTTGTATCCCAGGAACAGACTTCAACTTTTAAAAAAATAATCTAAAATATGAGTAAGAAACAGAAAAGGGCTCTTACCATTGAGAGCTTCTGTGTCGACAGGGAAGAGCTAAACACAAACTCATATGAGGACAACACTCTCAAATTGCCTACATGTGAAGCCTCAAGAGGGAAGATGAATTGGTCTCAAGACCAAAAAGCCTTCTTGGAAGAGCTCATAAAGGATTTAAAAAATCAATGGAGAGAAATGAAAGCAACACAAGAAAATTATGAAAAAAGAATCAACAGCTTGGAAAAGGAAGGACAAAGATTGATTGAAGAAAGCAATTCCTTAAAAAATCCATTTGGCCAAATAGAAAAGGAGGTACAAAAGCTTACTGAAGAAAACAATGCCTTAAAAATTTGAATTGGACAGATGGAAACTAATGACTCCATGAGACACCAGGAATTAGTCAAACAGAATCAAAAGAATGAAAAATAGAAGAAAATGTGAAATACCTCATTGGAAGGACAACTGACCTGGAAAATAGATCCAGGAGAGACAATTCGAGAATTACTGACTACCTGAAAGCCATGATCAGAAAAAGAGACTAGACAACATATTACAGGAAATTATCAAGGAGAACTGCCCTGATATTGTTGATAATATCATCATTGAAAGAATCCACCAATCACCTCTTGAAAGAGACCAAAAAGGAAAACTCCAAGGAATATTGTAGCCAAATTCCAGAATTATCAGCTGAAGGAGAAAATACACCAAGCAGCCAGAAAGAAGCAATTTAAATATCATGGATCCACAATCAGGACTGCACAGAAATTCGCACATTCAACATTAAAGAATCGCAAGACTTGGAATATGATATTCTGGAGGGCAAAGGAGCTTGGATTGCAACCAAGAATCAACTACCCAGCAAAACTGATCATTCTCTTTCAGGGGAAAAGATGGACATTCAATGACATTGGGTACTTTCAAGGTTTCCTGATGAAAAGACCGGATCTGAAAAGAAAATTTGATCTTAACATATAAGACTCAATAGAAGTTTAAAAAGGTAAACAGGGGGAAAAAGTTACTCAATAAGGTTAAACTGTTTACACCCCTACACGGGAAGATAATACTTATAACTCTTGTGAACTGTATCTCTATTTTGGCAGACAGAAGGAGTATAAATGAAGGGTATAAATATAAATTGTTTTTGATGTGATGATATAAAGAAAAGGAGTATATGGGGAGAAGAGGAAAGGGAGGTGGAATGGGGTTAATTACATCATATGAAGAGGCACAAAAAACTTATTACAATAGAGAGAAATGCATTGTTTCAACCTTACTCTCATCAGATTTGGTTCAAAGAGGGAATAACATATACACTCATTTAGATAAAGAAATTTAGCTTATTCCTTAGGGAAGTAAAAGGATATGGGGAAAAGGGAGGGGCACTGATAGAAGGGAGGGCAGAAGTGGGGGAGAAAAGGGTAAAGAAAAGGGAAGGGGCTAATAAAAGGGAGGGCAAATTGGGGGAGGCAGGGGTCAGAAGCAAAATGCTGGTGAGGAGGAATAGAATGAAACAAGGGGGAAAAAGTACAAAGGGGGTAAATATGATGGAGGGGGAAATAGACAGTAATAATAACTGTGAATGTGAATGGGATTAACTCTGCCATAAAACAAATAGCAGAGTGGATTAAAAACCAGAATCCTACAATATGCTGTTTACAAAAAAAACCACACATCTGAAGCAGAGAGATACACACAGAGTAAAGGTAAAAGGTTGGAGCACAATATATTATGCTTCAGCTGAAGTAAAAAAAGCAGGGATAGCAATCCTTATCTCAGAAAAAGAAAAGGCTAAAAGAGATCTAATTAAAAGAGATAAGGAAGGAAACTCTATCTTGCTAAAAGGTACAATAGATAATGAGGTAATATCAATACTAAACATATATGTGTCAAGTGGTATAGCATCCAAATTCTTAGAGGAGAAGTTAAATGAGTTACAAGAGGAAATAGACAGCAAAACTATACTAGTGGGGGATCTGAATCTTCCCCTCTAAGAATTAGATAAATCTAGCCACAAAATAAATGAGAAAGAAGTTAAAGAGGTGAATAGAATGTTAGAAAAGTTAGAAATGATATATGTCTGGAGAAAACTGAATGGGGATAGAAAGGAATATACCTTTTTCTCAGTGGTACATGGCACATACTCAAAAACTGACCATGTATTAGGGCACAACAGGCTCACAGTCAAATGTAGAAAGGCAGAAAGAGTAAATGCATCCTCTTCAGATCATGATGAAATAAAAATTACATGTAATAAAGAGCCATGCAAAGGTAGAATGAAAATTAATTGGAAACTAAATAATCTCATTCTAAAGAATGAGTGGGTCAAACAACAAATCAAAGAAACAATCAATAACTTTATCCAAGAGAATGACAATAATGAGACAACATACCAAAAGCTATTGGATGCAGCCAAAGCCATGCTTAGAGGGAATTTTATATCTCTAAATGCTTACACGAATAAAAAGGAAAAAGTGATCATTGAACTGGGGGTGCAACTAAAAAAACTAGAAAAAGAAGAAATTTAAAATCCCCAATTAAATACTAAATTATTAGTCCTTAAAATCAAAGGAGAAATTAATAAAATTGAAAGCAAAACAACTATAGAATTAATCAATACAAGTAAGAGCTGGTTTTATTAAAAAAAAACAATAAAATAGATAAACCTTTGGTTAATTTGATTAAACAAAAGAAAAAAGAAAATGAAATTACCAATATCAAAAATGAAAGGGTTGATTTCACCACAAATGAAGAGGAAATCAAGGCAATAATTAGGAACTATTTTGCCCAACTGTATGGCAATAAATTTGACAATCTAAATTAAATGGATAAATATTTACAAAAATACAAATTGCCCAGGTTAACTGAATAGGAAATAAAATCCTTAAATAAGCCCCTATTAGAAAAAGAAATTGAACAAGCTGTTAATGAACTCCCTAAGAAAAAATCTCCAGGGCCAGATGGGTTTACAAGTGAATTATACCTAACATTTAAAGAACAATTAATTCTAATACTATACAAAATATTTGGAAAAACAGGTGGAGTTCTACCACATTCCTTTTATAACACAAATATGGTGTGGATACCAAAACCACGCAGAGCCAAAACAGAGAAGGACAACTATAGACCAATTTCCCTAATGAATATTGATGCTAAAATCTTAAATAAGATAATACCAAGGAGATTACAGCAAGTGATCACCAGGATAATACACTATGACAGGTGGGATTTATACCAGGAATGCAGGGTGGTTCAACATTAGGAAAACTATCAACATAATCAAGCACATCAATAACAAAATTAACCAAAATCATGATTATCTCAATAGATGCAGAGAAAGTTTTTGCCAAATACAGCACTCATCCTAATAAAAACACTAGAGAGAGGGGGCAGCTAGACGGTGCAGTGGATAGAGCACCAGCCCTGGATTCAGGAGTACCTGAGGTTCAAAAGGGCCTCAGACACTTAACACTTACTAGCTGTGTGACCCTGAGCAAGTCACTTAACCCCAACTGCCTCACTAAAAACAAACAAGCAAACAAAAACCAAACCACTAGAGAGCATAGGAATAGGTGGAGCTTTCCTCAAAATAATAAGCAGTATCTACCTAAAACCATTAGCAAGAATGATATGTAAGCGAGATAAGTTAGAGGCCTTCCTAATAAGATCTGGGGGAGGGGGTGTGAAACAGGGATGTCCATTATCATCTCTATTATTTAATACTGTACTAGAAAAGTAAGCTTTAGCAATAAGAGAAGAAAAAGGAATTAATGGAATTAGAATAGACAAGGAGAAAACAATACTATCACTCTTTGCAGATGATATGCTGGTATACTTAGAGAATCCTAGAGAATCAACTAAAAATCTACTTGAAACAATCAACAACTTTAGCAAAGTTGCAGGATATAAAATAAATCCACACAAACCTTCAGTATTTCTATACATGACCAACAAAGCTCAGCAGCAAAAGATAGAAAGAGAAATTCCATTTAAAGCAAGAATAGATAATATAAAATACTTGGGTGTCTACTTGCCAAGACAAACCCAGGAACTATATGAACACAATTACATAACACTTTTCACACAAATAAAATCAGATCTAGATAATTGGGAAAATATCAATTGCTCATGGATAGGGCAAGCTAATATAATAAAAATGACAATTCTACCTAAATTGATATACTTATTCAGTGCCATACCAATCAGACTACCTAAAAATTATTTTATAGAGCTGGAAAAATAATAACAAAATTCATCTGGAAGAAGAAAAGGCCAAGAATATCAAGGGAACTATTAAAAAATACACAGTAAGTTGGGCAAGCTGTATCAAATCTGAAGCTTTACTGTAAAGTAGCAGTCATCAAAACTGTTTGGTAATGGCTAAGAAATAGAGTGATAGATCAATGGAATAGGTTAGGCACAGGAGAAACAGTAGTAAATGACTTTAGTAACGTACTGTTTAATTTCTTATGAAGGGCTCATTTCTAAAATATATTGTGAACTAAATCAAATTTATAAGAATCCAGGTCATTTCCCAATTGAGAAATGGTCAAAGGATATGAATAGGCAGTTTTCTGATGAAGAAATCAATGCTATCTATTGCCTTATGAAAAAATGCTCTAAATCACTATTTTTGGTTTTGTTTTTTGGTGGGGCAATGAGGGTTAAGTGACTTGCCCAGGGTCACACAGCTAGTAAGTGTCAAGTGTCTGAGGCCATATTTGAACTCAGGTCTTCCTGAATCCAGGGCTGGTGCTTTAACCACTGCGCCACCTAGCTGCCCCTCTAACTCACTATTGATGAGAGAAATGCAAATTAAAACAACTCTGATGTACCACCTGACACCTATCAGAATGGCTAATATGACAGAAAACAAAAATAATAAATGTTGGAGAAACTGTGGATAAATTGGAACACTAATGCATTGTTGGTGGAGCTGTGAAATGATCCAACCATTCTGGAGAGCAATTTGGAACTATGCTCAAAGGGCTATAAAGCTGTGCATACCCTTTGACCCAGCAATATCACTATTAGGTCTTTTCCCCAAAGACATCCTAAAAAAGGGAAAAGGCCCCAGATGTACAAAAATATTTATAGCTGTTCTTTTTGTGGTGGCAAGGAATTGGAGATTGAGAGAATGCCAATCAATTGGGGAATGGCTGAACAAGCTGTGGTATATGAATGTAATGCAATACTATTGTGCTGTAAGGAATGATGAGCAGGCCGATTTCAGAGAAATCTGGAAGGACTTACATGAACTGATGCTGAGTGAGGTGATCAGAACCAGGAGAACATTGTACACAGTATCAACACTGTGTGTTGATCAACCAGACTTGATTCTTCTCAGCAATACAATGGTCCAAGACTGTTCCAAAGGACTCATGATGGAAAATGCTCTCCAAATCCAGAAAAAAAGAACTGTGGAATCTAGATGCTGATTGATCCATACTATTTCTACTTTTTTTGTTCTTCTTTTCTGAGGTTTTCCCCTTTTACTCTGATTCTTCTTTCATGGTATAACTAATTCAGAAATATGTTTAATGTGAATGTACATATATAACCTATATCAGATTGATTGCTGTCTTGGGGATGAGAGAGGGAGAAAAATTTGAAACTAGAAATCTTATGAATCTTATGAAAACATGTAACTGGAAAATAATAAAATACTTTTATGATTTAAAAAAAAGTTGATTGCCACTTGGTGGGAACACCAACATTTCCAAAGATATTTATGGCATTCAGTTCTCTTTGCTTATGACAAAGGTCACTGATATCAATTTATTATTTGCTAGCATAATTAATAAATTGATTATGAATTACCCAGAAACTCTGCCATGCCTTTCATTTGTCTCATATAACAAAGTTTTATTAAGAGAAATGGAAAGAAACAAAAGAAAACAATAGAATGGGAAACACAACACACCTCTTCAAGAAAATCAGAAATAACAAGGAAAGGGTTAATGTAAAAATGGGCAAGACAAAAGACAAAAATGTTAGGGACTTAACAAAAGCATAAGAGATTAAGAAGAGGTGGCAATAATAAACAAAAGAACTATACAAGAAAGATCTTAACATTACCAATAACCATGATGGTTTGGTTACTGATCTGGAATCCTACCCTGCAGAAGGAAGTAAAGTGGGCCTTAGGAAGCACTGCTAACAATAAGGCTAGTGGAGGTGACAGAATTGCAGTTGGGCTATTATTTAAAACCCTAAAAGATGATACTGTTAAAGTGCTGCACTCCATACTCCAGCGAACTCGGAAAACAACAGTAGCCCCTGGATTGGAAAAGATGTTTACATTCCTATCCTAAAAATGAGTAATACCAAAGTCTGTTCAAGTGGCCAAACAATTGGGCTCATTTCAAAAGCCAGCAAAGTTATGCTTAAGATTCTGCAAGCTATGCTTCAGCAATATGTGAACTAAAAACTACCAGAAGAGCAGCCTGGTTTTCAAAGAGGCAGAGGAACTGGAGACCAAATTGCCAACATTTTCTGGATTATGGAGAAAACAAGGGGATTTCAGAAAAACATCTACTTTCACTTTTTTGACTACAATAAGCCCTTGACTGTGTGGATCAAAAAAAAATGTATTAAGTCTTCAAAGAGATGGGACTACCAGATCATGAAATTTGTTGCCTAAAGAATCTGTACATGGGCCAAGAAACAACAGTTAGAATGAAACATGGAATAATTGATTGGCTTAAGACTGGAGAAAAGCATGACAAGGCTGTATATTATCACCATACTTATTTAACTTATATGGAAACTACATCATGCTAATTGTCAGACTAGAAGAGGCAAAAAGATAGAAATAAGGTTGTTGGGAGATATAGTAACAATCTCAGATATGCAGGTGTTACCATTCTGATGGCAGAAAGTGAAGAGGAATTAAGAAGCTTCTTTATGGGGGAGAAAGAGGAGATTGTAAAAGCTGTCTTAAAGCTTAACATAAAAAATATATAAATAAAAAACAAAAACTAAGATCATGGCAACTGCTCCCATTAATTCCTGGCAAATACAGGGAGAAATGTCAGATTCTATATTCCTGGTTTCAAAGATCACTGCATATCGTGACTACAGTTATGAAATTAGAAGACTCTTGCTCTTTGGAAGAAAAACTATGGCAAATCTGGACAGACATCACCTTGCAGACAAAGGTTCATACAGTCAAAGCTCATTTTTTTCCAATAGCAATATATGGCTGTGAGAGTTAGACTATAAGCAAAGCTTAGCACTACAGAATCATTCTTTTTGAATTGTGGTGCTGAAGAAGACTTTTGAAAGTCCCTTGGACAGCAAAGAGGTTGAAAGAGTCAATACTTAAATGAATTCAGGCTATTCACTGGAAGGTGAAATAATGAAGCTGAATCTTAAACAACCTAGCCACATAATGAGAAGACAGGACTCATTTGAAAAGACCCTGATGTTTGGAAAGATTGAAGGCAAAAGGAAAAAGGGAGTGGCAGAGGATGAGATGGATGAGAAGGAATATGAAATTGGGCAGACTTTGAGAGATAGTGGAGGATAGAAGGGCCAGGCATGTTATGGTACATGGGGTCTTGAAGAATCAGATATGACTGAACAACAACAAAATGCTGTCATATATTGTTTTCTAATAATAGAATGAATGTCTTGTCTCCCTAATTAAAGTCTAAAAGCCTTCAGGGAAGGGACCCTGTTTTCTACATCTTTTATAGACAATATAGCATCTAAAACAGCACTAACCAGCAAGAAAACTAATTACTTTACCCACAAAGAAAATTCAATGTGATAATTTGCACCAAGTTTTTATTCCAAAAATTAGAAGGGGAATGAAGAAAATTCCTTAAAAAATCAGAGATATTGCTCCAAAAAATTCTAAATCAAGCATATGACAGTATGATATAGTAGTAAGCAGTAAACAGGAAAAAAGTGGAGAGAGGCTTTAATTTGTACTCTTCTAAATAAGAAACCTAGAGGTTCGAAGTAAAAAAGAGATTGGGAATATAGTAATCATCAATTCTAGTCCCTCTTTGTCTTTAGGCAGATGAACGCACAAGAAAAATAACTGTTATTTTTTTAAGATGTGCAGATCTCATCTCTACATCAAGATCAGCCTGGTAAATGGAAAGAAAAACTTCACATTATTATAGGTTTAAAGTTTGGACCTTCAAACAAAGTTCTGGGCATCTCCCTCAAGCTTCGTGGCCCTCAACCATGAATACTAATGTTGGTAACAACTTGTCTATTATGGCTCCAAAGGAAGGAAACAATAACAAACACGTACTTGTCATGCTCTGTATGCCTTTGTACCATGTAATCTGTCCTCACTAAGGGTAAATTAAATTTTAGAAATTAATTTTTTCCTAAATTAAAATTATCCACTAGGTTATGTATTCATTTTAAACTACTCATCACAGCTACTTAAGTTTCGAACATTTTTGGACGATAGACTGAACCTCCTGTTTTTGTTTTATCTGTAACAATAGTGAAATTCTGCTTATCCTGTGATTCAATTAATATTCTTGTGAGAACTTTTTAGAAATCCATGAAATTATATTGCTATATAAAAATGCAAGAATTTTGATTAACAGATCAGAAAGGGCATATGGAAAGAATACTATAGGGTAATCCTAATATCCTATGCTAGTCATGAAACCAGTTTTATTTCCAAGATTGGGATGATTCAATCATATTGCACAAATGGCTTGTTTTAAAGTTATAGTATTTGGCAAAGATGAATTAAAGAAAAATGACTAATCTTTTAAGAGATATTATACTTTCCAAGAACATTTTTGCATATTGTCAGTTTGAGTGTAATAGGAGAGAATCATATCCCTCAGATGAAAATTTAACGTGAATGTTGGAGGAAATCATTAGGCAATATAAGATCAATTCTCCCTCCACATCCCTATCCCCCTTCTCCCATATATAGTAAAGCATAGGACTGATTTATTTGCAGGAAAGAGGAGGGTATTAGCTGGATTTCATGGGTATATTAGGCTCCACTTCCTTATGTTTCAATTTGTACATTATTTTCTATGTATATAAATATACATACATATCTAGAATACATTTTATTTTTTAATTAATAAAGTATTTTATTTTTTTCCATTACATGTAAAGATAGTTCTCAACTCTTGTTTATACAAGCTTTCCAATTTCAGATTTTTCTCCCTCCCTCTCCTCCCTCCCCCCTCCCCTAGACAGCAGGTAATCTGATATAGGTTATATATATATACACACACATAGTAACATTAAAAATATTTCTGCGTTAGTCATGTCATAAGAGAAAAAATCAGAGCAATGATGAAAAACCTCAAAACAGAAAAAAACAACAGCATCAAAAACAAAAGAAATAGTATGGTTCATTCAGCATCTATACTCTGCAGTTCTTTTTTTTTTCCCTTGGATTTGGAGATACTCTTCTGTGCCATTGCATTGGTGAGAAGAATATAGTCCATCACGGTAGATCAACACTCAATGTTGATGATACTGTGTACAATGTTCTTCTGGTTCTGCTCATCTCATCATCAGCTCACGCAAGACCCTCCAGGTTTCTCTGAACTCCTCTTGCTCATCATTTTTTACAGCAAAATAGTATTCCATTGTATTCATATACCACAACTTGTCCAGCCATAGAATATATTTTAAAAGCTTATTTTCAAGTTCATTTAGATTATAATGAAATTCACAAGAGATTTCAGGAAATAAAGTTAATTCTTAAAAAAAAGAAACACCATTTTTTTCTTCCGAACCTCCCTGTTTCTTCTTTGTCCATGTTACTCTAAAGTTCTTCAGTATAAAATAATTCAAAAATAAAGCACTAACATCAGCTCCTTTTTAGTGAATAGAGAGATGTGCATATGAGAAAAAAGCTGAGGAAAGAGATGGGTTGATTCTGAAGCACAGAAAAAGTCAAATATAGTGGACTAACATAAGGACACTGATGCAAGAATTCATTCATTTCTCCTGGCTGTCACTGACTGCTACCAGTCTTTATAAGTTCATAGTGATAACAGACTCAGGAAAGATGTCATGATAAATGATGTAGGTGAATGATGGAATTTAGAGCTGGCTGGAATGAGTCTGAGTAGAACTCACTCATTTCAGAGGAGAAAACTGAGGACCAGAGTGGAAAAGTCATTTTCCTAAGGTCATACAGTAGTAACAAAGACATGATTGAAAGTCAAATTCTCTACTTCCAAATCTAGGGTTTTTTCCACTGCACTGAACTGCCTAGAACCTTCCTGGTTTCATTTCCTGCCCCTTTGATGAGATATTGTTAGTCAGTCATCTAGTCATGTCCAACTCTTTGTGACACCATGGAGTGTGCTGTCCATGGGGTATTCTTGGCAAAGATACTGGAATGGTTTGTCATTTCCTTCTCCAGTGGATTAAGGCAAACAGAGGCTAAGTGACTTGCCCAAGATCACACAAGTAGTGTCTGAAGGAAGAATTTGAACTCAGGTCTTCATGACTCTGGGTACAAATATACTATTATAACATTAACCTTCATCGAAACAAGAAGAAAGCATATGGAGGAGAGTAGAAGAGGGGGAAGGAGTTGGGGAGTGAGTGAACCTTAATATCATCAGAATTGGCTCAAAGAAGGACTAACATACATACTCAAGTACGTATAGTAATATACTTTTGTCCTTGGGGAGGGGGGAGAAGGGAAGGAGGAAAGGACAGATTGGGGGAGAGAGCAGTAAAAAGCAAAACACTTCCAAGGAAGATGAAGATGTTCTGCATTACTGCACCAGTATGACATATGGAATTGCTTGATCTGATAGAGAGGGTTGAGGAGGGAGGGAGGAAGAAAAATTTAGAACACAGAATTAGCTCAGGGACCCTGATCTCATTGGAGTGGGAATATTGGAGGGAATAGTTTTCATACCCAATTGGGAGGAGCAATCTATTTAACCCTGTAGGAAAATAGGAGGGGAAATGGACAAGGAAGGAAGGGTGAAAAAAGGGAGTGCAGAGCGAGGGAGAGGATAGTCAGAAGTAAGGCACCTCTGAGGAGGAATAGGTAAAAAGAAGATAGAGCAAATGTCATGGGAAGGGAGTGGGATGGAGGGAAATAGTTATGATGATTGATTATAATGTCAAAATGTATGGTACCTACTTTGCTGGGCTTTTGTGAAGAAGATTCTCTGTCAAGATTAAGGTACTATATAGAGGTTGTGATGAATAGGATGCTATCGAGAAAACCTGGAGAGACCTACATGAGCTGAAGCAGAGTGAAATGTACTGTATACAAAATAACAGCAATAATGGGGGATCATCTGCTGGGAAGCATGTGGTTGTTTTCAGCAAGGCAATGATCCAATGTAACCCTGAGGGACTTATGAAGATTGCAGCCCATCTGCAGAGAAAGAAGTGATGGTATCTGAAAACAGATGGAAACACATTAAAAAAATTTTTTTTTCATTTCCCTTTTGACAATTCCTTAATCTGAAGTTTTGGGGGGTTTTGACTGTTTTCTCTCACAACTAGCTAATATGGGAATTTTTTCATGATTACTCATGTATAACTTATTTTGAATTGATTGAGTTTTTATGGGTGGTGGGCGGGAATGGAGGGGGGAAGAGAAGTTGGAACACAAAGTTTTTTAAAAATTGATGTTAAAATTTTGTTTTTTCATATATTTTGGAAAATAAAATTCTATTCAGAATAAAAAAAATAATAAATCAATCCAACACTAATTCATTAAAAAAAATTAACCTTCATCATTCTTAAACAACATATTTATCTTCATCTGGATTTAGGTAAAAACTCAAACTGCTTTGTGTGAAGAACAGAATGGACAGAAGATTCCTGTACCATGACAACAGTACTAGTGTGTACACACACACACACACACACACACACACACACACACACAAACACAAATACACATGTTATTTAAACAAAAACAACCTCATAACATGCTTTGTTAATTATAGGCCAGTAGCATCTCATTTATATATACTTTTTTTTTCTTTTCTTAAGAATATGGACATGGACAGCTAGGTGGCGCAGTGGATAAAGCACAGGCCCTGGATTCAGGAGGACCTGGGTTCAAATCTGGACTCAGAAACTTGACACTTACTAGCTGTGTGACCTTGGGCAAGTCACTTAACCCTCATTGCCCGCCAAAAAAAGAAAACAACAACAACAACTACAACAACAAACAAGAATATGGACATTATGAATTGTTACCAAATCCAATAGCCTTTCCTATGTCCTCCTACTGGAGACCCCTCTTGCCCCATTCTTTTTTTTAAATTGTAACAAACATTTATTTTATTTCTTCCCATTACATGTAAATGTCGTTTTCAACATTCATTTTCACAAGATTTAGAGTTCCAAATTTTTCTCCTTCCCTCCCTTTCCTCCCCCCTCCACAAGACAGCAACCAATCTGATATAGGCTATATATGTACAATCCAAAAGTGCTCTTTTTTTTAAGTCTGTGTTCAATCAATATCAGTTCTTTCTCCGGGAGTAGAAAGTATGCTTCATCATTAGTCCCTTGGGATCGTCTTGGATCACTGTATTGCTGAGAATAGTTACATCATTTACAATTACTCACAGAACAATACTGCTGTCACTATGCACAATGTCCTCCCAGTTCTGCTCACTTCACTATATATTAGTTCATATGAGTCTTTCCAGGTTTTTCTGAAATCATCTTGCTCATCATTTCTCATAGCACAATAATATTCCCTTATAATCATATACCACAGCTTCTTCAGTCATTCCCCAATTGATGGACATTCCTTTGATTTCCAATTCTTAGCCTCCACAAAGAGTTGCTATAAATATTTTTTGTACACCCCCCCTTTTCTCTTCTTTATAATTACTATTGTTAACTGTTTCCCTCCATCCTATTCCCTTCCCCATGATATTTACTCTATTATCTATCTTCTTTCACCCTATCCCTCTTCAAAAGGGATTTCCTTCTGACTGTCCCCTCCCCCAATCTGCCCTCCCTTCTTTTGCCCCTTCCTCTTTATCTCCTTCCCCTCCTATTTTTCTGCAGGGTTAAATAGATTGCTCCATCCAATTGAGTGTGTATGTTATTCCCTGCTGGAGCCAATTCTGAGGAGACTAAGGTCTTTGAGACGTGAAACGTTGAACAGGCCTCTGTCTGACCAGGAATGTAGATAGATGCCATCAATTGACGAACCAAAAGCATGACGTAACAGCATGGAGAATAAAATTCCAAACAGCGTAGGAGCAAGCATGCATCCTTGCTTGACTCTGCTGTTTATGCTGAATGCTTCAGAGGTGTTGCCTTCAAACTGTATGACACCCTGCATGTTGCAATGAAAGGAGCGAATCAGGCTATGGAGTTTAGGAGGGCAACCAATTCTCGAGAGAATTTCGAAAAGACCTTCTCTGTTAACTGTATCAAATGTTTTGGTCAGGTCTATGAAGGCAATGAAGAGGGGTTTTCTTTGTTCTCTGCACTTTTCTTGCAGTTGGCCAAGCAAGAAAATCATACTGATAGTTGACCTCCCTGCTCGAAAGGCACATTGCCATTTGGGGTAAACACAGTCGGCAAGTTTACGCAGTCTAAGCAAGATGACCTTGGCAAACATCTGCCCAATGATGCTGAGAAGTGAAATTCCTCTGTAATTGTTATAGTCACTCCTGTCTCCACTGTTCTTATAAAGAGTAACTATACGGGCATCACGCATCCAAAACCAGAGTGAGAGGTAGCACCTTTAGAGACCTGCTTTTTGCTGATGATGCCGCACTTGCCTGTCATTCAGAGTGTGAATTGCAGACCTTGATGGATCGCTTCTCCCAAGCTTGCACGGACTTTGGCCTAACCATTAATCTTAAAAATATGAAAGTCATGTGTCAGAGTGCTGTGTTGCCTCCATTGATACACATCGGTAGCTACCAGTTGGATGTCGTAAGCCAATTCTCATATCTTGGCTCTATTGCCAGTGACAATTTGTCACTTGATTCTGAGATCAATCAGAGGATTGGGAAAGCTACTTCGAGCATGTCTAAGCTTGCCAAGCATGTCTGGGCAAACAGTAAACTGACAAGACGAACCAAATGTGCCATCTATAGAGCATGCGTCCTGAGTACCTTACTGTATGGCAGCGAAACATGGAGTACGTACACTAGACAAGAGAGGAAGCTTAACAGCTTCCACATGCACTGCCTTCGGCGCATCCTTGGCATATCTTGGTCAGATAGGATCACCAACACAGAAGTGCTCCAATGTGCACAACTTCCAAGCATCTACACACTACTGAAAGAAAGACGGCTGTGCTGGCTTGGTCATGTGCACCGCATGCAAGATGGGCACATTCTTAAAGACCTACTCTATGACAAGTTGGCCTCAGGCCAAAGACCTGCTGGATGCCCCCAGCTTCACTACAGAGACGTGTGCAAGTGATTCTTGAGGGCTCTGGGAAGAGACACCGGCAGCTGGGAGGAGATGGCCAAGGACCGAGCCCGATGGAGTTCAGTAATCAGGAGCAGCTTGCAAGCAGCTGAGATAGGCCTCCAAGTTCTGGAGGAAGAAAAATGAATGAGATGCAGGAACCGACGGGCAACAGAGAGCAGTTTTTCGATGTCCTTCGTTGTGGCAGGAGCTGTAGCTCCTGTATCAGACTGCACAGCCACACTGTGGCCTGTGGCTCTTCAAGGCGCTGATCCATGGTCGTCCGTGACAGGCGGAAGCCTACTAAGGTCTTTGAGCCTATTCTGATGAGTGTAAAGTTCATTTATGGCCCTGCTCCTCCCCCATCTCTTCCCCCACTCCATAGACCCTTTCCTGTTTCTTTCATGTGGGATTTCACCCCATGCTACCTCTCTCCTTTCCCCTCCCCCAGTGCATTCCTTTCACCCCTCAATTTTACCCTAAAGATGCCATCATGGCTCCTTCCCCATTCTTAATATTATCACTTTTTCTTTGTTTTCTGTGACACTGAATTTTGCTAAGCCACTTCCCTCTTGGGACATTCCTACTGTCATCTCTTCTGTGTCCTATTCTTGTAACACAGGCTTTCACAAAGCCTTACATTTTATTCTTTTTCCCTTGGCAATCTCACATTTCCATAGCTTCACTTTCATGATAGGGAACCAAGTATGGAGAGGAAATTAGAAGATTAAATTATTTATCGCCTTAGAGTTTATCTAGATTTAGGCAGCTAGTTGGTACAGTGGATAGCAACTTGTAGTCAAGAATCCTGCCTTAGAGACTTATTAGCTTTGTGACCATAGGCAAGTAATTTCCCCCTTTCTATGCCCCAGTTTCCTCAGCTACATAATGGGAAGAGTATCATATACTTCATAAGGCTGTTGTGAGGAACACCATAATGAAATAAGTTATGTAAAGCATTTTGTGAACCTTAAAGAGCTATATAATTGCTACCTATTATTCTAGGCAGACTTAACACCTCATTTTCAGAGGAGCAAGCTAAGATTCTGAGATTGGGACCAACAGACTGTGTGTACATCATCCAGCTAGCAAGTAGCAAAAAATTCAGGACCTCTAAATTCAGTATCTGTTCTACTTTACTATATCTGAAGCCCTTCTGACTTGCATTGGCAAATATAAATAAGTCATCTTTACTTGGAAGTTCCTTCAAAAGGTTGTAAAATTCCTTGTTTGTCTTGTTAATTATGAGCACAGTTAAGCCATAAAACTCTTATGTGATCTTGAAATGTTTCCTTACCCTTGTCACCCACATACAATCAATAATTAAGTCATGTCAATTCTACTTCTAAAACATAGGTGACATTTGTGCCCAATGCTCCGATTCACCACTTGAACCCAGGCTCCATTATCTCTTAGCTAGACTACTGCAAAACTCATTGCCCCAAATGTGAATCTTCACCTTCTCTATGCCTAATCATGTCACCTCCTCAGTATCCCCCCCCACCCCGCCCCAAACAAACAACAACATTCCACTTACACTTTAATACCTACTGAATAAAGCCAAAACACCTTGGCATGACAATCAGGACTCTTGACAACCAGGTTCTAATCATACTTTAAGGCCTCATTTTCCATTACAGTAGATTTGCTATTCACTGAGCACATATCACAGATTCCCACTTAAGAAGGCTATATGCCAATGTCTGTTTTATCACTTTTTTGCATTTCTTATTCTTCTTTAATATTTGAGAAAAGAGGCTTTTTCTTCTTTTTTCTCTTACAGAGTAGGTCTTTAAAAACTATTTACTGAAATGAATGACTGGCCTTAAGAACCTTTGGGGAAATCAGAGTGTTCTTTTTATTTTTAACCTTTAATACTGATTATCTTAGTGCCTTGCATGTAACATCAGCTCAAGGAATGCATATGAAATTGACAAACCTAGTCAATCAATCAATATTTATTAAATGACTACTATGTGCCATACATTTTGCTAAGTACTGGAAATACAAAAAGAGGCAAAAAACAGTCCCTGACCTTAAGGTGCTTACAATTGAATATGGGAGACAATATTTAAATGAATAAATAAATATACCAGATCAATAGGAGATAATTAACGGAGAGAAGGCACTGGAATTAAGAGGGGTTGGAGAAGCTTCCTGTAGAAGTTAGGATCTTAGTTCGGACTTAAAGGAATCCAGGGAGGTCAGTAGTAAGAGAAGGAGGGAAAGTATTCCAGGCATGGGGGATAGACAACCAGAGAAAATGGCTAGATCCCAGAGACCAACATCTCATACCATATACCACAGTAAGGTAAAAAAAAGAATGGTATATGATTTAGACATAGAGGATAATATCATTAATATATTAGGAGAACATGAAAAAAAGAGGTAGAGAGGATTATGTGACATAAAATGGATAATTCGGATTATATGAAATTATAGAGGTTTTGCACAAACGAATGTAGCCAAAATGAGAACGAAAGCAAGAAAATGTTGAAAAATTTTTTACATTAATTTTCTCTAATAAAAGCCTCATTTCTCACATATATGGAGAATAAAGCCAAATTTATAAAAATAAGAACCATTCCCCAATTACTAAGTGATTAAAGGATATAAAGAGGCAGTTTTCAGAAGAAGAAATCAAAGTTACAAATAGTCATGTGAAAAATGCTCTAAATCACTACAGATTATAGAAATGCAAATTAAAATAATTCCAAGGTACCACCTCACACCTATCAAATTGGCTAACATGACAGAAAAGGAAAATGACATATGGAGGGGATGTGGAAAAATAGCTTCACTAAAGCATAGAATTGGGAACTGGTCCTACCATTTTGGAGAATTATTTGGAGCTATGGCCAAAGGGATATAAAACTGCACACCATTTGACTCAGCAACACCACAACTAGGTCTATATCCCTTAGAGACCAAAGAAAAGGGGAAAGGAGTCATATGCATGAAAAATATTTATAGCAGCAGTTTTGTGGTAGCAAAGAATTGGAAACTGAGGGACTGTCCATCAACTGTGGAATAGCTGAATAAGTTGTGGCATACCATTATGATGAAATCCCTTTCTGCTGTAGAAAATGATGAGAGCATGGCAAGACCTACATGAACTGATGGCAAAGTGAAGTGACAAGGACCAGGAGATTACTGTGCACAGTAATAGCATATTGTAACTGATCAACTATGGAAGACTTTACTCTGAACTATTATATTAATACAGTGATCCAAGACAGTTCCAAAGCACCCAAGATGAAAAATGCTATCTCTATCTCCAGAAAGAGGACTGATGAAGATGTTTTTCACTTTATTTTTCTAGCTATTTTGTTGTTGTTTTGCAACATAGCTAATATGAAAATATGTTTTGCATGACTTCACTTATATAAGTGACATACTGCTTGCTTTCTCAAGGGGAGGGGGAAGGGCTTGAGTGAGGGAAAGAATTTGGAACTCAAAAATATTTTAAATGAATGTTAAAAATAAAGATGCAGCAAAAGAAAAGAAAAAGCCTGGAACCCAGAAAGAGGCTCTTGTTCCTGGAACAGCCAGGAGGCCAGTGACACTTAATGGAAGAGTACATGTTTAGCATCTGAGTGTAAGAAGATTGGAAGGGTATGAGTGGGCTAGGCTATGAACTGCTCTGAATGCCAAACAGAGCATTTTGTATTGGATCCTGGCTGTAAGAGGGAGCCATTGGAATTTACTGCGTAGGGAGGTTACGTGGTCATGTGTGCTTTAAGAAAATAACTTTAGTGGCTGAAAGGAGGATAGTTTGGAATGGAGAGATCTGAAACAGGTAGACCCACCAGAAGTTGTTGAAATAATCTAGGCATGAGACGATGAGGTCCTGCTCTGGAGTGGTATCAGTGTCACAGGAGAGAAGGAGGTGTATACAAGAGATGTTGCAAAAGTGAAATCGACAGGCCTTGGCAACAACTTGGGTATAGGGCATGAGAGATAGCAAGGAGTCCAGGATGACTCTTAGGTTTTGAGCCTGAGGGACTGGGAAGATGGTGTTGCCTTCTACAATAATAGGGAAGGTAGAAATGACCATACTAAGAAGAAAACAACATAAAGAACTACAAAAGGACAAAAAGAAAAATGAAACAAGATCCCTGCCATTAGTTCACAGGAATAAGGCTAATTAACTTTGATTCCATTCACAAATATTATTCTTAGTCGCCTCACAGCCACTCAGGTCTAAGCTCAACAGAATCCTTTCAACTTCCCCCCCCCTTACACACACACTTTTTTGTTCTGGGATATGGAGATCCTCTGAGAGGGATTGCCTCATTTTGTAGAGTTTTGTGAATGTCCTCCTATAGGAACTTGGTAATATAGGGTCAACTACAAAAGAGGCACAACATGGTGGCAAGAACATAGGGGTCATCACCCTGTAAGGGGCAAGAGAGAAGGCTTTCTCTATGTGGTGCAGACTGGCGAAGGACCATGATGCAATAGATGCTGGTCTGACACTCTTCCAATACATATTAGAAGGAAGAAACCCCTTCTCTCTTCTCACAATGGTACCTTGGGACAAAGAGCCCTAATTATAGCTTTAATCCAAGTAGTTGGAAACAAAGGACTAATGTTTCAGAGAGAGTTTGTGCTGGAAATAAAGATCTGAGTCCAGTCCTTATTCCTTGGCTTAAAGGAGAGAAGCAGCATTATTCTTGCCATAAAAATACTCAGCAAATTTCCTTAAAAGCATAACTACTACTACCATGTAAACATAGTGAACCTCTTCTCCAGCATAAAAATCTCTTTCAGAAATATCAAGTGCATTGGAAACCCCAGATCAGCTGGTACCATTGTGACCTTTTTTACTTTAATGAAGCTCATCTAGCTAATATTATGCTATGACAGGTCCACTATGGATCCTCAGGGAATTTATGTAATTCCCTCCCAAATTTGCATGATTTAGCATTTAGGTATCAACACTATTCCTTAAACAAAATGATAAATGTCAGTATGCAAATGTGTTTTGTAACATAATCAAAGGGACAGTTGCAGCTGACCTGTTAATTGAAGCAATTAATTAACAAGCATTTATTGAATTCTAATTTTTATATGGAATATAAGAATAAAAGAAGCCACAGTCATTGCCCTCTGGGACATAAAAAAATATCATCTGGTCAGAACACTAAAAATAAATTTGTTAAAAAACAATTTTAAATTTATATTTTTCAAAATATTTGAATAAGGCTGTGAAATGACTCAAAATCATAGCACATAAAAACTGGTTGAAGGACCTAGAACTCTTTAGCCCACAGAAGACTCAAGGGAAGTTAATGAAAGCAATTATTAAGTATTTGAAAGGCTGTTGTTTACAAGAGAGATTCAACTTCAGGCCTGTCCTCAGAGTATAGCATTTAGAACAAAGAGTACACATTTGCATTTCTATCCTAAGCACCTAGCACAGAGCCTGGTACCCAGAAGGTGTGTAATAAATGCATTTTCAGCTATTCATTTATAGAAATCACAGAGAAGCAGATGTAGTCTTGACAAAGTCTTAATTAGTAATTTTTGTACCTGTGGCAAAATAGAGAAAAAACAAATAGGCTTAATTTGGCCGTGAAACAAAGACAAAAAGACCCCAGGGTTCTAGCAAAAGGGAGTGGAAAGAAGCTTATTTCTGTATGTCAATCATTCCAAGTCTATCCAATAAGCACTTGTCTCAGGTACTACATTGGGTAGTGGGGATATAAAGATAAAACAAAAATAATCCCTGACTTTGAGGAAAGGGACTACAATATATTCAGGAAGACTTCTTCAAGGATGGAGCACAAAAGCTGTCCCCTGAAGGAAGTCTAGGGATTCTAAGAGGTGGTAGTGATGGCAGAATGAGGTAGCCAATGTACATAAGGAGGCAGAAGATTAGATGACAAATTTAGAAACAGAAAGTAGGGTCGTTTGACTGAAAACGAATAAAGGGAAATAAGCTTGAAAAGATTATGAAGGACAAGCCAAGAAGCTGCTAGAATTAATGAGAAATGATTGTGAATTCAATTATGAAATTAATAGCTGTGAAGGGCTTTAAAATCCAAGCTCAGTAGTTTGTATTTTATCTTAGAAATACTAGTGAGTCACTGAAGGTTGTTGATATGGTCAGACTTGTGCTTTAGGTAGATCGTTTTGGCAGCGAGGAGGCAATCTTATGTTATTTATTAGAAGCATTCCCTCTAAGAAACTTTCCTAAAAGTTTGAAGACTCCCCTAGATGCTTATTATATGAGCATGATGTATCATGAATATAAAGTCAAGTCAAAAATATATATTTTCAACTTGTAAAATCAGAATCACATCTATTACATTTGGTTAGTAAAATCATAGCTATTCCATTTTAATAAGATAATGAAGAAGGTATAGCCCATGATATTAAATGGCCTGGCCAAAACAAAACCAAAACACAAAACTACAAGCTAGTAATGGGACTATTATGGGGAAATCGATGGGGGTTTGGGGATAGGGGTTCTTAGGAATTCCTCTTTAAAGAATTACAGCCTCTTGCACACAAATACCATTAGAATATTGGATCCCCCAGATTGTGACAGGGATACAGCTGGATGGATTGTGGAGACAGCTGTTGGGTGGGGAAAATAGAAGAATACTGATGTCCACTCCGAGTATGGCAGGAGCTCAGCTGCGAAGGGCACAAGAGATTGGTCCTGAGATCAGCTGGTAGGCTAAGAGGAGTCCCAGTCATAGAGTGGTATGACTGGGGTTGAGCTATAGGGACAGAAGCAGGGAAGGGAAAAAGGGGTGAAGGGAGGAATGGGCAGTGAATGAGGCTTAGGAGCAAGAGGAGCTAGGGTCCCAGAGGATGAGTGTGTGCCAGAAAGGTTAACTAATCTCTTGGACTTGAGGTGATTTCCTACCAGCAGGAGGCAGTCATCTAAGAAATCATTGAATTCCTGTGAGGAAGGAGGCCTTTTAGGTTAGCCTCCTTAGATTCAGCTGGTTTTGCTGAGCATATTCTGTGCTGTTCCTTTCTTTTTGACTTCTGGCTTAAAGCCATAAAGACCAGTATATATGGAAGCTCTGTCCATTTCCCTTCATACCTGCAAAACCTGTCCAATTGCAAAATAGTATTATAGTTAAGAGTTCCATGTAAAGGCCAATTTTCTTGGGATTCCAACTGACATTTTGGCCAAAATGTGTTACAATAATGGATCATGCATTTCTTTTTCAAATTTCTAAGTTCTAATTTAGTCCAGTCTCTTGGGATGACCCCGGAGGTGAACCTTTTAGAACACTCCCTTTCTGCCCCATGGGTATACCCAGCTATCATCTTGTCTAAGGAGAATGGTCTGAACATGGTTCAGATATTAGGTTGAGGTTTCTCAAGGGAGGGAGACACCAGTTGCCCTTCTCAGGGAAGAACCGAGTGCCGGCAAGGGATAGACACATGTGAGGAAATGGGGATTGGTCTCCTCTCAATAAGAATGTAATAGTCACAATTCAAATTACACTCCTCTGAAGCTGTTTGAGGAAAAAGCAAACAAAATCACATGGTTCAGGGAAACCCTGATCTGGTCTCGATTAGGTCCGCTCCTGAGCTGTGTCCATATAAGGGAGGAATTGAAAAATTGTCTCCTCCACTGGCTAACATGAGATTATGTTAATCATGTTAGGGATTAGGTGCTGTACACCCAGCTGCACACTGGGTGGCCTATTTTTGTGAGAATGACAATAAATATGCCTTTGACATCACTACTGCTGAGAGAATTAATGAGTAGGAGTCATTTTCCTCACAATTTGGAGATCTCACTGAGGTTTATAATGATATTATGATTTGAAAGGAGCTATGGGGACCTTCCGGGTTCTGGGTTCCAGCACTCTTTCAACAGGATATCTCGCTGAATTACTATCAGTGGTTGAGTGGATTGTTGGAGCTTGGAGGCCAGAACCTGACTCCTGATGAACAGAGAAGGAACTCCAGCAGGCGGAGATGTTGCAAACACAGAAGGATTAAGTACATTCACAGAGGGGGTGAGAATTTATCGATCAGGGAGGAATTTCTAGACACTTAAATCTGTGGGCACAGATCCCATGGGAGGAAAGGGCTGTTGAGTAGTGCCTAGGTGGTTAAAAAGCCCGGGGAGGGGGAGAGTGTGTGTGTGTGTGTGTGTGTGTGTGTGTGTGTGTGTGAGAGAGAGAGAGAGAGAAACTGAGGCAAAAACCCTGATGAGGCAAAGCAGTTCAGGTCTATAGGCTGGGTTTAAACCCAAAGGCTTTTAGATTATAGCCAAGCAGTTCAAGTCTGTAGGCTGGTGGTTAAGAAAGCCAGGGTTCTAGGTAAAATACCCATGGGGACAATCGGTTCAAGTCCAAAGGCCTGTGAGCCTCCATTTTTGGTCACTTACCAGCTGCACACTAGGTGGCCCATTCTCACAAAAATGACAATAAATACACTTTTGACACATCACCACTGCTGATAGAATTATTGAGGAGTCATTTTCCTCACAACACACAAACACAAAAGTTCTTACCCAGAAACATGGACTCCAAGGGTCCGAGTGTGGTTCAGACATCTGGCCAAACTTTTGGTTAGGGAGGGAGACCCAGGCTGCACTGTTGCGTGCAAAAGCTGACCACCTCTATCTCTCTGTGACTCAGGTACGAGAGTTCGACACAGGTGGGAGAGAGAAAAACCCAAAAGGGAGGTTCCTACCTCCAGGTTTTGTGTGGCAAGAGGAAAGAGGAATTTCCCATACCCTGCAATGTTGGGTGCCAATTATCTTTTGGGGGAAATAGGTGGATGTTTGGGATAGGGATCCTTAGGAATTCCTCTTTAAAGAATTTCACCCTGTTGCACACAAATTCAATTAGAATAAAATAATAGTTTATTTAGGTGACAGGGAAAGGAAACCAAGAGAGAAATCCTTGGACTTTTCATGGGGAGAAGGCATGGCACAAAGGCACGACTCTCTGAGATACCTGTCTCCTCAAGTAGGAGACAGGCAGATACTTTTATACAGGATGGATGGTGATCCAAAGAGGTAATTGTCTGACTGGAAAGTTCCCTTATTGGGGGAGGAACATCCTCCACTGGTGGTGTCTGGGGGAGTTGGGTGAGGGGGGGCCCTTGATCTCTCAAGCCATCTCTCTCCCCCTCAAGCAACAAAGGCAGAAGCCACACCTAATCTTATCTCCATGAGGGGTGGGGGAGACTGGTTACTTATATCTGTCCTTTGGTTGAGTTTCTCAAGGAGAAGGTTCTTTTGATTTACCCCAGAAAACTTCTGGGGTACACTAGGCCCATAACATGTAAGAAGCAAAGGCTGAATCAAAGTCCAAAGTTTTAATGCTTTTTTTGAGCTAGATTACAAATAGCCTTTGCCTAGACTTAGGTATACTGAAGTTCTTTTGAAACTCTGTTAGATGGGAAATGAATATAAACTAGAAATAACCAATTTTTAAGACCTCTGCTGAGATTTATTCTTTGACAACTGACAGAAAGACTCAGAAATTAGCATTTTGGTAAAACCTTTATTTGTTTAAGATGCCTCTTAGCCAAAGAGACTGGCGGTACAAAAGGATTAACCTATTGACAATGACTTTCTAAATCCAAACTCATTGAATAACAAGTACTGCATGTGTTTACCTTTCTAACGCACCACAATTCACAATGAAGCTGGCTTTCTTGAAAAGGTCACAATGCATGAAGAGCTGAATTTCAATAGGAAGACATACAGAAATTGGAGGCTGAATAGAATGGGGTTTGTTGAATATAAATAGAAGGAGAATTAAATGAATTTGGGCCATCTAAGTAGAAAAAAAACCTGAAACATTTTTAAGGCTAAAAATATTTCAGAATTCTAAGCTGTTTTCTAACTCACTATCTATTCTTCTACTAAGTATATTTCATACTGTCTCAAGTATCCCATTAACTGTGGTAATAATTTTGAGCCAGGTTATACCACATCACTAGTTGGGAAGATCAATATTCCTTTTTTGTATTACACATTTCTACTTATGCTCTGATAGCCACTATAGAGCAATGTCACTTCTAAACAGGTATGTAAAAAAAATTAGTGATGAACCAGCAGCATTTGAAGAGCCATTGCATTATGAAAATCAAATTTACTCAAAAGACTCCTTTCTGAACTGATTTATACGGTGCCACTTCAAATCTGCCTATGCTAAGAAGATACCTGTAAAATTTAACAAATCTTCATCCATACTGGTCAAACAATCTTTTCATTCCTTACCCACCACCCAAGAAAATACAGTAAATGATGACATTTCATGGCAAGGGGGAGACAACTTGAAAATTAAAAGCCACATTCAATGTTTCTTTCAGATAACAGTAAGAAAGACCTGAGGTTGTATTAAAAAAAGGAAAGCTAATTGTTTTTAATAGAACCCACTGTTTCTGGATAAACAAATCCTCCAGTTCTAGAGAAAAAAAATTTGACCTACTTTTCTTTGTAAACTGAATTATAAAATGCACTATTTGATGTATTATTAAACTAATTCATGATATTCTTTCTTCTAATTGGAAGACCTTGAGCACCATAGTATAGAAAGCATAGAGCTCAAAATGCTAAGCATATCGAGGGCAATTGCCTTTAGGAGATATCAAACCAGCCATCTTGGCCTCATTGGAATTGGGCTTTAATCACCTGAGCTGTCATCAACTACCTGAATGAGAAAGGTCTGTTATGGGTCCCCTGGGTACCTCATAAGTTTTCTGGGGTAAATCGAAAGAACCTTCTCCTTGAGAAACTAAACCAAAGGACAGACACACCTAAAGAGATAAATGGCACTGGATAGGGACTGAGCTCCAGGACCACCACCCTTCAGTCCAGTCTCCCCCACCCCTTGGGGAGATAAGATTGGGTATAGTTGCTGCCTTTGTGGCATGAAGGGCAGAGAGATGGCTTAAGAGATCCACAGCTATCCCTCACCCAACTTCCCCCAGCCACCATCAGTGGGGGATGGTTCTCTCCCAATAAGGGAACTTTCTACAGTCAGATGATCACCTCATCAGACTACCATCCATCCTCTATAAAAGCATCTGCCTGTATCCTGCTTGAGGAGAAAGGTATCTCAGAGACCCATGCCTCTGTGCCATGCCTTCTCCCCATGAAAAGAAGTCTAAGGATTTTTCTCTCAGTTTCCCTTCCCTAGCACCTAAATAAAATATTATTTTATTCTAAATAGATTTATGTGCAAGAGGGTGTAATTCTTTAAAGAGGAATTCCTAAGGACCCATATCACAAACCCCCACCAATTTCCCCATAATGGTTCCAAAAGCTTATACAGTATATTTCCCCTCCCCAATATGTCTCTCTCTCTCTCTCTCTCTCACTCACACACACACACACACACACAGCTTCCTTATCAAATGATGTTTTTGGCTTTTTTTTAGGAAAGCAACAGATGGAGGCCATCACTCCCTTAATAGCCTTCTTCAACACTCCCCACCCCCCACCTAATTTCTATTGATATTTCTTGTACCAGCAAAGTGTTTTATCTGCATTGTCATCAATTATACTCGAGGTGACATTAAACATGGACTGATTCACTATAGAATGCTGTCTCTGTGTGTGATCACAATTTAAAGGAACATATGGTGTGTGACTCTTTCTACATGGTTGAAATGAGTGACTACTTTCCTGATAAATCATACAATAATACCAGTAGTTTCTAGTGGTCCCTTATGTTGCAAACCACTGCCAATATATATATTTTTTAAAAGGCTGTACATATTCTGTGGTAGTGACATTTTCACCAAAAAAAACATTTACTTTGTTAATGAACAAACAGCCTTTAATTAAACATATGTTGGCAGACAAGTTCTTATTGACCTATTAATCATTACTGACATCTATTATTTCAATATCTTCATATAGAAGTATACAGAAATAACATTTAATTTTAATTTATCAATTCAAGAGTAATGGTGGGGCCAAGATTATTTGATTTCTCAGGTCTACATTCTGGTTTAAATTAGATTTCTGTTTATTATGTCAAGCTGTCTGGTCTGTCACATTGGCCCCATTTTTAAAAGGCCTATGAATATGCCATAAGTAAGAAAATAGACTAAATGGGAAAGAATTTAACAATGTGTCCATTAGGACAATTAAAAGTCAATTTTTTAATATATCTGACTGCATTAGAAGAATCATAAGCACTTTCATATCTGGAATATTTGAACAAATACAATACATCAAAGTTCAGAACACACTGAAATCGCAGGTTCTGAGCAACACCACTGTCCTCCTTTTGTTTCTTCCTTTAAGCTCAACATCAGGCACTTGCCTGAAAGCCAAGTTTCATCACATCCCAGCTCCATTTGCCTGTGGCCCTAAGAAGGCCAAGAAGAGAGGCTGAGATACCACATAAAATTTCTGTTCTGTACCCACTAATGTGGTGTGAACTGAATTCAGCCCTGGGAGAGTGGGCCTCTAATGAAAAGAATTAGGTTCCCTTTTCTCACACTCACCAACTTGTCAACCACCAAGTTGACCCTACAGACTCTCCTGTTATGCCTTCCCTATGCACTTAATCATGCCAACTTCTACTTCAGTTATTTGTGCAGATGTCATTCCTTCTGCATTTGATTGTAAGCTCCTTGAGGACACAGATCATATGATTTTTATATTTGTATCCTCACTCTCTTGTATCGTCGGTGATTAATAAATGACTATTCAAGGTGCTCTTTTGTTTTATTTTTTCCTTATTATTTTTTGCATCTTAACAAAATCTCCCAAGTCAGCTTTATCACAAGAGACATATAATTACTTCAAGTTGGAATCATCATAATCCCAAGTGACATGATTACTTTTTACAATAGTAATAAAAATCATTAGCACCACTTGGCTATTCATCAAAACATAATCCACTCAATCACATGACTGTAGTTCATTACACAGCTATAAAAACCTCCTACCCCGTCTCTTAACTTGGGGTGGGAAAGCTGTAGTGCACTACTATGTGTACTACAGTATCTCACTCAGAGCTGCACCTCTGAAAAGTTGTATAATGTCTCTCCTTATTACTAGGATACATACTTGTCTGGATGTCTAGCACAGCTTAGGTCCATACTGACAGAGAGATGCACATATTAACATTATCGATGTTCTATTTAATTTCTATTTATTTGGTTAAATATTTCCCAACTACATTTTAATCTGGTTCAGGCCTCACTGGGGAATGCTCCAGAGGTTTCAATGGGGTCTGTGTGTTTGATATCCCTGTATTCCTTCCAGTTTTAAGGTTTTATATTAAAAAAAAAACACACCAACTTATTTGTCACAGTGTTTTCTTCTATTATTCAATTCTGAGTCTAATTGAGACTTATACTAATTTCAGCTCACCCTTGGTGCATTAGAGATTTTTACCAAAACCATAATTGCTTTTTTTTTTTTTTTAGTGAGGCAACTGGGGTTAAGTGACTTGCCCAGGGTCATACGGTTAGTAAGTGTTAAGTGTCTGAGGCCGGATCTGAACCCAGGTACTCCTGACTCCAGGGCCGGTGCTCTATCCACTGTACCACCTAGCTGCCCCTATAATTGCTTTTTTGATCACTCTAGTCCCCTATGTCCAAGTGCTTCTACTTCGATGTTCCACTGACACTTGCAGTAAATGTGTATGCTCCCCCATAGATCCAGCCAACTTCCCTATTTCTCATAAGGATACCACCATATTCCTTCCTAATCTCTCAGCTTCAAAGTCTTAAAAAATATCATTGATTCATTTCTCTCACATTCCCTACTCATTGATTCAAATAACTGCTAAGTAACATAATTAGGTTTTTTTCTATATTTACAATATCCCTCATACCCATTCCCTTCTCTCCATACACATGGCCATGACTAACTGTAATTCATCATCACTTGCCTAGACTTCTATAGAAACCAGGTCTCCATATTTCCATCTTACCCTTTAAACCATCTTTTGTGTAACCATCAAAATAATCTTTCTCAAGGCATAGTTCTGACTATACCATTCTCCTCCTCAAAAAACAATGAAACAACAACAAAAACCCAGTTTCCTACTGACTTGATAATAAAACACAAATTCCTTAAACTGGAATTTATGGCAATTTATGCAAGATAGTTGCAACCTACATCTCCACTCTTCTTTCACAGTACTCCCCTTCATTTATGTTGCAATCAAATTGGAACTCCTCTTTCCCCCAGATAAACAGGGTACCTCTGCTTCTGCTCATTCTCACATGCCAGAAGGCAAGACTGTTGTTGAGGGAGTGGTTGAAGCTGTATGTTTGTAAGCAATCCTTCCTGAGTCAAGATTAGTGTAGCCCAAAGCTGACTGCTCCACAGCCAGAAAAGATATAATGATACTGTGATTATATCATATGAAATCATAATGATTTTGGATAAAAGGACTATGATAAAAACCTCTGGGTCTGCTGCAGAACAGATTCAGTCAATTATAAATGGAAGTGGATATAAATTAGATATATGTGCCCAAAGTATGCAAAAGAAAGTTGGATTTACTCAGGACTGCATAACTAAGGAGCAAAAGCAGTAATTAACCTTGAACCCTTTGCAGTTAGTGGGAATAGACAATTTGTATTTAAAACAATAATTTTAGAAAAAAAATACTTTATTCCTTCCCTCTCTCTTTTTGGTTAGAAAATTAAAGATGTCACATTTCTTACCAGTTTTGTCCCATTGGATGGAAGAACAAAGGAGGGACCAAACTAAAGCCAGACCCTTGGCTTTGTATCTTTCTCAACACATAGTAAAGTACTATACACATACACAAGTACTGAATACATGGTCGTTGAATGAGTAAATGAATGGATTCAGGGTCTCAGTTTTCTCCTCTGCAAAATGAAGGAGTTATACTAGATGACCTTCAAAGATCCCTTCCTGCTTTAAGTCGCTAATTTTATGAATTACTGCAGACTGAGAAAAATACAAGTGATTCCATTTTGCACTGCATTCTTAAATTTTTCCTTTGAAAACTTATAATGTGAAGTCAATCACTTGTAATTCAGAATCAATTTTCCCCACCGAAACAATGTAACACACAGTGTGGTTAGGTCCCCAAGGCCAGCCTATAAAAGCCTACATAATTAATGACATCCTTCCAGCACATTATTTTACAGTACTAGTCACCTGAACATGATGTCCATAATGTTTCTGGCAAAATGAGGATATGTACATAAGGTACTTTATCATCATAAAGCATCACATGACAAATGAGCAAAAAATATTATTCTTAGGAAAAATGTATTCATGGTTGCAATTCACTGTGCCCAAAATTGAAGTGTATTTTAGTGTTTTATGCATTTAAAATAGTGTTATGAGAGGGAGTCCACCATATTCACTGGGAGTGCCAAAGGATCCCATGGTATACAACCAAGGTCAAGAACCTCTTGCAAGGTTCTATTTTCATTATTTTCAAGTACAAATCCCCCAGAAATGGGTTACTAAGTGTAGCATCCCACTTCAGTGTAGGCATTTTCAGCTAGCTGCTAAGGCAGAACTCCAATCATATACTAAAGAGGCAATCTTTGCTTCTCAAGTCTCTTATTATAGGTAGCATTGAGGTGGAGAACAGGGCTATATGCTTTGGAAGAGGAAGGTGATAGGTTTTTTTTCTGTTATACAGGAGAACTAAGAAGGAGAGAGATCTTAAGCAGAACTAAGAAGTGGTAGTAGAAGATGATTTCTAACATTTTGGGAAGAAAAGAAAAGGAATGACTGAGGAATCAGGGAGGAAGTGGTTTTCTCCTATCCATCAGACCATTTCAGCAATTACTAGTGGCAGAGACCTGGGAAAACCTCCAGTTCCACCATGCAGCAGGTAGAGAGTCATGTTATCCCATGTATCATTCCTCATCCTTTCCATATGACCAACCTGTCTTCTTTCTCCAATAAATCAACCCAACATTCTCCA
Source organism: Dromiciops gliroides (assembly GCF_019393635.1). Taxonomy (NCBI): domain Eukaryota; kingdom Metazoa; phylum Chordata; class Mammalia; order Microbiotheria; family Microbiotheriidae; genus Dromiciops; species Dromiciops gliroides. The sequence continues at coordinate 42,706,088 of NC_057867.1, forward strand.
GGGCTGGATTGTCCTTTATCTTCTCTTCTGTCTGAGATTTTAGTTTACTTCAAGCTTCAGGTTAGTTACCATTTTTCCCAGGAAGTGTTTTCTTATCCCTATAGTTTTTAGCTCTTTCTCCTTCCTCACTTTATATTTTTTCTTCCTATTTTCTTGCAAGTTATAACCCTAAAAGACACTGAAAGCTCCTCTATGACAAGGGCTGTTTTTCTATTTTTTATCGTTGTATCCCCAGCACCTAGCACAATGCCTTGAATATGGTAGATACATGCACGTATGTGTAGATGTATACTTGTGTGTATGTATGCTTGTGTGTATGTATGCTTGTGTGTATGTATGCTTGTGTGTATGTATGCTTGTGTGTATATATGCTTGTGTGTATGTATGTATCATCCTCAAGGATCTGTGCAGCCAGAGGGCTTTAATGTCATCTTCCTGAATATTCTGGGCATACTGAGGCCTAAGAAGAAGGTTCAACAGAAGACTTTTTATGGAATGCCAGTAATGCAACCATGTATGATACTACCAGCTTTGGTCCATGCATGTTCATGTTTGGGAATGAGATATGGAGAAATACTATGATTGTGAGAGAAGATGTGAGGATTCATCACGGTTCTACCAGTCAGCTATGAGATCATTTAGAGGAGGCCCAGCTGAAGTCTCAGCTCCTAAGAGCATAGAGAGGAACAAGAAATAATATGATGTTTGGGAATACTGTCAGGAACTCTAGCCATAACACATATGGTATCTTGATGTGTTGGAAAAATACAAAAGAGTGGACTTTGAGAGTGACTCCCCATGCTATGTGGTAGAGCGAATGGACAATCTGCTAGATCCAGAGAATAATCAGGGCCTTGAAAGGACAATGCACTTGCTACCCCTTGGGGAGCACTTTGCACTTACTCTATGGACAGGAGAGAAATGGACACCAAGAAGGGTCTACTCAACAGCTACAGATGGACAATTCACACTACGCAACACAGAAAGGATCTGGGTCAAGCAGTTTCATATCAATGACCTCTTGGGGGTTGGAGCGATTTGTTAAGCTTGTCGTGTCCTGATGGACTTTCTCCTAGGCAACAGATGGCAGGATAAATCTAGAGGCCTTTGCCTTCTTACTTGATAATCCACATTTAAAGACTCAAATGGAGGACATGTCCTAAATATCCTAATACTTTTGGGGCCACAGTTCAGTGTGCCTAAGGATTTCCTCTGAAAGGATAAAAAAAAAACTAGAGTATACGGCCAGAGATCCAATTGACACATCAATTCTGGCATGGGGGGGGTAGTGCCATTCATAACCTAGTGGTACTTAGTAATGTGTGCAACTAGGTTGCACAGATCTTTATGGAAAGCACTGCATATAATTAAGAGGATGCGTATAGATATCTATATAACTCTACTATGTGATATTATATATTATGAACCTACAGGTGCTACACATATCTATTTTATAAAGTTCTATCACATGACGGTAAGCAATATGTTCTTTATATGTGAACTATGCTTTGTATAATGTGATAAAAACAGCATATATGCTCTATCATGTACTACATAGGGACTGAAAATACTTTATATGGAGGAAGAACAAAGCAGGCATAAATAAGATTCAGCAAATAACAAAGTGTTTCCTTCTCCAAACTCCTCTACAAGTTGTACGGAAAAGTTTTGTTCTTTCTATAACTCCAGGGCCTATCACACTGCCTGGTACATACAAGGTGCTTAATAAATATTTGTTGCTTAATATTCTCTTATCCATAAACATAATGCCTATCTACCACAGGGTATAATTCAGGGTCCTCATTCTTGTTTTTGTGATACTGGAAATAGATAACAGAGAAGACAACTCCCACCTTATATCCATTTCTTGGACAAGGTGTTTACCCGAGCCTTCTCCAACTTATAGTCCCCATGTTGAACACAACCACATCAGGAGAGTGGACTTTTGAGCAAAAGTTTCCGACTGTGGCACTCCATGCCTCAGGCATACATTTAAGCCCAGTTGTTCGGATGATTTATAATGAGGCAAGGCATGTTTCTTCACCGTTTAAAAAAATAGTTCTGAGAAAACCAGCCAAATTACAAAGGTCAGGCCCAGAGCAGCCTAGAGGTTGAGGCAGTAGGATAGCCATTCTTCCCCATTGGTGGTATTTCATTTTTATATATTTGTCAAAATGTCTACATGCCATGGCCAGAAGTACAATATGGTGATGCTGACACATCATCTTTTATCAAAATGAATTAAGCAAAAGCCCCCATTTTGAATTTTCTTGTTACCTGTCACAGAAAAGAATCTAAAAATGAGTGATGATCGATTATTCCATATATGTGGCATCTATCTTCATCTACCTGCACAGAACTAACACAGTAAGCAGGATGTACATTTTCACATTGGCAAGAGAAAGCATTTGACTAAAAACTCCTGGCAGCGAAAACACCCGTTTTGGCTTTTTACACAAGTCACAGCAGATGGAGAATTGGGTTAGATTTTTTCCCTAATTCTCCATTGCTGCTTTCTAAGAGACCAGTCAACAGAACTTCCAGTCAGTCAAGAAGATTTAATAGGCATCTATTGTGAGAAGAGCCGTATGCTAGGTACCGTAGAGTAGGACAAATGGAAAAACAAAGCACAGTTCATAAGATCACAGTTTTAGAACCAGAAGGGCCCTTTAGTTGGCATCTAACTTTACAGATGAGAAAACTGAGGCCCAGGAACAGGAAAGAAGCTGACCAAAGTCATACAGTAGTGAGTAAGAATTTGAACCGTGTCCTCTGAGTCCTAAGACAAAGCAAGTTTCAATATACTGAGAGGTACATATGTAAAAATGTAAAAGAACACAAATAACAGAGAAAAAATTCTATAAGTTATTTCAGCTATAGAGATATATGGACAGTACAGATAAAAAACCGAACAGAGGCTAATGTCCAAAAGAAGGATAATTAGGAAATATATGAATTCAAATTCACATTTACTTGAACTCTTATTTGTATTGTTACTCTTAAGCAATGCTACTTTGTTAGCTTAAGGAAGACCTGATTATAGATATCAATTTGTGAAAATATTGACTGAGCTTCTGCCGGGAAATAGAAACTGAAATTCTAATATGCTTGTGAACTCAAACAGATTATCGTTAGCTAAAAGCCAGTAATGACTATAATGAAGGTAGAAATTCAAACAAAGGATTCTAGCTGATAATATGAAAGGAAAACAGGGCCCCAAATTAATGAATCTGGCCATTGATCTTCCTAATTTTAATGTGAGCCCACTAACACAGCACATAAATGCTTAAGGGTTCTTTGAGGAATTAGGATAAGTGGATTTAAGGAAGGCTTCATGGAGGAGGTGAACCTTTGTCAATATTTTAGACGAAAGAAAGGAATCTGGAAAGGAGGTGGATGGTGGGCTGAAATTTACCCAAGTGCTGAGGCAGGGAAGGAGCCTGAAGCAGAGAAATTGAACCTTAGTACAACAAAGTACATTACCAGGTCCACATGATGACTTGCTACTCACATGACTCTTTCAGCACTATTACATTCTCTGGCAGGATGGTTGTTATTGCTGATTTGTTTTTGGTTGTTTCTATATTGGCAATTTTGTTTGCTTTACCATCATGGTTGACAGATACATTTGATGGTACCAGATGCTTGATGTGACTGTCACTGATGCTCAGTTTGTTTTGTTTTTTTAATAGCATGTCATGGCGATGTAGAAATGATCCTATTCAGTGCTGCATTGTAATGACTCTCCAAGGTGCAGCTAAGCATTTTGTGGGATTTGAAGGAAAAAATCTTTAAGAGAAAAAAGGTTTTCAGTGAACTGAAATGGAATGGTTAAAATGACTCTTTAATTTGAAGGCTTTGCTGGGGGAGGAGGAGGCTGGGAAGGGAGCATCTGGACTGGAACATGAAATTCAAATTGCTCTGAGCTTATAGGTTCTTGATTTGCAGGAATGTAATTTGGAAAACAGAAAAGAAACCTTTGGAAAAGGGCTAATATGACATGCATGCTGTATTGTATGTGATTGGGCTCTTATGCTATTCAGAAAACTTCTACCTAGCTGAACCTTTTGGGTTATGAAATGTGACACAAAGAATGGAATTGACTACATGATTATAAATGATACAGCATTCTTATCTATGAGTTTGAAATGAATAGCAACTGATTATTCCTATGGATCTCTCCTCTAAGATTGGTCAGATTCCTTTGTAATAAGTGAATGAACTTATATTCCTACTATATAAGATTAAAGATAATACTTGCATGCTAAAAAAAAAGTCACCAGCTGGTAATAGAATAGAAAGTTAAAATGCTAACCTTTACATTCTCTCCCTAATTCCTCTTTTCTTCATTATTTCTAAAGGAATTAAAAGATGTTAACTTATTACTAACACCAATTAGAAACCCTTATGGAAATAACAGTATTTAAAATCACCACAACCAATGGTGAAATCCTAAGTACTGTGTGATCCGAAAGATCCTACAAATCTCATATAGGAATTTGTTAGAGCTACACAAAGTTGGTGGAGAAGCAGGTCAGAGGGTAGCAACTGACTAGGATAGAAAATAAAACACTCAAGCAATTCCAAGTAGATCAATCATGGAAAAATCATTAAGAAATATCATTATGATTATCTCAATGTAACTTAATGGATCTATTTTCCCGCTGGTCTCTGATACCAAAATAAAATTAAAAGCTTCAAAAGCCAAGGCTATGTCTATATTATGCCAAAATGCCCAATCAGTGCAATTATACAATTAGGGAAACTGGTTATTAGATTGAACCGACAAGCTATTTATCTCGTAGACCCTGATAAACACATCCTAAGCTTTGAGGGAGATAAGTGAGAATATTCAACATTGAGATGGATAAGAAAAACTAGAAATTCAGAAGCTGCTGAAAAAACCCTGCCTTCTTCCTACTTCATTCCCCAATTCACTGACATTTGAGGCAATAGATTGAAAAGAATGGATATGTTTTTGTCCATATTTCCATTAAATCCATTTTTGATGTTTTATAATAAAACTTCCCTTCTCTAATATCCTCTTCTCCCAGCTTCTGTAACACTACTCTATCTTGCTTCTTTTCCTATCTCCCTGAATGTTGCTACTCTGTTTCCTTGCTGGCTCTTCCTATTCTTACCCTTACTGAAATTCAGGTACTGAAATTCCACAAGGTTCGATATTAACTCTTTTCTCCTCTCTCTACATTAGGTATTTCCCCCAGTTTCAATTATTATATTCAAAACATGATTACCAAATCTACATATCTAGCCCATTTTCCTTCCTAAAAATTCCATTAATATCTTTTTTGCTTTTATATCACCTTCATTTCTGACTAAATCACTCCCCCTTTTCCTACCTAGCAAGCTTTTCCGTGTAACCCGTTGGTTTTTGTTTGTTTCTGTTTTTGTTTTTAACATGTTGTTTTTAAAAGGGTTGAGGGAGGAAGGAGGTTGAACTCAACACAATTAAAAAATTCATTCTCTCAATTTTCTCATCTCTTCTCCAGGGCCAAGCTTGATCCTTAGAACTCTCCAGTTCCCAATTTATTTGTTCTGTTCTTTCTATTTACACTGTTGTGGTTATGAGGTATATTGTTTTCCTGGTTCTGCTTATGTCTGTTTGTGTCAGTTCATGCTTTTATGCATCAATCTTCTCATGTTCTGAAATAGTCTTCATATTTATGATATTTTAGAGTACAATAATATTACATGATGGGGCCAAGATAGCAAAGTAGAGGAAATAATACAGTAGAGTTCTCCTGACATTCCTCTCCAAACTTTAACTTCTATAATAGAATTCTGAACTAGCAGAGTAAACTAAAGGTCAGGGCAAGACATACTTCCAGCCCAAGTGAAATTAGGAGGTTGTAAGGAGAGATATATGACACTCAGATGGGGGCTGGCCTAGAGCCCATGTAGATGCAAAACCAGTAGTGGGAGTTGGTAGTGGCAAAAGAGGTGCCAGCAGCTTTGGGGCCTCTCAAGCCAGAGATGGTAAAGGGATTGGGCAACTGGTCAGAAAGAGATTATAGGGAGGTCCTTGAGATAACACTGGACAGAGAACAGAATGCTATTTGCCAATTCCATTGCTTGTATCTGCTTCTGGGTCAAAAATCAAGGGCAGGAAGGACTGCTTTTGGTCATGAGGGAACAGGAATTCCAGTGAGGAGTATCAATAATAATCCCTGTATGAGCTAAAATTATTTTCAAACAAAAAAATTGATAAAGAAAAAATGGTAAAGAAATGAGAAATAAGAATAGAATTTGGAACTCAAAACTTAAAAAAAAAAACAAATGTTAAAAATGGTTATACATGTAACCGGGCATAACATTTTTTAAAGGAATCCTTGGAAAAATATTAAATGCTCATGGGTAGGCCGAACCAATAAAATAAAAATGACAATCAAACTATTAAAAGTTATTTTATAGATATAGAAAACTTAATAATAAAATTCATCTGGAAGAATAAAAGCTCGAGGATATCAAAGGAATAAAGAAAAAGAAAACGAGAAAGAAGGTAGTCTAGCTGTACCAGATTTCACAATGTATTATAAAGTGGTAATTATTAAAACAATCCGGTACTGGTTAAGAAATAGAGTGGTGGATCAGTGGAATAAGTACAAATTGCACTACAGTAAATGATCACAGTAATCTAGCATACGGTAAACCCCAAAATCCAAGCTTTTGGAAGAAAAACTCATTAGCTGACAAAAACTGCTTAGAAAAGTAGAAAACAGCATGGCAGAAACTAGTCATAGACTAACACCTCACACTCTATAACAAAATAATGTCAAAATAGATACATGATTTACAAATAAAGGGTGATATCATAAACAAATTAAGAGATCATGGGAGAGTTTATCTGTTAGGTTTTTGGACAAGGGAAAAATTTAGGACAGAAAAAGATGTAGAGAACATGGTAAAATAGACAACTTTGATTACATAAAAATTAAAAGACTTTTGCACAAAATCAATGCAACCAAAATTATAAGGAAAGCAGAAAATTAGGAAAGATTTTTTTGCAACAAGTATCTCTGTTAAGACCTCATTTCTCAAATATATAGAGAAGTCAAATTTATAAAAATACAAGTTATTTCCCAATTGATATATGGTCCAAGGATATGAACAGGCAGTTTTCAAAGAAATTAAAGCTCTTAATAGTCATATGAAAACATGCTCTGACTTACTATTGATTAGAAAACAACTCACACCTATCAGAATGTTTAATATTACAAAAAGGGAAAGTATCAGATGTTGGAGGAGATGTGGGAAAAGTGGGGCACTAATCCATTCTTGGTAGAGTTGTGAACTAATCCAACCATTCAAGAGAGCAATTTGGAACTATGCCCAAAGGGCTATAAAACTGTTCATACTCTTTGATCCAGCAATACTAGTGTTAGGTTTATATCCCAGATTTTAAGACTGTAAAGTGTAATAAAAGTTGCCACTCTGCCTACGGGGAAATTTAATAACACTCAGACACTGACAAAAAAAATAAAGTAAATACAAGAAAAGAAAATTAAATGGCATATTTAATGAATAAAATGTACACTTTGACACTTAGCAATTAATTTTGTTGAGAGAACCTACAAATGAATTTTACTGATGTTGATATTCATTGTGGTACCACTATTCTCCCAGTTACCTAGCATATTACAGCTGGATCCTGATTAGTGGGAATAATAAATTCTCAATATGCTCCCATTATTTGAATTCACACTGCATATTTCCATTGGGCTGGAACCAATAACCATATTTTACATAATCATAATTTTGAATAGTACTAATTTTAATACACTCAATCACTTCAGAGGATTCATTATTCTCACTAATTAGGACCTAGTTGTATTATGAAAACAACAATAATAACAAACCTCTTCCTGGGGAGATCTTTTTTTAAACATTCATTTTTTTGACTTCCAAATTCCTTCCCCTCTCCCCACCCTCTGAGAAGGTAAGCAATATGATTGCCATTATACATGTGGAGTCATATAAAACATAATTCCACATTAGCCATGTTGCAAAAAAACCCAAGAAAAATAAAGTGAAAAAATATTCTTCAACGTGCACTCGTTCAGAGTTCATCAGTTCTTTCACTGAAAGTGGGTAATGTTTTTCATCATGAATCCTTTGGAATTGACACTGATCATTGTGTTGATCAGAGCAGCTAAATTTCTCATTACAATTTATCACTCCTTTAGTGTGTACAATGTTCTCATCGTGCTCATTTCACTGTGCATCAGTTCATAAAAATCTTAGTAGGTTTTTCTGAAATTACCTCCATCATTTCTGAGAGAACAATAACATTCCATCACAATCATATATCACAACTTCAGTCATTCCTCAACAGATGGGCACACTTAGGGGGAACTTTGAGAGTCATAAGTTTCATCATGTTTAACATGTTGCTACTGCTATGAATATACCCAATTCTCATGCCTAACACTTCTCTATTACTTTTCTGCAACTCTCTGTATCTGGAATCTTCCTAGCTAGAATATATCAGACTATAAAATGACAATACTACAAAATTTCATTTACACTTTTAACGCTATATCAAATTACCAAAGAATGATTTTATGAACCAGTGTAAAAGGACCCATGTATAGAAAAATGTTCATAGCAGCAATTTTTGTGGTGGCAAAGAAATGGAAAGTGAAGGGGTGTCTTTCAGTTGGGGAATGCCTGAACAAGTTATGGTATAAGTGCATGTGTATGTGTAATGTATGTGTATGTATATGTATATGTATATGTATGTGTATGTGTATGTGTGTGTGTATGTGTATATGTATATGTATGTGTATGTGTATATGTATGTGTGTATGTATGTGTATATGTATATGAATAGTAGAATATTATTGTGCTGTAAGAAATTATAAAGGTGGTTGTTTCAGAAAAACCTGAGAAGATTGTATAAACTGATGCAAAGTGAAGTAACCAAAGTCAGGAAAAAATTATACAGTAATAGCAATATTGTAAAGCTAATCAACTCTGAAAGACTTGTTAACTCTAATTAACATAACTGTGTTGTTACTCACTTGTTTCAGTCATGTTCAACTCTTAGTGACCTGATGTTTTCTGGGCAAAGATACTGGAGTGGTTTGCCATTTCCTTCTCCAGTTCATTTTATACATAAGGAAACTTAGGCAAACAGAGTCAAGTGACCTTCCCCAGGGTCTCACAGGTTCTAAGTGTCTCTGAGACCAGATTTGAACTCAGAAAGATGAGTCTTCCTGACTTCAGATATGGTCCTCAATCAACACAATGACCAATCACAATTCCAAGGGTTCATGATGAAATATGCTATCCATCTCCAAGTAGAGAGCTGATGGACTCAGAAAGCAGACAGAACTATATTTTCTTTTATTTATTTCTTTTTCTTGCTTTCATTTTTGGAGCAAAGGTAATGCAGAAAAATGCTTTACTCATTCACTCTCAGAAGTGTGAGCAGGCAACAACATATAATCAACTGAGAAACTAAAGAATAGGAGTAAAGAATGTTATCAAGGAATTATATTGCATGTAGTAAAGGTGGGCTGGTTATCCAACAAGAGAAAAGGAGTAACAGGTGAAGAGACAGAGTATTCCCTATGTGTTCTTGTAATGGCAGGAGAAAACAATGAAGTTTTTTGTTTGTTTGTTTTTAAGTGAGGCAATAGGGGTTAAGTGACTTGCCCAGGGTCACACAGCTAGTAAGTGTTAAGTGTCTGAAGCCGGATTTGAACTCAGGTACTCCTGACTCCAGGGCCGGTGCTCTATGCACTGCACCATCTAGCTGCCCCAAAACAATGAAGTTTTATGAGCAACGGGTAAACCCCCTATTACAAACTTGCAGGAGGACCTGGACAAGAGTCTCGTAGGATGGACAGGCATAAAGGGATTATAACCTACATCAATGGCGAGAACTCAAACTGGTGAGATCACACACCTGAGTATTTAAAAGTATTTTTCCAATAATACTATTATGTAAGTAGGAATGGTATTTTTAGTGCTCATCTACAAATAAGAAAACAGGCTCAGATAGGTAAAGTGATTTGCTCAATGTCATACAGCTAGTTAGTGGATGAGCTGGGCACAGGGAAACCAGGTCTCCCAATTTACTGTTCAGTGTTCTTTCCACATTTTCACAGCCCCCTTTTGATCACTAAAGCTGATAAGGACTCCTCTATTGTACTTAAAAAGAACTTTATTTACAGCACCTATATCCCATTTATCACCTATTGCCTTTCATAGCATATACTGTGTGTGTATCCTTTCTTCCTCATGAGGTCGTAAGCTCCTTGAGGGAAGGACCCTCACCTTAAACAATTTTATTCAAAGTGTTCTGCATAGCTGAGTCTTATCAGATATTTGTAGAATGAATGAACAAAATAATGGAGATGACAACCACAACTTTCATAACATAGGCTCCAGAATTCATGGGAAAACTTCTATAGGGCTTTGTAGCTTATGGTATTCAATCACAATGTAATTCAAACAGAATCAAGGGAAATGAAAGTTGTCTTTTCTAAGAATGAGAAATCTTTGTTACTCCTCTGCTACCATTCTGCTCTTGACATAACATTATAACATTTATAGTAATCTCAAATACAAACAGAGAAACATTCTACTAGACTGAAAAAAGTTTCACCAGCAAAAAAATATTGGGTTGCAAAGAAATACAAGAGTTTAGCAAAGTCATGTGAAATAATGTTTTATCACAAAGTATGCTTGCTCATAAACCAAAAGCCAGAATAAGAGAACAAGCAGCCAACTAAAGACAGTACACTATTGTTTATGGTGGACTCTAAACCAAATGATGTTTGCACAGAACTATTTCTCATGCCTGTACTATGGAAAAGCCCAAAGTGGAAGAGACAAAGGAAATGTGTCTCTGAGATCCAGGCAGTGAAAAAGAGTCAGCTTCTATTTCTGTTAATTATGCAGTACCCTAATGATCCTCTTGAGTGCATATACCAAGTCTGCCTATATAAGAAAGTAAGAGAGGAACATTAACTCCATTTTGAAATCTCTAACTTCAGAATACTGGCATATATTGAAGTATCGTACCCCCAAATTTTCTCCCCAAAATAGAGAAGGAATTTACGAACAAAATATTCCATTTTTCAGTGGTGAAGTTTCTATGACATGTACGATTCCTTGGGAACCAGACTCACTCAAGAAAATATGGAAATATAAAAAGAATATTTACTTTAATATTATCTAATATCCTTTCCAACCACCTTCTGTATTTCTTAAGAACTGAGGGAATGTTTAAAAGCACCACAGCCTATTGATGCTGTTTTATTATTTTAAAAGTCTAAATGTATGGAAACACAATACTCAAATTATAAAATATAATCTCACAAGTGTTTTATATTTATTTGTGTTCATAAAGAATGCCTATCCTATTTGTACAAAAATATTTATAGCAGTTCTTTTTGTGGTGGCTAAGAATTGAAAATCAAAGGAATGTCCATCAATTGTGGAATGACTAAACAAGCTGTGGTACATGATGGTGATGGAATATTTTTGTGCTATAAGAAATGACAAACAGGATGATTTCAGAAAGGCCTGGAAAGACTTGTATGAACTGATGTATAGTGAAGTGAGCAGAACCAAGGGAACACTGTGCACAAAGACAGCAATATTGTTTGATGAAGAACTATGAATGACTTTACTTTTCTCAAAAATACAATGATTTAAGACAATCCCAAAGGACTACTGATGAAACATACAAGTCACCTCCAAAGAAAGAACTGATATTGATGGAACACAGACTGAAGGATACATTTTCCACTTCCTATCATTTTTTCTTTTAATCAAGTTTTCTTATACAAAATGGCAAATATGGTAATGTTTTACATAATCATACATAACCCACATCTGATGGCTTGCCACCTCAGGGAGGGGAAAGGGGAGGGAGGGAAAGTGGGATAAAAACTGGAACCCAAAACCATAAATAAAAATGTTTATTATAAATAAATTTTTAAAAAGAATGTTTGTCTTTACCACTAAGTACAAAGTGTTTAGGTTCTCCTGCTTTGCAAGGAAAATGAACAAAAAAAGAGTTATGATTTCTATGCCTAGTCACAGAATTCAATAAATACATTTTAATCAAAGTTAAATATATTAATATTTATAGTTTTCCCAGACACTATAGAAATCAGTTTCTATTTTTTGAATGTCATGACCTGTAGGAATCACTTGAACAGATAATATTAGAAGAGTTTTTTGACCTAAGCTTAATAGGGCTATCCTTTATTTGAGGGAGTGTAAAGATTAAATCAAGAGGATGCTTCATCTAACATTAAGTTTATTAAAACTCTTATTTGTAATTTTTCAGAGGTAGAAAAGACTAAAGTTTATTCATTGGTATAGAATCATAAAACAAAAGGCCTAGAAAAATTCTTTGGAATATTTCAATTTCTCTATGTTATTTAAAAGCTTAAAGCTATCTACATTTTGCTACATGACCTTACTTTCCTTTTGACAAAATCTTTACCTCAAGTCTTTCCTATGTCCCATTGTAAGAAACCAAAACCTCCTTTAAAGTTAGTCAGGGCTGAAAAGGTAAGGAAGCTAATTTCAGAGGTACCTTACAAGAATGTCAAAAAGGGAACACATTTAAATGTGTCTGTTGTGCTGGGTACTTCTGATAGAACCATCTGTTTTGCTTTCAGTTCTCTCAAACCTAGGCTAGTAACTAGAGTGTGCAAATAGTGCTATGCACCAGGATAACAAATGTATATGGTGCTAAAAGCACTGTAAATATTCAGAAACTTAGGATCAGTGGAGTTTCAAATTGAATTAGCACAAATAGTTAGTTCAAATAAGTAGCTTCCAGGTTTTGGGCAAGATTAAGTTACTCCCTCCCCCAGAGCTACCCTGTCCTGCCTACCAGTAGCTCTCATACCAATATTCCAAGGTCTCTCACCTCTCTTCTCCACAGACTTGTGTGTCTATCCTTCTTCCTGCCTCTTTCCTAAGCTCTTTCTAGCACCTGCTTCCCCTGTCCCAACCAGACATAGACATAAAGGGCTTGTTTTGTGCTGCCTGCTCTGGGAACAGAAACGTCTAATTAGAACTTTGCTTCTATCAAAGTATTTAAGAAGAATTCCGTCAGTGGTGGTCAGCCATTATCAAGTAGCAAAAAATGTTAGTTGATCATACTAGCCCATTATGAACATATTTGACCTCTTCTTTCTCTAATTCCAAACATGATAAAGCTCAAATTCGTTTTGGCTAGAACTAGATTTTGATGACCTGGATTTATAATAGATTGAATATCTATGATATTGACTCATCTTTTCCTCATAGGTGTTCAGCTCGCTACCTTTGTCTGTACAGCCAACAAAGCTATTACTATGGTTTTTACATTCCCTAATACAAACATGACTTTTCTTACATGCCCATTGTCAAATATGTGAAATATAAGCATCCTTTGTACACAATCAACCATTCCCTTGGGGGGGGGTGAGGTTGAAGGCTAGTAAAGTGGTACATAGGAGTCATTGTGGAACTAAACAAATGAAATAATGAGACATTATCATTCAGGGCACAAGGAGAGTGAGCTACTCATTTGAAATTTGGTATCATACTATTTTAAACTTTTAGTTGTACACTGCTAGATTTGATATTACTGAAGTTCCTGATTTAACATTTAAGACGAAGCTCCCAGCACACAAATTTTTAAGGAGGAGCTACAGGGGGAGGAAGGGGAGGGAGCTGCAACAGAACAAGTTGATTTCCCAAGGATACAAAGAGAGTGATTTTCTACAGATGAGACATACCTTTATGCACTCTATTGAAAATTAGACATAGTGTTATACATTCATGATACATTTCGGTCTTCTTCAAAGAATGGATTAGAACCAAAGTGTAAATCATATGCTTGTTTTTGGATTGCTTTATCTAATCATATGTATGTGTGTGTGTGTGTGTGTATTTATATTAGTCCCATTGTAAAATAGAGATGTGATTTTCCTTTCACAAGTCTAACTAAATCTTCACATTATGCAAATACACATCTGCTCCAAAAAACAAAGCTAAAGAAACAATCCACATTTACTACAAAACAACAAAGATTTCAAGGATATTGGAGTATAATTTTGTTTTTGCTTTATTTGCTTCAGCTGCATCAGGTCTAATGGTGATATATTTTACTACTGCTCTCATAACGATTAAAATTTTCCTTCAGAGTATATGGACCATAATAAGAGTCAATATATGGTAAATCTCCCCTTTTTATAAGCAGAGTGCTTAAGGATAGTTACTTTAAGCAAATAAGCCTCTAAGGCAAGCTAATTGCATATATTTTAAATATTAGTAACCTAAAAACACAGACAAGCTAACACAGGAAACAAAGCTTGGTTAAACCAGCTATTTTTAAATTCCAGTAATTGCTTCCCATCACAGTTGTGGCTGGGTTGATCAACGAAAAGGCAGATTCATTCATAGATATCTTTTGCTAAGGAGGGGAGGTGTATTTAAAAATAAACTATGAGAACACAAACCTTTGAGCATGTTCTTCCTCTTTTGCTTGTTTCTTTGACTGATGAATATCAAAGACTCATCACTGTAAAATACCCAGAAGGTTATGAGATTTACCCCCTACAACATTCTGCACAACTGTTCAGCCTTCTATCTTTTTTTTTTTTTTTGGTGAGGCAATGAGGGTTAAGTGACTTGCCCAGGGTCACACAGTTTGTGTCAAGTGTCTGAGGCCGGATTTGAACTCAGGTCCTCCTGAATCCAGGGCCAGTGCTTTATCCACTGGGCTACCTAGCTGTTCTCTACTGTTCAGCCTTCTAGCTGCATTCCCTTCTCACATCTTGGTGATGGCTCCTCTTCAAAATTCATTTCTCTTAGCTGTCAACTAAAGAATGTACTTAGCAACAGTCACTGAAATCAATCAAACATTTAGTGAGCACCAACTATGTGCAAGTCCCTGAGTAAAAAGAAGAGAATTTCTCAATATATGTAAACAAAGATAGGATATGATGATAAACACTTAAATACAACTGGAAGTTACACAGGAAAAAAGCCATAGAAATCACCTATTTGGAGCTGAAAGGAACCTCAGAGGCTGTGCTGTTTAACCCCTTCATTTTACAAGGGAGGAAACAAAGGCTCAGGGAGATAAAGTCACTTGCCATAGTCACACAGGCTGATAGTTGGAGAACTGGAAAGGACCTCAGAGGCCTCTTAGAGCTACTCCTTCCTTTCACAGATAAATACTCTCTGCTTACTTTTCTCGAGCAGATGAGGGCAAAAGCCAGTCTGAAAGAAGGAATAAATCTTAGACTACTTCAAAGAAAGTATCTCATGAGTTCACCTTTGATCTGGTGGGAAGAAAGATCCTTAGAGGGAGATCTCTAATGGTGATTGAATGGTTTTAAGAAAAAAAATCCTCAAGGCTGTGCTGACATATTAAGTTACTACTATCCTGAGATTTTTTTTTTTCTGGGACAATGAGGGTTAAGTGACTTGCCTAGCGTCACACAGCTAGTGTC
Organism: Dromiciops gliroides; assembly: GCF_019393635.1. Lineage (NCBI taxonomy): Eukaryota > Metazoa > Chordata > Mammalia > Microbiotheria > Microbiotheriidae > Dromiciops > Dromiciops gliroides. Next base: position 42,721,585 of record NC_057867.1, read on the forward strand.
AAGTGTCTGAGGTTGGATTTGAACTCAGGTCCTCCTGAATCCAGGGTCGGAGCTTTATCCACTGCAATACCACCTAGCTGCCCCATCTTGAGATTCTTATGTAAATTTTGACTTAATTTTGCTTAATCTTGACTGAAACCCCATGATTTGAGAACACTTTAAATTGTAAGTCCAAAATGTGTTAGAAAATTTCTAAGTCCTGGGCTAACTACCAATCTTTGGATCTCTCTAATGCTCTAGCTAGAAATAGTTAGAATTCACTTAATAAAAACTAATCAATTTTTTTTCTGTCAGTCTTATGCCTAAAACACTGAGTCTAGGCTTTTCTTCCTCAATTTAAATTCTCAATTTTTAGTCTTCGATGAAGATCTATGTAATAAAATGGTTAGAAAATCTTATTTGTGGATATTTGAGTCAACAGAGAAGGTGAAATGTGTCCATGTGCTACATTCCCTGGATGCCAGATTCAGTGATTTTCCCACAGTCAGGAACTGAAGCAAGAGGTGGGTCATCCATCTATCTAAGGAAAAATTTCTACCACGTAATTGCATGTTTATTGATGTATCATGTTTAGATAAATTTCAATATATAAAAATCCATACTAATAAAACAGACAAATTAGGAATCAGTCATCCTACAAAATGTTACTTCGAATAGCATGTTCCAAGAGTGAATTTGAAATATGACACCACCTACACAGAACTAACTTTTCAGAAGTAAATAAAGTGTGTAGATACTCTCATGACACATGAGAGATTTGAGAAGGACCTTCAATGTCATAAAGCACACACTTCTACCCAATAAAGCCAGGGTCTCCACTGCATAAACAGTAGGTCTTTTTGTCTTCTTAAATGGTTCTAGGGATGGAAAGATAACTACCGAAAAAAAGCAACTCATTGTTTTTGAAAGTGCTTGTTTGTGCTAAATATTATATTTATATTGACTACATATAATTATTTTTTCCAGAATAGTCTTAATTCCCAGAAAGCACACTTTTAATAAGATTTTGGAAAAGGAACACGTTCCCACTTCTAATTTGGAATATTTGGTCGGCATGCTCACATGCAAACAGTCCGTACATTTAAATGTTTTTCTGTGAGTAAAAGGATGAAGTCTTTTGAGAAACCCAATTTCATTTTCCAAAAATTTTATAGTTATTTCAATGGTCAGTAGCATCTTCTTAAATACTAAAAGATAATAGCCATACATGTATATGTATATATATATATTTGTGCATATGTATATACACACACATGCCTTTTTACAAGTGTATAAAGAAAAAAAGTTTTAAAATGCAATCATGAATTAAATTACTAATAAAAATCTAATTGTTAAATAATTAACCAGTGATTATTAAATAATCACATATTTTTTAAAAATAAATTTCATCTTTCAAGGCCAGGTCTCATCATGCCTACTGCTGAGCGAGCAGCCAATAACAAGTACATACTTTGTATAAAGCCTGTGGACAAGTTCCTTCCCTTCTCTGAACCTCAGTTTGCCCACTCCGAGAAATAGGTTCTAGTTCTAGAGGCTCTAACACTAATAAAGTATTTTATGACAGGAGCTTCACTTCACCTCCCTGGGATTCAGTTTCTATCTCCATAAAATGAGCAGATTGGACTAGATGCCTCCCAAGAGTCTTTCCAACTCTAAAATCCTATGGCCTCCTTTCACTTTTTCTTTAAAGAGTTACCTTTTCTGGGCCTAAATTTTAAAAAGATCCATTAAATTAAGCATGGCTTTTTGTCTTCCACTTACAAATGCACTTAGGCATTCAAAACATTTACCTATTTAATGACTTCTTTTTTTTTCTTTTCTTTTCTTTTTTAGTGAGGCAATTGGGGTTAAGTGACTTGCCTAGGGTCACGAAGCTAGTAATTGTTAAGTGTCTTATCTTCTTTCTTTTGTAATTACTTCTTTTAAAACGAATTTTAACATTCATTTTTAAAAACCTTGAGTTCCAAATTCTGTCTCCCTCCAGAGACTCCACCATCCATTGAGACACAAGTAATATGATATCCATTATATGCTTGAAGTCATGCAAAATATTTCCATACTGGCCATAATGTAAAAAAGCATGAAAAATAAAGTGAAAAACAAGCTTTGACCTGCATTCAGAATTCACTAGCTCTCTCTCTATGGAGGTGGAAAACATTTTCATCATCTCTCCTTTGGAAGTCTTATGGATCACTGTCTTTATCAGAGTAGTTAAGTCTTTCACAGTGGATCTTCATTTCATTATTGCTATTGCTGTGTACAATGTTCTTCTGGTTCTACTCACTTCACTTTGTGTCAATTTATATGAGTCACCCCAAGTTTTTCTGAAACCATCCTGCTTGCCATTTCTTAGAGCAAATAGTAATTCAGCAGAATGATATACTGCATCTTGTAAAGCCATCCCCCAATTGAAGGGTGTTCCTCCAATTTTCAAATTCTCTGCCACCAGCAAAAGAGCTACTATAAATATTTTTGTCCAGTTAGGTCTTTTTCAATTTTCTTTGTTCTCTCTAAGATACAAACCTACTGGTGGTATTCCTGGGTTAAAGGCTATTTATCATTTCATAGCCCTTTGGGCATAGTTCCAAATTGTTCTACAGACTAGTCAGACCAATTCATTAACACTTAACAACAATGTATTAGTGAATCTATTTCTTGAACATCTTCTCCACCATTTCTCATTTTCTTTTTCCGTCAGCCAATCTGACAAGTATGAGATAGTACCATCTCAGAGTTGTTTTCATGTCCATTTCTCTAATTATTAGTGATGTAGAGCATTTTTGCCTATGACTTTTAACAGAAGTTGAGATGAATAGTTAGTTTCATGGAAGCAATGAAGATGAGCCTTTGCGAGACAGTAAAGGATAGAAGGGCATGGGGTGTCATGGCATCATGAAGAGTAAGACAGGACTAAATGACTGAACAACAACAATTGATAGCTCAGTTCCCTAGATATTTGAGAAATAAGGCCTTTATCAGAGAAACATGATATAAAAAATTTCCCCCAAGTTCCTGCTTTCCTTCTAAGTTTTCTGCATTGGTTTTGTTTCTGCAAAGTCTTTATAATTTCATGCAACCAAAATTATCCATTTTACTTCCTGTGAATCTGTCTCTTCTTTGGACATAAACTCGTTCCTTACCCACAGATCTGACAGTCAAGTTTTTCCATGCTCCCCTAATTTGCTTATATCACCCTTTATTTCTAAATCATGTGCCCATTTTAACATTTCTTTGTATACAAAGATGTTGAACTATGTCTACTTCCTGCCAGACTGCTTTACGCTTTTCCCCAAAGTTTTTTTTTTTTTTAACCATATAATGAGTTCTAGCCCACAAAGCTTGGATCTCTGAGTTTATCAAACACTAGATCAATATGGTTGGTTACTACTTTATAATGTGTACCTAATTTACTTCACTGATCCACCATTCTATTTTTTAACCAGTACAAAATTCTTTTGATGATTACCACTTAATACTGTTAGGAATATGAGAGTGCTAGAGTACTTTCCTTCACATTTCGCTTATTGATTTTGTTGATTTATTCTTCCAGATGAATTTTGTTATTTTTTTTCTAGCTGTGTAAAATATTTCTTTGGTAGGTTGACTGGTATGGTACTGAATCAGCAAATTAACCTAGGTAGAATTGACATTTTTATTATATTTTCTTGGCATACCCATGAGCAATTAATATTTCTTCATTTGTTTAAATATGTCTATTTGTATGAAAAGAGTTTTGTGATTATGTTCTTATTTAGTTCCTCAGTGTGTCCTGGAAGGTAGATTCCCAAGTATTTTAAACCATTTGCAGTTATTTTAAATGGAATTTCATTTTTTTATTTATTCCCAAATGGATTTTGTTGGTAATATACAGAATTTCTTATAATTTATGTGGGTTTATTTCATATTCTGTGACCACAAAAGGTAATTGTTTCAACTAGTTTTTTAGTTGATCCTAGATGTATACCATCTAAGTATACCATCACATCATCTAAAAGAATAATAGTTTTATTTCCTCTTTGCTCATTCTTATTCCTTTAATTTATTTGTGCTTATCTTATTGCTAAAGCTAGTATTACTAAAACAACATGAAATAATAATGTTGATTATTGTCATCTTTACTTCAGCCCTGATCTTACTGGGAAAGCTTGTTTCCATTATAGATGATGCTCACCCTTGGTTTTAGACTGATACTAAATATCATTTTTTTAAAAAAAGGATCTATTTCTATGCTTTCTAAGTTTTCAAAAGAAATGGATGTTGTGTATATATATATTTAAATATATAAATCCCATCTGGTCATAATGTATAATTTTTGTGATATATTGCTGTAATCTCATTGCAAGTATTTTATTCATTTTTTGCATTGATATTCATTAGGGAAATTGGCCTGCAGTTTTTTTTTTCTGGTTTTCCCTCTGTGGTTAGGTATAAAACTCATATTTATGTCACAAAAGAAATTTCACAGGACTCCTTCTTTACCCATTTTAAATATAATTTATATTATATTGGAATTAATTGTTCTTTAAATATTTGGTAGAATTCACTTGCAAAACCATCTGGTCCTGGGGATTTTTCTTAGGGAGCTCATTTATGGCTTGTTCGGTTTTTTCGTAAGATAGATTTTTTTTTTTTCAGTGAGGCAATTGGGGTTAAGTGACTTGCCCAGGGTCACACAGCTAGTAAGTGTTAAGTGTCTGAGGCCGGATTTGAACTCAGGTACTCCTGACTCCAGGGCCGGTGCTCTATCCACTGAGCCATCTAGCTGCCCCAAGATAGATTTTTTTAAAGTATTCTATATTCTATTCTATCAATCTGGACAATTAATATTTTATAAATATTTATCTACTTCCCTTAGATTATCAGGTTTATTGCCATTTAATTAGGCAAAATAACACCTACTAACTCCTTTAATTTTATATTTATTAATTATATATTCACCCTTTTCATTGTTGATATTGGTAAATTGATTTTTTTAATTAAAAAATCAAAATTACTAAAGTTTTACCTATTTTATTTTTGATAAAACCAAAGCCCAGTTTTATCTATTAGTTTGTTTTTTACTTATTTGTAATTTTTTAAACTTTCAATTTTATTCATCTCTCCTTTGATTTTCAGGATTTCTATTTTGTTGTTTGATTGGGGAGTCTAAATTTGTTCTTTTTAGAGTTTTTTTTAAGTTGCAAATCCAATTCAATCATCAAATCCTTTTACCTTTTGTTAATGTAAGTACTTCAAGAGATTAATTTTTCACTAAGTACTACTTTGGCTGCATCCCACAGACATTACTGTGTTGTCTCACTGTTGCCATTATCTTTCATGAAATTATGGCTTGTTTTCTATAATTTATATTTTGATTTATTCATTCTTTAAGATTAGATTACTTAGTTTCCACTTAATTTTTAATCTCCACTTCCAAGGCCCTTTACTGAATGTAATTTTTATTTAATTGAGTCCCAAAAGGGTGAATTTAATATTTCTGCTTTTCTGCATTTGCTTTTAAGGTTTTTATGCCATAATACATGGTCAATTTTTATGAAGGTAACCATGTGCATCTGAAAAAAAAAAAGGTATAATTCTTTGTATTCCCATTTAGTTATTTCCAGAGGTCTTGTGTGTGTGTGTGTATGTGTGTGTGTGTGTGTGTGTGTGTGTATGTATACACTTTTATAAATTCTATTCATATGCTTAAATTTTAAAATTTATTTTATGGTTAATTTATCTAGCTCTGAGAGTGGTAAATTGAGGTCTCCCACCAGTAGGGTTTTACTATTTCTTCCCATAATTCATTTAACTTTTCTGTTAACAGTTTGGATGCTGTGCCATTTAGTACACACACACACACACACACACACACACACACACACACACGCACACGCACGCACGCGCTTAGAACTCTTCTATTTCATTAAATACCTAATTTCCCCCTGAAATATTATACTCAGTTTTCCTGGGTAGGTGACTTTTGGTTGCTTTTCATAATATCATATTCCAAGCCCTCCATTCCTTTCCCATGAGAGCTGCTAAACCTTGTATGATCCTGGTGATGGCTTTATGATATTTGAATAGCTTCTTTCTGTAAGATTGAGTTCTAAATTTTTCTCCCTCCCCTCTTCTTTCCCCCCACTCAAAGAGAGAAAGCAATGTGATATAGTTTATATATGTACGATCATGTCAAACCTATTTCCACATCAGTCATGTTTTGAGAGAAGAATCAGAACAAAAGGGAAAATCAAATGAAAATGAAAACAAACAAAAAACTGAAAAAAGTATGTCTTGATCTGTATTCAGACTCCACAGTTCTTTCTCTGGTCATGGAGAGCATTTTCCATTTTGAGTCTTGGGGAATTGTCTTGGATCATTGTATTGCTAGGATGAGCTGAGTCTATTACAGCTCATCATCATACAATTTTGCTGTTACTATGTACAATGTTCTCTTAGTTCTGTTCACCCAGCATCAGTTCATGTAAATCTTAATTTTTTTCCTGAAATCTGCCTGCTCATCATTTCTTACAGGACAAGTGTATTCTATTATATTCATATACCTCAACTTAGCATAATCCATTCCCCACTTGATAGACATTCCCTCAATTTCCCATTATTTGCTACCATAAAAAGATCTGCTATAAATATTTTTGTACATGTAGGTCCTTTTCCCTTTTTTATGATCTCTTTGGGATATAGACCTAATAGTGATATTGCTGAGTCAAAGGGTATGCACAGTTGTATAGCCTTTTAGGCATGGTTCCAGATTGCTCTCCAGAATGATTGGATCAGTTCACAACTCTACCAAGAATGCATTAGTATTCCCATTTTCCCACATGTTTTCCAACATTTATCATTTTACTTTTTTGTAATATTAGCCAATGTGATAGGTATGAGGTGGTACCTCAGAGTATCTTTAATTTGCATTTCTCTAATCAATAGTGATTTAGAGCATTTTTTCATATGGCAATAGATAGCTTTGATTTCTTCATCTGAAAACTGCCTGTTCATATCTTTTGACCATTTCTCAAATGGGGAATGGCTTGGATTCTTATACATTTGATTCAGTTCTCTATATATTTGAGAAATGACACCTTTATTAGAAACACTGGCTACAAAAATTATTTTCCAGCTTTCTACTTTCCTTCTAATCTTGGTAGAATGGGTTTTATGTAAAAATTTTAATCTGGATAATCTATATTTGATTGTTTACCAACTCAGGGGAAAGGAAGGGGAGGGAGAGAACGGGGATAAAAATTTGTAACTCTAACTTTAAATAAAAATTTTATTATTTTTAAAAATAATGCAATAAAATGATCCATTTTGCATTTCATAATGCTCTCTGTCTCACCTTTTGTTATAAATTCTTCCCCTCTCTATATATCTGACAGGTAAATTTTTCCTTCCCCTTCTAGTTTGCCTTTGGTATCACTCTTTATGTCTAAATCATGTACCTGTTTTGACCTTATTTTGGTATATGGCATAAGCTGTTAGTCTATGCCTAGTTTCTACCATACTATTTTCTAGTTTTTCCAGTAGTTTTTGGCAAATGGTGAGTTCTTATACCAGAAGCTGGAATCTTGGGGCATATCAAACATTAGATTGCTATATTCATTTACTTTTGTGTTTTGTGTGCCTAACCTATTTCACTGATATACTACTCTATTTCTTAGCCAATACCAAATAGTTTTGATGGTTGCTACTCCACAATAGTTTTAGATCTGGCATAGCTAGGCCACCTTCCTTTGCAATATTTTTTTTCATTCTTTTGATATTCTTGACCTTTTGTTCTCCCAGATGAATTTTGTTATTTTTTCTGGCTCTATAAAATAATTTTTGTAGTTCAATTGGTATGGCACTAAGTAAATTAATTTAGGTAGAATTATCATTTTTATTATATTACCTTGGCCTATGCATGATCAGTTGATATTTTTCCATTTTTTTTAAATCTGACTTTATTTGTGTGAACAGTGCTTTCTTATTATGTTCATATAGTCCTCTGGGTTTGCCTTGGCAGGTAGACTCCCAAATAGTTTATATTATCTACAGTTATTTTAAATGGAATTTCTCTTTTTGTCTATTGCTGCTGGGCTTTGTTGGTCATGTACAGAAATGTTGATGATTTGTGTGGGTCTATTTATATCCTCCAATTTTTCTAAAGTTGTTTCGAGTAGGTTTTTAGTTTATTATCATCATTATTATTATTATTATTATTTTTGAGTGATTATTGTTTATCAATTTGAAAGTTTTCAATTTCATGTAATTTAAATTGTACAATTTTTTGTGAGCTCCTATCCATTGTTTTTTTAGTGGGGCAATGAGGGTTAAGTGACTTGCCCAGGGTTAAACAGCTAGTAAGTGTCAAGTGCCTGAGGTTGGATTTGAACTCAGTTTCTCCTGAATCCAGGGTCAGTGCTTTATCCATTGCACCCCTAGCTACCCCCTTAGTTGATTCTTTAGCATTTTCTAAGTATACCATCATATCATTTGCATAGGGTGATAGTTTTGTTTCCTCCTTGCCTATTCTAATTTCTTCAATTTCTTTTCCTTCTTTTATTGCTAAAGCTAAAATTTCTAGTACAATATTGAATAAAAGTGGTGATAATGGACATCCCTGTTTCACCCCTGATCTTACTGGGAATGTTTCTAACTTATCCCCATTACATCTTTTTTCTTTTCTTTTCTTTTCTTTTTTGAGGTTTTTCCTTTTTTTTTGTTCTCATTCTTCTTTTTCTTTTTTTTTCCTTTGGACAGGGCAATGAGGGTTAAGTGACTTGCCCAGGGTCACACAGCTAGTAAGTGTCAAGTGTCTGAGGCCACATTTGAACTCAGGTCCTCCTGAATCCAGGGCTGGTACTTTATCCACTGCGCCACCTAGCTGCCCCCATCCCCATTACATCTAATGCTTGCTGATGGTTTTAGCTAGATAGTGCTTATCATATTAAGGGAAGGTCAATTTATTCCTATGCTTTCTAATATTTTTAGCAGGAATGGATGGCTGTACTTCGTTAAAAGCTTTCACTGCAACTATGGAGATAATCATACGATTTCAGTTAGTTTTTTATTAATGTGGTCAATTATATTGATAGTTTTCCTAATATTGAATCAACCCTGCATTCTTTGTCTAAATCCTACCTGGTCATAGTGTACTATCCTTGTCATAATTTGGTGTAATCTCTTTGTTAATATTTTATTTAGAATTTTTGGATCAATATTCATTAGGGAAATTGGGAAGACCTCTCTTTTCAGCCTCCTAAGTGGTTTGGGCTGAAAAAATGTCTCACCCTCACCTTCTGTTGGCTATGCAACTCAGGAATTCGTTTTGACATGTTATTTTAAACTTGCTCAGAGGGAATTTTGGGGGAGTTCAGCTGTAATGCCACTCCTACTTTGCCATCTTGACTGTGCTTCTATTCAATATCTTCTTGCATAACTTTGGAAGTTCACCGTAACTTTTGTTTTGTGAGGCAACTGGGGTTAAGTGACTTGCCCAGGGTCACACAGCTAGTAAGTGTCAAGTGTCTGAGGACGGATTTGAACTCAAGTCCTCCTGAATCCAGGGCCGGTGCTCTATCCACTGCGCCGCCTAGCTGCCCCCACCATAACTTTTCCATTTTACAGAACAGAAGACTAACAAAGATAAGTAGTGATAATCCAGTGGCCCACCACTTTTCGAACCAAAGGATAAGAGGCTTTATGAAAAATGGCATCAAAAATAGGTGGATAAAAGGGGGCTGGGTCAGGTGAAATAATTGCTCAAGGACTGAAAGTTACCCACAATTCTCTTCAATGTGATGTCCTTTGTGGATGAAATGATGTGAGTAGGCTACATGAGTTGAGCTACTTTGTTAATTGTGAGAGTAAGCAAGCCATCTTTGTTTTCTAGCTCAGCCTCTCTGTGGCAACACAAATTTTCCTTGTAAAACAGCTGTCCAGGGATACTACAATTTGTCTTCATGGAAGAGAGTTTTTTTTTTTTTCTCAGTGTGAAGTTAACTCACCAGTATGGAGCTGGCTTCATCAATGCCATGCTCCTAGATCATTGTACAATTGAGTTCAGAGGCAGGCTATACACTCAGAACTCTTTATTAATAGAAAGCTGGGGACTCTTGTTTTAGTGTCTTAATTCACTCATATTTATACCCAGAGCTGAAATAATCGTTCTAATATTAGTATCTTCATTTTAAAATCAGTCTACCAGCACACTTTCATCTATTATCTATTTTCTATTATTATTATAGTTATGTAACACTTAAAATATACAAAATTAAGATTTTGTGGGAGGTCATTTTCTTTCCAGATTTATTGAATCCAAAATTTCATTCCTAATTTAGTTGAACTGTAAGAGCTTATTTTTGATTCAGATGCATACTAGTCTTAGCACTGAAGGAAGTTCTCTCTTCCGATTTGCATGGTTTAACTTAGAGAACTACAGTTAGGTGACGCTCCAGTGGACAGTGTGCTAGGCCTGGAGTTAGGAAGACTATACTAGATGTGTGACCCTGGTCAAGTCACTTAATCCTGCTTTCCTCAGTTTCCTCATATGTAAAATGAGCTGGAAAAGGAAGTGGTAAACCACTCCAGTATCTTTGCCAAGAAAATCCCAAACAGGTCATGAAGAGTCAGATAAAAATGAATGGTAACAACAAACCTATAGAGAGTATCATTATATTTTGTGTGACCTTTTAACCTACAATTGCATTGTTAAAAGAAGCTAAGGTTTTGGCCTAGATATTAATCCTCATATTATTTCCAACTTATAACTGGCCTCTCCAAGCATAAACTATAAGCTTGTTAATCAACAACTGTCTGATCTGTCACTTTCTTGTTCTGTGGTTAATCATTACTGCCTGTCTTCCTGTCAGGCTAGTCATACTGGCCTCTACATTGGGTTCCTCACCATCATCCATCTCCTTTCACTCTGCTATAGATTCTTTGAACCTCTGACCTTCAACTACCCACTAGGCTGAACCACTTAGCTAGTATTTTCTTAATATGCCACATTTGTGGGAACTCAGCCAGGGAAAACTATTTTTCTCCAGGTATTTAATTAGTTGGCATTCCAGGCCCTGGATAACCTCCTCCCTGAGTCACAGCATTCTGAATTCCTCCAACTGCATAATCCTGGCCTCCTGCCCATATGCCAAGGAAAAGACCCACTAGAAGTACAATAACAATTAAATGAATAAATGCGCACATTAGAAAAAATGTAAAATAAAAATGTTGCCTGACCACAGGAAATGTGTCCATGTCTGTATGCTTACTCATTCTAGGTCAAACCGACATTAGCTATTCCCAAGGGACACTAACCTTCTTCTTTTAAATGGGGGAAATACTTTGATTACTATGCTTTTTAAGATAACCTTTGAAGTGGAATGTCTCCATTTCAGTTAAAACCACAGGTGGTCTCTGAATCTATAAATTTACAAACTCTATTTGTAGACACCATCTTTCACGTACCAGTCCTGAGGAAATAGAAATGTCACTAAAGAAAATAAAGATGTAAAAAAGTCAGTTGGGTCACACCAAGTAAACAAAGAGGTGGCTTGTGCTGGAGATGATTAGTTCTCAAGATGTCTAAAAGATGGAATGATAAAAAATGCTTAGGGGTGGGGGGTTAGAGGGGGTGAGGCAGCACAGAACTTGTTTACCAAAACCAAGAGATCAAGAAAATGTCAGCAGCGACCAACAATGCTTCTGAGTCAAGTAGCTGATGCTTCTTGGTCTCAAAGTGAGTTACCTGAGTTCCTCCCGGGGTTAGTACTGCCCCCTAAAGATTTCTGAGGTTCAAAGCACTGGATATTTAGGGCCCTCTAAGGCAGGGCCTTAACCTCTTCCTGTCCTAGCAGAGTTATTGTGAATAGCTAATATGATAATATTTGTACAGCACTTATCACACTGCCTGCCACAAAGTAGGACTATGCAATGCTTTTATCATCCTCATCCTCATCTCCTTTGGTAATGTAGTGAAGTCTATGGACTCCCTTCTCAGAATGTTTCAGAGTACATACAATAAAACATGTAGGATTACAAAGGAAATCAATTATTTTCAAATACAATTATCAAAGTATTAAGAAACAAATAAGTTTACAGACTCTAGGTTATGAACCTCTATTCTAGAGTAACTTAGAACAAAGTGCTAAGGACCTGGGCCTGGAGCGTCCAGGTCTGAATGCCAACCAACCTAAACTAATTGCTGCTGCTTCTTGTGCCTTCTATGGTCTTTCTATGGATTTCCAACTACCCTGGGGGCTTTGGAGAGAAGAGGAGGAATCTTCTCTTGCTGCTTCCATTACACTAGACTTCCTAAGGAATCAATATTGTAGGTCACCCAAAAGGCAACAGAGAGATATGTTATGAGCATACAACTTTGTAGCGTATTACTAATGACTAACTCAAAAATCAATATCAAAGAAGAGATCAATGACCAGAAAAGAATGTGAATTATACAGAGGAAGGGATGACCAATGGATAGCTCACGTGCTCCCTTGGTATCCACATCACATCAAAAAACCCAGAAGAAGGGTCCAAGCTCACTGTCTTTTTTTTTTTTTTGGTGGGGCGGTGGGGGTTAAGTGACTTGCCCAGGGTCACACAGCTAGTTAAGTGTCAAGTGTCTGAGGCCAGATTTGAACTCAGGTACTCCTGAATCCAGGGCCGGTGCTTTATCAACTGCGTCACCTAGCTGCCCCCCAAGCTCACTGTCTTCATCCTCACCTGTGGGGGACTTCTGAGAAAATATTTATAAAGAAAGCATGGGGGGCAGCTAGGTGGCGCAGTGGATAGAGCACCGGCCCTGGAGTCAAGAGGACCTGAGTTCAAATCCAGCCTCAGACACTTGACACTTACTAGCTGTGTGACCCTGGGTAAGTCACTTAACTCTCATTGCCTCACCAGGAAGGAAGGAAGGAAGGAAGGAAGGAAGGAAGGAAGGAAGGAAGGAAGGAAGGAAGGAAGGAAGGAAGGAAGGAAGGAAGGAAGGAAGGAAGGAAGGAAGGAAGGAAGGAAGGAAGGAAGGAAGGAAGGAAGGAAGAAAGAAAGAAAGAAAGAAAGAAAGAAAGAAAGAAAGAAAGAAAGAAAGCAAGCAAGCATGGGTAGGTCACTGTCAGCATCATCTGAGGGAGTACCCCAATGATGAGCTTAAAGATCCATTTACATACTGAAATTAGTAAAGGAAGACCTGGAGCACCCAAGTCTTAAATCCTGTGTGGGGATGTGGATAAAAGCATTGAACATCCTGTAGATATGGTACACTTTCGTTCACTGTGTGTGTGTGTGTGTGTGTGTGTGTGTGTGTGTGTATAAAATGAGGAAGATTAGATGGCCTCTGAGGTCCCTTTCAGCTCCAGATTCATGATTCTATGATCTCATTTCAATCCTCAGAAAGCCATTTTGCTTTTTCCCTATTATTCTTACCATCAGGACTTGAAAAGTACTTCATCCCCAATGAATCTTTTCAAATATATAATTTAATCATGTCCCCAACCCCCCAAAAATGTCACCTCTGTTACTTTGTCCTTTTTCATCCTAAATTTTTATCTTCCTTTATTGGTGCCTCTGGGTCTCCAAGAAAAGTATCCAAAATACTCCTCTACCCTTCATTAATTATAAATTTTTTTGCAGGGCAATGGGGGTTAAGTGACTTGCACAGGGTCACACAGCTAGTAAGTGTCAAGTGTCTGAGGCCAGATTTGAACTCAGGTACTCCTGAATCCAGGGCCGGGTGCTCTATCCACTGCAGCACCTAGCTGCCCCCCTTCATTAATTATAAAACAAAAAACTCTGTAGTCCTTAGGCCCTGCCCACTGTACATGTCCCTCCTTCCCCACTCAGAAGAGACTGCTAGAAAATATTATATATCAACATTCACCATCCTTAGGCATATAATTATCTTAATATTATGTGTAAAACTTGCTTCTCTCCATCCCTTCTGCACCAAGAATGTTATTTTCAGGTGAGGTAAGAGACACATACTATGTGGAATCTTGGACTAAAATCCTATAATGTGCTTCTAGTTTGCTATGTGGTTTTTTTGGTTCAAGAAGGATGAGAATCACAAATCTACAATTAACTGTTTTGGACAAAATCCTTCATGGGAATACAAAAGAAGGGCAGGGGATGGATTAGACTTTTCACCTTAGGGACACCAATCTTTAGCAACATTTTCCTCTCCTGTCTTGCAGGTTTGTTAGTCATTAGATAAAACTAAAGATCAGTCCTTTAAAGATAAGGGTATTATTATCATTAGAGAAATCTTTTGTAGTTGTAATTATGATGGTCTCTGACCCTTCACATTAGAATATACTGTGCATATGAAGTGACAGCCTAATTTGGTTGGAGCAAGGCTCTGTGTAAGCTAATTACATGTGGTAATTTTGTCTGAAAGGAGACTGACTTGAAAGCGAATCCAATTTAACGGTGAGGAGATTGTTATAAGAAACATTTCATTGTAAGCTTGGAAGTCCCTTAAAGTGCTAATTTTTCACTTGAATAATCATATTGCCATAGTGAGGGTTTTTCAAATTACTTAATATTTGTAAGATATTATTGGACCTAAGGGGGAAAAAGCAAGACAAATAGTAAGGATTTCTGATTTTATGGAAACAATTTAGGATTCTGATTAATTATTATTATTCAAATATGTTGAAATTAAAATCTATATTCTTCATCCTGCTTGTTCTCAAGATATGATGGTCCTCCTCACTCCATTAAAAGACAAGTCTAATTCCTTGATTATATATTCAATTTAGAAAGAGCACAGGTTATCCAGTTTGTCAATCTGCTTCTTTTCAGGCATTTTAATAATGATTATTTCTTTGAAGACATTACATGAAGCTGTCAGATGGCAAGGTGAAATGTGGAAACTGCAAATAAGCAAGGCAAAAGGCATGCTTTAAGGGATGCCAAAAGCAGGATTTGAAATAAAATGGAAAAGAAGAAAGAGCAACTCCCTGGCTTGGCACTGTACCACTCACTTCATTACAACCTCAGAACAGTAAGTTACTTAGATAAAATTAGAACTGTCAAATGCAAGTCTTGATAATGAGATAAATGTAGAGAAACAGAGATTAAGACAGAAAGAAGTCTTTCTTTAAATTCTTACTTTGTTCTAGGCATTGTGGAAAATGTTGGAGACCCAACTACAAATTTCTTGTTTAACTGTTCTTTCCCTCAAGGAATTTATAAAGTGGAGATGGCTGGGAAGTGGCATGGAGGCTTCCACCCCAAGGCAAGATAAAAGCTCACTTCTAAGAGGAAGGCATCCAGAGGTGGAGTCAAACTTTGTGGTGGTAGGATAATGATAACAGTGGTCTGATTAAAGGAAGCCTGGCTAGGAAGGGGCATAGAGGACTGATTGCAGACAAGATTAGGTGAAAGGTCACCTATCAAAGTCTTTCATACCAGGGGAAAAGTGGAAGGGAACAATGGGGAAGGGATGGAGAAGAGGAAGATAAGCTCACAAAGTTAGTAGATATGAGAGCTGAAACTTGAACTCAGGTCTTCTGACTCCAAGTTTAGAGTTCTGTCTAGCATATCATATCACCTCTCCATTCTCAAATTTGTCATTGGCCAAAGCATTCTTGTATAACTTTAGGTTTTACTTTATACCATATGCACACCTGTAAATTATTCATCTTCAAACTATTTCCTTCAATCTTTTGTGGAGATTCCCAGTTCTGATCATTAAAGGATTTGAATGGAAAAAGCTATGTACCTCTTACCCATAACTCTCCATACATTTTTTTTAACTGAGAACTGGAAATAACCTTCAGCGAAGTCCTACTCTGACACCACAAGGTCTCATGGAAATGACTCTTGTCTCCCCAAAGATCAAGTTCTGGTAGGTTCAGAAATCTGGAAAGGCTTTGAGCATTGGATCAGTGATGGACAATGTCTGATGTTTGTGGCCAGCCCTACGGAAGCATGGGGAAAATTATCACCAGAACATTGTCCACTGGGTAATAATTCATTCTATGGCCACTACAATTTTGGAGACAAATTGTCCTTGATTTTTGGTGTATCACATTTAATTTCTTTTCTTTCATTTCTTGTCATTAATGAATAATATCCCATGATTTGGATTGGTGTTTCAAAAATATTTATTTCTTCTCCCTCACTGCTTGTAAGGATTTTCTCTTTGGCACTGAAGTTCTAGTTAAGAGTTAACCTTTCTAGGTTGACTATGGCTTTGTTTAGAATTTCCTTAGAGAAACAAGAAGAGAACCTGCGTTGAAGCAAAAGAAGTAGATGATAGTAGTGGGGAGGGAAATGAAGAACCAAGCTTCTAGGTGTAAGAATTTTGAATAATGCCAGAGATTTAATTTCAGAAGGGATACTTTGAAATCATTTGAAGAGGAAGAGAAAGATTTTAGGGGAGAGAAGATTCTAAAATAAAGAGAAGAATTTGAGGATAAGGAAAATGAAGAGAAAGAGAAAAGGAGGCCTTGAGGAGGAAGGAGAAGATGACTTCAAGAAAAATACCGTACAATGAATTTGTTAAGAAGAATTCTAGTTGTGACTTTGGAGGCTAATAAGGTGAGAAGGGAAGGAGAAGGTGCTAAGCAAAGAAGGTTCTCTAGGGTAATTAGCCACAACAACTAACAAATAACTGAGGATTTTGCTGAGACACAGTATAAAGTGGAGAGAGAATTTTGCAGTGAACCAGTACCTGGTGCCTTTCCTTCTGCCAGGGCCAAGTAATTGCCATCTATACTCAAAGTAAACACTTGCTTTCCTCCTTTATGAGAAGATAATGGGGATCAAAAACACTATCTTTAGTTATTGGGGAGAAAGAAATGCTTTGAAAACCTATAGAAAGGGGCTTTCCATGTAAATAAGAGGAAAAGCAGGAAGAACAGGAGAAGCAAGGAGAGTACAGAAGAGGAGAAGGAGGATACAAAGAGGAATCCTGAATAGTAACAGAAAGTTGGATGGTGGGAAAACATGGCTCAGGAGATAAAGGGAAGGAAAAATTGCTTTTGAACACTTGGAGGCATGTAACCAACAAGAAGACCTTAGGGACACAGGTAGTGTTTTTATCCCTACTCATCACTGAAGGTAAGGGCACCGAAGAAGAAGGAAGATTCATATTTTTTCCCTCCCTCTTTACATACACACATACACACATACATGCATACCTACATACACACAAATGGGGGGGGAGGGAGGGAGAGAGAGAGAGAGAGAGAGAGAGAGAGAGAGAGAGAGAGAGAGAGAGAGAGAGAGAGAGAGAAGAGAAAGAGAGGAGAGAGAGAGTGGACAGAGGAGAGAGTGAGAATGAAAGATTTGTGTATTATACATAATTGGAAAAAAAACTACATAAATAATGATATCTACCCTATAAATTAAAAAATAATTTTTTAACGTTCAGGCAACGTGGAAAGAAAGTTCACAGGCCTTCCTTAGAGAGGAGGAAGAAGTTGGCAAAGTTGATTTCATTGCACACCCAAAAGCTATGAGAAACAACTGTGCAAAATATGCAGTCATTTCACCTCAGAGTATTCCTGATGAAAAGAACCACTAAGACACCCATGAATCAAATCTATTACAGATAATGAAGAAATATAGTTCTACAAAGAAATTGATAAAATACTGAAACCCAATAAACATATACCACGCTTTTTGTTGACTTAGAAGCAACCTTCTGGGAGAGGGAAGAATGATAGGAAACTGAGTTTGACAGGAGTAAATGAGAAAGGAGAAAGACTTTTCAGAATCCTCAGGCTTGTACATCATGAATGAATTATTTTTTTTTCAACAAGAGATACAAAAGCTTCTGAACGAACACACACACACACACACAAAAACACACACACTCTCTCTCTCTCTCTCTCTCCCCCTCCCTCCCTCCGTCTGTCTGTCTGTCTCTCTGTCTAGCTTTCTCAATTTCTCGACTGTAAACAAACAGTTGATTTCTGCTATGGGAAACATTGCAGATTCTACTTTTTGTCAGTGTAATCAGTTCATTCAATGGTTAGAGATATAGGTCAAACCTAACCTTAAATTAGAAAAGATAAAGACGAAAGAACACTCCATACTATTATAACACTTCTAGCCTGATCTGTTTTAAACAGACTACTGACTGAAAAACGGGAAATGGATATAAGGTAAGACATTTGCTCTGAGGAAAATCATTACTTAAAGATATTAAACTATCCGCACAACAAGATCACAGGTGCAAGAGTCCATTTCAGGAAACAAACATCTGATCTCCTTGGGAAGCAGAGAAATATAACAACCAAGGACAATGGCAGTTTGAAGTATAAACTCATTTGTGAAGCATTAAGCATGAGAATAAAATATTACAAATAGTATTGATTTGTAAAACAATAAGCAGTAGAAAGGAGAGTGAGCTTAAGACTGACAGGACAGATTTCCCATAATTTCTACAGTAATCTGATTGCTGTTGTTCAGTCATTTCTGTCATGTCTAGTGACCCCATTTAGGGTTTTCTTGGCAGAGACACAGGAGCAGTTTGCCATTTCCTTCTTCAGCTCATTTTAAAAATGAGGAAGTGAGGCAGACAGCACAGAGTGACTTGCCCAGGGTCACACAGCTAGGAAGTATCTGAGGTCAGATTTGAGTTCAGGAAGTCAAGCCTGATACTCCTTCACTAAGCCACCCAGCAGGCCTACAGTTATCTGGTCTCACCAGCAATTACAATGGGATTGTCTTATAGCATTTACAATCTAATACCTCACTACCTTATTCCTATGTAAGACAGTTAAAATGGCATTTTAAAAAGTCTAAGAATGTAGCTGACCCCAATACATACTATTTTGTATACAAAGCTATTTTGGAGGTAGTATGATACTGAAGCCACTTGGGATTTGGCTTCCAAGGTGGCAAAGAATTCCAAAGAATGTTTGTTACCAATGCCTCAAAATCAGTTCAGTAGACATAAGTTTTAACTTATAAGCATATTTTATCATTTCAATGAAATAATTTATTAGGCTGGTTTATGGATTCATCAATTCAATAAACATGCAATTTAATAAACAGCTAAGGATGTTGTTGTTGTTGTTGCTGTTGTTGTTGCAAGCTATGTGGCGCTGCAGTGGCTAGAGTACTGAGCCTGTAGTAAGGAAGACTCATCTTCCTGAATTCAAATCTGGCCTCAGACACTGACTAGTTGTGTGACCCTGAGTTTTCTCATCTGTAAAATGAGCTGGAGAAGAAAAGGGCCAACCATTTCAGTAACTCTGACTGAAAAACAACAGAAATGTTGCAAGAAACAGACTCAAATGATAAAAATTATATAATTCCTAGTACTCAAGAGGCTTACATTATACTGGTCTGGGCAGGCAGACCATGACATGAAGAAAGTAT
The DNA here is from genome assembly GCF_019393635.1 of Dromiciops gliroides. NCBI lineage: Eukaryota > Metazoa > Chordata > Mammalia > Microbiotheria > Microbiotheriidae > Dromiciops > Dromiciops gliroides. The sequence goes on from NC_057867.1 coordinate 42,740,896, forward strand.
AATACAAATTAGGTAATGATGCTCTAGGAAAGTCTGAAAGCAGAGAGAACATCAGGGAGAACTTCATTGAGAAGAATGGACCTGAGCTAAGCTTTTATTAGAGAGAAGGATTTTGCAAGATGAATATTTATATAGCATTTTGAGTTCTGCAAAGGAATTGAAAATATTATCTCATTTAACTGTCACAATAACTCTGAGATAGAGACTAGTCTTATTTCCATTTTATAGATGAGGAAAAAGAGACTAAGAGTGGTGAGTAACTTGCCTAGTATCACACAAATAGTAAGTATTTAAAGGAAGATTAAAATTTATTTCCTCCTGACACACCTCTCCAACCACGGCTCCATAGGCATGGGGGATGGCCTATAACAAAACTTCTTAAACTGTGGGTTGTGTAACAATGTGGGGGTCTTGAAAAATTTGGCAATAGTAAAAGGTTTAATATACTTATTTTATATACCTATATACTCAGGGTCACAAAAAATTTCTTGGGCAAAAAGGACTCATGAGTGGAAAAAGTTTAAGAAGCCCTGGCCTATATAATGTATGTTGGTAGGAGATGGCCCATTGAGTTTGAGAAATAGCTAGTAGTGCAGTCTGGTTGGAATACTGTTTGAAGGACTTCCCATCTAGGTCTTCCTTTAGGATATCAGAGGTATGTTTAGTGAAAATTTTAAAAGGGAACCAAAAAGTTTTCATGCACAGTCTTCCATAGCAGACCAACTGTAGGGGCTGTGTGGCCTAGTGGAATAAAGTAAATAAACTTTTTCCACTCTCAATACTTTTTCACCCAATAAATTTTGACATGACCCCAGGTACACAGATATATAAAATAGGGGTGTGTGTATACAGATAGATTCTGATATGTTCTGGTGGAAGGGAACACTAACATGGATGAAACTCCAGATTCTTGTAAATATATTTCATTTGGTATACTCTCATAATATCAAATTTTCATGTGCATAATATATGCTATTTTGTCCTGGCTTCTAAAATCAGTGATCTGATAAGAAGGGACTGATGAATGATCAGGGAGAAAAACATGAGAGGCATCGAATTTTAGTTTTAAGAAGGAAATCATATGACAAAAAGATTAATTCTGAATTGAAAACATTTGCAGAATAAAAATAGAGGTACCTCATTAGGATCAGTTACAATTTGTGCATCTACTTCCATATAATCCTTCTTCTGTCATATTCACAGCTAGCAGCACATTTGATATGACTATTATTATACAGTACACATGACCTCCCTTTACTCAAGATCTCCTCAAATTCAAGAAGCTAAAATTTTCAAACAATTATAAGAATACATTTTATAGACTGGTCATATAGTGTTGGGAAAATGAGAAATTATTCTCTAATTTAAATGATTAAATTATGCCATTTGATTACTATACACACATGTGTCAGTTTTCCATGGCTCTTGGGGTCATATGACTACAGTCACTCTGAGTCCTTTCTAGTACTTCTCCTTGCTCAGCACTTAAAGTCCAAATATGTCTCTCTTCTCTTATTAATTGAACTTTAAAAACATATAATTATATACTTAAAATTAGAGAAAACAGACCTCCAGCCCAATCATTTTACAAGAGTGGTGGTGATAGAAATAAGTCTCAGAGAGTTTAATTGACTTGGTCAATGTCACACAATACCAAGTGGCCCAGCTAGGTCCTCTGACTCTCAATATCACCCTCTCTCTACTTCATTCTCATAAGGTTTTATATGTTTCCAAATTCCAAGATAAAAATAAAACATTCAAGCAACAGTAACTCTTTTTGTCAGTTAACTGTCAACAAGCATTTATTAACTGTGTATCATTATGTGCCAGGAACTATGCTGAGCACCAGAGAAACAAATAAAGGTAAAACCTTAGTCCCTGCTCTGGAGGAGCATATGTTCAAGTTTTTCAGAACAAAATCTCATGTAAGACTTTCTTTATTTTAATGTCCTATAGGTGAGTTAAAAATGAAAAAAAAATTTCCCTTTATCAGACAAGCTGAATCTCAGAACACCTAGGGTACAAAATGGACTACCCTGATCTATGATCAAAGACAAAGAACCAAGATCACATAGGGGAACGGTGTTAGTTACTTCTGGGTTTGCCTCACTCTCCATCACTATATGGTTGGTAGCTAGTGTAAATTCAATCCAGACTTGGAAACCCAATCTCCACATATTTACTAAGTCAGATGCCCAGTCAGAGCCCCCTTCCCCCTATATCCCTGAGAAGTCCAGTGTTTGCAGTGAAATGCTGAGGAAATTGGAACGACTGAACCACACTACTGAAACATGCTCAATCATCACCACATTTCAACTACTTATTTCATTACCCTGCAGTAATACCTAGTTCCTCTTCCCTCTACTCTTGTAACTGAGGAAGGATTCACCATCTGCTGAGGTGAAAATCCTTTCCATTGTCTTTCTCTACAATCCCAACTTTATCCTCAGTTCTACCCTTCTATAATCAAGGTCAAGGTTATTCTCTGCCATTTTGAACTTCCAGGTTATTGTTGAACACTTAGATGTTTATACTTTATACTCTTTCCATCTGCCAGTGTTCAAAGAAATTGCTCTTCATTAAACACTGCCCCTAGCAGCCTTTTTCTGCACAGTTCAAATTTGCCCTTTGCTCATGATCCTCACATATAAGTAGAAGACAGCTATGTAGGTCAAGCATATTTGGGTTCCATGAATAAATCCAGACCCTCACTCTGGCAATATCACTCTACAATGACTCCTCCTTTGAGGTTTTCTGCATCCCTCCATTCACTTATTCTCATACACACACACACACACACACACACATGCCTATATGTATATACATGCATGTATGTGTATGTGTATGTGTATGTGTATATATATACATATGCATACACACATGGTATATATGTATATGTATGTGTACACAGATCTCTATATAGATATATACTTTATTTCCTTATACACACACACACACACACATATACACACACTACATTTATCTACAGACACATACACACACATATACTCGAGAAGTTCCTTGTTGATACCGTATGCCAGCCTTTAGATATACATCCAAATCACTCTTCCTTCTTTCACTGAGAAAGTTTGTAGCAGATTCAGTGTTCCTCCTCACCACTACCTTTTCTCTCATACTTAGATATTTCAACACACAATCAATTTGTCTTCCAGTTCATTGACCTCCTCAACTCCCATGACCTTCACCTTCACTCTATGTAACCACCCCTGCATCTCCTTCATTTATTTATCCATCCATTCATTTATTCATTTGTTTTTAGCATTCTTTTTTTTTAAAAAACTGAGTTCCAAATTCTCTTCTTCCTTCTAATCCCCTCCCCTCCCTTTGAGAAGGCAAACAATATGATATCAATTAAATATATGAAGTCATGCAAAACATATTTCCATATTAGCCATGGTAGAAAAAGGGAAGAAAAATAAAATGAAAAAAATGTCCTGCAATCTAGACCCAGAGTTCATTAGTTCTTTCTCTGAAAGTGGATAGCAGTTTTCATTCTTAGTCCTTTGGAATTGTTTTGAATCACTACATTGATTAGAATAGTTAAGTATTTCACAGATGATCATCATTACAATACTGGCATTACTGTATATGATGTTCTCTTGGTTCTGCTCCCTTCTCTTTTATTGCCAGGTTTTTTCTGAAACAATTCTCTATGTCATTCCTTATAGCAAAATCACATACCACAACTTGTTCAGAGGCCTTTATACCTCATTGACACGCTGAACTGTGGCACCTCTATGATACTCAACTCTGATATTTCATATGGCTGCTCATTATCTCCAGTCTTTCATCTTGCCCTCTGCCTCACTCCTTCCAAATTGAGCATTCATCCTTACAAAACTTCTAGGCCTTCCATTTCTCTCTATTCTCTTAATCTAATACTCCAACTCTGGCCTCACTTTCTTCTGTTCACAATCTGGATTCCAAAGTAGCTCAAATATATGCCACCATACCTCCATGATTCTTGTGTTCTAAAACCATTGATAATACACTTCAAACCCAAGTCAAGAGTACCACCTGTCTTCAGTTTTTCTACTCCTATACTGCCAAACACTGGTGGAAGACAGCACACAAATATGCTAAATCCACCACAAATTATAATAATATAATTTCATAGCAATTATTTTATTTTTTGGCTTTCCATCATGTTCCGAAAATGGACGCCCCAAACGTTTTCCTGTTTTCTTAAATCCCCTACACCTCTCTCAATCTCTTCTCTTTAAGTAGATGATCCTACCTCTTAATGTTTTCCTGGAAACTCCCAAGCTCTTTTCTCTCCTTATCTCTATTCCAACATCACCTTTATCTCATGTTTTTAGAAAGAGGCAACCCCTTGTTCCCTTTCCCATGTAATTTGGAAGCTTTCCCCTTTGATCATTTCTTCTCTATACCGTCTGCAATCTTTTCTTATATAATAGGCCCTTTTCCTGACAAAGGCACTTCCCTGAGCAGTCTTTTCTCTCTACACCCTCTGCCTTGGCAATATCATGAAGTCTCATGTTCTGTAGTCTTATCTGTGAAGATCATTTCTCATCTGTACCTGTAGCTTTAATTTCATGGTTTCTAGTTGCACATTATAACTACCTCTTAAACATATACAACTGAATATTTCACAGACATCTCAAATTCAACAGGTTCAAAACAGAATTCACTTCCTACATGTCATAATTCCCCCCACCAAAAAAGGTACATCTAATGGGAACTTCATGAGCACCCTACACATTGAGCAAAAGATTTTCAGCAACCAGGAGTTATAAACTACTTATTTTTTTTGTTTTCTGGGGTTTTTTTAGGGAAATGCGGGTTAAGTGACTTGCCCAGGGTCGCACAGCTAATGTCAGGTGTCTGAGGCTGGATTTGAACTCGGGTCCTCCTGAACCCAAGGCCAGTGCTTTATCCACTGATCCACCTAGCTGACCCCCTTATACACTACTTCTTGACCACATGGGTTCTTTACACATGTCTCATTTAGTGCCCACTCTCTCCATGGATCCTGTCAGTATTTGTGAGAAACTTTGCCCTAGACTTGGGGAAAATGTTTTTCTGGTAACTAACTATTCTTGTTGTGCCATCTTAGTATTCATTTTGCTAAAAGCCAATTAAGGACATTGGGTAATTATCAATGGGAAGTCCAGAGACGTGTGTGTGTGTGTGTGTGTGTGTGTACGAAGTAATGATCAACAGTATACATCTTTTCCATTAGTGATAAAAATGCCCATCAGAAGAAAGCCAAAGATAGATTACAATTATCCATTAGTTATCTTCTTAAAGGCTGATATCAAACCCTTACTGATATCTGGATATTTAACCAGTTTTGAATCCACTTAACTACATAATCATTCAGCCCATATTTTTTCATATTGTCCTCTTGAGACTTTGTCAAATAATTGGTTGAAATTAAAGTACACTGTATCTTGTTATCCTTATATACAATTCTCATCTCTTAAGAAAAAAGTAATGATGTTAGTCCAGACTAACTTGTTCTCTGACTCAGAGCAGCTTTTAGTAATCTCTACTTCAATTGCCAAGCACAAAAGATAGACCTCTCATATATGTTAACATCATATAAGATTCCTTGATAGAAATAACTAGAAAGATAATTTTGTACAATGATCCTCTAACTATAAAAATCAAGTAAAAAGTGATACAAAGAGCTGTATGCTAATCAAAGTTGTTTGCCACTGTCATGGAGAATGTCAGTACATCTCTCTTTGATAGGTAATGCTTACAGTTACTGAGGTGAGTCTATGACTGGATAAAAGGAATTCAGTAGGTTGTCTTACATTTGGGATATTATACAATGCTTCTAGTGGAAAAGTTAAAAAATATGGGGGATCAGTGGCAGAAACCAGACTGAGATCTTTAGATAAGATGTGAAGCATGGTGTAGGGTCTAAGGCTCACTAAATATGGTGGGAAACATATGCTTGAAACATTGCTCACCAATTAGAGTAATATGGTCTGTTTCAGATTAGAAGAGTTGCCATAGGATTGGTAAATAGGAAATTTCATGACTTTTGCAAGAAAAGAAAACAGTAGCTGCAAATTACAGACTACTGAGATTGACCTCAATTCCTAGAGAATATGCAACGTGTTTATGATAGGAGGGATTGGTTGTACATATTTAGAAAAGGAAGTGATCATTACCAAAACCAGCAGGGATTTACAAAGAGCAGATTATGCCAGGTTAACTCCATTTCTCCTTTTGCTAGTGTCATTGGACTGCTCAGACCCATCACAAAGGTGCACTTAATCACTAGAGCTTTTTAAGTAAAGGTTGAATGATGACATGTTTGGCTCAGCTACTTCACCGGGGAAGAGCTGAGGACAATTACAAGTACCTCCAGTACTAATTAAGTGGCTGGGCCAAAGCTGAAAGGAAGCTCAGCTGAAAATGCATCCCCCAAAACCCAAGATCTACAAAACAAGGTAAAATGGATGTTGTCAAATAAAAGACAAAAAGATTTTAAACATTGACATCTTGTATGTCACTAAATTTAAATGGAGGGGAACAGGTGAGTTTGATTCAGATGATCACTACATACACTACTAGGGGCAAGAATCCCTTTGAAGAAATGAAATAACTCTCAGTCAACAAAAGGACCAGAAAAGCATTCATGGGGTATAATCTTTGTTTTTGTTTGTTTTGCATCCTGTAGTTTGTTTTTTTTAACTATTTAGAATTTTATTTTTCCAAATTACTTGTAAAAACAAATTTTGACATCAGTTTTTTTAAAACTTTTTGTTCCAACTTCTCTTCCTCCCTCCCTTCTGCCCCTCCCAAGAACTCAAGCAATTCAATATAAGTTATACATGAGTAGTCATGTATAGCCAGATTGTGAAAGAAAATAGACAAAAACAAAACTTCAGATTAAGGAATTATCAAAAAAGTATGCTTCAATCTCTTTTCAGATACCATCAGTTCTTTCTCTGTAGATGGATTGCAATTTTCATAAGTCCTTCAGACTTATCTTGGATCATTGCATTGCTGAAAAGAATCAAGTCATTCACAGCAGATCATCTTATAATATTACTGTTATTCTGTATACAGTACATTTCACTCTGCATCAGTTCATGTAGGTCTTTCCAGGTTTTTCTTTTTTTTTTCTTCTTTTTTAAAAAATAAAATATTGTATTATTTTCTAGTTACATGTAGAGATAGGTTTCAACATTTGTTTATATAAGATTTCCAATTTCAAATTTTTTCCCTCCCTCCCCTCCTCCCCTCCACAGAAGGAAATCTGATATACGTTATATATATGTGTGTGTGTGTGTGTGTGTGTGTATATATACACACACACACACACACACAATAACATCAAACACATTTCTGCATTAGTCATGTTATACAAGAAGAATCAGAGCAAAAAGGAAAAATCTCAAAAGAGAAAAACAACACCACCAAAAACAAAAGAAATAGTATGATCCAATCAGCATCCATATTCCACAGTTCCTTTTTTTCCTGTATTTGGAGAACCTTTTCCATTATGAGTCTTTGCAGGTTTTTCTGATAGCATCCTGCTCATTTTTTTTGTTTCTAATAAAGGAAATAACAAAAAATGTTTCAATCTGTATTCAAGTACCATCAGTTCTCTCTCTATAGATGGATTTCATTTTTCACAAGACCTTCAGAGTTATCTTGGCTAACTGCATTCCTGAAAATAATGAAGTCATTCAAAGCATATCTTCTCACAATATTACTGTTATTTTGCATACAGTAGATTTCACTTTGCATCATCTCATGCAGGTACCTCCAGGTCTTTCTGGTAGTATCCTGCTCATTTTTTTTATAGTAAACTACATTGATATAGTACTTTAAAGAGAGATTTCCTTACAATAAACCCATGAGGTTGAATATTGCAACAACAGTAATAAATAACTTTTATATAGTACCTTAAACCTGACAAATAATTTTCTTCACAATAACCCAGAAAAGTACTATAAGTCTTGCCACCATCATCAATCAATCATCAATCAGTCATCATCTATCAATCCTCCTCATCCCTAGTCAACCCTCATCAATGGATCCTCACCTTCTTCACTTAATCCTCCTCCTCATCAATCAGTCCTAATCATCAATCCAATAATCATCAATCTAATCAATACATCATCATCATCACCTTACATTACTCTTGCCTCTGCTTCAAAATTTTTTCACAATTACTGTTAACTGGTTCCCTCCATCCTATTCCCTTCCCATGATATTTACTCTATTTTCTATCTTCTTTTACCATGTCCCTCTTCAAAAGTGTTTTGCTTCTGACTGCTCCTCCCCCACTCTGCCCTCCCTTCTTTCACCCCTCCCTCCTTATCCCCTTCCACTCCTACTTTTCTGCATGGTTAGATAGATTACTCCACCCAACTGAGTGTGTTCCCTCCTTTAACCAACTCTGATGAGATTAAGGTACAGCAGCTCCCTCCTGCTGAACTTCTAAGCCCTCTGTGGCTGGAAAATGATCTCAGCTCATCTTTTTGTGGGTTCTGCCGATCCAAGAGTTGTCTTATCGCTGTGTTTGGAGTTTTTTGGAATAATTGTGTCAGGAGCTCTGAGCACTTACTGCCTTTCCTCTGCCATCTTGGCTCTGCCTCCCATGGTGTATAATCTTAAAGATGACCAAACTCTATCAGTTCAAATCCAAGGCAAACAATTCAACATCACAGTAATAAAAGCTCCAACCTATACTCCAACCACTGATGATGAAGAGGGCAAAGTTTATCACTTCTATCAAGTCCTACATCTTCTAGAAACAGCACTCCTGTAAATGTCATTTTTTTTTTTACTGAGGCAATTGGGGTTAAGTGACTTGCCCAGGGTCACACAGCTAGTAAGTGTCAAGTGTCTGAGGCCGCATTTGAACTGAGGTCCTCCTGAGTCCAGGGCTGGTGCTCTATACACTGCGCCATCCAGCTGCCCCCACATTTATTATATGAATATGAAGTGGAAGTAATGAATAGATTTAAGGGATCGGATATCTTAGAGTGCTTAAAGAACTTTGGACAGAGGTTTGCAATACTATACAGGAGAAAGCAACAAAAACATTTCACAGAAAAAAAAAAGAGCAAGAAAGCAAAATGGTTGTCTGATGAGCCTAGAAAAAAGCTGTGGAAAGGAGGAAAAGGACAGGATAAAAGGAAAGATATATATAGAAATCAATGCAAAATTCCAGAAGAGAGCAAGGAAAGATAACATTTTCTTAAATGAGCAATGCAAAGAAATAGAAGAGAACAGTGGAATGGAAAAGAGAAGAGATATCTTGGGGAAATTAGAGATTTCAAGGAAACATATCCAAAAAATGGCTGAGATAAAAGATTAACAGAAGCAGACAAGATTAAGAAGAGGAGGCAAGAATACAAAAATAACTATACAAGAAAGATATGTTGGCAGAGACTTCAGTAAAAGAAACATCCATGAGTCAATCTCCCCAAATTAGCTAGTATTCTGGTTTTTGTCCTCTACTGGAATATGGAAGTTGGTACAGGTGGGGTGCTAATTGAGTTTATTGAGGTTCACATTTTCCATGATCAATTCATAAGTCTGTGAAGTTGTTTGGCATTCTTGTCCTATTGAGATAGCTGTAATTGTTTTACCTTTGTTAAATAATTCTTTTTTAAAAAATATTTTGTTCTTTTTTCCTTAAAACAAACAAAAAAAGTTGTGTAAGGACTAGAGAAAATGCTTAATCCTCCATTTTCTTCATATGACCTGGAAGTTGCAATCTACTCAACTCCTCTTTTCACCTCGAGACTTGCTCCACTCAATTCAACAATCCAACATTTATTAAGTGCATACAATGTGTAAAAAGAGTGTAGGTGCTAATAGTAGGGATTCAAAAACAAAAAAAGAGATGCTCTATGGCCTTAAGGAAATAAAATTTTAATCTATTTTATATGCTCCTGCCTTCACTACTACCACCATCCTCACCATCACAATAACACATTTATATAGCACTTATAGGGTATCAAATCACTTTAAAATACTATCTTATTTTTCACAAGCATCCTGGGAAGCAGTTGCTATTATTATCCTCATTTTATAGGTGTGGTAACTAAGGTAGACAGAAGTAAAGTGACTTGCCCAGAGTCACACAGTCAGTGAATGTTTTAAGCTGGATTTGAACTCAGGTCTTTCTCTCCACTGCTCCATCTAGCTACTACGAATCTAATTATATCACTTTTGCAAAGTAAACTCCCAGTAAGAAGACATCAGCTGCTCTCTACTCCAAGTCCATTGGATTCTTTTGAGCATTCACCACCTAACCTAGACTTGAGGGGCTATTATTATGACCTTAGCTGCCTAATCCTAAGTGTGGCAAAATCACCTTTCCCCATTTTTCAACCCTCTATAGTTTGATATTTAGTAAAAATGAACTGATACTACAAAGGGAAAACAAAATAAAACACAAACATAGAAATGGGCAATTTTATAGAGCATAGTGTTTGGATTTTAATTAAACCAATATCAAATCACAATATTGCACATGTAATCTAATCACTGTCAAAACCTAGAGCCAATATTACCTTCCTGCTTTTATATATTATATTTCTAGCCCAAGTCTAGATTAGCTTCTCCCCCCCACTATAACATGCTCTTCATTTACATGGAGTCTGCAACTCATTAAAACCCCTCAGTTCTTGATTTTCATACTTATGTGCAAGACAGCTTATCTCTATTAAATATCCCTTCATTAGTCCTGGTTCACCAACCCCAGCCTGTTGAGATCTTTGGATATGCCAATTTTGTTATTTTCTCATCTACAAATTTGATAAATATGCCTTTGGTGTCTTTGTACAAGTCACTGAAAAGCCAGACAATTGCAATGGCTAAATGAGAAAAGCAAAGAAATTGTCTGTGTCCTTAAAGAAGGAAACTCTTATATGGCAGTCTCCCCACATGAAGCTGCTATTTTCTAGTATTCTAATATTTAAAAGCTAGAATTGTCTAGGAACAGTGTTTACATGGGCACAATCTAACCCTTATTAGATCTAAATCAGAACCAAGTGCTGCTTCTCACTAAAAGAAAGGAAATAAAATAAGGCCTGAAATGGAGAAAAATATTTAGTTTTGCTCAATAACACCTCATTAATTAGGTCTTGATGACTGAATTATAAATATACTCTGCATACTCATACATCAAAATTTTTCATTCCACACTGCTCTAATTTTTAACACCTAGCTGGTTATCTTAATGATAATTAACATACTAAAAGTACATTTCAAGAGACATTATGGTGGGAAAGCAAAGAAAATCAAAAAGGAAACTGATATTTCATCCTTTAACTATTTCAACAAAAGCCTAACTCATAGGGATATGAGAGATGGAAAACATAGATGAGGTCAGAAAGTATTTCTCCCTGAGCAGAAAGGGAAGCACATGATGGAATGCCATCTGGTTCCTTCCAATCTAAAAGAGAAACACTTTAATTCTTCAAGATTAAATACATTCAAGCGTGATGCTCCAGCTGTATATAGCATGGGTTTCAAATGTGATCCTGCAGACTAAAGAATTCTACACACCTCGAAGGAGGCAAACTGCAGCAGTCACAGCCCATTAGCAAACTGGGAAATGGACAAAGCTGTTATCTGGGACCTCCTGGTCCCTTCCTTCTGCCAAAGACTACATAGAGAAACACCACCTGGCCTAAGCTCTGAATCTCCTTCTACATCCTTCCTCAACATACCACTTATTCCCTCCAGGCCTGCTTCTCATGTGGGTGAAAAAGGACGGTCAGAAATTAACCAGATGAACTAATCTTTGTTAATATATGATCTCACTGACCTAATATGCTACTTCTTAAAGTAAAAAAATACCTTAAAGCAGCTAGAAGGCACTACGGTAGACTACCGAGAGATTTCTTCGCAAGGTTTTTCTCACTCTTTAGATCACAGTGGGACCATTGATAATTGACTCAGTCAAATTCAATAACTATTTGGTACCTATTATGTTTGAGAAACTATGATATGCTCTAAAAATACGAGGGAAAAATGGAATAGCCCCTACCCTCAAGAAGTTTATATTCTACTGACAGCATACAAAATGTATACACACACATACACATGAATAACGGAGAAGGTAATCAGAAGAGGAAGAGAAGTCAGAGGAGATCAGAAAACAAGACAATCACTGAAGGCTTCAAAGGAGACCTTGTATATACTATGAACTTTAAAGGAAGACAATATTTCACAAACATGAAGTTGAGAAGAGAGTGAATTCTAGGTATGAATAACATTCTGTATGAAGAAAAAGAGGCAAAAGATTAAATGGATTCAGAGAATAGCTAGTAGTCTAGCTTATCTGGAAAGCAGAACGAATGAAAGGAGAAAAATGGGAATTTTGACTGGAAAATTAGGATAGAACCAGACTCTTAATAACTTCGAATGCCCAAAAGAGGGCTTTATTTTTGACCTTGAAAGAAACAGGAATTCACTGAAGATTTTTGAGTAGGTTCATAATGTGGTCAGGCTTGTGTCTTAGGCAGATTATTTTGGCAGCTATGTGTAGAATTGACTATAGAGGGGAGTGACTGGAAACATGGAGACAAATGGTTGGAGGAAGAAGGGCCGAAAGATTTCTAAATGGAACTGTTAAAGAACAGACATATTCCTAAGCACCACATGGAACTTTCACAAAAAATTATCATATATTAGGGTACAGAAATATTACAAATAAATATAAGAAAGTAGAAATAGTAAACATATATTTTCCAGACTATAATGCAATAAAAATAGTAAACAGATTAGGTAGCACAAACAAAAGACAGAGACTCAAATGGAGAATTAATAATGAAATTCCAAATAGTAACCAAGTCAAAGAGCAAATCATAGGAACAAATAAGAACGACGAAAGAAAATGATAATGACAAAAAACACTAAAATTTCTGGGATGTACCAAAAGCAGTCCTTAGGGGAAAAGTAACATTCCAATAAACATACATCAACAAAATGGAAGAAAATTAATAAAATGAATATGCATCTTTAAAAATGAGAAAATCAACAAATAACCATAAATGAGCACAAAAGAGAAAGTATTAAAATTACAAGAGAAATAGATGAATTGGAAATGAGAAATCTAGAGATGAGACAAATAAATAAAACTAAAACCTTGTCCTTTGAAAAGTATGATAAAACAATGACTGCTCATGTATAGCTTATAATGAATTGCATGAGTTTTTCGGTGTGGAAGGTGGGAAGGGAAGGAGGGGGAGAGGTTGGAACACAAAGTTTTTAAAAGTTGATGTCAAAATTTGTTTTTACATGTAATTTGGAAAATTAAATTCTAAACAAAAAAAAGTGTAATAAAACTGATAAATCATTAGTCAATACAATTTAAAAGATGGCAGGAAAACAAATCAACAGAACAGTAAATGAATAAGATTAAATCACAACAAAATGAGAAGACAAAAATAATTATCAGAATCTATTAGGAATATTTATACATTAACAAAACAGAACCAAGAAAACAAAGTAATATTTTTAAAAATATAAAATTCCCAAATTAAGAGCACAATAGAAATCTGAATCCATTTGCAGAAAAGGAAACTAATGAAAAAAATGGTTCTTGATGTATTCACAGGAGAATTCTATCCAACTCTTAAGAGGATAAATAATGTCAATACTATAAAGAATCATTCTCAAAAATTGAGAAAACCCTCTTCCAGATCCCTTTTATGAAACAAATATAACCCTAATACCTAAAACAAGGATTGACAAAACACAGGAGAATTGTATTATTAATGAATATTTATTCAAATATGCCAAGTCTAATCTTGTAAAACAAATTACAGCATATACCCAAGATACCATTTGTTATGACCAAGATATATTTATACCATGGATAAACATTACAGGTGAAAAGATAAGTAAAAAGAGGATGAAACCATCCCAGTTGAAGATGTGACAGGTTACTCAGAAAGTACTTGGGCAATAGCAAAGATATTAACAGAAAACATAGCTTCAGTAATGTTACTGTCTACAAAGAAAAAACAGTCAAAAATCAAAAGCATTTGAAATAAACATTATTACTATTGTTAATTATTATTATGTTATAATGATAAGAATAATAACAAAATGTAAGAGGCAATAATAGAAAAGGAAAACTATTTCAAATAACTACAAAATGTAAAAAATATCCATGAATCAATCTATCCACACAAAATAATGTAATCAAAATGTAATTTTGATTACAGAGTGCTTTTAACAGAAATGTAAAAAAAAAAAAACACCACCTTAAATACCTGGAGGAACATTCAGTGTTCATGCCTGGACCATTCCCTCTCAGCTGAAGCAATTCCTTTGGAAAAGAGGCCCATCACTGCCACCAATTGCCACTCACAGGCTAGATAAACCAGCCTAACTGAGGCAGTAGGGATCCTTGAGGGAGAGAGGAGACTCAACATTGCCAGGCAGGTTGGACCACCATCACTGCCAACATTTTAGCCAAAATTTTCTCTATGACCTTAGTGGAGATCCCTTAGGACTCTGAGCCCAAGAGCCTTGTTAGTAGCAATGGCCCCTAAACCATGTGTTTCCAGCTCAGCCTTTGTTGCCATCACTGAGGGAAGAGAACCAGGTTCCTCATCACCACTAGTAACAACTGCTGACCAACTGCCAACAGGAAAATAGGTACAAAAGCTCTGATAGTGACAGAACTTCCGCTCTCCTGCCCCTTCTGCAAGATTATGCTTCTAGTGTAGCCCTCACAGTCCCCATCTGATGATGCTGCTCCTCAGAAGGGGCCAGCCATCTCCATCATCAAAAAACCATTCAAGGGGCAGGCAAGCCCACCCTAGCTGAGGCAATAAGGCACCCTGCCTGAGAGAGATAAGAAGCAACATGTGCCAGACATATCATACCATTAACACCATCATGGCCACCATCATCCCCTGAAATCCCCAAGATTTTCCTATGAATACATCCCAAGAGCTTCCGGAATAGTAATAATCCCAGACCAAATATCTCTAGTCATCATCATCACACTGAAATTGCTCCTGTAGGAGCCACAGCCACATTTATTGAAGATCCAGAAAAAACCCTTGTCACCAAAGTCTTAGATACTATAAAATAGTTCAACGTCAGAAATTGACAAGATTTCACCAGTGGAAATAACATTAAGGAAGAGAAATTACCAACACCCCTGCTATTGCACCTTAAGGACCATTGAATCTTTCATCTGGCCTACACCTGAAACCTTCCATACTGTGCGGTCTTCACCATTAAAATGTAAGCTCTATGAAAGCAGGAACTGTCTTGTCTTTCTATTTGTATTCTCAGTGTTTAGCTTAGTCCTTTGCATAAAATAAGTGCTTAATAAATTCTTCGTTTGTTTAAAATAAAAATGACAATACTAGCATAATTAATTTATAATTTTAATGCTTTACCAAACTGTCAAAGGGATACTTTACAGTACTCAATAAGACAGTTACAAAATCCATTTGAAGAAATAATAGATATAGACTATCAGGGAAAAATAATCAAAAGAAGTAGGAATAGGGGCAGCTAGGTGGCGCAGTGGATAGAGCACCGGCCCTGGAGTCAGGAGTACCTGAGTTCAAATCCGGCCTGAGACCCTTAACACTTACTAGCTGTGTGACCCTGGGCAAGTCACTTAACCCCAATTGCCTCACTAAAAAAAAAAAAAAAGAAGTAGGAATAAGGGGAAATATTACTTCTAGACCTCAAACTATATTATAAAGTGGCAGTCATTAAAAGCATTTGGTATTTGTTAAATAATGGTAGACTAAAGAAACAGACTAGATAAATGAGCATGAGAAACAATGGAACTCAATCCAGGGTTAGATAAACCAACAAAATTTACACAGAGAAAAGAAATTCCTATCTGATTAAAAAAATTACAGGGAAAAGTGGACAGGAGTCTGGAAAAAATTAGGAGTAGACCAATACTTCATATAATATTTCATAATATACTCTAAATGATGTGTGACCTTAATATTAAAGATCTTACCATAAATATGAAAGAGCAGCAGATTATTTACCCTTTATGGCTAAGTATAAATGTATTCATTTAAAAAATTTTTTTTATATCACTAAATTTTCCCCCAGTGTCTCTCCCCCCTCTCTCCAGAGAGACATTCCAAACCAAAAACATTTTAAAGAAATAGAAACAGAAATCAGTAAACATTATCAATATATAGACCAATTGAAAACCTGTGCAATGTATGATCCAGGGACCCTCCCACCCCTACAAAAAGTCAGGGAGATTATTTCTTTTTATCTCTTTTCTTTTTTTATAAAAAGCAATAGTTATTGCTAATTATATTTGGTTTCCTTTCCATTTGAATTGTTGCCATTTTGTATGTTTATTTTTTTTATTCTGCTTAATTCACTGTGCATCAGTTCACATAAATCTTTCCAGACTTCTCTGTATTCATCACATGCATCACTGACAACAGCACAATAATATTCTATTACATTTATATACCACAATTTGTCTAGCCATCCCTCAAATGATGGGTGTCCACTTTGTTTGCAATTCTTCCCTATCAAAAAAGTGTTGCCATAAATATTTTGTTGATATGGGAACTCTTTATCATTGGCCTCTCTGGGGTATAAATAGAGTAAAAGAATAGTTTTGTCAAAGGAAATGAACATCTTAGTCACTTTATGGAGATTTCTTTTCATCCAAACTAGGGAGAAAGGCAATTGAAATATATAAAATACACAATTCTGGTTACATAGAACTGAAAAACTCTGAACAAGGAAATCAAAGCAATCCAGAGTTTTAACCTCACATACAGAAAATCAACAAGGATAACAACAACTTAAATGGAAAGAACAACCATGAAACAATCAAAAGTGTTACAAAATTACAAACAAGCAAGGTTCCAGAGAAGAGTGATAAGACATGTTTTTGCACTGATGGAAGGTGTACAGGCATGGTATACTGTATGTATTTTCAAACTTGTTCCAATGATCAGTATTACTGATTTTTCTGTCTCCTTTAAAATAGTATTTGTTACAGGAGATGGTTCTTTGAGAAAAGGGCGTGGGAGGAACACTGGAGAAAAAGTGGTGATATAAAAACCCAAACATATATTAATAAAATTTGTTTTGAAATAATAATAAGTCCCATAACAATTAGGATAAAGTACCAACAGTTAGAGTACAATGATGCTTTTTCCAATTCAAAGTAGCAAAATAAATGCATCTTCAATACCAGGAGTCAATTTTATGAACCTGGGTGGGTATGATCCATTCAATAAACATTAATAAACCTACTATGTGCCAGGCATTGTGCCGAGTCCTGGGGACTCAGTCAAAAAACAGTCAGTTACTGCCCTCACAGAACTTCTTATATTATATTGGGTGAAAACATATATGTATATAAGTATATACAAGAGATACAAAGTAACCTTGGAGGGAAGACACCAATAACTAGGAAGGGGGAGGGAGAATGTGTCCCATAGTGGATGTCAAGTGTTAGAATAGATTCATCTACATGGGATTGTATGGAAGCGAGATAGGAGCAGGTAATTTGCAAATTGGGTGAGTGGATAGAATTTTCTGGAACAAGGTATGAGGTCGAAACTTGAATTTGGACAACTACATTACTAGGTATTTTCTCTTTCAGGATAAAGACAAAATGAAGAACTGAGCATAGAGAAGTCCAGCTTCAGGTAAAATTTTATGTATATGAGAAACTACAATGAAAGAGAAAGGTTTATCTACTCTATGCTTCTGGGTTCCCAAATTTGTCTAACAGATTTCAGAGTAATTATTTTTATTTTAAATGTGATCACTTTTTGGAATACGAAGAATCCAGAGAAGATTAAGCACAACTGGTTCTGGGAAGAAAATAAATTATACAAGTTGCTGGGCATTCATTTTAGAGGTAGAAGAAGAATTACTTAGCAGGTATACAAAATATTGTTTCAGATGACAAAAGATTCCATTAAGTAGCTTTTTCCCCTCTATGAAATATAATTTCTTTTGATCAGCAATGTGATACAATCTGTGTAATGCCAGACTTTTGTATTAGTTATTATTAAATTTTCAAAGTGTTATTATTTTTTAAAAATATAGCTCAAATCCTAAGGCCATTCTAAATAGACAATAACTCCCCAAATGGAAAAAGAATGAGAGGCTGAATTATGCACCAGTTACAGAGCTTTTCAATGCCCTGTGCACTCACCTTAAAGAGTGCAGACCAAACCATAAATAAGTCAAATTCCCAATCAGTGCTCAAACAGTGAACTCACTTTGACTCATCCAGGTGGAGAAACTGAAGACAGGGACACATACATTCCTTATTTTCTCAAGAAAGGCTTCACTTTCAAGGCATCACTTCTGCATACTCCAAAAACCTTTTTTTTTTAATTTGGATAGATGAAAATTCTTGGAAAAATTTCCATCAGGTGAGGGAACTGGGCAGCATGAAAGCACTGGACATGTGGAAGGAGGGGTGCAAGAGGTAAGACAGGGAATGCTCAACAGTAAGGCTCTACCTTATAATTTTGCCTAGGGCCACTATACTTGGAGGTGACTGAATATCACTTTACCAGTCATCCCAACTCAAGGGACCCCAAGTCACTCATCCAAGGTGAGAATACCTCTATGTTTGGACTCCTGTTCTCCAAAGTGCAAATGAAAGAACTGCCTTCAAGGTCTCTGCTGATTACAATCAACACAATGATAGATAGGAATAATCTCTAGACTTATTGGGGAGATTTTATAAGTAGCTTTCAGTTTTCATTCTTTTCTGATCCACACACCTATGTTGCAAGCCCATGTGACAGATGGCAAAATTATGAGTTCCGGGAAAGCAAGAAGAAATTGGAATTGTTAGGTCATTTAGGACCAGAGGGATTTTTAAAGCATTATATTGTGAGTTGAAAAATGCCAGTTTGGAAGATCAATTTTTTCATCCTAAAAAATAAAGAGGAAAAGAAAAACTCATAAAAAAGGAAGGGAAGACTCAATGTTTGACAGTTTCCAAGCAAAAACTTGCATCTTGTCCTGCTTCTTCTGTGAAGTCATAAAAAGGAAGCCCCCACCTGCTGGCTTAGAAAGCCTTTCAACAATCTCTTTCTCTGGTGATCTTGGAAGTGTAGGTATCACTTTTATTCATAGTGAGCAGTAGGTCTGCTTTCCAAATGTCCTTAGTCTGCGAAAGTAAGCTTTAAGTGCCCTGCGGACATCCAAAAATGCAATCTGTGTTCAGAGGAATACCGAGGCATAGGATATAACAAAGGTAAAAATATTTTCTGATTTATGTGGAAGTTGGAAGCAATGTCTGGCAAAAATCCCAGAACTTTTCTTATTATTGCTTTGTTCGGGAAAAGAAAAATCTTTAAAAGGATATGAGCAAGAGGGCATGAAGCTCCATGGACCACTGAGCCGAATGTCTAGAAGCAGGAAGGCAGCATTAAGGTCAAAAGGCTTAAATGAGGAGTCTGCCCTTAGGTCTGAAAGCCTCTTGAGATCTCCTGACGGAATGAGAGTTCTGATTGGTGTGCTAAATGAGGGACACTCCTCCAAAAGATGCCATTCAATGGAGATGAGGAATCAGTTTTCAGTTAATGCATCATCTAACCACTGACATGAGGACAGGCTAAGCTTGAAAAAAAGAATCTTCTAATTTTTTTTCAGGGTCAGCCATAAAGAGTGCAATATAGTGGAAAGTCAAACTTATTTTAGAGCCACTTTCTTTGTCACACAGCAGCAAATAAGCACCCCTCACCCCACCAAACCCTGCAGTGACTTGCCCAGGGTCACACAGCTAGTAAGTAGCAAGTGTCTGAGGCCGGATTTGAACTCAGGTCCTCCTGACTCCAGGGCCAGTGTTTTATCACCAGTGCTTTATCCACTTCACCACCTAGCTGCCCTGAAGTGATTCTTAAAGAAAAAATATCCCCTCAACTAGTACAAGCTACTTCCCAAGCAAGCATTTCAATCAGAAGACAGACTTCAGTGGATAGTCTGTGGGACAATGAGTTCCTTATTTGTTTATGAAGGACAGGAAGATTTAAGTGACAACAATAAAATAGATTTGTGAGGATGAAGAAGAAAAATGTGATATAAAGAGAATATTAAAATTCATGTTGAAAATATAGGGAGTAATTTGGTAGCATAAAACAAGAGTACCTGATTTCTTCGCAAGCTCTACTTTTATAACAAGTGTTTTGATAAACTTACACAGAATTTAAGTGACTTCTTATGCTCAAGGAGTTTATAGTCTAATTCATAGAATGTGACTATTCTCCAACTGCATTGGACAGTTTCCAAGGACAATGATCATTTATTTATTTTTTAAAAGTACATTTTGTAATTTAGGACCTCTTTTTTTACCAGTGTAACCTTTTTTCTATATAAGAAAAACAACAGGATACATGAAATAGAATAGAATGGATAAGAAAATATAAAGTAAGTTTTCTGAGGAAAGGAGAAAAGAAAAAAAGAATATAAAATGGAAGGTTAGCAACAATAATAAAATGACTCAACAAGTATGTATTAAGCACTTTCTACCATCATATACAAGGTGAGAAGTAATGTAGTATAGTGAACAGAAGGCAGATCTTGAAATCAGAAAAAAAAACCTGGATCTGAGTTCTGCCTCTGACATTTATTACAATAGCAGTGTGGACATGGGACAATAAGGTAACTTCTCAGGGCTCAAGGCAATTGTTAAGACTAACTTGCAGATGAGTTTCCAATATGCATCATGGGAGGAAGTCTCCACGTCAATAATTCCTCAATATAGATGACAGCACAAGTCTAGATGAAGTATATTTGAACTTGTGTTAAGAATATGAAGAGGGGCAGCTAGATGGCACAGAGGTTAAAGCACCGGCCCTGGATTCAAGAGTACCTGAGTTCAAATCTGGCCTCAGACACTTTACACTTACTAGCTGTGTGACCCTAGGCAAGTCACTTAACCCCCATTGCCTAAAAAAAAAAGAATATGAAGAGAAAAATCGAACAGTTCCTACTCTCTAGGAGTTTAAAATCAATAGGTTGTGGGGAGAGTCCCATGCCCTGGGATAGCATCAAGGTAGAAAAAAAGAGAGTGAAGAAGAAACCAAAGCACTAAAGGGATACTTTAGGAAGGAAAGAACAATTCAATCAAGAGGGCACAGAAAAGGCAGGATCACTTAGGCCGAGCTTTTAAAGAAGATAAGGACTCTGAAAAGCAACCATAAGGAGGAAGGGTATTCCAGATATGGGGGATGCTCTGTATGAAGGATCAACATGGTGAGACCTGCATGTAAGGAAGTCGAGAGAAGAATGGGAATTGACATGACCTGGCAACTGACTGAATGTGGCAATGATCTCCAAAGTGAGATGGGAAAGATGATCCATTGGATTCAGGATGAAAATATACGAGGAATTCTATTGAGGTGGCATGGTACAGTTGAAAGATTCTAGATTTGGTATTTGAGGACTTAGGTTCAAATCCCAGCTTCACAACTTGTTACCTGTGTAGTCTTACACAAGTCCCTTCACTTCTATGGGCCTTAGTTTTCCTGTTTATAGATAACCATTAGATGGTCTTGTCTTTCTGGGTATACAGGTCTGGAGAGCAAAAACAAAACAAGTACTCATGCCTTTCTCTGGCCTCCACTTTAGGAATTTGGTCCCTGACTCTCTCTTCCCATCTCCTCCCTTTGCCTTCCAAGGGATGACTTTCTCTTAGTTCCTTACTCTATCAGGCAAGGTTAAGGAGAAAATACTGAGGGAGAAAACAATGGAGGAAGTCACCTGTTCCCACCCACCCCTAACAGCTTACTGGCTAGTTTTGGCCTGAGGAGCAGAGAGAAATCCCAATCGTACTTTTCTTTTTGGCGGGGGGGGGGGGGGGGGGGGGGGGGGGGGGGGGGGGGGGGGGGGCTTTTATACAAACATTTATGAATCATGAATCACTGCAATTCTTTCTTTCTTGTGGCTGAATCTACAGTTGGGAGAGGGAGGGTGAGGAGTAGAACTAGAGTTTTTATTAAGATTTGACCCTGTCTCTTCACATTTAAAACCAAACACAGATCACACAACAGTTAAGACTGCTCATAAACTTAACTGGGGGGAGGAGAAGAAGAAGGAAATAAGTATTTATTAAGCAACTATTATGTGCCAGACACAGTACTAAGCATTTTTTGTTTGTTTTCTTGTGGGGCAATGAGAGTTAAGTGACTTACTTGCCCAAAGTCACACAGCTAGTAACTGTCAAGTGTCTGAGGCAGGATTTGAACTCAGGTCCTCCTGAATGCAGGGTCGGTGCTTTACCCAAGTACTAAGCACTTTATGAATAATACCTCATCTTACCCTCAAAACAAACCTGGGAGTTGGGTGCTATTGTTATCCCCATTTTACCAAAGAGTAAACTGAGGAAAACAGAAGTCCAGAGTTACACAACTACTAAGTTTCTGAAGCTGAATTTCAACTCAGATCTTCCTGATTCCAATTCCAGAGCTCTATCCAACTGTGCTTTTTAGTTGTTTAGGTGGAAAGGGGGAATAGGTTCTAAAGGCATTGCAAAAAATTAGAAATCAGGAATGACTTTAAAAAAGTGAAAAATATTTTCTCTAAAATGCAATCTGAAGGAGGAGGGGATTGACAGAAGGGGAAGTGAACAGTTTACTATTACATTCTATCTATTCTTAGGAATTTCAAGTGCGAGGCAGTGAACTTGGAGGAAACAAATTACCTCACAACTCAGTCTTAGTCCTATGCAAAGTGCCTGAATAATTCCTATTTACCCCTCTCCCCCCTCCCCCTCCCATGTTTGTCCCTCTGTACCCCTCTCTCTCCCATTAGCTCCTCCCCCACCCCCCACCTTACTCTTTGGAAATACAACCAAGCTTCCATTGCTGAAGTTCTCTGTGAATTCTCACCATCAATGCCTTCCAGTCTATGGGGACTTATACAATCCTCTTAAAACTACAATTCCCAAAAGTCCATTTAGCCAGATTTCTAAGCTTTTCTCTGCCTGGAGGGAGTTGGACTAGGTGGGCTTCTGAGACCCCTTCAAGATTTAAGTATGGAATGCCATAGTCCTATTTGTATACATGGTTTACTGTAAAAAATAAGCTTCACTAATATTTAACATATGGATTGACGCTGACATCGTTATTTGGTTCATATATCAGATGCTTCTATATCTTGTGAGATGTTATGAGGCAGTGGAGGAGTTCCACAAGAAAGAGGCATTAACAATGACACCTTCCCTCATTCATTCACTTTTAATGGATAAAGACCTTACTGAAACTTACTGCGACTGCTTAAAGTGACTTATATTATCTAATTTTACCTGAACCCTTGCAAAATAAGCAAGGGGCTTCTGAAAGATGACTGCACATAAACAGTGCAATGGAGGTAAGAATACTTTAAGCACTGGTGAATAACAAGAACACGGTGGCACTAACACTTCTTCTCTTGGTAGATGCACTACTATTATTTTTTTTGTGGGGCAATGGGGGTTAAATGACTTGCCCAGGGTCACATGGCTAGTAAGTTTCCAGTGTCTAAGGCTGGATTTGAACTCAGGTCCTCCTGAATCCAGGGCCAGTGCTTTACCACTGCACCACCTAGCTTCCCCCACGCTATTATTATTGACAAATCTCATCCTAACTATATATTGTGTTTTGAGATGTTAGGTAATGATATAATGAAACCATCTGAAATTATAAGACCTTTTTAAATCTAGGCTTTTGTTGCTAAAAATGATGTGTGCCACCTGTAAACATTCTTATATTTTATCTCTTATTTTAAACAAATTGGAAACAATTTCCTAGACTATTTTAAAATCGTTCAAATGAAGACTTTCAGTAAGTTCTGAAGATCATTGATAAAAAATTTAAAAATGAAACAGTTTCTGGTAAATTGGCAGCAACAACTAATTGACATCACACAAGAAGGAAATCTGTTATCCAATTGGAGATGGGACTGAAAAATGAGTATCATGATTTAGTGAACACGGCCAACAACGAACTTCTCTCTTTGGATATATGTATCTTTGTGAAGTATCTTTCTCAGGTATGACAGACATTAAAATCAAAAATTAAAATAAACTAAACCGAGAATCAGACCTTAAAGTCACCTCAGAATAAACAGTTAAACCAATATATGGCCAAAAATAATGAAGGATATTCAGTCACATTGCTTTCATTAAAAAGTGTTACTATTAGTAATAATGTTTATTGACTCAATAGCATTGTTATTAACAATATCTTTAATCATATAAAAATGGTTCTGTACCTTGAATGCAATAAAATATTTTAAAATTATATTTGGTTAATCTTATTTTCTTTTATATACTTTATAATGTTTATAAAATATTAGCTCACTGGGAGGTTCAGCAGGTATCGGGATGACAGAATTGCTGGCTTCCTTTTGCTTAGGGACTCCTGCCCTCATTATTCTAATGCATGTTTAGATGTGGGGCTAAAAGCTAGAATCAAGTTTCTGTTGTTCTGCTGCTAGGCTAAGAGTCACATAGCTGTATTTCCAGTGATTACAACTAGCTCAGTACACAGCTAGGGCAGGTTCCCCTGTGAATGTTACTCTCGGCCTTGGATCCATGACCCAGAACGGGGCAATGGGGACTGTAAGGAATTAATTGTTATTTGAGGTTTTTATGATCCCATCTCAAACAGACAAGAAACTGCTAATTATATTCTCAGTCATAAAGAAGACTTTGGGTCTGTTATAGAAACAGATACTCCTTTTGAAGAATATGTTGCTGATTTGAAAAAAGCTGGTACGTGGGCTGACAACGATGCGATTGTAGCCTTTGCCAAACATAACCAACTGAATGTAATCATTCACCAGTTAAATAAACCTCTATGGCAAATTTCTGGCACAGACAAAGCCAAAGCTAAAGAACTCCACATTTTCTACCATAATGGTCATTATGACAGCATTAGAAGAATCAATGATGATTCAGAAACCCCTGCCACTTTGGCATGCAGAGAATTAGGGAACCAGTTTAAAAAACGTGGTATACCCCAAATTCTAGAATTATAAGCTCTTACCTTAAACAAGCTTTTCCTCCTACAGGTGAAGAACTTCTCCACCAAGAGCACATGGCTCTGTCTTCTAGAAAGGGTTATTGAACCTTATTGCTGGATTTATAAGACAATTAATGAACATATTGAGTCTCACTGAGGTTTTATTTCCTTTTGATAAATTGTTTATCATTTCAAGTATTTGTTATTGTCATCGTACTAGATAGAGAATTCATGGACAAAATGATGTGGTTTACTTGCTTAATGAAGATCCTGTAACAATGTTTAATAATATCAGCCATTTACATTCATTTACCATTTGTATGTCATTGCGACTATGTATATTCTGGGTATGGTTTAGGATTATATATATATATATATTTCAAGTATATCCTAAGTTATGCAGTGTAGTATGCATTTTTATCATCATATTGTCTTTGGTAAAATTAATACGAGATTTATGATTTATGGAAACTTATCATTTCAAAGACTAATTGCACTTACAATGAGCTTGATGGAGATTGTTCAACTCCATGATGCAGGCCCTGGAGAGAATATATGCACAACAGGAGTAGAGTCAGGTACATGTAAGATACCCTGATGGAGGCTGAGAGAATGGCCAAATACATTCAGGAAGTCCATAGTTTGCTTATGAGAGTGGCTATGTAGAGCACAATTGCTGGACATGGTCCAGTTTCTTCCTCTCTCACTCCAAAAATGGTCTGGTGTCATGTTAGCCCTAATGCATGCACCTGGTTTAACTTAACTTGGCTTCTTCATTCAATCTGGTGGTATGGTCAGAACCCATCAACCTGAGGCCTAGCACAATTATTAGATGTCTATGCACCATGAGATGTAGTATGGTAACCTTTCCATAACATTCTCAGGCGTCATCATGGACACATAACTAAATTTGGCCTTGATCCAGACATATAGTGGTAAAAAGTGTTAGTAATGTCATAACTGTCTCAATTTTGTATTGCGTATGGATATTAATATCCTCCAAAGGGGGGGCTCAAATATGCTGTATATATCAAGTTTAAATTTGTTTTGTATATTTTGAAGAATTTTCATTATGTAATTTGAACATTTTTGGACAATGCTATGCTAAAGATTAATGAAAATCCAGCAGTTCCAGAGACAGCCAGAATCCAGACCAGAGTCCAGTTCCCCTGATGACATCTCAACCCTCCTTTGAAGACAAGACTTTAAGGACTTTAAATGGACATTTTTGTTTTTTGTTTTTCCTTCTGTTACTATTTACATCATCTGTAATATGTATTTTCCCTTTCCTATATTATTATTAGTGTATTGTTTGTCAGCATCGGTTATGATGTTCTGGTTTTTTATTTATTTATTGTTTATTATTTATTGTTCCATCAAGGAAACACCCTGTGGTTCTTGATGAAACAAAGGGGGGAATGTAAAGAATTAATTGTTATTTGAGGGGTTTTTGACCCCATCTTTTGGTTAGAATTAAAAAACAAAAAACAAACCTTGGTGCATGCACTGGCCTGGGGCTCCACAAGCTGCACAGTGCCCCACCCACTAGTTGTAGCCGTCGCCATGACGCTGGTACCTCATGTCATCACCACACGCCACCGCCTATATGAGCCTGGCAAAATTATAATGATTGGAAGCCCAGTGAAGCCAGTCATGTGACTGTCAGAGTGGCCAGCCAATTGGCTGGGGGCTGTGTGTGGTCCGCCTGGGGTCTGCTGGGAAGAAGGGAAGGTTTTCGCCATTCTAGCTTGAAGCTAGAAGGTGACAGGATGCTGCTGTGTATTCTCAGCTGATTCCTCGGCGGTGGTATTGTTCAGGTTGTATCATTTTCCCTTTCCCCATTTTATTTCCTTTCCCTTAATCCTACTGATCCTGTTTGTGTTTTTTTAAGTTCATTCTTGTTAAATAAATCCTGCTCTGTTTTGAGGGAAGCTGCTGGTCTCCTTCCTTGCCCCAATATTGCGGCAAGCTGCCTAGCTAACACTCCCCAATTAAAAATTGGTCCCTACAGTTTAAAGGGTACTCAATGATAACAAGCCAGTCAACAGGTGAACCCATCAAGTATCATGAGATCTATAACTCAGAGGATTCCTGTTGGAACCAAATCCCCAAAGGAGGCGGAGGAGAGAGTAGTTTCTCTGTTTTGATCTTCTCCCAACACCTCCACCCATCCACTGACCATGTCATCAGAGAGATTGGACCATTAGAGACTGACATCCCCGCTTTTGTTAGGGACACACAAATGAAAAACATGAATTTAATATTTAAATTAATATTTAAAATCAACAATCAATAATCAAAAGTGAAATGATATCGGGTGAAAAGTAACCAATTGGAGTGGATTAATAAGAAACTACCTAAAAAAGATAATTGAATCATATTTTGAGAGTGAAAGGGAACAAATTTAGTGGAGAGGACAATCCAAACTGGAGCAACCAAAATGAAAATAAGCCTTTGAAAAAGTCCCTCACAATACCCTTGCAAACAAAAGAGAGACTTGTACATTGAATGATAATAAAGTTAACTGAATTAAAGTGATATGAGTAAACATACTAAGTATGATATCTAGTGCTGACCTGCTAACCATTAGTAACCTGGAGAGGGTCAGAAAGAGGGTAATCGGGACTAGGAAGCACGTTTTATAAGGATTCAATTGAATCCTGTAAGGATTTGGTTGAAGAATCTCAGTATGTCTAGCCTAAAAATGGAAAGATGGTCTTCCAGGAACTGCAGGGTTATCATGTAGCAAGATTAGACTTAGACCGCATGGCTACATAGAGCATAAATGAGAGATGGGAAGGAATTGTAGAGATGAGAGAGGGGCACTGGGTTAATATGAGGAAAACGTTTAACCATCTGATCTATCCTAAAGGGGAATGAGTTGTCACAGTAGGTAATGCATTATCTGGCCTTGGAGGTCCAGTATTTTATCCTGGCTGAACACTTCTTAGGGATGTTGTGAAGGACATTTTTATTCAGTTATGGATTGAACTAGATAGCTGCTGAGGACCTTTCCAACTTAAAGATTCTATCATTCTAGGAATGATCAAAATATGGTCAAAGGAAACCAAGTATGTTTGTTTTCCTAGAGTAGGGGCAGTGAAGAAAAGGAGAATGGGAAAAAGAATCAACATGAATGATTATAATCAGTCAATATTCTACTGGAGTGAATGGCAATTTTCCTTAGCCTTAGTTCTTTAGACCATGTGAATTACATGGGATGGATTACAGAGAAAGAACCTAAGATCTGTGATGGTATGCACCTGGCTTGAATGACACTAAATTCAATTTAAAAAATGTTTCACTTCCTCATTTTCATCCTCATAAAGCAACCTCATAATTGCCTTATGCAAAATCTGTTCCTCTCCCATTGGCTGTTGGTGCTTTATGATGGTCAAGGTAACAACAAAAAATGACAAAAAAGGAAAAACCAATACATTCTCATAATGAAGGAAATGTGTAGATCTGGCCATAGTCTACTTGATATATTTGTCTTGCATGTGTATATAAAACATGGTACATTCTGTTACTAAGACAAGCTGCTGCTAATTGGTGTAATGAACACTGCAAATCTGATCTACTTTTTGATGTCAAAACAAAGAGAACAACGTAATGTCAAGGATGTCAAAACAGCCTGATATTATTTATTCTTATTCTCTTCACAGTTTTTTGTTTTGTTTTGTTTTGGTTTGGTTTTTGCTTGCTAATATCCGAGTGTCTTGGAGTTAATCTATAACATGTTTTGCTAGGAACATAGCCAAGCAAACCTGACCTTTCTTGTACCAACCCTTGTGTGACTCCCCAAACACTCTCCCCTTACTCAAAAAACCCCCCAAAAACCAAAAAATAACCCTCCTTTCCCCCAACAAAAGACTCCAAGTAAAATAGCTCCAATGAGACATTAGGGAGTTACAGGCAGGGCTAGTGAAGCTATTCTGCACTCATTTGGAGCACTGAGCTTCCATTAGAATTTCCATGTAATTCTATGCACACATCTAGATGTGAATCTCTCTCTGAGGCTATACTCAGAAATGACTTACTATATGCTGGGAAGTACACGACTCTCCTATGTAACTTGCACAAAAATCAATTTTCATTAACAAGAGCCTTGGTGTGCAATAGGGAGAGTGAATTTGCTATATGGAAAGATTAAAAAAAGAAGAAAAAAAAGAACAAGGGGCAAGAAACATAACTAGCATGACGGAAAGGAGAGAGCTCTGACACAAATGCCATCCTGAATATTTTTCACCCCACCCCCTTTTCTGAAAAGATGGATGAAAACATGAAGCAGCCCTTAGGCAGATTATTCAAGCAGATCCTGACAATGGCAGCACTTGGGGGTTAATCTTTACATAAGAATAAAATGGCTTGAAACAATTTCTCCAATGTACTGGATGAGGATCAAGAATCCTTTTCTTAAGTGTCAGCCATCCATGTCATCTTTTTTCCACTTGCTTCTGAAAATATAGAGATAGCCACTGGTCTTCAGACAGGAGAAATGTTGTCTGTATTGGAGCCACCTGGGATGCTTCACTAGGTAGTGAAATGGAACATGTAGTCCAACTCTCTGAAATCTACCAGCCTACTCCACTAGGTCACCCAACTATGAATTTTCATTCAGAATTGCTGTTTCCACCCAGATATCTTACCCCAGCCCACCCTAGAGAATCTCCTTCCCTCTTCAAGACCCCATTTACGTGATACCATAAACATTTAACAGTCAGAAACTTCTTTGAACCTTTTCAGAATTCAAGTGCTGGGTTTATTCTACACCGGTCACAGACGCACGTGAATATTACATATAACACATCGTGAATCGAGATTGTTGCTAATTTTGAGACTGGTCAGCTAATATTTATATTAATCAGAGAAAATTGAATATTATATTTAAAGAAATATTTTCATTGTTCTTTGTCTCATAAGATTCCTAAATATCAATCCTTCAAGCATGAGTCTGATGCCTTTCTTCTCAATATTAGATCAACATCTAACCCTATACACAATATTCAAAGACTTGATTATCCAAAAGTCATTTTACCTCAAAATGTATGTGATAATTTTTACTGCAACAGATTTTCCCCTAATTGTTTTATGTAGGCCAATATTAATTTCCATTTTTCAAAGAAACATGATTTATGTATTGGAGGGAAGAAATCCAAGAATAGTCTAAATATGTATGGGGTAGGCAGGGGAAAGGGAGAGATATACACTCATAAAGAACTCAGTGGCTGCAGATGCCAGTAGCAAGAGTGCCCTCTATCAAAAATATTTTAAACATTTAAAATCACTTCTGATGTGGGAAGGGTCAGAAAAGGGTACTGGTCTGACTTGGGATGTTTTCTTCCCCCTCTTGCACTTCAGACCTAGGCTTAAATATACCATAATATTGTTTTTGTGCTTTAAAAGTTCAGCAGATGGAATGTGTTGTGATGTCACTAGGCCTGTTTTTTATGCCATGGACCCGTCTGCTAACCAACCAATCCAATCGCGTTCAAGGCATGGGCCTAAATAATCCTTGTTCCTAAGTCAATTATTTGGAAATAGAGGCCATAATGTGAGATTTACTATGATACTGTTAACTTTGTAGTGAATTGAAGTGTTTGTAGCATCTGTAAAATTGACTGATAGTTTCTCATCCTGCCAGCAGTTCTGCAGAGAATAAGACTTTTATGTTCAGAAAAGAAGCAAGGTCAAACAACTACAAAAGGTGGGCTGGAAATGCTCCTTCTGATCCTGCAGAAATATACTGGTCTAAGCTGTGCTTCAAAGAAGAGGCTGTGAGAGGACAGGGGTAGTACCTGGAGCACAAAAGAGCCAGGGTCGTGCCCTCAGCAAAACAAACACATGCTAAAAGATTTGAAGGATTGATGAGATGGCATAAGCTATTCCACATGGTCCATTCCATGAGGTACAAAATACCCTTGCACATACTAGACAAGGATGACCCACACTGTAGTACTGAAGGGTGAAGAAGAAAATTGGAGTGACCACATGTGCAGTAAGTTTCAATCTTAAAACAGAGGTATGGGTGACAAAATTCCAGCACGAAGTGCCACCTGGAGGCCAGAGAACCTGGTTACCCCTAAAAACTGGCCTTACGAGAAGGATTTAAAAACATTTACCCTTTACCAGTAGAAAAGAAAATGAGGGTTTGTGGATGTCAACACCCCGAAGGAGTAAAATGGAAGCACTGGGTCCTGTAACTGATTCACTATTGTTATGATTTTGCCATGTTCATCAGCTGGTTACCATAGTGGTTTTTTATAATAAAGCAGGAGGTTCTACTGGATCCATCAAATAGCCTGCTTTTATTGGCATGCATTTATTGTAAAGAGTGCTTAAGTTTCCTAGGAATTTTGACTTGTTAGATCTTTCATCACTTCTCTCATGCTTTTCTGGTAGTTATTAGCTACATGGTGGGTGGGCCATACTTTCTGACAGTCTATCCACTTGCATGATACCCTATAATTTCATTGCATATTAGGAGGGGTCTGAGCTGGCCTATGAGACTCCTCTACTTTGAGTCTTAATTAAACTTGTTTTAAAAAACTACCTTTTTTGCGACACTTGTTAGAGGTGGTTAAAAGGTTCGCCTGGGACAAAGAGGGCAATGCCACGATCAGTGACAGGATGACTAGAGTCAAGACCTGGGTAGTAAACAATGACTCACAGGAAAGTAACTGTATCCACTTGACCCGCTAACACAATGGAGAACATACTCGAAGTTAGGAGCATTATGAAAACACATGCAAATATACATACATACACACACATATATACATATATATGTATGTAAATACGCATACTGGAAGTTAGGAATATATGTTAGTATAAAACAATATATAGTGATGTATGAATATGTATGTATAGTTACTATTATCTCATGCAAGTTGTTCCTCTCTAGAACATCGGCCTGTGTGATTTGAGATCCTTTAATACATGGTGCAATACCCTTCATAGTGTCTCATTGGTATTGAGCTTTTCTTATATATACCCCATTCAAATGAAACAGAATAGCTAATTTCCTTGGAAGACAGTTGAGGAAATGTAGGGGAGTCAATGAACTTCACATTATAAGTCCCTATGATTGGCATGTAACAGTCTCAGGGATCAGGGAAGAGCCAGAAGGAAGAGAAGAAGAGGAGGAGGAGATGAAAGAGAAGAGGAGATGGAAGAAATCTGTAAAATTTCCAAAGTAACATTATATACTATATACATATATTGTTATGGGAGTCACAAAAATCATACATATTTTATTCACATATAGTATGTATAATTTGGGGGGGAAATAATGTATAATGTATTATTTTGAGAATTTTATGGCTATCTTCATCATCTTTCTCTTCATTTTCTTTTTCTTCCT
Organism: Dromiciops gliroides; assembly: GCF_019393635.1. Lineage (NCBI taxonomy): Eukaryota > Metazoa > Chordata > Mammalia > Microbiotheria > Microbiotheriidae > Dromiciops > Dromiciops gliroides. The sequence continues at coordinate 42,773,233 of NC_057867.1, forward strand.
CCCTTTCTTCCATCTTTTTCTCTTCCCTGGTTCTCTAAAAGTAAAACTGTACCTATATGATGCCAAGCATAGGAATGAAAAGAGTAAAGTTCTATTCTATGTGAATGAGGCCTCTGTGACAAGTGCCCAATACCAATGAGACAGTTAGAAAAGGGGCTACACCAGACCTCAGATCTTGCACAGCCTCTATTCTAATCAAGATCCACTGTGGGCAATATTCTGGAGAGGAATGGCCTGCATAGGACTACTGAAACTGCATACTCCAATTTTCTACCATCATCATGATCCATACAACATCCCCCTCCTGTACTCCCTGCAACATACACCACCCTCATTTACCTGACTAGTCCTACTCCACCAAAAATTCAAGGGTAAAACTAAAGAAGGCAGCCTCAACCTCTGCCTGGTGGATACTTTAAAGTATGTGTGTACATACATATGCATATGAGTAGATATCTGTATATACACATGTGTGTACGTATGTGTGTGTGCATATACTGGCATTTTTTCATCATTAAGATTTTCCCCTACGCACTTATCTTTCCACTTCCTTCAACATTTTTCCATGCCTCTCCAATATTTTGCCATCTTTGCCAATTGTCTAGGTTTGTGGCGAAACTTTAGAGTTGATTTAATTTGCATTTCTCATTTTATTATTAACTTAGAACATTATTTCATATTGTTATTAGTTTGCAATTCTTTTCTGTTCAAAACTGTTCACATTCTTTGACTGTGGTTATGTTCAAATAAACTCTTCATCTTTTTTGTGGCTCTGACTCATATCCAATCCTTAAGTGACACTCAATGCCTTCAACACTGTACTGGTTCTAGCAGGGACTGCCTCTGTTTATGTTTAATCAATCCCATTTATTTTTCTGACCTTTGTTTTCCTTAGTGTCATTTCCACTTGCTGATCATAAACTATGATTATTGAATCCACACGTGATAGCTTTATCATTATTGATGGAAAATAAACTGTTAGAGTTTGTTTATAGAAATCTTTACAGATACTTTAAAATTTTTCATCAGTTCTGATCGAACACTAAAATAGCTTTAAATGATTGCATTTTACCAAAGTTGCTATGAGTTTCTCCCCTGCCCCCTCCCCATGGCTTCTTACTACTTTATGGGATAATACTGCTCTTCTACTATCCTCATTTTAAGTTCATAAGATCTACTTTAATTTCGAAGCCAGTATTTCTTTTGGCTTTAATACTGCTCCAGTTGGCAAGGAGAACAAGTATTTGCCACCTAAGTTGAGTTTGAGGCTTTTTTGGCATCATGATGACAATTGACATTTTTTAAAAACTTGCTTAAGAAATGGTTATAGATTGGTCAATGTCTGCTCCTTAATCTATTTCCTATTTTTCAGAGTTAACAAACTGTCCAAATAAATGAGGGAGAAGTTGCCTCATTGTTTTCTTTTTATTCTTTCTTCTAATTTGGTATTGACTTTTATTTTTGATCTAGCAAGGCAGCAGCCTGACTGTACAAAGACAGCTGGTTTGGAAAGGACTCCCATGTCAGTACCCAGTCATTTTCTAGCTTTTAAAATATAATAAATGTCATTTTTTTGGTGCTCATGATGTCGAGTCCCTCCATATTTTCTTCTCAAGTAAGGTTATCATTATTTTTATACACACACACACACACACACACGTGTGTGTGTGTGTGTATGTATAGGTGTGAGTCTTCCATGTAGTCAATAAGCTTTTGTCCTTTTTTGTATCTTATTCTTGAACCATGTTTCCCAACATGATTTTTTCCTCTACCATGTCCACATTTGCACTATTTATTACAAGGCATCTTGATTTAATTAGGTGGGTCTTACTGAATTCTTTGTAGAAATTCTCTGTCATCTTCTGCAACAAATGCTAGTACATAATCTACAAATCATTTCATGGTCATTTTGTAGATGATTATCTCAAGCACTACAATAGGAAATGACCCAATGAGCCATGGAATTATGCATACTGAGACGCATGATACAAACAACTTTGCCAACTCCATCACTTGATTCTCCATGGGAACCATCCCAAGATATAGTTCTAGTCATGCTACTGTTACTGGCACTGTAGATGGGAAGCACACCAGACTAAGGACCATCTAGATACATGATATTGTCAACTGAAGTAGGAGAGCTTAGCTAAAGAATTCATCACTAAAAGGCCATGGAATTTTTTGTACCTTGATGTAATATATTTCTGTAAGTATAGAAACTTGATCAGAAATTGTTTTAAGATCTTAGGCATTACCTATGTGATTACAATGGATAAATGCAACACATTTAGATTTTCAGCATATTTCTATGGTCAAAGTATAAACAGGATTAATATGTTTAAATAAAGTAAAAAAAACATTTTTTGGGTACAAAAAAGAGATAATAAATAGGTGAGCATGATGGGAGACTTTTTCTGACTAGGTTTGAAGGGTATAGGCACATGGAAAATAAATGTTGTTAGTAAAATTATATAGGAGGCAGCTAAATGGCTCAGAGTAGAGTGTTGGGCCTGGAGTCAGAAAGACCTGATTTCAAATCTGGCCTCAGACACTTACTAGTTGTGTGACCCTGAGCAAGTCACTTAACCTCTGTTTGCCTTAATCCACTGGAGGAAAAAATGGCAAACCACTCCAGCATCTTTGGCAAGAAAACCCCATCAACAGTGCTTGTATGCCATGGTCCACAAGGTCATGAAGAGTTGGACAGGACTGAATAACTTAATAGCAGTCAAATGATGTGGTGTTTCCCTTTTCCATTAAATTCTAATAATACTTGGCCACTTTCCCAGAGAGAAGTAATGATTTTTCTTTAACTGCCCCCCCCTTCCCCCTTTCTATATCACTACCAGAAATTCAAAAGAGTATTGTTCCTCGGAAATGCAGCAAACCAAATTCTCAATCTCTTTGGCGTGCTGACAACTGGAAAACAAGGTTCACAAATTGGGCTTTTTATTTGACTATCAGTAAGTTTATGTATGATATTGCTCATTTCTCCATTTGGTTAGCAATGGTAGTAATTTGATTTTTACATTGCCATAAAGGTAAAGGTTGGAGTTTTGACAAATTAATATCCTGTAAAAATACACTGTGAAAGTGCAACAATTCACTTCATACAATGAGCAGCACAGCAAGAGAATGATCACCAAAATATATGTCTAACTGATACTTGAGTGAAGCTTTACCTAAAGAGGACGGGTCTGACCTCTATGAGGGGGTAGTAGCTACTTGTGCTCCAGTAAAGAATGATTTAGGGGGCAACTAGGTGGTGCAGTGGATAAAGCACCGGCCCTGGATTCAGTAGTACCTGAGTTCAAATCTGGCCTCAGACACTTGACACTTACAAGCTGTGTGACCCTGGGCAAGTCACTTAACCCCCATTGCCCCACAAAAACAAAAACAAAAAAAATAACAAAAAAAAGCAAAAGAATGACTTAGAATCATAGATGACTCACCTGAATGAATCGGGTGAGAGCTCAACCGATAGAGACCAGGCAAAAGAAGAGTCAAGTAGTTGGAGCTTGTGGCTTTTTGATGTGGAATACTGATCCAGCTACTAGTTGACCAGATAGCAGTAGAGACTATCTTGTCTTCCCAGGGCATTCATCTATTAATTAATACACAACTGTTTATTAAGCATCTACTATTGCCAGGCACAGTCTGGGTGTTCAGGACACACGTACAAGGATTGGAGAAGTGAGAGGCTTGAGGCAGAAAGACCAATGGGATGGTAATTAAATCATTTAAATAAAAGGTGCCTGAACTACATGGAAAGAAAGGATTAGGTGAGAGGTTGTGAAATTAGGAATGCTAAAATTCAGCAAGTGCTTGGATATGTGGGGTAGGGAAGAATGAATAATCTTGGATAATGCCAAAATTATAAATCTGGTAGAATAGAAGACAATATACCTTTGATTTTTGTTTTTGTTTTTTTGTTTTGTTTTGTTTTTTGGTGAGGCAACTGGGGTTAAGTGACTTGCCCAGGGTCACACAGCTAGTAAGTGTTAAGTGTCTGAGGTCGCATTTGAACTCAGGTCCTCCTGAATACAGGGCCGGTGCTCCATCTACTGCACCACCTAGCTGCCCCAGACAGTATACCTTTGAAAGAAGTAATCAAGTTTCGGCTACACAACTGTGTCCACTCTTTGATCCAGTAACACCACTATTAGGTCTGTATCCCAAAGAGATCAAAGAAAAGAAAAAGGATTTGTATGTATAAAAATATTTGTAGCAGCTCTTCTTGTGGTGGCAAAGAATTGAAAATCAAGAGGATATCCATCAATTAGGGAATAGCTGAACATGTTGTAGTATAAGATTGTGATGTAATACTACTGTGCTATAAGAAATGATGAGCAGGACAGTTTCAGAAAAACCTGGAAAGACTGACATGAACTGATATAAAGTGAAGTGAACAGAACCAGGTGAACACTGTACATAGTAACAGCAATACTATATTATGATCAACTGTGAAAGACTTACCTACTCTGATCAAGACAATGGTTCAAGACAATTTGCTATCTGCCTCCAGAGAGAGAAATGACAAATTCCAGGAGAAAACTGAAGTATAATTTTCTCACTTTATTTTTCTTGCTTTTTTGGGAATATGGCTAATGTGGAAATATGTTTTGCATGATTTCAGATATATAATTGATATCATATTGCTTATCTGCTTACTGGGTAGGGGAGGGAAAAAATTGGAACTCAAAATTTAAAAAAGAAATAGGAAAGTTTGGAAGAAAAGATGATGAGTTCAGTTTTAAACACAAGCTTAACATATTCCTAGGAATTCAATTTAAAATCTCACATAGGAAATTGCTGATGAGGACACTGAGGTAGCTATTTGTTTACCAAAATAACATTCACAGGACGATAGTGAACCTCTAAAGATTTTTCAGCCCAGATGACCATTATTCACTTCTGCTGATTCACTTGGGCACAACTGGTATGGATAGAAAGCACTCCTAAAAACGTATGAAGTTTTGAGAAAGTATAATTGAGTATTCAAACTGATTTCCCTGCAGGCAGGGAAAGCTCTGAAACCGGTGAGTTTGGGAACAGGAGTCGCAGATATTGTTTTCTTTTTGCCCTAGAAGGATCTGAAATATGGGCAGATTTCTATTAGACCAGGACCATGAGAGATATTCCTGTTAATGGGTATAATGCAAATGAAGAACTAGCAAAGGTGACTGAGAAGGAACAATTAGACAGATGGGGAAAAACCAAGAAAGATCAGAGTCACAAAAACCTATTGAAAAGAGCACTCAGAAGGAAGGTGATTAACAGTGTCAAATGCTAAGAAGCAGGACTGAGAAAGACCATGAGATTAGGCACTTAAGGAATCATTGGTAACTTTGAGAAGAGCAGTTTCAATCCACTGACGAGTTGAGAAGCCAGACTACAGAGTGTTTAGAAGAAAGCCAGAGGAGAGGAAGCAGAAGCGTCTCATGCACAGAGCTTTCTTTCTTTCGTTTTTTTTTTTAGTGAGGCAATTGGGGTTAAGTGACTTGCCCAGGGTCACACAAGCTAGGAAGTGTCAAGTGTCTGAGGCCGGATTTGAACTCAGGTCCTCCTGACTCCAGGGCTGGTGCTTTATCCATTGTGCCACCTAGCTGCCCCAGACATAGTTTTCTTAAGGAGTTTATCTGAGAAGGGGATAAGAAATACATGAAATTAGCTAGTGGTGGGTCCACATTTGCCTAAGCATTGCATTTTTAGTGAATATCTTTTCCATGCTATAAATAAAGTAAACCTGACCTTCTTCATTGTTCATGTGCCTCAAGCATCTCATTCCATTCCAGTTTCAAACTTGAACTAGTAGACTGGCCTATGTCAGGTCTGGCCCACTACAAGCTAGTTTAAAGCAAAAAGATACATAAAAAGTCAACAAAGCCAAATTAACCTTCTATCACCCAAACCAGAGCCAGAGACTATTTCACATTCATGAATTTTCCTCAAGAAATTCGGAATTTAAATTATCTTCCTGAAAAATCATGATTTCACAATTGCAGTGTCCTAGTCAGGGTGAAAAACAAACTCCTTTACTTATTTATCTAGGTATAGATAATCACATTTGCAGACAGAATAATTGTCCAAGTGTGCACCCGAAGAAGTGATAAAGATACATCATCATTGCTTTAAAGAGGACCTTTGGCAGAACAGCCACTAGTGCAAAGAAGGGCAATGAAAGGCTCAACGTAATTTATCTGAACAAATATCAAATGTAAAAACTATTACATCTTTTATCCTGCTTCCAATTATTACATTACCTTCTAAGAAACTCTTGGACAACAATATATGTTACTCCTTGGGAGTCAAAAAGTAAAAGTGAAGACTTGAATGTCAAACATCTAGCTTGAACTGAAAATATAAACAAAACTATTATTTATAGACTGAAAATATATTTCTTATTCCCAATGTTATCATCAAGGATGACTACATTCTTAAAGTTGAAAATACTGATGTTAGTAACTATGAACATTTTAAAGTTATACAATGCTGGCAAGCAGTAACCAAAAAAATAAATAAATAAGGATACCATTTCCTTGTTTTCAGATACCAAAATAACATATAGAACCTTAGGAGCCTAGTTGGACAAATTCAATAATCTTGCCCAGTATTCCAAGACCAATGGATCTGCTGGCTACCTTTGACTTTAAAAACAGGTATGCATGCAGAAAAGGGAAATGACCCAAAGCACAAATATGTTCTAATCATTCTGACTCAATAATGATGTGAAGGTATTACCCATGTGGGGTCAAATTCTACCCTCTTTCACATCTCTCTCAAAGAAATGTCCATCACTTTCTTTAAAACTCTTTTCAAATCTCTTCCCTGTAGAGTGTTCCCTCATTGACTCTGATTTACACAGGTCATTCCTTTGCTCTGCTTTGCAATCAGTAGCATTTAAAATGCTTTATAGAATATTGGCTCAAGTTCATTTCTCATACCTAGATGCTTATTACATGTGGAAGAAATGAATGTTCTACATTTTGGGTTCTCATAGTACACAATACAGCATTTGAAATATGTGTAGATATTAAATACATACAGAATTAACACATAGCTCTAAAGCAGGGAAATCATTTTTATCTATTGAAGAGTATGTTGTTCCTTTTCAAAGAAGCTTCTCTGAATTCTGAATTACTTTCTGGGCATTAAAACACAAACACCCTTGTCTCCAGAAAAAAATTGTATTTTCGTTTTTAAAATGATCAAACTGAAGCTTTGGTTTGACACTTATTTACCAATTCAAATATTTTTAGCTCCTCAGGACCCCTGCTCCCTAGTGACCAAAAGCAGTATTGCCTCTCAGGTTTTGTGTTCCCCCTTGGCTGAAAGAGTTCCACTCCACTCTTGAACCGTCACCCAGAGATGGGTTTCGGCAGTAGAGTTGCCAGTGTCCCTGTGCTAGCACTGGGGGTTCTGTCATCTCTTTCCATCCAATTTTGCCAGGTCCCCTTACTGTCTGGAGAGCTCCTCAAGTTGCTGCTGCTTCTGTTGCCACCACTTGGTTCTAACACTGGTATTTCATCCACATGGGCTTTTGGATAGTCTCTACCTCCGTGGCACATATTTCTTTTTCTAACCTCCTAAGCTGTCTTGGGCTAGAAGAATATCTCACTTACCTTTTGTTGTCTCTGTCTATTCCAGAATTTGATTTGAGGCATTAATTTTAAAGTTGTTTGCAGGGAAATGTTGGGAGAAAGCTCAGCTGGGTGCTTTCTTTACTTTGCCAACTTGGCTCTACCCCTGAAGTCTAAATCTATTTTTTACTCCACTTAGGTCTCGCTATCCTTAGTGTGACACCTACATGTCACACAGTACAGCCAGAGACATGGAATAGGCCTAAGGCTACACTGTGTAGGGATTAAATAGACCAATACACCATGTAACTTCCTAGCATAATATGCTGAAGTTTGGAACACCACAGTGTTAATGAATATATGTTTGCTGATTTCATCCTGAGATGTGTCACTTATTGATGGCCCAAGAAAATTCTGTTTCCTGGTCACAGACTACCCTCCATCTTAGTCAGCTGTCTCAACAAGTTGTATCATTGATCAGGAAGGATGAGTGATAGTGTTTTGAAGACACAATGAAATCCATCTCCACTCCTGTAAAAAAAAACAACTGAAAGGGCACACCCCACTGATAAGGGACCAAGGACACCATTTTCATGTATGTGTAGCACGTATTTTCATGTATGTGTAGCACTTGAGGGCCAAGGAACATGTATTTCTAGAACCAATAATACGTCTTTCATTAGTGCAAATTCATTATTTGACTTAAAATATACAAGTTCTGAAACATTTTATTTTATTAATTTCATTCTAACTCATAATTTAACAGTTTAAATTTGATAATTTCAGCCACTTTCAGGATGAATTGGAGTAGTGATTATCCGCCCCCCCCCATTCTTTATAGCTTTTAACTTTACCATGTCATGGAACTTGAAATAGTTAACAAAAATAGCATTCTTCAAAATGATTGATTTTATCAAACAAGTCTCAGTTGGCTTGCAATATTCCTAACTTTTCAGCTCATCACTATTCAATAAACTCTCCAGCTTGTCAGGTTCTTTTCCTCATGATTAATTGATCAAAGACAATGATGACCATAAAAGTGTAAATTGCACAAACTCCAGTACCTTCTGTATTTCTTTGTAGTCCATATTTTCTTGGACAACTGAACATATGTGAAGTGATAAATCTCCAAAAATTGTTTATGAGAAGGTGTACAAAAAATCAAATTGCATGTTAAAGAAACACAATTTATTTGTATGCTAATAAATGGAAGCTTAAAAAAGACAGTCCTGTTATTATAGATGCCTGGTTTCAGTTAAGAGGGGGAAGTGCACATACAACTGAAGCACCTATATGCTCACCCACTACGTTCTAGTTCTGATCTCCTTTGGGGAAAGGCAAATCAAGCAGCACAAAGGCTTGTAGTCAGTGAATGGACAATGCCAGAGAGCTTAAATTTGAGAAGGCTGCATCAACCAAAGAGTGCATCAATAAAGGGGAAAATGTGAAAAATCTGTGTGCCCCTCTTAGGATTTGCTGTCTTGAAAATGGGGACAACTAGATATTTGCATGAGTGTAAATGCAAAGTGGAAGAGTGGAGGATGAATTGCTAAGTGTGAAAGAGGAAGGAAAGAAGCAAAAGTAATGAGGCATTCCCCTTCTGGTCCTCAATGTTCGAGGGGTAGAAATAGGGTTACAACCAGTTAGCACAATGATTCAGGTTAGGTTCATGAATCAGCTCAGCATTTGGTCTAGGGAGAGAATTTGGTTGAGATTTGGGTTAGGTGTGGATTACAGAGCTAGGAAAATTGACAGAGCTGAAATCCTCTTTGGTATTTTGTTTTGCTTAAAAAAAAACTAGCATATTACAAGCCTTTGTTTAAAAATACTTTATAAAAACTAAACTGTGGCAGTTAAGAGAAAGAAATTGACTTACCCAAAGACACACAGCAAGACAGCAAAGGAGGGTCAATAGAATTCACAGGTGGTCTGAGTTTCCATTAAGCTACTCTCTCAACTTCACCATCTCTGTAATAAAGAATGCACATCAATTATTCGACTTGTATAAAATATCCATTATGGTGTTTGTTTTGAAATTCTTCTCTGCTTATAAGCAAGTATCATTCAAGGCTGGTGGGAACCACAGAACTAGAAGATCTCAGTCTAGGTCTAGTCACTGTTGTTAACATCTCCCAGGAATAATTCTTCCCCAACTTCCTACAAACTAGCACTCCAGTAGGGTGATGTAATGTAGCCTGTAATTTCACACACATCCACATCCACACCCCCTTTTGCCCCACCCCCAATCCATTCCTGCTCTAGCAGGTTGTTGAGAAACCAACTTTTCTGGCCTAAATATACATCATTAGATTCAAGAACTTAAGTTTAGGATTACCCAAAGGGCAATGAAGAGGTGCACAGGGCATATTAACAGGATGAAATACCTTATAAATGACATCAGAGAAATCACATAAAGGAAGATCTCCAAGAAATGTATAATTGAAAAATAAGATTAGTGGTTCATTTGGCAAGAGCAAAGTATAACCAATGCTCCACTGCTACCCCTGGGCAATCAGGAGAGCTCCAGGAAGGTTACAGCACACTGGAATGAATTCCCTGTAGTGAAATTACAGAAAATCAAAAGGCACAAAGGATGGGCAAGCATGGATGGCTTCTAATCTTTATCAGCAGAGGGAATACCTACATCACAAAACCACAGAGCCACTGGAATATCTGAGCAGTAACAATTAAGTATTGTGGCACTGTCTGCAGGTAACACAGTTTAAAATGCATCTCACATTCCAGGGCAGTGTACCACATTACCCAGAAAAGGTTTGGATACATATGCAGGGTTGAGAACAGATAAAGAGTGTAAATAATGAAATTATTCTCTACTTCACCAATGGTAATATTTTGTTTTCTGCAAATTATCCTTTCTTTGTTTTTCTTTCATATAATGAAGTGAGACTTGGACCATGGAAATACTGCACAGAGGGTCTAAGATGCCAGCAGTGGCCACCACACAGTAGATTTTTTAGTGACAAGCTTTATCCAAAGTCTAACATCATCTCCAAAGTTTTAAGTAGACAACAAACAGAGAGAACTGTCCAGGGAAGAGCAGGTCAAAGTGACTCTCCAAGATTTCTTCAAAGTAAAGGACTTGCCTTGGCCTCTGATTTTTCTCTCAGCTCATCATTATGGTTTCCCCAGTGCGGTATACAGCTGTCCAATTTCTCTGATGTAGGCAAAACCGCATCAAACCATCAAGGATTTCTTGTCATAAAATTTCACTTGATCATTTTCTTCCTTAAACGTCTAGTTCTCTTAGCTTATCCAAAGATATAAGTGCTTGTTCAATTCTCCTGGTGAGCTTCTAATGGATGGAAACATGGGTAGTACCTTCCCATAAGCACCATACTTCATAACAGCTCTTCAGCTTTGAACTGAAAAGGCCCCTCATTACTGGCTTTGTAATTGGAAATCAGTTGTAATGGGAGAAGTTTTATTGATCCCTTGATTTTTTACTAAGAATCTGATACTTCTTTTCTTTACCACTCCCCCCTTTTAATTTGAAATTCAGTTCAAATTGTGTTAAATATTTGGCAATCTCTGACTGAGTGAACTTAGGTGGTATGGGTTGAGTCTTAGGAGATTAGGCCCTCCTCAGGTCCCATAACAATACAAATCTGCAAATCTGTGTACTGCATTCACACACAGAATATAATGATGAAAAGTTTCTAGTAGTTGCAAATATATTCTTCTCCTTAGTAGCAGGTTAAAGAAAAGGTAATTCATCTCTTCTAGTCTAACGATGCTATCCCAAAGTCCCTAGGCTTGAAAAAGCCCTTTTCCCTTTCCCCCCCAAATTGAACACAAATGATGTTTTCTGTATATGCCATCCTGACTTAATAGGAACGGATAATACACCATATATATACACACACGTATATGTATATCATGTATATGTTAATACACACACATACAATGTATACACAAATAACAAGTGGTCTCTGAAAAGGAGCAAGGGAAACCAGCCTGGAACAATGAACTGACCACCCATAAAAGAAGACCGTCTTTCAGAGGGAGAGGAAGCAAGAAAGCCAAAAAAAGAAAAGAAAAATCCACCCATGCAAACTGACACACAATCCTATGGAAATAAAGAGCTAGCACTGCCTACTCTATGAGCATCTCATTGAACCCCATTTCCCAGTGTCAGCAATCAGGGGGAAGCTGAAGGTGGTATAGACTGAAGAAGCGAATAGAAAGAAAGGAGAGGGATCAGGGTTAAAGGAAGGAGGTAGGAAGAATGCACTCTTGTAGGAGTAATTTACACACTGATTTCGGAGCTCGGCCTCCTTATAGGGACCACACTCCAACCCCTGCGCGCATCATTCTGGGGAGAAATGTGCCCTTTTCACATTTCCGCTTCCTTTTTGCTTCCTGTCAATTCTTGCTACCTGAAGTGTAATTGCAACAGACACAGGGAGGGTCCACTGTGACAGCAAGGTTGGGAGGGGACCTGGGGGGGACATGGCCCTGGCACACGGGATGTTTACGGTCGCACCTCCCGGCAAGGGCTTAATCCGTTCCGTTACCTGGTCCCGAGACCTCCTCCAAGGGAAAACCCGACGATTTCTTCTCCCGAAGAGGAAGAGACTCTGATGATTCTGGAGTGGATGAGGTGGATGGTGAAAGAATGGGCACAAAGAGTCGCTTGTTTTTCACTGGAATGCCCAAGTCCTCCCTGTACTGACTGGTCAGCAATCTCCAGAAACTGCGTCCAAGTCCCCAGCGGGCTTGCAATCAACTGCACCTGAACAGAAGTTTCCAGGAACCCCCACGCCCCAGTTTGCCACCAAAAGGGCCAGAGTTCCGTTGACTGACAGGGCTGAAATCAGGAACACCTGGGAAGAAGTTTCTAGGAACCCCCTCCGGCCAAGGTTCTCCTCCTCCATGAGCAGGATTGCTATCAGTTGCACCTGGACAGAAACTTCCAGGAACCCCTGAGTCCCGTGGCCACAGCCCTCCAGCAGCGGAACTGCAATCAGTCACACCTGGGCAGAGAGAGGGTGCTTTGGGGAGCCGTTCTCACACCAGCACTCTAACTGGAAGGCTAGGCTGGCTGCTTCTTTCCAGTGACTCCCCAGTGCTTCTCATTTCTAGGAGGTCCTTTGGATTTACTCCCGAAATTCCTGGCTGACAAGAGACAACTACTCCTCTATTCTCCATTCAGCCTAGTTCCATCCTCACCATCCTCACCTCCATCTTCATACCCCCCTCCACAAGTTCCCCGTACTAGTCCCTTGCATTGTGTACACACACACACACACACACACACACACACACACACACACCCTCTTGTCTCTACTCCCAGTGACACCTCTTCTCTGCACCCCTTTCCCATCGAGGCAACTCCTCCCTCTCCTCTGGAGAGGAGGAGCTGACCACCTCTTTGCTCCCCATGGCTGCTTCTGGACCATGGCCCTGCCACAGGTACCCAACAACTTATTTTTTGGAAGTCCCCACCATCTTTCCCTTCTTTTTACCAACTTTCCCTCATTCTTTTCTACTGACCCCCAAGACAACCCTTTTCCTGAATGATTTCAGCCCCTGGGTCACAGGTCCCTCTTCCCTGTCTTCGCAGTCTGTCATTCTCAGTGTTCTCAACCAACTCATTCTCCACTCCATCTCGGCAATCTACCAGCAAGGCCTTACCTTGGACCTGTCATTCCTGAAAATTGTTTCCCCTGCAAGGTCCTGAACTCTGAGATTCTCCTCTGTAAACTCTACCTCTAATCCTTCTGCCCATCCCACTTTTGCTCCTACTGAAACTACTCCTTCCCCAACCAAATTCCTCAAGCCCATGATCCTTTTTTATTCTCTTAGTCCATCAACCCCCTTTTGACCTGACTTCCTACCCTACCTAACATAGAACTCAAGGGCCATCACTTGACCTTCCACTGAATCCATTTTGATAACTCCCAGCTCCAGGTACTGCCCACCTTCTGATTGATGTGTTTCTGGGCTATTGAGAGTTGCTACAGAAGGGCACTAAACCAGGATAAACTGGTAGCACCACAAATCTATGCCATGAAACTTCAGCTGGGCCCTCTCTGTTCCTCAGAAATCCTTTCATTATTCCCCTATTCCTTTTGTAGCAGGAGGTGACCAGTATGACCCCCTTATTGAGTGGTTGAGCTGGCACACCTCTCATGGTGATGGATATGTTCCTTACGGAAAGATATGTACCATGCTAGAAGGACCTACTTTAAGTACTTTGATTAAAGTCATTATCTTTTCCTTCCAAGCATTGCCTTTTCCAAACTCCTTCATTTCTACTGAAGGTACCACCATGTTTCTGGTGTTTCCGGTTCATAACCCTGGCATTATCTTCAACCCCTCACATTCCCTAGCCCACATAATATAATCAGTTGCCAAATCTTGCTTTCTACTTCCACAATGCCTCTTGGATCTGAGCTGTTCTCTCCCCTTACCCAGCTACCACTTTACTTCTGGTACTCATTATGTTTCATCTAGATTACTGCATCAGCCTCCTTGTTGGTCTCCCTGCATCATTTCTCCCCATTCTATCCCACCCTACATATTATTGCCAACGGATTTTTCCTTAAATACATATCTGACCATGAGACTCCCCCACTCAATAAAATCCAGTGGTTTCCTCTAAGATAAAATATAAACTTGTCTGTATAGTTTTTAAAGCCCCACACAACCTGGCTGCAAACATATTTTTCCAGCTTTATTGTACATTACTCTCCTTCCTGTACTGCACTCTGCTTCCAAACTGGCCTTATCTCTGCCTCTCACCCGTGACATTCAATCTCCCATCTCTGTGACTGGAATATGCCCCATCTCCTCTACCCCACAAAGTTCCTCCCTTCTCTTAAGATGAAATGCAAGCACCACCTTTTATAGGAGGCCTTTCCTGATCACCTGTTTCCCCCAACTGCTATTGCTCCTCCTCCCAAATTGCCTGGTACTTAACTATTTTGTTTACACTTGTACATGTATGCTGTATGTTTTATGTGTACTTATCTCCCCCATTAGAATGGAAGCTCACTGTAAGTAGAGATCACTTCATTATTTGAATGTGTACCCCCCAGCCCAGAACCCAACACGGTGCCTGTCACGCTTAATTTAAGCAGTTTACTGACTGCTTAATAAATACTTATAGGATGATTGATGACTCCCCAGTTACTAGAACTGCCTCTTGATGATTCGAGAATGACAGGGGATATAGAGGAACCTCCCCTTTGCTGTGTATTATGAGTCCACTTTGGAAGCAGCTCATCTCCCCCTTTTTGGGAAACTCTTTTTGGGCATGTTTTCCCTACTGGGGGGATTTCGATCAAGGAGTGGGGATGAGGGGACACTGAGTGATTTCACTCCTAGCTCCCCCTCCCCCTCCAATAATAATGGCAATTTACTGCATAAAGCCCATGACACGGGGTGACGTATGCTTGCCCAGACAAGCATGACACAGAAGTTCCTGGATCTTCCAATGCATAACTGCGTTCTTCCTTTCTGTTTCCTTTTCTGAGCATAGCTCCGAAGCTAGTAAGCCTGAGAATAGATGTTTATGGCCTTACAAATTACCTCAAGGTTAATCCAGAATTCAAGAGCTCCTGAGTTCCTAAGTTGGTTATGGGTAGCCCAGAGGAAGAAAACTCCAATAAGGGCATCAATCTCAGGGGTGACAAAAGCCACCTGCAGCCAGAGGGATACAGTCATGTGATAAGAGGTAAGGAGATCTGGCCTTTGCCAATCTTCCACAATCATTTTTGTCATTTGCTCAGACAATACAGATCTAAGGTACATATGAAATATCTGGTAGGCAGTCTCACGAAAGGTCTTTACCCACTCAGGTAGCTGAATAATCTCTTTCAATAATTTTGTTTCCCTATATTCTTTTTTTTTTGGTGAGGCAATTGGAAGTGCAGTGGATAGAGCACTGGCTCTGGATTTAGGAGGACCTGACCTGAAGTGACTTGCCCAGGGTCACACAGCTAGTAGGTGTTAAGTGTCTGAGGTCAGATTTGAACTCAGGTCCTCCTGAATCCAGGATCGGTGCTTTATCCACTGTGCCACCTAGCTGGCCCCCATATTCTTATATATGTCTTTATTCCCCTCTAATTTTATATATTTTCTGTGGCAGAGAGCTATCCCATTCCAGATATCCATGCTGTACACTGAGTACTATTATGTGAAGGGATGCTGTTCCCCCTATATGAACAGGTTCCTGTATATGGGAAAACCCCAGACATCAACATACGTTATAACCTTTATTTTTAGAGATTTCGCTGGAATTGTACTGTTGCAGAGGACCCCTGGGCCACAGGCCACAGTTAGATACTGCATTCCCCAGACTGGCTGTTCCAAGCCATTTACATGCTTTTCAAACCCCCCAAGTCTAGCCCACCCCAACCATACTCTCTCTCACTGGGCAATCTGGCTCTCCTGGTCTGAGATCAGCACAAACCAAAGTGATCTTCCTTAGCTTGTCTTCTCCATGCCTACATGTAAAAGCATTATTTTTTCTTTCTTTCTTTTTTTTTTGTGAGGCAATTGGGGTTAAGTGACTTGCCCAGGGTCACACAGCTAATAAGTGTCAAGTGTCTGAGGC
This sequence comes from Dromiciops gliroides, assembly GCF_019393635.1. Taxonomy (NCBI): domain Eukaryota; kingdom Metazoa; phylum Chordata; class Mammalia; order Microbiotheria; family Microbiotheriidae; genus Dromiciops; species Dromiciops gliroides. The sequence goes on from NC_057867.1 coordinate 42,789,394, forward strand.
CGGATTTGAACTCAGGTCCTCCTAAATCCAGAGCCGGTGCTCCATCCACTGCACCACCTAGCTGCCCCCTGTAAAAGCAAATTTTGACATTTTTTTTTTTAAAAACTTTGTGTTCCAAAAATATGGAATGCTTCACGAATTTGCGTGTCATCCTTGTGCAGGGGCCATGCTAATTTTCTCTGTATCGTTCCAAAGTGAGCACAACTTGAGTCCTTTTGAAGCCTGCCCCCTCACCTGTGTCCTGAGTTTCATCCCTTTCAGTCTCCTCTCAGACTTTGCTTCATCAATCAGCCTGTCTCTAGCCTGCATCTTTAATCCCTCAATCTTCACTCACTTCTTCCCATTCTTTCTGCAATCTTGATCATGTCTCCCCTTTATAACAACCAGAAAAGAGTTCTCCCTTGACTGTCCATCCCTCAAGCTTCTCTTCTAACTTTCATCTCCCATTTATTGTCAAACTTTCTGAAACAGTGGCTCCCCTTGATTGATTACTAACCACTTTCTCTTCACCCTCCTTACCTGCTCTAATCAATTGGAAGGCTCTTGAAGGCAGGGATTGTATAGGAGTTATCTTTCTATCTCTACCCCACCTCCCACACAGTGAAGAAATACTAGATGACCACAAAGTCTTATGATACTCTGACCCAGAGCCCACTGGTTCAATAGCTGGGACACACTTCAGATATCCTTCCTGAGACAACCCCCATGGACTGGGTATGCTGGAAGAAGTTAAAAGCATGATGGCATTCATAGAGCTCCCCAATCTGGCTGTTGGGATGTGTTGGAGCCAGCTCATGGTGTATCACAAGAGCTAACTGCTCAATTTACCATATGTGCATTTACCCCCTGGAAATCAGTAAATGTTACAAATCAGCAATTTATTGTCTTCTTGGTTGGGTAGACTTAAGTTGGTGATAGAGAAGATATTATTAATGCATATTAAACTGAAAACTGTCTCAATATTTTTTCAAAGAGCCAGTTGTGAAATTTTTGCTAGCATACCCCTGCCTGGTTCCAATGCACATCTCTGGCTGGCTTCATAATCTCATGTTTGCGCCATACATTGCAGTCATCCCTTTAGTGGTATGGAAGCTCAGAGGGGACAGATGCTATCTCACTTGAGTATTTATATCCTTGTACCATGTCTGATACATAACACGTACAATGAATGCTTACTAAATAAGTGATTGTTTGATTAACCTGGATTACTCATCACTGCTTTAATATGTTTTGCGCTTTCCTGTTCCTGTGTCTGGAATGTTCTTTTTTTGTTTTGTTTTGTGGGGCAATGAGGGTTAGTGACTTGCCCAGGGTCACACAGCTAGTAAGTGTCAGGCATCTGAGGTCACATCTGAACTCAGGTCCTCCTGAATCTAGGACCGGTGCTTTATCCACTGTGCCACCTAGCTGCCCCTAGAAAGTTCTTTTCCCCACTTTCTACACGTTGAAATTTTACTCATTGCTTCAAGGTTCAGCTTAAATGTATCCTTAAGCAGAAGGAAGCCCTGGCTCCTATGAAGTCTCAGGATTTATACTCGTCACATACTCTACTTTGTATTATTTTATTTGTGCTCAGTCTTTATTTCCCCGCATGGGACTTAGGGTATCTTACTGACTCATCCATTCCAGTTATGTGCCTAGAACTGTGGTAGACAAGGACATAGAGGAGAAAAAAACAACACCCGTACCTTCAAGAAGCTTGCATTTTACTAGAGTAAAACAACATATGGACAGATACATTAGTACCCAATATATAAAAAGATCATTGGATGGGGCAGGTAGGTGGACCTGAGTTCACATCTGGGCTCAGACACTTAACACTTACTAGCTGTGTGACCCTGGGCAAGTCACTTAACCCTCCTTGCTCCAAAAAAATCATTGGATAGGAGGTAGGCAGTAATAAGCCACCAGGAAGGGGCTGTTTTAGAAGTGAGGCTAGATCTGATCCTTAAAAGAAAGCAGGGCTTCTTGGAGGTAGAGGGGAGGGGGGTTACATTCCAGACATGAAGGTGATTTTTGTATCAGGATACATATATTCGACACTCTGTTACTATCTGTTGAATCAAACTGAATACTAATGCTATTCTCAGTAGCCCAGCTGAATACCCTCCCTCCCAAAAGTCAATAAGTTCTTCCTCATGTCCAACTTCAATCTCTCCAGCTTTAATTAAAACCTATTTTCATTAAGAGAAGAAATTACATTGTAAAAACCCAATGTGCTCTGCTCCCATTTCTACTGCATGAAGAAGACGAAGACATTTTAATTTGCTAGTATCTCTACCCTTAGATAGCCTAATAAGGAAGATGAGGAACAGAAACAGCAGTACAACCACAACTCTTCTGTAGTTGGATGGATGGATTGAAGAGTGGGAATGGATTCTGGGAAAATATTTTGGAGATCTCTCACTCCTAGACTAGTGGCCTCTTTGTAGAAGGTGGCTGCTTTCATTATTACTTTTGAGCCATCAGCCCATGCCCACTGCAGGGTTGCCTCATGGGAGGGAGAATAGAGGACATGCACCATTCAGTTTGGCCTCTCACAGAGCTTAACCTGAAGAATCATCACTGCCTCTGAGAGTTCAGCTCATCAACCCAACCAGAATGTCTGGTACTGCTAGAGCACCACAGTTCTAAGGCGTGTAATTGGCAGGCTTTGGAGAGGAGCACTAGTAGCAAACAGTTTGTCCTGCTGAGAGCAGTGTGTGATCCATTTATGACAAAGAAATGAAAATCAATGATGAGTTCAAATCCCAACCATTTGCTATTAACATTTCCCACTGCAGATGGACTTCTTGAGGTTCAGCATGGCTCCCTTATTTCCAGGACAACCTGTTCATTCTCTCTATGCAGGGGGTTTGTTTTGACATTACTCTTGTTGTCCTGGTCTCAAAGGACAAGTCTATTCAAACCAATTATTTAAATTTTCCACTGCAGAGGAAAAGAACAAGCCAGATGCTACTATTTCAGATGGATTCAAATTTCTTTGATGGCTTTAGTACCTCATTTGTTGAAGGGAAAAGAATGCTGAATTTCAGATAATAGGAGTCCCAATCAAATTCCAACTGTCTTTCATACTACCTATGTGACTGTAGGTAAGGACCTTTTAATAGGGGAGATGACACATATAGGAGGGTTCAGCATCAGGACAGATGGAAATTTCCTTAGGGTGTTCAAGTAAAAGCGACAGTAATGCTTCTTTTTTAATGTGATTTCCATTGATAAAAACCTTATCCATATCTGATGTTGACCCATTTGATAAAATTCAGGCCTGTTGTGCTAAGAACTTTTCCCTGTGGTCTTTAGTAGCTATAGTAACTGAGAAGGCAAGGACTGACTGCAGAACCGATAGAAGGAGTTGCCAGTTTGCAACTCAATAAGGGTTGTTTCTCTAGGCAATCCTTGGAGAGAAAAGGCTGGGAGCAGGGCCGGTAGCTTGTCACTGCTGCTCAGGGGCTCCTGAACTTACGAGACTACAGGACAACCCGAGGAAGTGAGGTCTGATACCATTAGGCCTGCTTCATCCTAGTGCGTTGGATGGGGGCAAGGGAGGTAGATTACTCCAAGTGCTAAATCCTTTGACTCTAGGTTTCAGATTGAGACCTCACCTTCTTTTAATAATAATGAAGGGGGGAGGAGTTGGTGGCAGCTAGGTGTCTCAGTAGATAAAGCACAGGTCCTGGATTCAAGAGGACCTGACTTCAAATCTTGCCTCAAACACTTGAAACTTACTAGCTGTGTGACCCTGGGCAAGTCACTTAACCCTCACTGCCCTGCCCCCCAAAAAGTACTAACGAAGGGGAGAACAGGGGTCTGAATTCTCTTTTGGGATGCAAGGGTAAAGTCAAAGAATCAAATTTCCACCTGGGGCCCAAACACAGTCCTTGCTGAAAATCTTTTAAATATTTACTACTACATTCTTTTGCCTAAGTATAGTCTAGTGAACATAGCTCGATCTTGGACAATTAAGGTTTCTTTTAAGGGGTCATGATCATTATTGTGAACCCTTTATCCAGGGCTGTGGATGACAATGTTAAAGATGTACAGGGTTAACACATTTCCAAGTAATTTTCTTTTTTTCTTTTTTTTTGGTGAGGCAATTGGGGTTAAGTGACTTGCCTAGGGTCATATAGCTAGTAAGCGTAAAGTGTCTGAGGCCGCATTTGAACTCAGGTCCTCCTGAATCCAGGGCCGGTGCTCTATCCACTGCACCACCGAGCTGCCCTGGTAATTTTCTACATATAGGTCTACTGAATACATATGTATGAATGTGTGTGTGTGTGTGTGTGTGTGTTGGGGGGAGGTGTACAGGCATGTATGCATGCACAAAGAGGGTGAAGAGGTACCTTTTTGAATCTATTTCCAAAAACTGTATAAAATAATAAAAGCTGGGCTTGTTAGATATGGAGCAATATTGCTAGATCACCTTTTTCTTTGGCTCTCTAGGGGAGGCGAGCTGTCATGTACCCTGCCAGTATTGTTGGGCATTATATTACAGGTATCTGAGCTTGGGTTTTACCCCCCCAGCTAGAATGTGAGCAGCACCACTACGTAGCCCAACTGTGAATCTCTGCTAGCCCGGTGCACCTTGCTTCCCATTAGACCCTTAAGAAATGCTTACTGCTGCCTTTTCATGACACAGGGAAGAGTTTTCCGGGATTTAAAAAGAACCATTCAATCTTAAATATCACCCTTTAATTGGGGTTTTAACACATGCACACTAACCCCCTCATTCTAATAGCTACAGAACATGAAACCTCAGAGACAGTGCTGTGCATGCTCTCGCTTCCTGCTTTAGCTAGAAGGGAAATGAAAGTTTTGATTTGTGGAAAAATACATGGAGCATACTGACAAATTAAGGAGCCAGTGGAGAACACTCAGAGCCAAACTCAAGGCAGCTGAGCTCTTGCAGGATGAGATACCATAAATCCACTTTTTCTTATGTGAGTCAAGAAGGGAGCATGCAATAAGTTGGTTAAATAAAAAAAATAAAATTAGTTATGGGTTCCCTCTCAATCCCCCTCCCCCTTTAAAGAATAATGAAATACCAACATGCCAAGTTGGGAGGGTATTCCCAAGACTGAATCAATCTGGGTTATAATCAGAGTAGATCAGGAAGATTTTATAGGATCTCTCAGAAGCCAGTGCTTAAAAACACATAGATATACAGCCAGAAAGGATCTAGGATGTCATCTCGTAAATCCCCCTCCCCCATTTAACAGCTGAGGAAACTGAGGCCAAAAGAGGAGAAGGAACTTCTCCTCAATCACACATAACATCACAGAGCTACTGCTAGAAGAGAACTCATAAGTCAAGGTCATCAAGTCCTCATTTACAGAAGAGGAAACTAAGTCCCAGCGAGGTCAAGTAAATGGCCTACAGTCCCACAGGTAGTAAGGAGCAAAGCCAGGAAATGACAGCATAAAGCCTCTTAAGAGATTAGCTCAGTCAGCTCCTGGTCTTCCTGCCCAGGAATGCACAAAGCAGCCACGACAGAAAATCATTTGTTTTCTTTTTTAAGGTCTCCAGGAAGAGATTTCATCCCCTTATTCAATCATTGCCAGGAGACAAGAGATAGAAGCAAAGTTAGTCAGTCTAATGCTCTCATTTTACAATGGAAAAAACTGAGACCTGGCCTAAGTGACTTGCCCAAGGTCACAAAGGTAATAAATGTCAGAGCTAGGTCTTGAATGTACAAGGTGGTGTGTGTGTGTGTGTGAGAGAGAGAGAGAGAGAGAGAGAGAGAGAGAGAGAGAGAGAGAGAGAGAGAGATTCCTGCCACAGCTTCTGCTGCAACAGGGCAAATAAGGAGGTGATCAGGTAATTCTGCTGGGAAGATGGAGGGGCATCATAAAATAGGCTGGTGTCACTGGCAAAAGATGCAAGCTAGGAAGCCAGTACAGAGAGTGCTGGAGATTTCTTCTTCAAAACATTGAAGAAGAATCAGTGTTTGTGCAGATTAAGTACAAAAGGAGAACAGAAGCTAGAAGCTGTGGAGGATGTGGTGGGCAAATAGACAAGACGACAGGGATCTAGTTAATCAAATGCATGATCGTTGTATTAAAGATATGCAAAAAAAGCACTAGCTGATGAGAACAGCAGGTGTGGAGGTCAGTGGAGAAAAGGCCTGCTTCACATTGGGCTGGTAGCTGGGATTAAGGTTTGGAAAGAAATGAACCCCTCTTAGAAAATTGGACATGCCACTGATTCACTTGGGCATAGCCTCCCTGCCTCTGTGTTGTTAATTTTGATCAGCTGGTCAGAAGCCAGGAAAAGTCTGGTGACTCCTGTCCAGTTTTAAAAAATTATTTATGTCCCCCGCAAGCTACATCAAAGGTCCATACCTTAGGCTTCTTAAGCCTCAACGATCTTTCAGGCATCTGAACTAACACTAGCCTAGCCTGCATTGTGAAGAAACTTAGGATGTTACTTCTACCACAGTTAACTTCTGGATTCACCCTGAACTGCACTAGCCACAGAAGAGTTACAAGAAGAGCAGAAGTGGGGCATACAGCTGTGCCAACAGGCATGTGTGTTGGCACCTTGGTACTTAGGAACTCTGACAAAGAAAAATGTGCTGGCCACATACACTCAATACTCTGGAACCCCAGAGAAACTAAAGCATTCCTGTCTTGGCCACTGATCTGTACAAGCCTATGACAAAATGGCCCTTTAGAAAGGGAGTGATTGCACCATTGTTTTTTCTGTCAATTCCCCTGCATGGAAAGTGGCCTTCTTTTTCATCAGACTTTCCATATGGAGGTGGAGAGGTGGGTGGTAGTCTTTTCCTCATGCTGGCAACATGGTAGTGACTCTCATGTGGCAACTAGAGCATGGGCATCCAGCTAGGCAAATTTGTGCCTGAACCCTCTGCTTGCCATTTTCTAGTTTACTTCTCCTGAGCAGGTGACTGAGTCTGATTCTTGAGACAGATGAGTCTGGGATTGGAGGTGACTTTTTATGTTCAAAGGGTGCTGGGGTTCCATCAGGTGAAGATGACTGGATGCAAGGGGAGTTTCTTCATCAGAGAAAATGACCATTGGCAAGAGGATGAGCTCAAGCTCTGAAACTGAATGGGCAAAAGGTATGAACCAGGATGTATTTGGAAAGTACAGAGCCAACGTAAAAGTGGAGGGCTTATTCAGTAGGCCCAAAAGCTGCTTCATGTTCCAATGTTCAAGATTGGATCTCAAATTGTAACAGTAGTTAGGTTATTTTTCTACCCTTACTTTTTGGGCAGACCCTAGATATGAATCATAACTTTAAGTAAGTTGTCCCAATGATACTCAGTTTGGGGTTTAAATGCTGAAAAGTATCAGAAAAGGAAGCCTATCCCTTTTCATAGGGCAGCCTCCCCTAGGACTAAGCCTGGTCAGAATTCATGCATGGGTCTAGAGCAGATTGACTCCTTAGTGGAAACACAGTGATTCAGTCCCTGGACCCAGAATCAGTTATAATAATTAAAGAAGTAAAAACACACAGTCCTTTACCTAAGAAACTTATAGCAGAGCCAGCTCTTGTTGTTGTTTTGTTGTTTAGTCATTTAGTCTTGTTTGCCTCTTCATGACCCCCATGGAGCATAGTACATTAGGCCCTTCTATCCTCCACCATCTCTTGAAATCTGTCCAAGTTCATATTCATTGTTTCCATGATACCATTTATCCATCACATCCTCTGCTAACACTTTTACCTTTTGCCTTCAATCTTTCCCAATATCAGGGTCTTTCCCAATGAGTCCCATCTTCTCATTATGTGGACAAAGTATTTAAGATTCAGAGTCAGTTTTTGACCTTTCAGTGAATAGCCTGAATTAATTTCTTTAAGTATTGACTGATGTGATCTCCTTGCTGTCCAAGGGATTCTCAAAAGTCTTCTTCAGCACCACAATTCCAAAGCATCAATTCCATGGCACTCAGCTTTCCTTCCACTCCAAGTCACAGACATACATTACTATGGGGAAAACCATATAGTGATGTCTCTGCTTTTTAGTATGCTGTCCATATTTGTCATAGCATTACTTCCAAAGAGCAAGTATCTTTTAATTTCATGGCTGCAGTCACCATCTGCAATGATCTTTGAGTCCAAGAATATAGAATCTGACACTGCTTCCATTTCTTCTACCTCTATTTCCTAGCAAATGATGGGACCAGTTGCCAAGATCTTCATTTTTCATGTTAAGCTTTAAGCTTCTTAATTTCTCTTCACTTTCTTCCATCAAAGTGGTATCATCTGCATATCTGAGACTGTTGATATTTCTCCCAGCAACCTTAATTCAGGTTTTTGATTCATCTGGCCTGGCACTGCACATGATGTACTCTGCATATAAGTTCAACAAATAAGGTGATGATATACAACTTTTTCATACTTTTTTTAAACCAATCTTAAACCAATTAGGTGTTTCATATTTGTTTTTAACTGCTGCTTCTTGGTCAACATACAGGTTCCTCAGGATACAAGTAACATGATGTGGAACTTTCATCTTTGTGGGTATCTGCCACATTTTGTCATGATGCACACAAAGTCTTTAGTGTAGTTAATGAATCAAAAGTAGAAACTCCCTTGCTTTCTCCATAATCCAACAAATGTTGGCAATTTGGTCTCTAGTTCCTTTGCCTCTTTGAAAACCAGCCTGTTCTTTTGGCGATTATCCAGTCACATATTGCTGAAGCCTATAACCTTCCTGGTGGGCAAAATGAGCAGAACTGTTAGGTAATCTGAACATTCCTTGACATTGCCCTTATTTAGAATTGGGACATAAGTGGATCTTTTCCAAACCAGTGGCCACTGCTTACTTTTCCAAATTTGCTGGCAAAATGAGGGCAACACTTTAAAAGCATCATCTTTTAAGATCTTAAATAGCTCAGCTCGAATTCTATCACCTCCACTAACCTAATTGTTAGCAGTACTTCCCGAGGCCCATTAGACTTCTTTCTCCAGGATGTCTGACTCTAGATCAGTAACCACACTATTATTAGATAGTCCACATAAAACAATGAGGGAACAAAAAAGGTAACATATAAGTATGCACTAAGTGCTTTGGCCCAAACTATAAATGTTATGAATTCAGAATAAAGAGAAATTAATTAGGGAGTTGTGCTACTAAAATGGAAATGGAAAAAAAAACAGATTAAGCAACCTAGACACCCCAATAAAGGAAATATTTTCTTTACAAACTCTTCTTTTCAACTTCCACTGGGGCAATCAATTGCAAAATATTAAAGACATATACATAATTTGTCTTTTTTTTTTTTTAGTGATGCAATTGGGGTTAAGTGACTTGCTCAGGGTCACACAGCATAATTTGTCTTTGATATTTGTTATACCTCTTCTGTTACAAGCTCAGTGGCTTTTGAGCCTGAATGGGATCTTAAAATTTACCTAGTCATTATGAGATTCAGAGCTCAAAGTGATGTTAGAGATCATCTAGTCCAAGTTCAACCCCTTCATTTTCTTTTGGTGAGGCAATTGGGGTTAAGTGACTTGCCCAGGGTCATACAACTAGTAAGTGTCAAGGGTCTGAGGCCGTATTTGAACTCAGGTCCTCCTGAATCCAGGGCCAGTGCTCTATCCACTGTACCACCTAGCTGCCCCCAACCCCTTCATTTAACAGAAGAAGAAACTGAGACACAAAGACGTTAAAATGATTTGCCCAAGGTCACATACGTAGAATGTAGCAGAACAGGGGCTCAAACCTAGGCCCACTGACTGAAAATCTAGTGGTCTTTCTACTACAATATTACTATATCCTACCTTTTTCAGCAGCTTCCCTTGCCCCAAGTTGTCTTGTAAAACTGTCCCAGCTTCCCAAGGCCCTTGACTATGGAACTCACTCAGGACTCCATTAACTATACTCTAGTCCCAGACCTTTTCTACTTACATTTAAACCATGTTCAGATGGAATGAAATTAGCATCCCAGTCTTTGATTACTCAGAAGTCACTCATCCAACAACCACAAAAAGATGGATGAGGGACAAGTAGGCAGGAAAAAAAGAAAGAAGGAAAAAGAAATCCTCCAGGTATGAACTGAAGTTGATTAACTTTACTCATAGCATGGATTCTGTCTTGCTCTTAGAATCTATTTGCTCTTACTTTATACACAATAGCACTTTAGGTTCAGAAAATGAAAGGTGGAATTGCCAGAGGGAAGTGCATTGATAGCATTTAGAAATGACAAGGGACAGAGAGGGAGCAGACAGAAAAACTAAACAACAGACACTAGAAATGTAACAATCTGTGACCATTTAGGTGGCATGGCAAACAGCTCTTTATAGTTCAATAGATCCTTAGTAAATGTCCATATTGTTATTCATATAGTAATAATTATTCATAATAATAACCCTGAGTTATAATGAAAAGACCAATTTAGTTTCAATATATTTTGTCTAGGGGAAGAAAGTGTGTTTTCAGAAATGCTTCCAGTTAAAATAACCAATTTTAAAAAGTTTTGGTTTTTAAAAGGGTAAGCCTTAGTTAACTGAGAAATTCACTTATGGTATGTGAACTAAACTGCCTGGTTGTTAATGAGAAGATCAGACATTATTATACAGTGTCTCCAAAGCCTTAATGCAGTTTTAAGCTTTAACAGCTTAAAATAGCTTAAACTTGCACTAAAACTTTTGGGACACCCTGGATATTCACATTTGGAGACTGTGTTGTTTAGAACAGGGTTTCTTAAACTTTTTTCCAGTATGACCCCTTTTTGTCCAAGAAATTTTTATGAGACCCTGGGTATGCAGGTATATGAAATAGGTATACATAACCTTTTACTGTTTCCACATTTTTCTTGACTCCTACAATCAGTTAACTCGACCCCCACATTCAGTTACTTGACCCTGTATGGGGACATGACCCAAAGTTTAATAAGCTAGTATTTAGAACACTCAAAGTTTTGTCTCATATCAGTGACAGAATAGGTATCCAAGTTCAGAATCTCAGTCAGCCCAAGGGATAAAAACTACTGGCTTCTAAGGTAGTTGGAAGATTAATGAGATAGTATCACTTAAGTAAGCACTTGGAAATCCTCGATGCAATGTCACCAGGCTGTACTTTTAATCCTAGATTCTTATGTGGTTAAAGGATTATTAGCACAATACAAACACTAGCCATATTTGTCACTTACTGAGAACACCTGTCTCCCTTAGAACGTATTGCCTTAATTCTCTTGTTTTCTCTTCTTCCTTTGTTCCCTGCTGTGACATCTTGGAAAATACATGAAAAGTAAGAGCTAGCAGTAGAACAGAAACTAATGTCTTTGTGTGCATCTTCAAAATTTTAAAAAAGAAACAAAACCATCAAAAATGTATTTGGACTATCTTGTTGAAAATCAATATGTTTTTGCAATTTTTATTAGTTAATCCAGTCATTGGACTTAGATTCTTAATACTGTTCTTGATTTCTTTCAAAAGCATTTTGTTAATTTTGAAATTCATTGCTGTTATGTTTTGTAACAGAATCCAATATGTTATCGTGATTTGGATGTATCCCCTGAACTCTTAAAAGCTATGCTAGTCAAGTATAAACTAGCTAGTCTTACCAAGCTTGAAAGGTTTGCAACAGTTGGGCACACAACACTTGGGGCAAGTAGTAAATTCAATATGGTTTTATTTAGTGGCAGCAATCAGCACATTTTTGTGATACTAGACTGACTCAGAACATTTGATGTTGACCAAATTAAATCAGAATGAGGTCTTTTACCCACCTTTTAGTTAGGTCTCTGTCAGCTGAATGCTGTATTTCATGCAATGTCTATTTCATTATTCTCTTATTGTGTTTTTGATTCTGTGATTTTTTTAAATAATAGATTACTCCAATGTCATATGTAAAAGCTTAAGTTCTTAAAGAGCACATGTTGAAGCCTGTTAAAGATAGAGTACTAGCTGCTGGTATGTAGAAGTCAAGTGTTCCAGGATTAATGACACCCAGAGTGACACAGGATCAATCATACTACTGTGCAAAGGAACTATTATTGTGAAACAGACTAATTTAGCCTCAAAATATAAGCAAAGACTTTCAAAGGAACCTGGCAGCTGGAGAAGTTTATGTTGATTCATCAAAAGTGGTGTTGGGGTTTCTTGAATTTCAAAGAACAGTGAGAAGACTAGTAAAAACCAATTGCTAATTGTTGCTATGAAGGAAAAAAGTGTTGGCATGTACAAGACAATAGAAATACTGGAATACTAAAGATTGAAAAAAGGTAATTTTTTTCTGATGAAATTTTGTCATTCAGAGCTATACCAAAACTACTGTTGGAAGAAATTCAAATGGTCCTATTAGATCGTCTTTATCAGATTGTAAAATATTCACCTTAAAGTATATTTTGGGTATTTTTACTTTACTTTTCATTTAAGATTTGTCCCCAGTGAAGAATCAAATATATTGATAAGAAACAGAATTGTTCCAGAATTATAGAAATGTACAAATGGAGATGATATAGTATCACACAATATTATCCCATGACACAATTCATGAAAAGTTAGTAAATATATTAAAAAGATGGAGATAGGTAGATAATATAAAATACTTGGGAGTCTACTTGCCAAGACAAACCCAGGAACTCTATGAACACAACTACCAAACACTCTTCACACAAATCAAATCAGATCTAAATAATTGGAAAGATATCAATTGCTCATGGATAGGCAGAGCTAATATAGTAAAAATGACAATACTGCCTAAATTAATTTACTTATTTAGTGCCATACCAATCAGACTACCTAAAAATTATTTTATACAGCTAGAAAAAATAATAACAAAATTCATCTGGAAAAACAAAAAATCAAGAATATCCAGGGAAATAATGAAAAAAAATTCACAGGAAAGTGGGTTAGCGGTACCAAACCTGGAGCTTTACTATAAAGCGGCAGTCATCAAAACTATCTGGTACTGAATAAAAATAGAGTGGTAGATCAATGGAATAGGCTAGGCTCAGGAAATGCAGTAGTAAATGACACTAGTAATGTAGTGTTTGATAAACCCAAAGACTCCAGCTTCTGGGATAGGAACTCAGTATTTGACAAAAACTGCTGGGAAAACTGGAAGATAGTATGGCAGAAATTAGGCATAGACCAACATCTTACACCTTATACTAAAATAAGGTCAAAATGGATACATGATTTAGACATAAGATGTGATACCATAGGTAAATTAGGAGAGAAAGGAATAGTGTACCTATCAGATCTTTGGAAAGGAAAACAGTTTTTGACCAAACAAGAGATAGAGTATATTATAAAATGCAAAATGGATGATTTTGATTATATTAAATTTAAAAATTTTTGTACAAACAGAAGCAATGCATCCAAAATTGGAAGGGAGGCAGAAAGCTGGGAAACAATTTTTGAGGCCAGTGCTTCTGATAAAGGCCTCATCTCTAAGATATATAGGGAATTAAATCAAATTTATAAGAATCCAAGTCATTCCCCAATTGAGAAATGGTCAAAGGATATGAACAGGCAGGTTTCTGATGAAGAAACCAAAGCTATCTATTCCCATATGAAAAAATGCTCTAAATCTCTAATGATTAGAGAGATGCAAATTAAAACAACTCTGAGGTACCACCTGACACCTATCAGATTGGCTAAAATGACAAAAAAGGAAGATAATAAATGTTGGAGAGGCTGTGGGAAAATTGGAACACTAATACATTGTTGGTGGAGCTGTGAGCTGATCCAACCATTCTGGAGAGCAATTTGGAATTATGCCCAAAGGGCGATAAAGCTGTGCATACCCTTTGACCCAGCAATCCCACTTTTAGGTCTTTTGCCCAAAGAAATCATGGAAGGGGGAAAGGGACCCACATGTACAAAAATATTTATAGCTGCTCTTTACGTGGTAGCAAGGAATTGGAAGTTGAGGGGGTGCCCATCAATTGGGGAATGGCTGGACAAGTTGTGGTATATGAATACAATGGAATACTATTGTGCTGTAAGAAATGATGAGCAGGAAGAGTTCAGAGAAACCTGGAGGGTCTTACGTGAGCTGATGATGAGTGAGATGAGCAGAACCAGAAGAACATTGTACACAGTATCATCAACATTGAGTGTTGACCTACTGTGATGGACTATATTCTTCTCACCAATGCAATGGTACAGAAGAGTTCCAGGGAACTCATGATAGAAGAGGATCTCCAAATCCAAGAAAAAAAAAGAAAGAAAGAACTGTGGAGTATAGATGCTGATTGAACCATATTATTTCTTTTGTTTTGGGTGCTGTTTTTTTTTCTATTTTGAGGTTTTGCATCACTGCTCTGATTCTTCTCTTGTAACAGGATTAATGCAGAAATAGGATTAATGTTATTATGTGTATATATATATATGTGTGTGTGTGTATATAGATATATATCTATATGTATATGTATAGATATATATAGATATAACCTATATCAGATTACCTGCTGTCTAGGGGAGGGGGGAGGGAGGGGAGGGAGGGAGAAAAATCTGAAATTGTAAAGCATGTATAAACAAAAGTTGAGAACTATCTTTACATGTAACGGAAAAAATAAAAAACCTCATACATTAAAAAAAAGATGGAGATAAATGTGCTTTAGTGGTCTGGAAACCTACTCACAATGATTTAAGCCCCATTAAAAACCTATTCCAGTAGTTAGGTTGCACAGTGAGCAGAGTGCTGGGCCTGGAGCCAGGAAAACTCATCTTCCTTACTTCAAATCTGGCCTCAGACACTTCCTAGATGTGTGACCTTAGACAAGTCTCTTCAACTTGCTTGCCTGATTTTCTCATGTGTAAACTGAGTTGGAGCAGGAAATGGCAAAACACTCCAGTGTCTTTGCCCAGAAAACCCCAAGAGTTCGCAAAGAGTCAGAAACTACTGAAATGACTGCACAACAACAACAAAAACCAACGTATGATCTATGATACAGATTAGACTTGGATAAATGGACTATTCACCAAAAGCAAGCTTAATATTTAATTTGGGAAAAAAGGTGGTTTCATGATGAAGGGTCAAATCTCTCCACTTTTTTGACACAAACAATATAAGAATTTTATTTCATGATGACTATCTGTTACAAGGCTTTCCTCTTCCTTCCCTGCCTTCTACCCCAGAAGGAAAGAGATGTGGAAAGGTAAAAATAAATGCTTATTAATTTCTTTAAAAATAATTTGAAATGTCAAAAATCAATTCTAAATTGCATAAGACAAATGACTGCAACAAAGGAACCATATTACCTATTTAAATTATTTTAAATATATAGCAAACTATAAGGTTTACCATTTAAATATAATTTCTTTACTTTTTCCCAGGTAATTTGAATCCCACTGTAATATAATGCCAGTGATTAACCGTATGTCTATTTTCATGAAGAGTAGGCTAACTCCTACTAGATTGTTTGGGCTATAGCAACTCAAAAAACCTAGCTAAAAAGTTATACAAGAGTTATATGCTAATGAAAGGAGCATCCATACCAAAAACATCACAGATCCCTGAAATATTGAAGCCATACTAGAATCTATTCCATTCTTAGAGTAAGAAACTCCAGAATTTTAATAAAATTGATTATGAAAAGGGCAGTTTTTGAAAGTAAAATGGAGTTATATTTGCATGTAATTATATATACTTATAGCACCCCTTTCTACTCCCCAGGTTTAGTACAGCAAAGAGAAATCTCAATCATAAAACTCTTATCTCAAGTCTCTAGGCAATACAGTTCTCTTTTCCTGGGCCATATGAAAGACTTCAAAATCCAACAGTAAATGGAGTTAATTAAGACCTTAAACTTCATTACAAAGAATCAAGCAGAAAGAGCATCCTCTTCATTAACTGATATGGATATCCCTAATTTCCCCCAACCCTCACCCCCAAGAGGATGGAATAGGAATATTTACCTTGGGTAGACAGTGTCAGGAAACTGTTAATGGGCCCCTATTTCCTCTCAACATAATCTTTATGGTCTATATGAAATTTGTTAACCACTTTGTGGAGGGAGAAGAATAGACTGGATGAGGTTGAATTATCTCAGCTTGTTTCTAGGATCCTCAGGATTTTCTGTGGGCTCTTTTCATGGAGATTCATCCCATAACTAGCTAGCTCCCAATCAACCAAGGACAAGCAGTATAGAGAGGAATGGTCTAACAGTACAAAAATTCTATCCACTGATGCCACATGCTCTGGTGAAAGTCAAATTCTCAGGTGCATTTTCTTGGGTTTTTTAGAAGTCACAGATTGCCTTTACCATGAAGCCTTTCCTGATCCCCCTTAAAGCTAGTGGTTTCCCTCTAGTGATTATTTCCAATTTATCCTGTATATATCATTGGTACATAGTTTGCATGTCTCCCTTCCCCGTTGGACTGTGAACTCCTTAGGGATATTTTTGGCCAGACACAATAACTGCTACATTAATAAATGCTTGTAGATTTGATTTTTCTGGCCCCAGCAAAGTCTAGGCTCTTTGTAACAAATTCTACCCCTCCGATTCCATTCTCTATAACCTACGCATATCCACTAGTAGAGCTACTATCCACTAGTAGAATTGTTCAAGCTGACCATGGGGTATAAAATACCCATAATTCAGTCTCAACATCTCTAATAGTGATTCAGCTAGAAAGATAGGCAAAACTCAAAGCCCCAGAATTTACAGTGAGGGTTCAAACTACTTTTTACCATAAAGTCTCCAGCAGTAGTCACCTGTGAAGGGGGTGGAATGGTGGTCATATACCTCCTTCCATTCTATATCTTATCTGAAAATTGAGGAAATTCAATGAAATGACATTTATGATCCTTTTCATCTTGAATAACTTCAATTAAGTCCTCTCTATACTGTGTCATGCCGATCTTTAAAGTCACTAATCAAGCTGATGAAAAAAAAAAAGGCAGTTTGGAGGGGGAGGGCTGAGGACAGAGAAAGAATCAAGTTAGTAGGGATAATTATACTTATTATTTAAAAACAATATTTGCTACTTACAAATCTAATAACTTCTCATTTTAGTGTTATACAACAAAAAAAATCAACAAACAATGATAAAACTTTTTGTATAATACCATATCAGGTCCTGGGGAGATTCAATATTTACCTAAAACATGATGAACTGTACCCTCAATCACCATTTCTGATGAGTCATATGGAGATGAATGGTATTAAAAGGTACTAGAATGAAATTACAAAGCACTGTTAATTATTTAAAATTTCTTGGTAAAATACTGAAGACCTAGGGCAAAGGCATCATTACCTTTATAACAGTAATGAGACAAATCTCATAGTATAGAGTCATCAGAAAACAGAGGGATATCTTAGAAGAAAAAAAAAACTAGTAAAAGAAATGAGAAAAGACTGATATTTGGACCATGGTTTAAAACAAAGCAATAATGGGTTCTTGATGAGGGATGCAGTAGATTTAGTAAGGTTGCTGGTATAAATGTACTTTCCCAAAGTCTGGTAAATCTGATGAACTTAAAATCGAAGCGAGAAGGGGAAAAAGCCATCTGTGGATCGCTACAAAACTATGAAGGAGTGTCTTTTGGGAAAGTAGATGTTTCCAGTAACTCACAAGAGACAAAATTCAAGCAATGAACCAATAATAAAACTCAAGGTCTCAGATGTTCGTATATGCAAGGATAAAGAAAGGTCAACTAGAGATCCAAATCCAAGAAGGAAAATTGGACTCCATTAGATCATAGCTATAGAAAAGACATGGACTACAGAGGCCATCTAATTCTTATCCCCTCAGCTGACAGATAATAAAATTAGGTATGGTTAGGTGAAGTGATTTGCAAAAGGTCACAAAGATAGTAAATGACAGAGCCAGTATTCAAATACAGGTCTCTAACTCCAAACTAAATTTATGTTGCTGCTACTTCTTTATATAATACATTTCAGGGGCTGAGGTGTTAAAAGGCCAAATGTGGCGATTCCTTTCACTAATGATTAAAATAGATTGTTATAGAAACATTGACAAATTTGTTCCATTTTTTTGTCTATTTGCTGTCCTGCCAGTTTCATCTATGAATGTTCTTGAGATGATGTGACTCATTTGGCTCTCACTCCAAGCTTTCTTTAGACTTGTTTTTTCCTTCTACTCCTATTTTATAGTTTATAAGGAGATACAGCTCATAATCTCCTACCATCCTGCTCTATAGTGTTTTGCAAATGAGTTTATATTATTAACTAGTGCTGCCCTTGGCTGCTATTTCTTTCTGGTCGAAAAGGAGATTAAGTTTTTGTTGGCTAAGGTGCTTCCTAGCTTCTTTCAGCCTTCTCCTGGTGATGAGTATTTTACTTTGGTTAAAGTTTTTCAGAAAAGGACAACCATCAAGGTCAATATATTTGTCCTTTAGCACTTTCTATTTTTTTGTCACTGATGACTCATTTGGATGGATAGCACTGAAACTATTTTAAGTATTTGAAAGGTCTTCTCATTTTTAGCCTTTCTTCTAATTTTATGTTGATTATGATCTTTACCCTCACAATCTGATGGTCTGCCTGCATGACAGCTGATTCTGATATGATTCCCGTATGGGTGAATAATTGTTTCCTGTCTGTTAAGATGTAGTCAATTTTATTTCCTGTTGCACGTGAAATTCTGTCTTCCTGTAAATCACAGGGATGGGTTGCTATGCTTTAAAGCAACCCATTATTTTATGTGCAAGAAAGGAAACTGAATATATCTTAGAGAGGAGGAGAGGGGGTTGGATTGTCTTTCAGGAATTACAGAGTTTTTTTAATGACCTCAAGCTTCACAGAAAAGGTCCATTTTTATATAAATATGCTTGAGTCATGTAGGATGATTCTGAGTCACATAACACTAGAGTATCTAAAGAATTGAAGTTGATCACTCAAAGGGCAAAAGAGAGGCACTCTGTGAGCTGGCTGCAACACGTTACAAACAGAAATTATGCAATAAAAGCAGTATAAAGGATGTCACCAAAGAAATGTGCTGTAAAAATGAAGATGATCTGGTCTCATAATGAGAAGTAGGGACAACAAACAGGCAACCTAATGTTCCACTGGTATCCTTATGTTAGAAACTATGGAAGGAAATGGTCCTTGAATGGGCAGGCACGGAAAAGATGTGATCTGCATTGTTGGAGGCAATGCCTAAATCAATGAGATCACAGATCCACTGAAGGATTAGAGTAAATCACAAAGCTAAATTAAAGACAGGTAATGATGAGTTAAAAATATTCTTTCCTCCCAACTACATTAACATGCCATTTGCAGCAGTCACAAGAAAACCACATCTTAGTAAGAGACATTGAAAAAAAATTCTTAGTATCAATGAGACTAAATTGATGGGACTCATGACTTGAGTATAGGTCTGAAAAAGTTGTAAAAGAAATGAACAGATAAAAAGGAGAACAGAATAGACTTGTATCCTAAGAAGATATATTCCTGTGACAGAATACAGAAAGAGGAAAAGTATGAAAGTGAATTTAGATAATGGGTACAAAGAAGAAAAACAGGAAAAAAAACCCTCTGATAGGAGTATATTCCCTCTGGATAAAAATGGAATTAAGGAAACAAATCACAAGCCTGTTTGGAGATAGTAATGGAATGTCCAGCCATGCTAATAGTTGCTGTCTGACATTAAGTAGGGCAGTGAATGTGTTCGTGTCTTGTTTTGATGATAATTTTGTCCTTAAAAAGGTAGAGGGAAAATAACTGCTGTTCTAAAAGTGAGTCACACCAAAAAGATGACTGTTAAAAATTATAGTAACCTTTGGGGAAAAAAAGACCACTTTTTTCAAGAAAATTATGGTAGAGAAGAGGAGGAAAGGCAAATATACTCTACCATCAACCCTAGATTTGGGTAAAGTAGATTTCACAATTTTTAGAGAAAGGATTGTTAGTATCCTATGGCACAAAATTCTAGAGGAGAAGTAAATCCAAAAGGGAATTCTCAAGAAGTAAATTTTGAAAACAGAAAATGCAAAAAGAAATAATGCCAACAAAGTACAATTGAAGGGGCAGTCTAAAGAGACTAATGTGGATATGGATGGAACTCATCAAACAACTTCAGTTTTTCAATGCCCACACATATATGATGGAAGCAAGAGCATGAAAAGAGGATGGATAAAAATGACTGGGACAGACTGATAAGAAGAGAACCAAAAGTTACATTCAGAATAAATGGAGAATGGCCATAAATGATAAGTATAGGAAAAAAGAGTTAAAATATGCATTTGAGAATGTTTAGAAAACAAATAAAAAAGAAGATGAGAGTTGGGATGGAAAAATTATGGTGAAATATTTAAATTACTGAAATATTTAACTTACCTTGCTTCTGTTCTCCATGTCAAGGAGAATGAACTTTAGACTGAATAATTCAAAAGAAAAAAATGGCCAATAAGGAGTTATAAAAGAAGTTAAGGGGGCTGCTAGGTGGTGCAGTGGATAAAGCATCGGCCCTGGACTCAGGAGGACCTGAGTTCAAATCTGGCCTTAGACGCTTGACATTTACTAGCTGTGTGACCCTGGGTAAGTCACTTAACCCCCATTGCCCCGAAAAAAAAAAGAAGTTAAGGCAGAGCACAATAAAAGTACTTCAGATTGCCAGGCTTGTACAAACTACAACCCAAGGAAAAAACTGGTCAATGAGATTTCTAATGGTCCCTGAAAGATTGTGTGGAACAGGAGAGATGTAGCAGAAACGGAAAAGGGTAAATGTTGTTCTGACTTCCAAATAGAGATACTTGAGTGTGCAAACTAAGGTTTCTGACAAAATCCTAGAACATATTAAAGGAATGAATTGTGAACAATTAGAAAGGGAAGCAGTGGTTGGTCATGTGATCAACAAGATGGCAGGCTGGATATTTAATCTGCATCCTTTTAACCCTCCAACTTCCCCCCCAAAATGTATTTGCCAGATATAGAGCAATTATAGCTCAATCAAGAAGTACAAATAAAAGAGAATGCCAACAAGGTAAAATCTTTATGTATAAAAAACACCTAACTCTAATCCTTAAAGGGGTCGCTCAGTACCTCTCCCATATCAGCCTCTGTGCTTCTGCTGTAGTGAAATAGCCAGGTTATTAGACTTTTGCCTGTGTCTCACATTAGTCTCTGCTCCCTACATGCTTCAAATATATGTTTAAATGTTATAACTCTATTCCTGCCTAGCCATGTGTAGCTGAAGAAGAAGGAGAAGGATTTAAAAAATGCTGTCTTCTGACTGTGGTCAGGCCCTAGGTTAGGTACTATGAAAGTGCAGGTACTAGGCCTGAAACATCTTCTGCAAAGTCCTCCTACCCTATCAAAAGGAGAAGGTACAATTCAGCTCATTTCCTTCAGAGAAGGAAAAGAAAGCCCAGGAAAGAATTTGGGTGAGGATTATTGTGTATTACTGCATTGTACGTGAAGAAAAGAAGAAATAAATCTATCTTGGTTTGCTTCTGGCCCACTACAATTCCCAAGGGCAAGAAATGAAATACATAAGAAGGAAATAGGAATGAATATAGGTAGGACCATAACACATTCAATACAGAATTTTTAAAACTCAATTATTAGATTACCAAAAAAAACCCCAACTAAATCCACAGTTCAGAATTTCTCAAAAGAAGTAAAAGACAAATATTTGGAGCACAAAAATACTGAGGTGCAAGAAAATCCGGCAAAAAGAGAGAAAAGGTAACAATGTTCAAAGAATATATACAAAGGGACTACCTGGAAGACACATGCTCAGACAACTTAAGGAAGATAGATCACTGATAACAACATGACACATCAAACATCCTGAACACTAAAATGCAGCAGCTAATACCCCCCAAAAATCCTTGTAAGAACTTTTAAATATGGAAAATACAGTACCAGTGGAAAGAATCCTCAAATTTACTCTGTGAAGAAACAAAAACAAAAATCTCTACTTCAATTTTTAGAACACATGGGTTAAATTAAATGATTTCAGTGAAAAATAGTAGACCATACAAATGGCCAGGAGAAAGATGTCAAAATATAAGGGAAATACAAATGGAATGAGTATGATGAACCCGTGAGAAATTTTTTTAATAAATAAAAGTATTTTATTATTTTCCACTTACATATAAGAACCCATGAGAAACTGAAAAATGTAATTGAATGGTATCTTTTGAAAGGCCAAGGAACTCAAGATACAGTCTAACATGACAAACCCTAGAAAACCGAACCTAATCACGAACAAAAGCAAAACTATGGGTGTTCAACAAAAGAACAATTCTTGCAAAAAATAAATAAATGTGAGCACAAGATTACATTTGCAAACAACCTAAACAACAGGGTTATGCAAAAGGTTAATAATTAACAAGGAAAGAATAAGTAACGAAACAAATTAGCCCATTTTTAGAGTATGATAAAAACAGATAAAGACAGAGGTAGACAGTAGCATTTATAGGGGTAGAAACACAACCAAGAGTTATCACCAAGGGATTAAAACAGTACACCGTCACTTGAAGATGTAGGGTGAACTTGAGAAATAGATGTTAAAATGGAGAAGAATTTAAGCAACCCTACAACATCCCTACAAATAAATCAGTGGATTTGGGGGTTGGGTGTTTCAGAGAGAGAAGATACATAAATGGGGAAAAGGAAAATAGGAGAAAGAGGGTGGAGCACTCTTATCAAGTACATGGGTGAAGAGTGAAGAGATCATCTTTCCTGTAGTATCCTGGTAAGAAGAAGAGTTTTGGGAATATGAGAGAGGCATAAGCAACAGAGATTGAATCTGTGGGGCTAAACAGAATTAGTAATAACACAACAGAGGAGTTGTTACATGTTAGAGGCCACATTCTCTGAGAGAGTGTTTTGCTTCCATGAATAATTTTCTGATCCAGAAGAAGGGATGTATGAACTTGTTCATTCAGCTGGTACCCAGAAAGGTGAAAGGGGCTATAGATCCCAAGATGAAATGACATAGCCATTGGGAAGGAAAATTATCATGGAGTGGAAGGGGACTAGAACTGAACTGCAAGATATGAAACACAAAGTTATTTTCTTCCATGTGGTACTACTTCTATGCAACATTAGTTTCATAAAGAATAGTTACTTCTGAGAGTAAGTCACAGCAGAAAAAATGTACCCATGAGGAGACAAGATCTTAAAAAGTAATAACATAGAAATGTGTTAGAAGAGGGAACTCAAGTCTAGTAACTCAGAAGTTTTAACCATATGAAATAATATAAAGAAACTAAATAAGGAACAATTAAAGGTATAGCCAGTGAATCAGAGAATAAAACTTCAGAACAGACTGGAAGGAAAGAGATTTCTTTGAAGAGAAGAAAAGAAAGAAAACTATCTTTAAAAGAAATCTATCAAACATGAGAATATGATGGGAGGAGAGGTTTTTGAACCAACCACTTAAACAAAAACCAAAAAAAGAGACAATATCCAGAAAAAAAAGATAATTAACTAAACAAAAAGGAAAAAATAAATAATTCAATTATTACATTATTTCAAATGAGAAATCTGTAAAGCACTCAACACAGTGCCTGACACATAGTAAGAGCTTAATAAATGCTTACTTACTTCCCTTCTTCTCCCTTCCCTACAGTACAAAACAAAGAACTTTACAAAACATAAGACAAGAAGGATCTTTTAAAAAATTATGAAAGAACATATTTTTTTCTATCTAAAATCAATAGTTTGTATCATGAGTGGAGAAAGTTTTGTAGCTTTCTCAATAACTATGAAACCAAAGCAAAATACCCTATTTTCCTACCAAAATATGACAGTTATAGAAATAATATCAATATCAGAAACATAAGAGAAAAATTAAAGGCACAAAGATAAAAAAGAGAAGCAAGTACAACTATTTGCTGATGATATAATCACGTACTTAGGAAATCCTAGGAAATCAGCAAAGAAATCAAAGTAATACCTTCTGTAAAATAATACAATAAGATTTCTACTTGGTAATTATAAAATACAGGAGGGAATATTAGAAAGGTTAAAATAACTATAAAATGCAAAAAAAATATCTGGGATTCAAGTTACTAAAGCACATTCAGGGTCTATGTTGCTACCCTTACAAAATGTTTCTTAAAGAACTAAAGAACAACTTAAATAATTGGGGGGGATGGGGGCACATTCAGTGCTCATGGCTAGGCCTTGCCAAAAAAAGATGACGCTACAAAAGTTAATTTTAATATTTAATGCTATAATAACCAAACTATATAGGGGATACTTTACAGAGCTTGATTCAATAATAACAAAATTTGGGGACAGCTAGGTGGCTCAATGGATAAAGCACTGGCCTTGAATTCAGGAGGACCTGAGTTCAAATCTGACCTCAGACACTTGACACTTACTACCTGTGTGACCCTGGGCAAGTCACTTAACCCTCATCACCCAGCAAAATAAATAAGCAAATAAACAAACAAACTAATTAATTAATAAATGAATGAATAAATAAACAAACAAATAAATAAATAAAAACAAAATTCATTTGGAAGAACAAAAGATCTACAATATCAAGGGGAATGATGGATAAAGGAGGAATTAAAGGGGAATAGCACTTCTATTTCTCAATCTATATTCCAGGTCAGTCCTCATGAAAACCATTTGGTAGTGTTTTTAAAAATAGAAAAGTAAATGAATGTAACAGACTAGACAAGGAAGAATTAGAAATAACTGAGCACAATGTTCAACAAACCTGAATACCTAAATGACTTAAAGAAGAACTTCCCAGAGGGCAGCTAAATGGCGCAGTGGTTAAAGCACCGGACCTGGATTCAGGAGTATCTGAGTTCAAATCCGGCCTCAGACACTTGACACTTACTAGCTTTGTGACCCTGGGCAAGTCACTTAACCCCCATTGCCTAAAAAAATAAAAGAAAAAGAAAAAAAGAAGAACTTCCTATTTGACAATAGCGAACAGAAAAAGTAGAAAGCAATTGTTTATAAATTAGTTGCAGAACAACATGTTATATCATATGCAACAATAAAATGAGAATCAGTAAATGACCTGACCATTATAGATCTTTCCATAAAAACAATTAAAATTAATTACATTAGATACTTTTAAAATCTGTCTATGCATGACAAAGGAATGAATTTTAATAAAATAGATTACTATAGAAGAAAAAATAAATAATATCAATTACATTCAATTGAACAGCTTATGTATGACAAAAAATAATATACCTAGGGAAAGGGCAGCAGGCATCTGTAGAAAATATCTGAAATATATCTGATGCTTATATGTGATATAAAAGGTATATAGACAACTAAGAGAAACCTAAGCAAAAAACATGCCTCAATAGGTAACTGATCAAAGGATAAAAATAAACACTACTTAAAAGATGAATTTCAAACTATTATCAACCACAGGAAAGAATGTTCCAAATTACTAATAGTAAAATAAATGAACATCAAAATAATCTGGGGTTTTACTTCACCCCCAAAGTATTGGCAATAATTACAACTGTTGTATGTAATAAATATTGGAAGGGTTGTGGAAAGATAGATGTGCTAATGGATTTTTCTGGTGCCTCCGAACAAATCCATTCATTTTACAAAGCAATTTGACATTATATGGAGAATGACTAACAAGTCATAATATTCTGCTATTGGTCCATTATGAGAAATGTGTTATTTATAGCTAGACGCACTTATCTATTAATCTACTTTTCCTATAACTTCAGAACTTATACCATAGGAATGAAAGGTTCTTGTCTAAGCTCTTTTTTTATCATGACTTTCAGGTAGTCCAATAATTTTCAAATTATCTCTCCTGGATCTATGTTTTCAGGTCAGCTGTTTTTCCAAGGAGATATTTCACATTGCCCACTATTTTTTCATTAATCTGGATTTGCTTTATTGTGTCTTGATTTCTCATAATGTCATTACCTTTAATTTGCTCAATCCTAATTCTTAAGCAATTATTTTCTTCAGAGAGCTTTTTTATCTCCTTTTCCATTTGGCTTTTCAAGCTGTTGACTTTTTTTCATGACTTTCCTGCACCACTCTCATTTCTCTTTCCATTTTTTCCTCTACCTCTCTTATCTTCAAAGTCCTTTTTGAGCGCTTCTATGGCCTGAGACCAATTCATATTTTTCTTGGAAGCTTTGGATGCAGGAGCTTTGACTTTGTTATTTTCTTCTGAGGGTGTATTTTGATCTTCCTTGTCACCAAAGAACCTTTCTAGGGTCAGCATCTTTTTCTGTCTGTTCATTTTGCCAGTCTATTTCTTGATTTTTAACTCTTTCTTAAAGTGAGGCACTGCTTCCAAGGTGCACTGTCCCAAGCTTCAGGGGATCCCACGTGGTACGATTTAAGGAGAGGCACGTTCTACACCCCCCTGGCCTGTACTCAGGAATGAAAGATTTTGGGGAGGGATGGAGTACACCTAATATGGACTGGTAAGATGGTAGTTGCCTTAAATCTTGCACATCTAAAAAACCAGACTTTATACCAAAAAGGGAGAGGAGAAAATGCCCACTGTATATACAAAATAGCTAGAGACCACAGAGAAAAGCTCCAATCTAGGAAGAATGACAATAGAAACATCGAGAATTTCACAGAAGACAAAACCAAAAAATCAGTAAAATCCAAACCAAACCCTATAGACTCAGATGGTTACATATAAATGTAAAAAACATTAAAAAAAAACAAGTAAATGAGTCATAGTTGACTTCATAGGCATCACTGAGACTTCCCAAACATGATCAGAATATAGATCAGGAAAGTATATACCTTATTTAAGAGAAACAGAATAATTAAAAGGGAGCGGCGGGAGAAGGTAGCTTTGTCTATTAAAAACATAAATCTACATGAAGAAATCCAGGAATTGAAGGATCAAGAGGAATTATGGGAATTAAAAGGAACAAGCAAGGTGGAGAGAATTTTTATGAGGATCACTGGAGACAGAAACAAAAAAGATTTTCGTCAAAGTAGATCACATAAAACAAGAGAGGGTATAGATGAGGATTCAGAAAAAAAACAGAATGAAAACCTGACACAGTATTTTCACATTTTAGTGGGGAAAACTTCAATTGTCTGTACATCTGCTCCCTCTCTTCTAAAAGTAGAACAGTTAAAAATTTCTTGACTTGCTTTAATGATAATTTTATCCTACTCAAGGTGCAAGAAAATAATTAAGGGGACTTCTATTCTGGATCTCATTGTCACCAACAAAAAGAAACTGATTTCTTGGGTATAAAAGATGTGAGCTTTGGGGAATGTGGCCATTCTGTCTTAAAATTTTGCAAACTGGCATAAATTTCTGCTCTACTGGAGACTAGTATTGTTTACATATTTGTGAAATTTCATTAGAAGGGATGTAAATAGATATTTCTACTTTGAAGTGTTACAAAGGCAGAATGAGACCACAATATCACCAATTCAGGCCTAAAGATATTAATTTAGGATAACCTACATTGCAAACAGGAAACTTCACATTTCATGTCAAATCCTCCTGCCATTTTTGTTGCGATAGTCATTAACTACTTTTGCTGAATTTGGGGTATCTGAAAATGGAAGCATCATATATGGGTGATATTCTCATACATACACCCTAGGCATATGATTACAAACTTGGAATGCTCTTACATCTAAAATGATCTTAGATTTAGATCTGGAAGTGACATGAGAAGTCCCCTAATCCAGCCTCCTCGTTTTCCGGGTGAAGAAGCTGAGGTCTAGAAAAGGACACGTTAATTGCTGATAATTCATATGGGAGGGAACTCAAGCCTAGAACAGGAAAGTGACTTTCTTTAGGTCACACGCTGAGTAGGTAGCACTGGTTCTCTTTGTTATACTTTACTGTCTACAGATTCTGCTCAACTTTAGCCTTCTGCGAATAACGTGATTGATTTTCTTCACCATCCTTTAAATGTGGTATAAGCTGTGCACCATAAAAAGGAAGCAGACGATCTTTGGATTTATTGAAAGTATTATCACAGCACCATATCCTTTCAGCCCTCTTCATTACCCACTCTATGCTGAACCAGGGATTTAAATCTACAGGGACACCTAGATCCATTTCTCTACTGTATTAACTAATTTAATACTATTGAAACCTTAGCTTCAGGGCTATTTCCACTCAAGGGACATTTTACTTTAGATGTAAGGAAGGAATTTCATACCCTAACTAGAGCCTAGCATCTCACACTGTGGGTATTTGAACCTTTAATAATTTGACACTATTAATCTAAGCTTTAATTGCAATGAAAATAGATACTAGATTCTCCTTCTAAGTATGCTTATGAGATGTTTCTCCTTAAGTCTTTCCGTGTGTTCTAGAAAACAAAAACACCTGAACTGAGATCCTAGGAAATCCAATCTGATATACATACTGATAAGCTCGCAGGAGATCTTTCTACAAAGCAAGAAAGACCAAGGAAGAAATACAACCAAGGGGTAAAATAATATTGAATTTCAAGCTATACAGTGATAAAGGTCAGGGGTACGGGAAGAGAATGGTCTGTTTTTAAAAGAAAGTTTAAAAAACTGTACATTATGAATAATTTTCTTCCCCTCCCCCAGGACCCTTCTTCCCCCCTCCCCAGAACATAGTGCGGTAGAATAATGGGACCAGATATGTTTGATCCCTTTAAGCATTCAGAGATCAAGGAGAAGAAATCACTATTCAGATTTTCTCAATACAAATTTCAAAAGTTTAAAAAAGTTTATCAGATTCTTTTCTTTTCTTGAATGATATAACTTTTCAGAAACAAAAAAAT
Source organism: Dromiciops gliroides (assembly GCF_019393635.1). Lineage (NCBI taxonomy): Eukaryota > Metazoa > Chordata > Mammalia > Microbiotheria > Microbiotheriidae > Dromiciops > Dromiciops gliroides. Next base: position 42,817,991 of record NC_057867.1, read on the forward strand.
TTTTCTGCATGTCATAAAAATAGTTCTTTTGTTAGCCACATGACAGTTTGAAGCACCTGATTGTAACTTGGCATCTAACTGTTCTTAATTCTTGCAAATTTAAGATAATTAATACCTTTGTGGAACTGTATGTATTCTTTCACGAAGAGGGTTTGTATTTTTCCATTAAAATTCTAGAAAATAATTGTAGAGTGTTCAGAATTTCAGATCTCTTTATCTCCCAAGTGAGGCAGTATGGTGCAGTAGATAGAAAATTGACTTTGCTAAGATATTCTGGCTAGGTGACCCTGGGCATATGACTTAAACTCTCAGTTCTTTAGAAACAACTCTCTAAGGCTATAAGTTTTGGGTAAGAAGCCAACTGACATTGGTACAGGAGGGTTTCTCATCCAGGTATTCCCCATGACAATGGAATCACAAGTACAGGCTTTATCCTCTTATCTAACTACCCAAACAAAAGCTTCATTAAACTCAGTCTCCTTACTCTCTCTTTCTTGTGCTGAGGACAAAGAATTGAAAAAGTTAAGAGAATAGTTGTCACAGAATCCTCTCACAATGAACAAAAACCAACTAGTGCATAGTGACTCATTCTTGCGAGGCAGGAAATACACCCAGATTGCCAATATATGTGTGTACACTTTTCTGAAGGTATGATACTCACCTGCCAAGGGCTAAGCAGGCTACAAGTCAGCCCTAGTTGCCATGCTATGTTGCCTATTGTATAATAATTATGGTATCTTGCAGAAAATATTTAAGAGACCACATTAAGTTAACAAAAAGGACGTCTTGAAAAAAGATATGTTTGTATTTCAATTCTAATACTTACTGGCAGCTAAGTGGTAGAGTTGATAGAGTACTGGGCCTGGAGTCTGGAAGATTCCTCTTCCTGAGTTCACATATGGCCTCAGACACTTATTATCTGTGTCACCCTGGGCAAGTTGCTTCACCCTGTTAGCCTCAGTTTCCTCATCTGTAAAATGAGCTGGAGAAGGAAATGGCAAACCACTTCAATATCTTTGCCAAGAAAACCCCAAAATGGGATCACAGAGTCAGGCATAATTGAAAACAGCTGAAAAACAAAAATATAATACTTATAAAGCCATATGACCTTGAGTCCCCCCCCACCCCCTGCTGAGAGAGTTTGAGGTTCTAGAAGTGGAGAGATTGGAACAAGCATGGCGTACCACAACACTTCTATGAAGACGCTCACTGTGAACTTCTCTCAGCTGCTGGAGCCTCCTCACTCTGAAACAACCAAAGCCAAATGGGCCTCTTTCTATCACTGGTAATTCCTCACATGTCTCTATTTTGGGGAAGGATCCAGCCCAATCAATCTTCATTTCCCTCCTGGCTCTGCTGACCTTCAACACCATGGCCCAGTGCTGGTTCCCCCTACCCATCTCAGGTGCATTTACACTGTTGTTTTCTCTTAGTATAATGTAAATAAGCTCTTTGTGGGCAAGGGATGTCTTTCTTTTTGGATATAGTTGTATCCTCTGTATTAGCATAGTGTGGGTAACACAGTAAATGTTTAATACATGCTTTTTGCCTTGTCTTGCCTTCCAGCTGCTAGTAGCCTCTCCATAGATTGATCAATCAATTGATTGATCAATCTATCAATCGATCTCTATTTATCTCTATTTTGTATTTAATTAGTCTATGTGCACAGTATCATTCCCTTCCACCCCGATAGAATGTAAGTCCCTTGAGAAACAGAATATTTTGTTTTTGTCTTGGTAATATGACTGCCTAGCATAGCCCCTGGAACACAGTAGGTGGTACCCAGAAGGCAGTGATATCAGATGCAGGACTTGATGTGTGCTTCTGATAATGGAAACATGGGACAAATGGAGAAAGCCATACTGATCTCCTTGCTGCCAAACTCTAGACCATGTTGACCTTAGAAGCCTTTTAGCAACAACCTTTCCCAATAAAATTAGAGCTTTGGGGATAAGTAAGCAAATCCAACTGAGAAGATGAGTACCACATAAGACATTTCAAATCGATATCAATGTGGGAAACAACACAAAGACTTCAGTGAGAGTAGGGGTAGCCTTTCAGGAATTGAGCAACTGTATCTACTGTGAGTTTATAGGGTATTTCCCTATGATCCACACTGAAGCTAGAAGTATGGATATTTCTGTTTAGACAATTTTCTAAGATCTCATGATTAAGAACCGGGCTAGGGCAGCTGTAGCAATGTGTATATATGGTCTGGGGAGAGGAGCTAGAGAGGGGATAAGGGAGACAGACTGGCAGATTCCAACTCAAATTGAGTTTTTCCTTCTTTGGTGGGGGACACTGAATTCAGATGGAAATGGAATATATCAGTCCATTTGACATATGAATAATGCTTCTTAAGATGATGCTTCTTGGATGCTACTGACTGAAAGCTCAAAAGGGAAGAAGGGAATGTCCAGGAAGTAGGGGCCTGAACAAGAAGATTGATATACATATTTCTAGATGACATAAGAGTCTAGAACATGTTATATGAGCTCCTTTTTTATACAGGGAGCAGAGCCACTGGGTGATGGGTAACTAATTTGAATAAAATCAACAAATACTTATTAAGTATCAGCTATGTGCCAGGCACTGTGCCGATATACCTGAGGCCTGCTGACAGCTGCCTATATACTCCTAGAGCACCACCTAAATGTTACATAAGTAAATATAATTTGAAGACACCTTAGTGATCTCCATGAACACTTAATAGCCTTGTTGAATTAGCAGAAACTTGACTTGCGTGGGCTACAACTGCCCACTGGCTTAGTTTCTTGGGCCCCTTCAGTCTCTAAGCTCTACCAATGTTCACATTTTTTTTGTTTGTATTTGAATGTATGCTCCATGAAAGCAGGATGATTTTCTTTGTACTACAACACATGCCAATAAACATTTGTATACATTTTGATGATGAAGAATAATCAAATAGGGGCCAACAGAATTGTAAACAAAGATCATTTCCTAGTCTTCATTTTTTACTTTGTGTAGAGAAATCTTAACTGTAAGAAAACTAAATACTCAAGGTACATGCAAGTATCCCCCATAACCACTGCATCTAAGGCAATAAAAAAGCAGAATGCATAATTTTATTTTGCATAATCATTAGAGCTGACCATTCAAGCATAAAAGTGGATTTTCTGCTGCTACAACACTTTGGGGCTCTGTTTTTCATCATAAAACTAATTAAGAGTAGAGATGGACTGAACCAGTTTGGGAGAGAGAAAAAAAATACAACAACAGAGGGAACAAATCCATGGTCCCTCTTGGAATCTGTAAATATTGGCTTCTTCACTATTCAATCTTATCACTAAATGTGGGTCAAGTATAGAAGATACTACAATGTCCAAGGCAGCAGTAGAAAGTGGGCCCTGAAATATGCTTCTTCTACCTCTTTAATATGGTTTCTCCTCGAATTCCCCAGCACTTTTCAGAAGCATTCATCTTTCTCTTTCATTATCCGACCCACAATAGTGCTTTTGTGGCATTAGGTAGAAAAAAGAAAATGTAATTAAGACTATGCCATAAAAACTCTCTGAGGCACAAAGGGCCAACACTGCAAATGATGGCCTTTGTTCTGTGGAGAAATCATGATTGTGTGTGTGTGTGTGTGTGTGTGTGTGTGTGTGTGTGTGTGAGGGAGGCTACATCAATTTTTCACCTTCTATCCCACCCCAGGAAAAACCTGATAAATTAGATCTTTAGGTAAAATATCTGTCACCCCCATACTAATCTAAGCAAACAAGTCTTCTTTCTTGATTTAGTATTATGTCATTCAGTGTATGTGCTAGGCAAAACTATGTAATTATTATTTTTTAAAATATTTTAATATATTTATTTTATTAAATATTTCCCAATTACATTAAAATTTTTACCATTCATTTTTTATAATTCTGAGTTCCAAATTTTCTTTCTCACTCCCACTCCTCGCCTAGCCCTTAAGAAGGCAAATGTGAAGTCTGGCAAAACATTTCCATATTAATCACACTGAAAAAGAAAACACTGCTTCCCCTACCCCCCCCCCAAAAAAAAAAACCTTGAGAAAAAAAGTATGCTTCAATCTGCACTAAGAGTTCAACAGTTTTCTTTCTGGAAGCAGATAGCATTTTTTATCATGGGTCATATGGAATTGTCTTGGAGCACTGTCTTGGTGAGAGTAGCTAAGTCTTTCATGGTCTTTACAAAACTGATGTTACCATGTACAATGCTCACTTCACTTTTCATCAGTTCATATGAGTCTTCTCAAGTTTTTCTGAAACCATCCTGCTTATCATTTCTTATAATAAAATAAATATTCCCTCACAATCATATACCACATCCATCACAATCATATAACACAACTTGTACAGCCATTCCCCAATTTATGAGAATACCCTAAATTTCTGAATTTTGCCACCACAGAAATAACTGCTATAAATATTTTGTACATATAGGTCCTTTTCCCTTTTCTTTGATCTCTTTGTGATAAAGACCTAGTAGTGATATTGATTAGTCAAAGAGTATGCACCATTTTATAAGCATTTGGGTGTAGTTTCAAATTGTTCTACAGAATGGTTAGTCAATGCAGTTATTTTAATCTGCCATCTCCATTTTCCTTTTCTGTTCTCTTTAACCCTTCCCACCAGGCACTCAGCAGACTCTCACTAATTCTACTTCTTCAGGATCATTTCCATTTTCAAGTGGAGAATGGGAGGACGGCAATATTTAACCTAAAGGAATTTATGTCTAATGATGTAATTTAAGTTATTGTGATCTGGGTAGGCAAAGATACATGGATGGAATCATACGAATCTAGCCATGCTATTTTTTTCATGATTAGGGATCAAAATCTAAACAGACAAATGTCTCTGTTGGCACAACTTACCATATTTAACGTTTTTATCAAAGACTTGAATGATACAAAGCTGGGAGGGAATGATGATATACTAGATGAGATAATTAAAAGTCTTAAAACTGTGAAGCAATGGAAAGATTCCAAAAAGATAAGATATAATAATGATAAACATATAGTTCTACCCTTAGATTCAAAGAATCTGGATTAGTTTATGAACATACACAGAATGAGGACATATGGCTTAAGAGTTATGCATGTACCAAGGCAGAGCCAAGATGATGGAGAATAAGGAAGGGACTCACTTGAGCTCTTCCAAATTTTGTGCCAATTAACTTTAAATAATACTTCAAAACAAATTCTGGAGCAGCAAACCCCACAAAAGGATGGGTAAACAATTTTCCAGCCCAAGACAAGAAAGCTGGCAGGAAAAGTCTGTCACAGGAAGGTGAGAGTGGAGTGCAGTCTAAGTGCAGGCAGTACAGACCAGGCCCCAGCAGACTAGGAGAAGGCCTTGGAAGCTACTGAATCAGCAGTGGCAATGGTGCTTCCAGAGTTCTTAGCCCACAGAAGGCAAGGGAGTAGGACTACTGGCAAGAAGATTATGGGGTCCCTTTGCTTTCATTGGGAGCTGGACTCTGTTACACTGCCCATACTCAGATCTGGGTCACAGTCCTGGATGGCAGTGCCAGAACAAGGAGGAGCTCAATCACACCAGAGCTTGCAGTGGCAGCAGGGGAGCAGGTAACCTGGTTACAATTCCAGGGTAGAAAAGAGTGCTTGTGGTAAATAACAGACCAGAACACAAGTCAGGAGAGAAGTGAACAAACCTCTTCCTAGATCTTACCACCTTGGAATAACCGAAAACCTATAGTTCCCTAGATTTTTTTTTTCTGAGAACAGCTGCACAAAAACCCTGAGGCTTGGAAAAATGTGCCCCATGCCCTGTAAGCTGAAGCTCATTTTAGCACAGAGTTAAAAGTCAAGAAATAGGTTGGAAAAAATGATCAAACAACAGAAAAAGATATTCTGAGTCTAAGAAGTTGCAAATGGTAAAAAGGAAGATCAAAACACACTCAGAAGACAAAGTCAAAACTACTACATCCAGTGCTTCAAAGAAATATATTAATTGGTCTCAGGTCACAGAAGAGCTCAAAAAGGATTTTTAGAATCAAGAGAGTCAGATGAAAAACTGGAAAGAGAAATGAGAGTGATGCAAGAAAATCATGAAAAAAGAGTCAACAGCTTGGTTAAAGAGGCACAAAAATACTGAAAAATAACAACTTAAAAACAGAATAGGCCAAATGGTAAAAGAGATTTTAAAAATCCAATGAGGAGAAGAATGCTTTGAAAAGCAGAATTAGCCAAATCGGGGGGAAAAAGTTATAAAAAATTCACTGAAGAAAAGAATTCCTTAAAAAGTAGAATTGGTCAAATGGGAAAAGAGATACAAAATGTCACTGAAGAAAATAATTCCTTAAAATTTAGAATTGGGCAACTGGAAGCTAATGACTTGAGGAGACATCAAGAAACAATCAAACATACTGATTGAAATGAGGAGAACCAAGAGAACATTGTATACAGTATCAACAACACTGTGGGATTAGCAACTGTGATATTTAACTCTTCTCAGCAACACAAGACAATGCCAAAAGACTTAGGGTGGAAAATGCCCTCCACATCCAAAAAAAGAACTGTAAAATCTGAATGCAGATTGAAGCATACTATTTTCATTTTATTGTTGCTTTTTTCTTATTGTTCTTGTTTATTCTTTCTTGCATTTTTTTGCTCTGATGCTTCTCTTACAATATGACTAATGTGGAAATATGTTTAAAATGATTGTAATATATAACATATATCAGATTGCTTGCTGGCCTCACAAGGTTGGGAGGGAAGGGAGGGTGGGTGAAGAATGTGGAACTCAAAAAATATCTTTAAATGTAATTGAAAAATTTAAATAGAATTAAAAAAGAAATGATCAAACAAAATCAAAAGAATGAAAAAATAGAAGAAAATGTGAAATACCCCATAGGGAAAATGACTGACCTGGAAAATAGATCCATGAAAGATAATTTAAGAATTAATGGACTACGGGGCAGCTAGGTGCCGCAGTGGATAAAGCACCGGCCCTGGATTCAGGAGTACCTGAGTTCAAATCCAGCCTCAGACACTTGACACTTACTAGCTGTGTGACCCTGGGCAAGTCACTTAACCCCCACTGCCTTGGGAAAAAAAAGAATTAATGGACTACCTAAAAGCCACAATAAAAAAAGAACCTTTCATCTTTCAAGAAATTATCAAGGAAAACTACCCTGATATTTTGGAAACAGGCGGGGGGGATATAAATTGAAAGAATCTACTGATCATCTACTAATTACCTAATGAAGAAAATCACAAAATTAAAACTCTTAGGAATGGTATAGCCAAATTTCAGAGTTCTCAAATTAAGGAGAAAATATTGCAAATAGCCAGAAAGAAACAATTTAAATATCTTGAAGCCACAGTCAGAATAACACAAGATTTAGCAGTTTCTATATTGAAGGACTGGAAGGCTTGGTATATGATATTCTGAAGGGTAAAAGAGCAAGGATTATAATCAAGAATCACCTACCAACAAAACTGAGTTTAATCCTTCAGGGAGAAAATGGATATTCAATGAAATAGAAGACTTTCAAACATTCTTTATGAAAACACCAGAGCTGAATAGACATTTTGACTTTCAAATACTAAACTCAAGAGAAGCATAAAAAGATAAAGATGAAAGAAAAATCACAAGGGTTTCAATAAGGTTAAATGCTTTACATTTCTACTTGGGAAAATGATATTTGTAAGACCTAAAAGCTTTTTCATTATTAGTCCAGTTACAAGGAGTATACGTAGACAGAGGGCATAGGTGTGAGTTGAATATAATGGGATTATTATCTAAAGAAATAAAATTAAAGGGTGAGAAAGATAAATGCACTAGGAGGAGAAAAGGAGAGGTATAATTGAGTGAATTATCTCACATTAAAGAGGCATGAAAGAGTTTTACAGTGAAGGAAAAGATGGGAGGTGGCCATCATTTGAAATTTATTCTTATTGGAACTGGCTCAAAGAGGGAATAACATACATACTCAGTTTGGCAAAGAAATCTATCTTACCCTATAGGGAAGTAGGAAGAGAAAGGGATAAAAGAAGAGGGGGGGGTGATGGAAAAGAGGGCAGATTGTGGTAGGTAAAAGACAGAAGCAAAGCAGTTTTGAAGATGGACAGGGTGAAGGGGAGAGGAGGGGATAAGACAGGAGGGGAAAGGGGATAAATAGGGGTGGGGGGAGAAATAGGATAGAGGAAAATACACAGTAATCATAACTATGAAAAAAATCTTATAGCAAGTTTATCTCATAAAAATCTCATTTTTAAATATATAGAGGTGAGTCAAATTGATAAAAGTCATTCCTCAATTGGCAAATGGTAAACAGATATAAATAGGCAGTTTTCAGACAAAGCAATCAAAGCTATCCATAATCCTATTAAAAATGCTCTAAATAACTATTGGTTAAATACATTCAAATTAAAAGAACTCTGAGGGGCAGCTAGGTGGCAGAGTGGATAGAGCACCCGCCCTGGATTCAGGAGGACCTGAGTTCAAATCCAGCCTCAGACACTTAACGGTTACTAGCTGTGTGACCCTGGACAAGTCACTTAACCGCAATTGCCCCACACAAAAAAAAAAAAGAACTCTGAGCTATCATTCCACACCTATTAAACTGGCTAATATGACAGACAAGAAAATAATAAATGTTGGAAAACAGACATTAAGATACTGTTGGTGAAAATGTATCCTGTAGAATACTTTAGAACTATGCCCAAAGGATTATAAACCCATGTATACCCTTTGAACCATTGACCAAGCAATACCACTACTAGATCTGGATCCCAAAGAGATAAAAAATGAAAAGGAAATGTTTCTGTACTACATGTACAAAAATATTTAAGCAGCTCTTCTAATGGTAGCAAAACACTGGAAATGGAGGGGCTATCAGTTGGGAATAGCTGAACAAGTTGTATACGATTGTGATGGAATACTATTGTGTTGTAAGAAATGATGAACAGGATGCTCTCAGGAAAAAAAAATTTAAAGACTTACATGAACTGGCGCAAAGTGAAATGAGCAGGACCAGGAGAACATTGTACAAGCAATATTTTATGATGATTGACTAGGAATGACTTAGCCATTCTCAGAAATACAATGATTCAAGACAATTCCAAAGAATTTATGATGAAAAATGCCACCTATCTCCAGAGGAAGAAATGATGAAGTATGAATACAGATAGAAGAATACTTTTAAAATTTATTTTTCTTGGGTTTTTTTGGTCAGTGTTTTCTTTCACAACATGACTAACATGGAAAAATGTTTTTCATGACTATACATTTATGGCCTATGTCAAATTGCTTGCCTACTCAATGTGGGGATGGCAAAAGACAGAGGAAAAATTTAGAACTCAATTTTTTTTAAAATAGAGGTTAAAATTGTTTTTACATGTAATTGAGGATAAATAAAATATTAAATCATTGAAAATAAAAATAAGAGTAATCCATGTAAAAGAACTTTGGGGGAATTAGGTAAAGGCATATCAGGGAAGGAGAAGTTTGGATATAAAAGCATTTCTTAGTAATCTGAGAAGCCCACTAAACTTCCTTTTCTTACTCTCAACAACTAAACAACCATAACCACCTTCCTTCATTTTATCATCAACCTCCTACCTCTTTCACTAATTTGCCCTACCCAACTATATCAATTTGCTTTATATTTGAATTGATCCAATTACATCCTTGAGTCCTGAAAGAACTGATTACTGTGACTAGTGAGCTACTATTAGTGATATAAGAAAAATCATGGAAGATGAGAGACGTACCACATAATAGGAAAAAGGCAGATATTGTCCCAATTTTCAAAAAAAAAGAAAAAAGAAAGAATCTGCAACCTAAAATGAAGCTACTGAAATGACACTGATTTCTGTAGAAATTCTAAAAGAAATCATTTAAAAAATGGCTAGTGATCATCTAGAAAGATTCATCATATCAGGCCAGTCTAACCTCATTTCAATTTTTGACAGGATTCTGCAGAAGGCCTTTTCCATTTCTTTTTTACTTCTCCCCAACCCCTCTGTCCCCACAAAATTAGGGTTCCCTACCAGCACTGGTACCTCCCCTCTGAGATTACCTTCACTTATTTTCCCTACATAAAAATCTTTTATGAATATAATTATTTGCATGTTGTCTCCCCCATTAGAATTTGATCTCTTTGAGGGTAGGAAACTTTTTATCTTACTTTTTACCCATAGCACTTAGTGCACTGAACATTTGATTGGCATATTTTAGGTTTTTAATAAATACTTCTTGACTTGCTGATTACTATAAAGGTAATTCAATTACTATATAGGTAACAGAGATTGAGATTTTAGACAAGATTTTGATAAGGCAAAGGATTTTTTTTTTCTAATAAAGCATCTCATATAATTCCTGTAAAGAATACAGAGATGTAGATTAGAAAAGACCGCAAATTAGATATATTCAGAACTGGTTGGATGACTAGTTTCAAAGAAGAGTAGTTAATGGCTCAATGTCAATGTGGCAGGATGTCTCTACTAGAACTGTACCTGGAGGCAGGTAGGTGGTGCAGTAGATAGAACACCGGCCCTGGAGTCAGGAGTACCTGAGTTCAAATCCGACCTCAGCCACTTAATACTTACTAGCTGTGTGATCCTGGGCAAATCACTTAACCCCAATTGCCTCACAAAAAAAAAAAAAAAAGAACTGTACCTGGCTTTATGTCCTTTATTTTTTCTCATACAGAGTCAGTGATGCCAGCACACTCATCAAATCTGCAGATGACAAACTCAAAAGTGAACACTACCATACTTGAATAACACATTCAAGATACATCAAGATTTTGATTGACTAGAGCAATGGGGTGAATATAATAAGCTGAAATTCAGCAAGGACAAATGTGAAGTCATACTCTTGGGTAGAAAAAAAATAAACTTTGTAAGTATAAGATAATGGAGCATGATTGGACAGTAACTATTGTAAAACAAACAAACAAAAAACCCAACCCCTTGAGGGTTTAGTGGACTGCAACTCAAAAGGAGTCAGCAGCATGATGTGGCATTAGGCAATCTTGGACTTCATTAAGAGGGCCATAGATTCTATGAACACGGAATTGATAGCCCCAGTGTTCTCTGACCTCAGTAAACCCCATCTCTAGTATTCTATTAAGCTATGGGCATCAAAGTATATGAAGCATATTGATAAGCTAGAGTGTGTCCATAAGAGGTCAACCAAGGTGAGAAAGGTCCCTGAATTCATGTGAAGATCAGTTCAAGCAAGTGAGTATGTCTAAGCTGGAGAAGAGAAAATTCAAGGATAAAAAATCAGAGCTAAATTGAAACATCTGAAGGGCTACCATGTGCAAGTGAGACTGGCTCCGTTGGGCCCCTGGGGAAAGAAACAAAGAGAATAAGATAATGGGTAGAAGGTGCAAAGAAGCCAAGTCCTGCTTGAAGTTGGGGGAGGAGAGCCTACCAAACAACTAGGTAGATAAATTGATCAAACAAGGAATGGGCCTCCTGAAGAGGTGGTGGCCTTCTGTATCATACAGGTCTTCAAGTGCAGACTGGAGCATTAATTTGGGGCTATTATAGTGGAGATTCTTTTCATGTATTGGTTGGACTAGATGGCTGCTGAAGTTCTGTCAGTCACAAATTTAATGATTTGGTGATATCTTGTGAGAGGTTGAACTCCATCGTTGTTTCTTAGCACTTATGTGACCCAGAAGAATTAATAATCATTTTGGACTGCCATTTTCTCCTCTATAAAATAAAGAAATGAGAAAATATTTTAATAAAGAAATATAATAAAGATGTAAAATATGATAGGTAACTAAGGATGAGTAAAAGAGTATGGCACTGTCCTGCAGAAAGTGTCAAAATGAGCTAAGGCTAGCAAGGGAAGCCACGGACAACAAAAAGGTGTGCTGCTGGTGGTGGTTTGGCTATTTTGAGGAAAAGATAAAGCTAAAAGAAGGAATAGGATCATGGCTCTGGATGGATAAAACAATTATAACTGACAATAGAGAAAAGTCAGAAATACTTAAATTTATTTTGCTTTCATTTCTTATGCCAAGGAGAATGACCCTTGCCCTGGAAATGACAGATAAAAAATGGCTAATGGAGTACTTATACTGAAGATATATAAGGAAAAGTGACAGTATCTATTTGCCCTAGAAGAATTTAAGTCTCTTGGCCCAGATAAATAATATACTTGCATATTGAAAGAAGTGACACATGTAATAACTAAGTGATATTTTTTTAAACGTAGAGTTTGGGAGAGGTACCAGAGGATTAGAGAAATGAAATTATCCAATTTTCAAACAAAGGAAGAGGACAAAATATCCAGACTAAAGGATATTAATCTTGACTTTTAGTCCTAGGAAAATTCTAGAACATGTCATTAGAGAGAGGATTATAGAGCACTTAGAAAAGAAAGAAGTAATTACAAAGAGCCAACAGGGATTTATTAATGATATATATCAGACTCAGTTGGACAACAATACTAAACTAGTAGATCAAGAGAATGCTATAGATATATTTTATATGGATTTTAAACATTTGAGTCATTTGAGAAAATAGAACAAATCTGTGGTGAAAATGAGTGTATATGTTATAGGCAAAACTACTATTAGATAAGTTTGGACTGGTTTAAGAGTTAAAGAGTTGTCACTGATGGTTTAATGAAATACCCCAGAACTCTGTGCTTGGCCCTGTGTGGGTTAAAATTTTTATCAATGACTTAAAGGCATAGATGATGGCATATTTATGAAATCTGTAGCTGACTTATGACTAGAATAAACAGTCAACACACTGAGTGACAGACTAAGGATATGTCAAGTTTTCAATAAGTTACAAAACTAGACTGAATCTAAGGCAACGACGTTAAATAGAAGTAAATGTAATATTGTATACTCAGGTTCCAAGTAAAAGACAGAAGATGCATGGTTACATAGAAGTCTATATGAAAAAGATCCATGGGTTTTAGCTGAGTAAAATTGAATATAATTTGCCAGGGTGATGTAGCTACCACAGCATGAGTACAATCTTGTGTTGCATTATGAAAGGTGTGACTTTCAGGAATGGGGAGATGATAGATAGGAACCAGCATAGGAAGGATACTCATAAGTTGGAGAACACCCAGAGGAGGTCAGTGGGGATGATGAAGGGTCTTGAGTTTATATCATATAAGGAACAATAGAAGGAAATGGAAAATTCTACTTAGCTTGGAAAAGAGAAAATTTAGGAGGGACATGAAAATTATTTTCAAATGTTTGAAGGACTAATATGATGAACTGGTTTAGTTCTATGTGGGACTGGTTTAGTTTTATGACTCCAGAGGGTATAAATGAGAGCAACGGATAGAAGTTATAAAGAGGCAAATTTAGACTCAGGGTTAGGAACATTTTCCTCATAATTAGGGGAGCGGTCAGTCTTCTCTTTACTGGAGTTCTTCTAGCAGATGGCTATATGATCATTAGTTGCATGTATTAAAGTAGAGCTTACTTCTAGGTATGAATTGTACTGGGGCAGCTAGATGGTGCTACAGTGGACAGAGCACTGGGCCTGGAGTCAGAAAAGACTCCTCTTCCTCAATTCAAATCTGACTTAGACACTTATTAGTTGTATGATGCTGAGCAAGTCATTTAAGCCTCTTTGCCTCAGTTTCCTCATTTGTAAAATTAGCTATAGAAGGAAATAGATACTCCAGTATCTTTGCCAAGAAAACCCCAAATGGGATCACAAAGAGTCAGACACAACTGAAATACTGGACAACATAAGTTGTAAATGACATTCAATAGGGTCTTTCCAAATCTCATATTCTATGATTCTGTGGCTCTGTGATTAGATGAGCTATAAGGTCCTTTGCAGCTCTAAATTCTATGATCTCTAAGAGTCAACAGTGTGACAGGATTGTTAGCTAATATAATTTTTTTTGTTTGTTTGTTTTTTGGTGAGGCAATTGGGGTTAAGTGACTTGCCCAGGGTCACACAGCTAGTAAGTATTAAGTATCTGAGGCCGGATTTGAACTCAGGTACTCCTGACTTCAGGGCTGGTGCTCTATCCACGCTAATATAAATTTAATCTATGTTAACAAAATATAGTGCTCTGAATGATGGAGCTAATAATCTCACTTAAGATGAAAGGAGACAAACCATATTTGGAGTATCTTGTTTAGTTCTGGGTACCATATTTAAAAAGAAATACTGAAAAAATAGAGTATATATGAGAGAGGGGACCCAAGACAGGTCTGGGTTAGAAAATCATATAAAGTGAGAAATAGCTGAGCATTTTTAACCTGGAAAATCAAAGATATAAGTAGGGATATTATAGCAGTATTCAAAAAATTTTAAGAGCTGTCATGTGGAAGAAGGATTAGACTTGCTCTTTGGCTCCAGAGAGAGGAACTAAAAGTAATGGGTGAAAGAAACTGGAAGCAGATTTATATTTATTTACATCAAAACTTTCTAACAAGTATGGCTATCCAACAACAAAATGGGATCCCTTTTGGGGTAGTTAGATTCGTTTCATTGGAAATCTTCAAGAAACACTCAGTGACACCTTGGAAACTACTGTAGAGGAGATTACTGCAATGAAGAAGAAACTGGACTAGATGATCTCTGAAATTCCTCTGACCTCTGAGATTCAGTGGTTCTAAGATTCTATTTGATTGGGTAAAGAATTTCTAGTGACCCTTTAGTCACAATATTTAAGCAAGAATCTAATTTACTTAAAAAATCAGGCCAATATCAATGACTATTTTTGGTTTAAACGTGCTAGATATTTCTGCATCAAATTCCCAGCAAGACTGGATGTGATCACTTTTTCTATATCACTTTAAAAATCTAAACCTCCAAAAATTAGAGCAATTATAGCTGAACCTCCCTCCCCAAAAAGATGGGAGAACCCCCAAAAGGTAAATCCTTATTAAGTGAGACTGCAGAACTCTAATTCTTAAAGCATTAATTCTTTATCCTTTCCCCACTATTTCTGAAATGCAGGGGACATGAGTTCAATTGAAATACTTTGCCTTGGAATAGTCTTTGGATTCACTTCTTCTTCTGATTCAGAGATTCTACTGTAAGCCCTTCCTAGTGACAGGTAGATGAAGAAAAAGTGGCTAAGAGCATAATGTCTTTTGACCAAAGTCTAGCCCTAAGAAATGGAAGTCTAAGACTGCAGAGATACAACCTGGAATAGTCTCTAAACTCTCCTTCTACCATGGAAAACTGGTAGATGTTGATTCTACCCAGCCAGACAAGGAAAAGATAAGAATCAAGGGAAAATTGGTAGTGGTCTTGGGAGCAGGGCAAGAGTGTGCAAGGATGCACTTTGATGGAAGAAAAGGAGAATAAAATTCATTGTGGTACTGTACTGTCCTTCAGTAACCATGTAGGGCAGAGGCACAGGCCAATGATGCCTATTATCCAGGAGCAAGGAGGCTAAGACAGCCTGGTAGATTAGCCTCAGGAAAGTATCCCCCAGAAAGGGGAAGCAGCCAAAAGTACGTTATAGGGGAATGAAAACACACACACACACACACACACACACACACACACACAAACTCAGAAAAGATGAGCACTAAATTCTCAAAGAAAATACAAACCTTCCTTAACAAATGTCATGGATCTCCATAATGGTTCAAAAGAGAAAGGAAATACATAAAAAAGGAATTAAATAAGTAGGACCTCAGAATACTTAGTACAGAATTTTAAAACTCAATTGGCAGATTACAAAAATGAATCCACAATGAATAATTTCTCAAAGTAAGTGAAAGAGAAGTGGACATATTTGGAGCACAAAAGTACTAAGGTGGAAAGAAACCTGGCAGAAGAGAAGCAACATTCAAAGACTAGCTGAACTCTATACTGGAAAAAAAGCCATTCTTCTTGAAGACAGGTTGAACAAAATAACAAAAGGATTATAGGTATGCCAGAAGAGTGTGACAAATCAAACAACCTAAACATAATGCAGGAAACTTCACAGAACTGAATATGGAAAACAAAATACTAATTGAGAGGATCCATAGTTTGCCTCTTGTTAAAAACAAAACACTACTTCAAATTCTAAGACACAGTGTGCTTAAGTTAAATAATTTCATGACAAATAGCAAATTCTGAAAGGAACCATGAGGAAGATGTTCAGGTATAAAAGAAAGGTAAATTAAATAAGATTATTCTGAACCCATGAGAAATCACAAAAAGCAACTGAATAATATAAGATACAAAAGAACTCAAGTTGCAAATTAGAAATGATATATCCTAAAAAACTTAGTCCATCATCAACAAAAAAGGGTATTTAACAAATGAGAGACATGTGAGGTATTCCTGTAAATATACACATGTATGTATGTATACATGTTTGTATACACAGATTGTATATGTGCATATTTATATGTATATGTGAGAACAATATTCAATTTGCAAACACCCTCAACACCAGAAGCACAAGAAAAGTTAATAAATTTTATTTCCAAGTAAATAATAAGTAATGGGGCAGCTAAGTGTGCACTGGACAGCGAATAGGGCCTAGAGCAAGGAAGACTTGAATTCAAAGCTAGCCTCAGGCACTTATTATTTGTGTAACTCTGGACAAGTCACTTAACTTCTCTTTGTCTCAGTTTCCTTATTTGTAAAATGAGGATAGTAATAGCACTACATCACAGGGTTATTGTAAGAATTAAATGAGATAATAAATGTAAAATGCTTAGCATTGCATCTGGCTCATAATAAGCATTATATGATATGATGATGATGGAATAGAAGAAGGAGAAGAAGGAGATGATTTTTATAAATTATTGTGGGAACCAGGCTTGGTTAAGCTAAATTATTGGGGTCCAGGCTGGGTTTTTCTAAATATATTGCTCCTTAAATTTATGGATATCGTGCCCATTTTTGGCAGTAAGCATTTATTATTAAAATATATTAAATACTAGAAGAGCATTGACCACTTGACAGTTAACCAAAGCTGAAAATACCCCAGCGCCATATTTCTAAGAGGGAGAGCACATGGGCTCAAGCTACGTTGTTCTAAGAGGAGAGCGCTCACCAACTGACCACCACAGGTCCAGAACAAAAGTGTGTTCCAAGATGGTGCCAGACAGGAGCCTCCTCTGCTCCTGACTTTTTTCCTCTTTTGATAGAGGAACACTGATCAGAGATAATTGGCTAGCATCAATCAATTCTATTGGTTGATGTGACCTGAGGGTGGCTCATATTAAAATGAGCTCTACTATGATGACATCATGGTCTAATGGGAGAGACCCAGAGGAGCAAGGTATCATTCAAATAGGTGTGATTTTAATCCCTTAACTTCACTAGCCAATATACAAAGAGTCTTTTCTCTATTGAACCTTTGGGGTGGCTCTGAAAGAGATGAACTAAAGTTCCTGAACTAAATTTTCTAAAGTTGGGGGTGAAGAGAAAGCTAAGACTGGGTCCCTGTGTCCCCCTAAGAAGTCCATTATTAATAATTATTTTCTCACAGAGAGGAATTTCAATAACAATGAATCAGTAAAGGTTTTTTGGAAGGGTGATAGATCTGCAGAGTGGGTGGCCACATAAATGGCCAGAGGAAGTGAGTGAGTGACATAGTGATGTATCCTTTCAAAGTTCATGGGTGAACTGTGAAGGGGTGATAACTTCTATAGTGTACCAACAAGAGAATGTTTTTGAAAATGAGAAATGCATGAAAAAGGAGGGACTGAATGTAGGGTACTTAAAGAGGAAAGGTCTCAATAGGACAGAGGGAGGGGATCATATACACATGTATGTATGTATGTATACATGTTTGTATACACAGATTGTATATGTGCATATTTATATGTATATGTGAGAACAATAATATTCTTAGTTCATAAAAGGAATGTCCATGTGATCAGAGATGGTCCCACATGATAGGTTTAACCTAGGTAGAGTTGGTGTGTTGGGAGGCCATTTCCGCTAAGACTGTTCTATCTTCTGATATGATAAAAGGGATATGTGAACTCCTGGAGGCAGATCAACAAAGTATGTACGTGTGTGTGTGTGGGGGGGGGTGGATATAGAAATGAAAGGATACAGCCCCTGAGAAGGAAATGAATTATGAGAAGAGCAAGGGGTAAAATGAAACAGCATGATTTATGACCCAGAGAACCTTCAAACACACATTTACAACTCTATACAACATTATTTTCATTAACAACTGATGCTTCTAATAATGAGGCACAGAAAAGGAAGGAAGGAAGGAAGGAAGGAAGGAAGGAAGGAAGGAAGGAAGGAAGGAAGGAAGGAAGGAAGGAAGGAAGGAAGGAAGGAAGGAAGGAAGGAAGGAAGGAAGGAAGAGAAACCCCTATAACTATAATAACAAATAATTTAGAACAGAGAGCTTGAACCTAGAATTTCAGAAGCTTTAATCCAGTTTTGTGTAAAGACAGATTTAAGAAGGAATACATGAGAGTTTAGGCCATGAATCAGAGTATAAACTTTGACAAGTGACCAGAAAAGAAGAGAAATTCAATAGCAAACAACAAAGAAAAGCTTCTTAGGAAAAAAAAAGTACATTAAAAGGAAAATTAACAAAGTTCAGTTGAAGGGGAATAGAAAAGAGGAAATTTTGAACTGAGAAAAAAAGTGAAAGTGCAAAAGAGGGTAAAAAATAAATAACACATTTGATAAAAGAGAATAATGTAGGAAAAAATTCTAGCTATGGGAAAGTATAGATAAATAAGAGCAGGAGCTGGGAGAAGAAAATCTAAGAGAACAGAGTTTCATCAGAATAGTTTAAGCAAAACTAATTTCAGAGACAAAGTACTGACCTAAAGGGGAAAAGATTAAAGAAACCAATGGGGAAAAATAAATCTTAATTTTTTTCTTATAACCTTAAACTGGAGTGGACTAAACAATCCAATAAAACAAGAGTGGCAGAAAACAAAACCCCACCATCTATTGTTTACAAGATATCTAAAAAGCAAAGTTCCCTCCCATATCTATATCTTCACACACACACACACACACACACACACACACACACACACACACACACACACAAGAATTAAAATGAGAGGCGAGAAACAGCAAGGGTTGCAGAGAAAAAGCAAAAAAATATATTTTTTTTGTGAGGCAATTGGGGTTAAGTGACTTGCCTAGGATCACACAGCTAGTAAGTGTTAAGTGTCTGAGTCCGCATTTGAACTCAGGTCCTCCTGACTCCAGGGTCAGTGCTCTATCCACTGCACCACCTAGCTGACCCCAAAATAAAAAATTTAAAATATCAATGGAGACAAAGAAATCACATCGTGCTTAATAGAATCAGTTCAATGAACTAATATCAATATGAAAAATAATTTTTTACACTGGCATAGCATTTATAAAGGAAAAAACTGGATTTCAGAAAATAACTGGTAACACAAAATAGGAAACTTTAATGTTCTTGCTTCAGAGCTAGACAAATTTAACAAACATGAATATGAACATCAGAGAAAATAAATATATGAATGATATATAGAAGGATTTATAGCTAAAATATATGATATCTTCTGAAAGATATCATTAAACAATTTGTCTCTTACCACATGACATCTTTATAAGAATGGTGCATGTACTATTCTTGGTGATAACTACAAAATTTCATGAGAACTTATTCCCCACCCAGTCCCCCTTCCCCAGGCAGGTGAATTTCCTGGGGCTAACCAATCTTTTGTCAATTCCAGACTCTTGATGGATTTAGGGACCTTCCCCCAAGCAAAATGATCCCTGCCTTACTCCCTGGACTTTATATGTAAAAAGGATCCACCAACATTAAGTAGTTTCTATTTAGAGTTAATAGAATCTATACTTAAATTAGGAGCAGTTCTATCATTTCTTTTGTTAAAGGTTAATTTGCATTAAGTAGTTGTACCTGACTCTGGAGCAATCTTTTGGTTTCCTTTTGTTCTGTTACCCCATAAAAACCATGTCCTCTTTGGGTATTCCTAGCTTCAGAGCTTTGCAATACCATGAGCTATAGTTCCTCTGCCTTGATTAAAGACCTTATTTCTCCTATGTTGATTGTTTCCTTAATTTCCAGGTTAACATAGGGAATGGAGAAATAACAAATATAAAAAGCAGAACTATTTAAAATATCCTTTATAGATACTAATGAAGTTCAAATAGTAACCAGTACAATGAAAGGAAACTGTAAATAGAGATTTTAAAATGAAAACTCAAATGATGAGGTCAGAGAATAAATCAGAAAAATGACAATCATGTAAAAGACAATGATAATGATGAGACAACACTGAAATTTCTGGAATGTAGATAAAGCTATTCTCATAACGAAAAAAAAAAAACTATATCCCCAAAACATGTACAAGAGGATTAATGAATTGAATATGTTCTTTCAAGACTTAGAAAAAATAATGAATATAAAAACTTATTTTAAATTCAACATGTACTCAAAATGAACTCATTATATTTTCCCTGAAGCAATTCTTCCTAATTTTCCTACTATTGTTGAAGGTATCACCATACTCCCCGTCCCTTGGGTTTGCAACCTAAGTGTTATTCCTGACCCTTCACTCTTTCTCACACGTACCCCATACCCCATCTAATCAGTTGTTAAGTCCTATCAATTCTACATTCATAATATCTTTTGTACATGTTGCCTTCTCTCTTTTGACAATTCTACCACCTTTGTGCAGGCCTTTGTCATACACTTGGATTATTGCAATGGTCTACTGTTTGACCTCCCTGACTCAAGTCTCTCCCCACTCCAAGCCATCTAACTGTCAAAGTGATCTTCCTAAAGCACAGATCTGACCTCATGGTACCCTCAATGCAACCCCCATCAGCTTCCTATTCCAAAATCAAATATAAAAATTCTCTGTCTTTTAAAGCTTTCCATAATCTGGTCCCTTTTAACCTTTCTGGTCTTATACTTCTCAAAATACTGAGTATAATTATACTCTACAATTCAGTGGTGCTGTCCTCCTTGATGTTTGTTCCATAAGACACTACATCTCCAAATAGTATTTTTACTGGCTGTCCCTTATACCTGGAACACTCTCCCTCCTTATCTGCACCATTTAGTTTCTCTGGCTGCTGTCAAGGCTAAGCCAAAATCCCATCTTCTCCAAGAAATCTTTCCAAGTTCTCTTCAATCTTAGTGCCTTCTTTCTTTTCCTATGTATAACTTTTATGTTGCTGTCTGTATGTTATCTGCCCCATTAGAATTTGAGGGCCTTGAGAATAGGCACAGTATTTTCCCCCTTATTTATATTTTCAGCACTAGTAGTCAATAAATGTTAGCTGAATGACTAACTAGGGCAGGTAGGTGGCACATTGTGCCTGGAGTACCAAGCATGGAGTCAGGAAGACTCATCTTCCTGAATTCAAATCTAACCTCAGAGATTTACTAGATGTGTGACCCTAGACAAGTCACTTAACCTTGTATGCCTTAGTTTTCTTATCTGTAAAATGACCTGGAGAAGGAACTTGTTTTTTTTTATAACAAGATATTATAATATCTCTGCTAAGAAAAATCACAAATGGTGTCATGGTGGGTCGGTCAGACATGACTGCAAATGACTGACCATGAATGTTTGACTGACCCACAATCCACATATTTATAACAAAATATCTAAACCCACCTAATTTTATCAATAGATGAAGGAAAAGACTGTGACAAAATACAGTATTCATTAATGGTTTAAAAGAGCCTACTAAACATAGACATAGGAGGATCTTTTAAAAAATTTGATAAAAAGTGCCTATCTGAAATCAAAAGCTAGCAATGAATGCAACAGGAAAACATTAGAAGCTTTCCCAGTAAATATGGAATTAAGGAAAGGATGCCCTTTCCCTATCATTTGTCAGAGATCTAAAAATGTTAGCAAGAACAATGAGAAAAAAGGAAATTACAAGCATAAAGATAAATAAAGAATAGACAAACCTATGCCTTTTTTCTGTATGCATGGTGGCTTATTTAGAAAATTCTAGGGAATTAGTGAAAAAAAATAATAGCTTCAGTAAAATAAAATAGGTTACAAAATATACCCCCCAGTCAATAGCAGTTTTATATAGCAATAACAAATATAGGAGAGATTACTAGAAAGGAAATCTCACTCTAAATAATTACAAAATGCATAAAATATTTGGAAGTCAATCAACCACAGCCCACTGAATATTTGCATGGATACACATACAAAATGTTCCTTAAGTAAATAAAGATCAATGTAGATAATTGGAGCCATATTCAACACTGATATATGTACCATAACAATACAATAAAAATGACAATATTGCCAACATTAATTTAACAGATTCAGTGCTACAGTAATCAAAGTACCAAGCAGGACACTTTATAGAGCTAGATTACATAATAACAACTTTCATTTTTAAGAACAAAAGATTGAAATATGAAGGGAAATAATAGGTGAAAAAAGCAGAAATGAAAGAAGAGTGAGACTTCTAAAGCTCATTCTCTATTATAAAGTAGTAATCATCAAAACTATTTGATGCTGGTTTGTTCAATGGAACAAACTAAACAAGGAAGAATCAGAAATAATTGAACTCACTAGCCCAGTTTTCCTTTTTCTCTTTTGCTTTTTTTGTGAGGCAATTGGGACTAAGTGACTTGCCCAGGGTCACACAGCTAGTAAGTGTCAAGTGTCTGAGACAGGATTTGAACTCAGGTCCTCCTGACTTCAAGGCTGGTACTCTATCCACTGTGCCACCTAGCTGCCTCCCAGTTTTCAATGAACTTGAAAACCTAAATTATTTAGAGAAGAACTCTTTATTTGACAAGAAAGGATAGAAAAAACTGGAAAGCACTTGGAAAATTAGTTCTAGACCAACCTATTGTACTAGATGTCATAATAAGCTCAGAATGATTATGTGACCTGAATAAGAAGCATGACAGGGAGAGGAACAGGGATTGAAGTTGTTATTCTTTTGGTGTAGGATGCTTCAGATAAGGAACTTATACTTATAGGCCAGTACCTTCTTTGCAACTTAGAGCTTTAACAAACTACCTAAAATACTTAGAGGTAAAGTGACTCATCAAGGATCAGCGACTATATGCTAGACGTAGGACTGGAACTCAGATATTCCTAGAATTTTATACCATTAAAAAAAGGAAATGAGATCATATAACTTTCACATTTATGTCTAGGAAGTAAATTCTTAATCAAATGAAGGTGGAAGCCATTACAAATTTTTAAAAATTTAAATGATCATTTCAATGAAATGCAATCTCAAAGTTTTAGCAAGAATAAAATTAATGAAATGAAGATAAGAAAAGCAGGTGACTGAAGAAAAAATCTTTACATTAAATATTTCTGACATACATATAGATGGCAAATACACACACACACACACATATATATATATGGCATACATTCTTATAATAAAAGTCATTCTCAAGAGATAAGTGATCAAATGGTATGAAGTCATCATATAATTGCTGTAACAACCACAGGAAAGAATGGTTTCAGTCACTAATAAGAAATGCAAATTGAAATGATGATGAAAATTTCCCTCACACCCAGAAATTTAGGGAATGCTAAAAACAACAACCAAAGACTATTTTTGTTATTGTTGAATGTTTTGGGTTTTATTATAAGCTCTATAAGAGAAAAGAGGAAAATTAAAGAAGGGATAGGTACAATGCAATTTTTCCTTTGTTTCTATTTTCTCTGCCAAGTAAAATAATCTTTGGACTGGAAAAGACAGAACAAATGGTTAATAGGAATTCGAAACTCAAGATAAGAGAGCCCCTAGCTGTTTTTGATAAGCTCCTGTCACCAGGCCAAGATGAATTATATCCTGGGATACTGAAAGAACTTGGCAGATGTGATTATTGGGTAATCATCAATCATCAAATCGAAGGACTAGAGATCTAGAGGTAGGAAAGAACTCAGCAGCCAACTTGTCCAACCCCCTTCTTTAACAGATGAGGACACTGAGGCACAGGAAAGGGGGAATGACTTGGCTAGGGTCACACAGGCAGAAAGACTCAGAGTAAGGATTTGAATGTGCGCCCTACTATTCCAAAACTAGTGAACCACACTGCCTCCTCTTAAGCTTTGAAAATGGGGCTAGGAGTGGGGGTGAGAAGCTGTTACAGAACCAAAAGTGGCATATGCATTTTAGGATTATTTATAATTCTAACCCCCAAGGCTACTTTTCTTTGTAATGGGCTGGAGAACTCTTCTTTACAAAAATGTAGCAATTATATGACCTGAAGTGTTTAATTCTATGCTAAGAAAGTCATTTTAGCATTCACTGCTTTAATCCTAAACTATGGCATGGGAGAAGAATCAAAGTAGAAAGGTAATATACTCTTTTCATGTTAAATACATTTCTCTATAATGTTCCAGTTAAGAATAACATTTCCCCTCCTCCACTTCAACAGAGTACTTTGTTTTTTATACTACTCTAATGCAGTTCTCAGAGTATTTGTTCTTATTTCATCCCCATACTGGATTGAAGATTCTCAGAAGGGAGAAACCTTGCCTCATCTAAATTGTATCTTCTTTGGTGCCTAGTGCTGGAATCTGCAAACAGTTGCTGCTTAATCAATGTTTGCTGTAGAGAACAGTGTTGCTACAACACTGCTTCTACATAACAGTTCTATATTGGGGTTGTGCATCCTAGGCAGAAATGCTTATGACTATGTCTCCTTGCACTTCAGAGAGATTGCAGGGTATAGTGAAAAATACTGAATGTGGAATGAAGAAAGATATAAGGGGGGCAGCTAGATGGCACAGAGGATAAAGCACTGGTCCTGGATTCAGGAGGACTTGAGTTCAAATCTGGACTCAGACACTTTACACTTACTAACTGTGTGACCCTGGGCAAGTCACTTAATCCTCATTGCCCCACATAAAGAGAAAGAGAGAGAGAGAGAGTTTGAATCCTGCCTGTCTCAAGGACTTAACTAGCTGTGCAACTGTGGACAACTCATGGAACTAGATTGATTCTTAGCTAACATATCTATAAAATGGAAGATAATCACAGGTGGTGCACTTTCCTCACAGAGGCTATTGTAGGGGATCAAATGAGAGAAATTGCCTTCAGTCCTTTGCAAACCCCAGAGGGTTAGATAAATGTCAGCTAATATTATCATAGAGGCCCAAGTCCAGAAAGGAATGGGGTCTCCCCACTGGATGTTACCTTCATTGAATATAAACTCTTTGAAGGATGCATTCCTAGTTTTTTTTCTTTATATTGTCATTATCTAGGACAGTGCATACTACATAGTAGGTGTTTCCTATACCTTGAGAATTCTTTAAGAGACAGCATGAAAAAAACTTCAGAATATGGGAATTGCTATTCAAGTACAGATACAGATGGAAGAGTCTAACAAATGCATCTAGCTCAAGAGTACGAGAATTTTCAAAGAGGAAAAGAGACAATATGAACCTATATGGTTCCCTTCATCTTCAGCTAATAGATTATCCATTAAAAGTTTATGGTAAGGGGCAGCTAGATGGCACAGTGGATAGAGCACCGGCCCTGGAGTCAGGAGTACCTGAGTTCAAATCCGGCCTCAGACACTTAACACTTACTAGCTGTGTGACCCTAGGCAAGTCACTTAACCCCAATTGCCTCACTGAAAAAAAAAAAAGTTTATGGTAAAACATGGACAAAAATTGCACTGGTTTGGAAGGAATGGATATGTTGTGACACATACCAATAATAAGAATACCCAAATTTAAAACTTTATATTTGCTCTTATAAATTTTAACTCCTAATATTTCTATTTTTAAATTGCTTATTTTATTATTTATCCCAATTGCATGTAAATGAATTCTAACAACCTTTTAAAATTTTTTTGTTTTAAATTCTCTTTCTCTATTCCAACCATCCTCCCTCTTAAGAAGGCAAGTACTGGGGCAGCTAGCTGGCGCAGTGGATAAAGCACCAGCCCTGGATTCAGGAAGACCCAAGTTCAAATCCGGCCTCAGACACTTGAGATTTACTAGCTGTGTGACCCTGGGCAAATCACTTAACCCTCACTGCCCCGCCAAAAAAACCCCCAAAACAAAAAAAAAAACCCAACCAAACAAAAAAAAAATTAAGGCAAGTACTTTGATATTGATTATACATGTGAAGTCATGTCAAACATATTTCCATATTAGCCATGTTAAAAAAGAAAACACAAATAAAATAAAACAAATAACAATAAAGATTTAAAATATGAGTTTACTATGATGGGATGATATTAAAAATAAACTTAAGGGATGAGAAAGAGAACATGGAGAAGGGAGAAGGGAGGTGTAGAATGGGATTATTGCACATAAAAGATGTCAAAGAGCTTTTACACTGGAGGGGAAGTTGGGGGAGGTGGTGGGCAACATTTGAAACTTACTCTCATTAGAATTGGTTCAAAAAGGTAATAACATGCATATATATTTGAATATAGAAATATATCTTACCCTATAGGGAACTATGAAGGTAGGGGGATAAAATATATGCAGGTGATAATGATAGAAGGGAGAGTGGACTGGGGTAGGTAGTGGTCAGAAGTGAAACGTTTTTGAGCAGGGACAGGGTAAAAGAAGAGAGAGAAGGATAAATAGGGGGAAAGGATAGGATGGAGGGAACACAAGAATGTGAATGGGATGAACTCATCCACAAAACAGAAGCAGATAGAGTGGATTTAAAACCAGAATTCTACAATATGTTGTTTACAAGAAACACACTTGAAGCAGAGAGACACATAGAGGGTAAAGTTAAGGGGCTCCAACAAAATCTATTATGCTTTGCTTAAAGTAAAAAAAAAGTAGGGGTAGCAATTATGATCTCAAACAAAGAAAAAGCAAAAATAAATCTAATTAAAAGAGATAAGGAAGGAAACTACATCTTGCTAAAATGGTACCACAGACAATGAAGTATTATCAATACCAAGTCTATATGCACCAAATGGTAGAGAATCCAAATTAATAAAACTATACTAGTGGGGACCTCATCTTTCCCCTCTCAGATATAGAGGTACCAAAAAATAAACAAGAAAGAAATTAAGGACATGAATAGAATTTTAGAAAAGTTAAATATGACAGACCTTTGGAGAAATCTAAATGGGAATAGAAAGGAATATATTTTTCTCAGCAGTATGTGGCATCTATATAAAAACCAGCCCTGTATTAAAGCATAAAAACCTTATAACCAAATGCACAAAAACAAATATTAAATGCATTCTGTTAGATGACGATGCAATAAAAATTACCTTCAAAAAAGAACTGTAGACACATATAAAAAAAAATGAAACTAAATAATTGAATCCTAAAGGAGTGGGTCATAGAACAAATAATAGAAATAAACAATACTATCATTAAAGATAATGACAACAATGAGAAAATGCATCCCAATATGGGATGCATCCAAAGCACTACTTGGTAAAAATTTTATATCTAGAAATGTCTAAATATCAATAAAATAGAGAGAAAAAAAATCAATGAATTGGGAATACAACTATCAACAACAAAAACCATATGATTATGTCAATAGATACAGAAAATGGTTTTGACAAAATACCACAAATTCCTATTAAAAACACCAGAAGGCATGGGAATAGAGCTTTCCTTAAAATGATAAGCAATATCTATCTAAAATCATCAGCAAGAATTATCTATAATCGGGATAAGCTAGAAGCTTCGCCAATAACATCAGAGATGAAACAAGGATGTCCATTATCCACAGTTGTTTAATATTGTACTAGAAATACTAGTTATAGAAATAAGGTAAGAAAAATAAATGGAAAGAATTAGAATAGACAATGAGGAAACAAAACTATCTCTCTTTGCATAATTGGAAAATCCTAGAGAATCAACTAAAAATTAGTTGAAATAATTAACAACTTTAGCAAAGTTGCAGGATAAAAAATAGAACCGCATAAAACAAAAGCATTTCTATTTATTACCAACAAAGTCCATCTGCAAGAAATGAAAGAGAAATTCAATTTAAAAGAACTGAAAACGATAATGGATATTTGGGCATCTACCTGCCAAGACAAACCCAGGAATTATATGAATACAATTACAAAACACTTTACACACAAAGTCAAATCTAAACAACTGGTGAAATATCAATTGCTTGTAGGTAGGCCAAGCTTATACAAAAAGATGACAATTTCACACAAATTAATTTATTTATTCAGTGCCACACCAATTAAGCTACCAAAATTTATTTTACAGAGCTAAAAAAATAATAAAATTCATCTGGAAATACAAAAGGTCAATAATATCAGGAGAATTAACAAAAAAAATGTGAAGAAAGGTGGTCTGGCTACATCACATCTCTAACTGTATAAAAAATGATAATCAACACAATATGGTACTGGCTAAGAAATAGAGTGGTGGACCAGTGGAATATAATATATACATAACACACAGTAGTAAAGAATCATAGTAATCTAGTGTTTGATAAACACAAAGATCCAAGCTTTTGCAATAAAAACTCACTATTTCCCCAAAACTGTTGGGAACACTGGAAAGCAGTTTGGCAGAAAGCAGGTAAAGACCATGTTTTCATACTGTATACCACCATATCACAATAGATAAACTGATACCATAAGCAAATTAGGGGAGCATGGAATAGTTTACATGTCAGCTTTATGGAGAAAGGAAGACTTTATGACCAAACAAGTGATAGAGAGCATTATGGGATATAAAATTGATAATTCTGATTACATTAAATTTAAAAGTTTTCACAGAAACAAAACCAATTCATCCAAATTTAGAATGAAAGCAGAAAACTGGGGAAATTTTTTATAGCAAGTTTCTCTGATAAAGGGCTCATTTCTCAAATATATAGACAACTGAGTCAAATTTATAAAAATGGTTAAAGGATATAAACAGGCAGTTTTCCGACGAAGAAATAGCAGCTATCTATAATTATAGGGAAAAATGCTCTAAATCACTATTGATTAGAGAAAAGCAAATTAAAACAACTCTGAGATGCCACCTCTGATCAGACTGGCAACTTGGAACTACACTCAAAGAGAAATAAAACTATGCATACACTTTGATGGAGCAATTCCACTACTAGGACCATATCTCAACGAGATTTTTTTAAAGGAAAAGGATCTATCTATCTATCCATCTATCTATCTATCTATCTATCTATCTATCTATCTATCTATCTGTCTGTCTGTCTGTCTGTCTGTCTATCTACCTGTTTGTTTAGGAAAAGGATTTATAACAAAAATCTTTATGGCAGCTCCTTTTGTGGTAGCAAAGAATTGTAAAATGAGAGAATACTCATTAATCTGGGAATACCTGAACAAGTCCTGTAATGGAATCCTGCTGTGCTAAGAAATGATGAGGAGGATGCTTAAAAAACTTGAGGGGCAGCTAGGTGGCACAGTGGAAAAATAAACTTGAAAGACTTACATGAATTGATATAAAGCAATGTGAACAGAACCTGGAGGCCATTGTAAGAGATAACAGTAATAACTGCGAATAATTCATAATGAGAATGACTATACTGACCAATATAATGATCCAAGACAATACTGAAGGACTTCCGATGAAAAATGTTATGAATCTCCAGAGAAAGAAGTGAGGGAGTCTGAATGCTGAAGCATAGTTTTTTTTTCTTTTTTAGTAAAGTATTCTTTACTATTCTTGGTTTTTGTTTTGATCTATTTTTTTCCACAACATTCCTATCATGGAAATATGTTTTCCATGACTGCACATATATAACCTATATCAAACTGTCTGCCTTAAAGTGAGGGGGTAAGGAGAAAATTTGTAACCAATTAAAAAAATAAATGTTGGGGCAGCTAGGTGGCGCAGTGGATGGAGCACCGGCCCTGGACTCAGGAGTACCTGAGTTCAAATCCAACCTCAGACAATTAACACTTGCTAGCTGTGTGACCCTGGGCAAGTCACTTAGTCCCAATTGCCTCACTAAAAAAAATAAAATAAAAAAATAAATGTTAAAATTGTTTTTACATGAAACCTAAAAAATAAAATATTAAAAATATTTTTTAAATCATAGGTCTAGCCAAAAAAAAAAAAAGGGAAAGAAAGAAAGGGAAACAGTAATCACTGAATGCTAATCTGGGTTCATCAAGAACAATGTATGCCAGAATAATCTAATTTCCTTTCTTTACAAGGTAATTAGTCTGTTATATCATGGGAAAGTTGAAGTTTTGGCAAACCTAGATTTAAGCAACATGTTTGACATTCTTTCTTGCTCTGCTGCCAAACCCCCATTATACCTATATGTAAAATAGAGAGTGTGTGGGTAGGTCAAAGTATAGTTAAGTGAGTTTAAAACCAAGTGAACAGTGTACCAAACAGACAGCACCTATCTCTCACAAAATTGTGAGGTTCAAACAAAATACTGTATGCAAAGTATTTTATAAACATTAAAACACAACAGTATTTAAATGCCAGCTACCGTTGTTATCACTGTTATCTTATCCTTTTCCCCTTTTTGGATGGACTTAGGATAAAAATAGTTCAAGAATTCACGTTCCTTTCCTTTATATTCAATATTCTATGTTCTACTGCTCAGGTGGATAAGATGACTACATTCTGGAATAGAGTGAGAATTGGGATGAAAGTTCACCTCCTGTTTACTCACTGAAAACATATTTGGGATAATTCCAGTGGCGGTGATGGAAGGTCCTTTATCCTGTCCCCAATATGTCAATATGGCTTTAGTTTCTTCTGTCAGGTCTCTATATTTTGTAAATGTTTCATGCCATGTAGTTTGGAGTGTTTGAGACAGCAAAATCTATTAAAAAGTTCTTTTATTTTTATAGATAAACATTAAATACAGGAGACTTGGGGTTATAGTTTTGTCTACAATGATTCTCTAGTTCCAGTACACTCTATTAACTGAATTCTCAAAAATATTTTGAGGTTTATTTAGATTGTGAGGATTTAATTGTCAGTTTAGAAAAGGTAAAGGAACAGTAGGTCACTTGTTCATATCTTACTAAGTATTTTTGACATATTTTCTTTTTTGCAATCTGTAGTAATATGTTACACACTTTCCACCATTTCATTTCATAATCTGTAACTATCAATAATTCTGAACTCCTTAAGAATAACCTTTCTATAACTAATGGTGTTAGTCACCTCATTCTGAATTGCCATCATAAATCCTCCCATTTATATAAACAAATCTGCATGACTCAACCATGTGGTCCATGCTTCTTTCTTGACACAAAATTTTGACTGAATTCATGTGGATGTCACCTATGGAGTGCCTTTTCATTCTAGTCTTAGATCACAGCCATTTCATTGCCTTCATCTAGAGGCAAACCATTTTTGGCACCACTCAGAAAATCCTGGGGAGTATGCCTATTGTTAGGCTTTCTTATTGCTCTGTGACATGAAGGCCATTTGTTTCAAAAGTATTTTTGTAAAATTTTCATCTGTTTGTTATTTTCTCTCTGAACATCTATCAACATTCTTCCAGAGTTTTTGTTTGTTTTGGAAGTGTTAATTTTTCTATAGCTTCCTTGGGATGATAAGCCCTGTGTTTTGTTAACATTGTAAGGGTTTTTGTTTGGTTAAATCTGTTGTTCGTTTTACCTTGCTGCAAGTATATACTAAGACTGGTTTTGTGGAATTGTTGATCACTTGAAATATGTTCTTGGCAAGCTCTGACATGTGAATGACAGGCAGTTTCTTACCATACAGAGATTCAGTTTGCTTTTTCCTAGTCTTATGTGTGATGATATATCTTACCTAGAAAATACCAAGGTATTTGTATAAACCTCCCTGATTGGTTTAATTTGACACAACCTAAGGCACAAGGCTTTTAGTTTATTCTTCACTGGATCATATTAAAAGTTTTGTAGTGGGGGCGGCTAGGTGGCGCAGTGGATAAAGCACCGGCTCTGGAGTCAGGAGTACCTGAGTTCAAATCCGGCCTCAGACACTTGACACTTAACTAGCTGTGTGACCCTGGGCAAGTCACTTAATCCCCATTGCCCTGCAAAAAAAAACAACAAAAAAAACAAACAAAAAAAAAAAGTTTTGTAGTTATTGAATCTACTGATATCCCATTTTGTTATTTTGCTTCTCCTGAAGTCCTTATTTGGATTGCTTTGCTTCTCTTCTAGGACCCTAAATCTTCATTGTTACAAATTTTAAATTGTTTCCCTGAAAGATGTCGAATCTTATTAATTTGTCTTCCCTTTATGGTAGTGTGGTTTCAAGAGAGAACACATTTCATGCTATAATCAAATACTCTAGCATTTTCATTATAAATGGAACTTTTATATATTTTTAGTATATGAGTAAGCCATGAGTATAGGACTGGGTCAAAGTATTTGTGATAATTATTAAATATGGTGCAAATGACACGGTGTTCTCAGCTGGTTTGGTTGATAATAGTGAAATTGATAATCATGATCTTTCTCTTCTCATCTTTTTTGATGGGGTTGAGACAGAAATGGTCCAAGAACAAATCACTATTTTGCTATGATTGTTTTAAAGTTAATATTATGTAGATGATTGGATAACAGTTAAAAATCACTGTTGCTAGTGTTGAGCACAGCCTGGCTGTATCCCGGCCATTGGCACCTTTGTGCACTCACACGGACAGAACAGCTAAAGGCAGAGCATGAGGCATGTCCAATTATTGGAAAACGTTCTTATTGACTGAGAATTCATGGAGATGGAATGCTTTTTCCCTTTCTTTTTGTTCAAGCAGATGGATGTCTAACATAGAAGATTTCTGCTCTTTAATTTTTTTTTACTTTCTCTTTTAATAAATACCAAAGTTGTCTACATAAAGGGTAGATTTTAACTGTTTCTAACTATGTGACTTTTTTTTTTCTTACCTCCCTCTCTTCATTTTCCTTCCTTCCTTTCTTCTTAGAAGAAGGGTAGAGAGGAAGGGAGCAATGAATAGCTATGGTGTGTAGAAATAAAAGGACAGAGAACTATGTTGCCAGGATTCGATCCTGGATAGGGGTTCAACCAAAATGACAACAAATCTTTTGGTTTGTTATAGCTTACACATATCTCACGTTATTCACAAACCATGTGAATCTGGATCATCAGTCCTAGATACTACTTGAGTCATAAGGAAGCTAATTCAAGTGCTAGAAGGAAGCTTGATAAACCATCTTCACTCAGAGTCAGGTACTTCAAGCAAGCTTCTTTCCTCCCATTGTTTCCTGTGACAGAGACACCAACTACATCTCATCCTGAATGTGGTGGAGTGAAGGCATTAACAAAGACAGAGTAGTACACTGGGTCTGGCTGAAAGGTGGAGTTCAGAAAGAGTAGCTTTGCACTCATGCAGGCAGAGGCAATCCAAGAAGAATGAACTACTTTTCTGCTAACCTAAACACCTCTAACCTTCACATCTTGCTCTATGTACAAATGTGTAGTACACATATATGTATACATGCATATATGTGTGTAAAATATATAGGAAATACCCTCTCTCCTTCACATTGTAATTCACCCAAACTGACCTCTTTTTCCTCACTCATGACAATCTCTTATCTCCCTTCCTTTGTACCAGCTGTCTCCCATACCTGTAATACTCTCTCAACAGCCACATGATAGAGTCCCTTTTATTTCATTTTATGTTATGTTATATTATTTTACATTATTTATATGTATTCTTTAACTTTACAGTTTTGATGTATATATTTTATGCAGGCTTTCTGTGTTCCTCATTAGAATGGAAGTTCATTGTGAGAAGAGACTATTTCATTCTTCTTACTCAAATCCCTAGTGCCTGGGACATAACAGGTGCTTAATAAATATTGATTGATATACACATGCATACATATATACAAACTAAATAGCTTATATATCAATTATATAGCTTGGCAGTTAATTAATAATTTATTTCAGAGCGGGAAAGATACTAGAAGCATGGAAAAAAAATCTTGGACCTTATTAATATGGGAAAAAGGTGACCAAGGGAACATCAACTACCAACATATAATGTCTGCTTTGCTATTTACATAAAATCTTTATGAGACTCACCTACACACAGACCAAGGACATCCTTAATGAGGGTGTTATTAGGGAACAAGCAGCCTTTTGCAAGTAATATTCTATAGGGGAAAACATTTACCATTTTGCATTTGGCTGAAAGATGTAAAGAATACAAGATCCTAAGATGCTTATTTCTTGTTGATAAAAGAAAATAAAAGCACTTCATTTAGTGGAACCAAATACTGCCTTAAAGGTTCTCTTCCAACAAGACATCTCCTAACCATATATAAAAATCATTCAAAATTCTCTGAAAGATATGACAACAGAAATAACCTTATTCAATCACCTTCCCTTTGACATTTAAAGCCCTCCACAATTTGGCGCCTTTCCACCTTTCTAGTCTTTTCACACATTACTCCCCTTCATATACTTTATGATCCAGTCATATTACCCTACGTGCTATTTGTCACACAAGATACTCCATCTCTTGTTTCTTTGCCTTGGCACTGGCCCACATGCCTCAAAGGTAATCCCACTATTCTTTAACTTTTTGAAATCCTTGTTTTCTTCAGTAATCAGCTCAAATACCACTCCTAGAGGAGGAGGATGAAGAAGCATACAGTAGGTGTCAAATGGTGCTAACAAATACTCAATGAGAAATTTTGTAGAATAGGATTTAAAGATGTCATCAAGAAAATATAAGAGAGGGGGCAGCTAGGTGGCATAGTGCATAGAGCACTGGCCCTGGAGTCAGGAGGACCTGAGTTCAAATCTGACCTCAGACACTTTACACTTACTAGCTTTGTGACCCTGGGCAAGTCACTTAACCCCAATTGCCTCACCAAAAAAAAAGAAAACATGAGAGTAAAAGAAGATGTATTGGTTATGTAGTGGGGGTAGGGGATAGCTGTTGGACAGGGCAGAATGCTCCACTAGTAAGTGTGTGATGTTGGATGGAAGTGTAGAAGACATTCAACATATTGAATGGGCCCCTGGTTGTGATTTTGTGGGAGGACATGGACAAGAGCTTTAATAGATGATCATACATTGAGGGAGGGGCTATAGTCCTCATCATTGGAGGAAACATTCACACTGATGTGATCACAGAGCAATGTAAGTATGAATATCACAGATGTATTAGAAATGGAAGGTTCCATGGGAGCAGCTAGGTGGCGCTGCAGTGGATAAAGCACAGGTCCTGGATTCAGAAGAACCTGAGTTCAAATCCGGCCTCAGACACTTGACACTTACTAGCTGTGTGACCCTGGGCAAGTCACTAAACCCCCACTGCCCACAAAAAAAAGAAAAGAAATGTAAGGTTCCTGATGAATTAGCACTGCTGGTTTTTTTTTTTTTTAATGTCATACTTTGGGACTTATTCACAAGCTATTGTGTTTAAGTATTCTGTGATCATGCTTCATAAGAAGTAGTTACAAGGTTGCTTTTTAAATACTTTACTCTTCAATCTCAAGAAAAATAAGGAAGTTCTTTGTTTTCCTCAATTATTTAGTCTGGGCAGCTATGAGAATAGATTTTTATACCTGATTTTGACAAAAACATGATTCTCCAACTAGCTGCAGAAGGATAAAATGTGCAATATAAAGGTAATTTGTACCACATTGCTCTGTGACAAGAGCTCTGCACTTGGAGTCAACTGATTCTGTATCTCACCCAGTAATTGTTATGAGCCTTCAACTCCTCAACAATGAGGTGGGTTTAACCTTTGTACTACACACCTCATAGGGTTAGGTGAATAGAAGAACACTTTGCACACCCTAACCTGTTACAGAAATGTTGTTATTATGGTTATTACCATTGCTATTCTAGTGGGGAATGGAGCTCAAAGAGAGTTTAGTTGCCAGGTTGCTACTGGCAACAAGGATCTGGGGGAATGACAAAGAGGAAGGAGACAAGTATGATTTTTCAGATGATCTTGGGTTCTTAGCTTTCACGAAAAACTAAGAATTTTAACTTCCTGGTTTGTTTTTAGGTAGGCAAGATGGGAATACAATGTGTGCTTCTGGATGGTAAGGGCTGTCTCATTTTAGTATTTGTATCTCTAGCACCTTGCTCAGTTGGTCTTCTACAAGTGAGGCACCAAAATGTTGTCACTTAGTAAACGTTTACTAAATTAAATGGAATTACACAGAGGGGCTGTGCCTCTGCTTCAGTCTATAAAACTGTCATCAGAAAAACTTTAGGAGCTTTAAATCAAAATTCCTATGATAATTTGAATCCTTTGCCTTTAAGCATGGATTGAAGTCCACTATCCTGGAGCTCACTTTGGGTGGTCCAGAGGAGCCAGAAGGTTCCAAGCAAACCAGAGAGTTGGAGAACATTGTTGTTCATGTGGGGTTGTTGGTGGTAGTGCCAGATAAAATCTCCATGCTTATGAGTGAAGAAAGAATATATTGACTCAAAATAAGAGAAGTTTTTAATACCAGGCAGGAAGCCTATCTGAAATTCATATACACAGTGGCAGTAACAGTGATCATAGCAGAAGCATGAGTAGCTTTGGGAGCTCTCAGCCCAGAGACAGTAAGGAAGCTGAATAACTGGTCAGAAAGAGATTACAGGGGACACTTTGCTGGCACTGGGTAAATCTGGCACTGATCAGAAACTCTTTTGCCTATATATAGTTCTGTGTTGCAGTTCCAAGAAGGAGAAGAATGCTGAGATTGGTCACAAGGGACCAGGGGCCCTGGTCACAGTTCAAAGGCAAAGAGAGCACTAACACTTGAGGCTTAGGGAACCAGGGGCTCTTTCTTGGTAAAGAACCCAGTTCAAACCAGGAGAGCAGTAACCATCTCTCCTAAGATCATACCATCTTAGAAGCACCAAAAATTTCCAGACCCTGGGGCAGCTAGGTGGTGCAGTGGATAAAGCACCGGCCCTGGATTCAGGAGTACCAGAGATCAAATACAGCCTCAGACACTTGGCACTTACTAGCTGTTTAACCCTGGGCAAGTCACTTAACCCTCATTGCCCCATAAAAATAAAAATAATAAAAAATTTGCAGACCCAAAACTGGCTCTGAAAACAACAACACAAAAAAGCCTGGAGCTTAGAACAATGCCTTCCAGGTGAGAAGTACCCAATTTTAATATAAAATTCAAAGTTAAAAAATAAGCTGGAAAATGAACAAACAAAAAACAACAAAAACAAAATAATTTGACCATAAAAAGCTACTACGGTGGCAGGGAAGAACAAGAAGAAGACAAAACCTAAACTCAAGCTCAACAAGAATTCATGAAAGAGATAAAGAGATAAGAGTGGTAGTGGAAAAAACGGAGGAAAGAAATGAAAGTGATGCAAGAAAATTATGAAAAAAAAGAATTAACAGCTTCACAAAAAAGACATAAAAATGTTGAAGAAAATAATATTTTAAGAAACAGAATTGGCCCAATGGTAAGAGGCACAAAAAGTCACTGAATAAAATAACTCCTAAAAAAGTAGAATAGGCCAAAAAGAAAATGAGATACAAAAATTCACTGAACAAAAAGCTCCTTAAAAGTAGAACTGGATAAATGGAAAAAAGAGGTACAAAAGTTCAATGAAGGAAATCATTCCTTAAAAATTAGAATTAAGCAAGTAGAAGCTAATGACTGCATGAGAAATCAAGAAACAATAAAAAAGTCAAAATATATTTTTTTAAAAAATAGAAGAAAATGCGAAACATCTTACTGGAAAAGCAATTGAAATAGAAAATATATCACTAAACAATCATTTAAGAATTATTGGACTAACTGAAAGCCATAATCAAAGAAAGAGCCTAGATATCACATTTCAAGAACTTATCAAGGAAAACTGTCCCAAAAGCTTAGATCCCGAAGGCAAAATAGAAATTTAAAGAATCCACTGATCACTTCCTTAAAGATATCTCAAAATCAAAACTCCAAGGATTATTATAGCAAAATTCCAAATCTCCCAGGTCAAAGGGAAAATACTTCAGGCAGCCAGAAAGACACCACTGAAATATTGTGGAGCCACAGTCAGGATCACAGATGAAATTAAGGACTTTCAGGCATTCCTGATGAAAAGACCAGAGATGAATAGAAAATGTGACATTCAAACACAAGGCTGAGGAAAAACATAAAAAGGTAAATATGAAAGAGTAATCATAAGGGTTTCAAGAAAATTAAACTGTTTACATCCCTCTATGGGAAGATGATACATGTAACTCTCAAGAACTTTATCATTATTATGATAATGAAAAGGAGTTTAGGGGGCAGCTAGGTGGAGCAGTAGATAGAGCACCAGCTCTGGAATCAGGAGTACCTGAGTTCAAATCCAGCCTCAGACACTTGACACTTACTAGCTGTGTGACCCTGGGTAAGTCACTTAACCCCAATTGCCTCACTAAAAAGAAAAATAAAAAAAGGAGTTTACACAGAGAGAGGGCGTGGATGTGAATGTATTATGTTGGAATGATCTCTAAAAAATGTAGGGGTAAGAAAGAAGGATGAACTGGGAGAAGGGGGAAGGGAAGGGTAGAATGGGGAAACTTCTCACATAAGAGGCATACAAAGAAGAGGTTTTACAATGGAGGGGGATATAGGGGAGTGCTGAGCAGTGCTTGAACCTCATTCTCATGAGAATTGGTTCAAAGAGAGAAGAATATAACACACAATCAGCTGTGTATAGAAATGTAATTTTCCCACTAGGAAAATAGAAGGGGAAAGCATAAGACAAAGGGGTGGGAGTAATAAAAGGGAGGACAGATAAAGGAGGATAATGGTTAGAAGCAAAACAGAGTCTTGAGGAGGGAAGAAGAAAAAAAGAAGAAAATGGGAGGGAGGAAAACACAGACTTAGCAGTTATAGCTATGAATGTGAATGGGATGAGCTCACCTCTAAAACATAAGTGGGCAGCAGAACTGATTTGAAACCAGAACCCAACAACAGATTGTTTATAAGAAAAAAACACTGAACAGAAAAATACACACAGAGTTAAGATAAAGGTCTGGAGCAAAATCTAATATGCTTCAGCTGATTTTTTTTAAGGCCAGGGTAGCAACTGCAATCTGAAACAAAGCATAAGCAAAAGCAGAACTAATTAAAAGGGGATAATGAGGAAAACTATGTTTTGCCAAAAGGTACCATAGGTAATTAAGTTATATAAAGAATTTTTACAGCAAATTTATCTGATAAAGGCCTCATTTCTCATATACATATTGACTACAGAACAGCATCAAATTTATAAAAATAAGAGCCATTCCCCAATCAACAAATGGTCAAAGGATATGAACAGGCAGTTTTCAGAAGAAGAAATCAAAGCTCTTGCTATTCATATGAAAAATGTTCTTCATCATTATTCATTAGAGAAAGGCAAATTAAAAAAAATCTCTGAGGTACTACCTCACACCTACCAGAAATGACAAATATTTTAGGGGATGGGGAAAAAATAGGAACAATAATGAACTGTTGGTCCGGTAGTGAAATGATCTTACCATTGAGGATAACAATTTGGAACTAGGCCCAAAGGGCCATAAAACTGTTGGATACCCTTTGACCCAAGAACAACACTACTAGGTCTGTATCCCAAAGAGATCAAAAGAAAAGGAAAAAGACCATTATGTACAAAAATATTTATAGCAATACCTTTTGTGAAGAATTAGAAATTGAGGAGATGCTCATCAATGCAGTAATGGCTGAAAAAGTTATAGCATATGAATGTGGAATACTATTGTGCTATGGGAAATGATGAAGGGGTAGTTTCAAAAAAAATATGGAATGACCTATATAAATGGATGCAAAGTGAAGTGAAAAGAACCAGTAGATTATTGTACACAGTAACAGCAATTTTGTAATGATGATAAGCTGTGAAAGACTTGGCTACTTTGATCAATACAATTTTCCAAGACAATTCCAAAGAACTCATGATAAAAAAAAATGCTATCTACTTCCAGAGAGAAAGTTGATGAACTCTGAATGGAAACGGAAGTAGAATTTTCTCAGTTTCTTTATTTTTCTTGCTTTTTTGAAATATGGCTAATATGGAAATGTTTTACATGATTTCACATGTATAACTGATATATTGCCTGCCTTCTCAGGGAGTGAGGAAGAGGATGGGAAGGAGGGAGATAATTTGGAAAAGAATATTAATAATACATTTAAAATATTTTTAAAATAAAGGCAATATGCCTATTTTAAAAAAGAAAGAAAGGATATATCACATCTCTTTGAAGGAGAAAGAATAACAATCATCACTGAGACACAGGAAGAATAAGGCACTAAATCCCAGAATCACAGAGTCGAAAATGAACCTCAGAGGTCATCTAGGTCATCAAGTACAAATTTTACCTATGAATCCCCTCTCCAACATCCACAATAAGTGAACATCCAACCTTTGCTTTGAGATCCCTTGTCACAGCCCAGGGCAGCCCACTCGGCTTCTGGATAGAAAGCATGTTTTCCCCTTAAGTTGAGCTGAAATTTGTTTCTCTTCCATTCATTGTTCCTAGTTTTACCCTTTGAGGAACAGCAGAATACATTCGATCTCTTCCCCACGTGACAAATTTTAAAATACCTGAATATGGCTATCAACATTGGCCCATCCACTCCAACCACATGTGAGGTTTGGCCCGATCAGTGTGATATACATTTTAAATGATCACTTCTCCCATTCTGGATATCATGCTTAACCCTAGATTCAGCTTAAGATCATCCTTCCTATCTCAGCTAGGTGGGAAAGTAGACAGTGCAGCTATTGGAGTCAGGAACATGTCAGGTCAAAACTGGCCTTAGATACTTATTTAACTGTGTGACCCTGGGCAAGTCACTTAACATCAGTTTGCCTCACTTTCCTTATCTGTAAAATGGGGATAGTGATAGCACCTACCTCCCATTGTTGTTGTGAGGATCAAATAAGATAATATATGTAAAGCTCTTAGCACAGTGATTGGCATATAGTAACTGCTACATATATGTTTGTTATTATTATCAATTAATTCATATTAATGC
Source organism: Dromiciops gliroides (assembly GCF_019393635.1). Lineage (NCBI taxonomy): Eukaryota > Metazoa > Chordata > Mammalia > Microbiotheria > Microbiotheriidae > Dromiciops > Dromiciops gliroides. The sequence continues at coordinate 42,858,757 of NC_057867.1, forward strand.
CTGGCTGTTTCAGATAAACCATTTTCTAGCCAGTCTTTCCCCAATCTGTATTTATGAAAACACTTTTTTAACACACTTTCAGCCTCCCCTAGTAGGAGACCCTTCATTTTCCCCTTTTAAAGCCATTGCATTAGAGTCAGCCCAAAGTTCTATAGAGCCTTTTAGATTATTTTGGATCCTGACTGTGTCATACAGTAAATTAGCAAAATCTAGGCAAATTTGTGTCATCGGAAATTTGATAAGCATGCCATCTGTGCTTTCATCCAAATCATTGATAAGAATTTTAAATAGCAGAGAGAGGACAGATCTATTTATTAATATTCTTTAGGTACAATCATTCAACTAGTTCCAAATCTACCTGGTGCCCTGTGTTTTGAGGAAGATACCACCCGGGATTTCAGTTTATAGAGGTTTCAGAACTGAGACTCTTAGGAATAGCTGTATGAAAGCTCCTGGAACTGTACTGAAGATATTTCTGGAAGGAAGACATCACAAGAGAACATGGTGGTTTGAGATTCGAAGGGTTTGCAATTCATCTTCCTTCTTGGAGCTACGTGTTCTTGACGGAATCAAGTCCTTAGCCAAGTCTCTGGGTTTGGGCTCATCTTGCTTTACTATCTAATGATATTGATGACTGTCATGGTGTAGCTGCTGTGCTGATTGGGTAGGCTTTGGTGAGATGACCCCCAACCCCCTCCTCCGCTCCTCCCCCCCCCCCAGAGGGAGTATTCTTCTGTGCCTCTGGGGCAGGAGAAGAAGGAGCACCCAGAGATTCCTATGCTCCCCACAAGTTCTGCCTTTATTCTTCCAGGTGAGAGAAGAAGGAGTTAAAGCAGGGGAAAACAGGTCCTAGCCACAGCTAGCAGCAAGGAGTATGGATCGCATTTATTCACAGAAAGTCTTCTTCATCCTATCCTAACTGCTCCCTCCTTGTTACTGTTTATTCCCACTGTTGTATAAAGAAAACAGTGGCTGCTAATCCTTGTGTATTTAATGTAAGAGATTCGACAGAGTGGGCAAAGGTAGGTGAGAAAAACTGAAGGCATATCCAGCCTTAATGTGAGGCAAGAGGAAGGCAGCAGAATTAGTGAGCTCTCCCAAGGGAATCACAAATCAATCTGCCTTAGGACTCATTAGCCAGCTCGAGGGTGATTTACAGGAGAGAGGATAAGCAGAGAGAAATTAATAGTCTGAAGTGAATCAAAATCTCCTAGACACAGTGAAGATATGCCCCCTGGGGCAGATGGGAGCCAGCCCCCTGAGACCCTCGAAAAGGAGATGCCCTCCATGTGTACCACGTGGCTCTCCCTTTGAATTCCTTTACCAATTAGCACAATGTTTTAGCCCTACACCTACTCCCTCTCCAGTATCCAACAGCTTCCAAATATGTGAACATTTTACATGATAGTGAAACACCTCATCTGCCACCTCTACATCATAATACCTATGACACAGTCCTAACCACTGCATACTTAACTGGATTCTTGTAGTACCTGGATTACCCCTACATATACAGTGCCCCCCAGAAAAGCTTCCCCACACTAAAGGTAGTATGTGTGGCAGAACCCATTTCAAACCACCAACCACCCGGGGGCAAAAGAGAGGAAAACAAAAGCAAATACCATAGCAAAGTGACACAAATAGCTTTTCCAATGTATGTACAAAATATTCTCCCACCATTAGCAGAGGACGACCCAGACACAGAAAACACACTTGTCCAGGGAATATACATGGGGGGTTGATACACAGGAACCATGTTTGGTCAGGGCACGTGGATAGCCAAGACAATCCACACCTCCAAGGGGGCAGTACATATTCTCACTACTGTGGAAAACCATATTGTTACTTTAGGGGAGCAGTTCTTAACCTGGGGTCCAAAAACCTGTTTTTTCATATTTTGATAACTGTATTACAATATAATCAGTTTCCTTTGTAATCCTATTTTATGCATTTAAAAAACATAATTCTGAGAAAATCCTCCTCCTCCTCTTCTTCCTCCTCCCCTCCCTCCACATTGTCAATTACCTAAACTTTGTCAGTACCTTTCAAGTCAGGTCTACAGTGAGGAAATAATTTCTTTTTGAGGTCCTAGGTGGTTGCCCAAAAGGCTACACGTTTAAATGCTGGACAATTTTTAATTAAAAGGTGTGAAGGAAGAATGTGATATTCCACTATGTTCTGTCATCAGAAGATTCATTAACTTTTTAATTTTAAAAATGCAGATGATAGCCAATTATTTAGGTTGACTAAGTCAAAATACTCTCTGCAAATGTTCTCTATGGTGAATGTTAATTTGACATTTGAAAAATAAATTTGAAGTTGTTCACATTGTGCTCTCACTTTGTGATATTCAGACAAATATTGGAAAGAAGACACTGAGGGGCTCAAAGTTCAAGTTCTCTCTACGGTTCTCTTTCCATGAATATAAAGTGACAGCAGAAGATGATCCATTCCATTCCTAATATGTCCTCAGCTAGGAGAAATCACAGAAATATTTTCACATGGAAGACTTTTTAACAAGCTGCATTATAACTTCAAAATAATAACAGTTATGGCAATCAACAATTGGCTAAATGCATAAAAGACTGTCTTGTGTTTTAAAAGTCGGACCTAGTAAAAAAAAAACAAGTAAAAAAACAAGTAAAAAAAAGCCAGACCTTAAAACCATTATGATTGTGAATTTCTCTACTGATGACTTTTTTTTTTTAAAGAGTGTTCTTGGTTAGATCTTTGATTTCATTGTGGCAGGTGCCATCTTCAACACTGCATAGCACAATTCTTTCATACTCTGTCATCTTGGGAAATTCTTCTCCATATTTTCCCATAAATCTTCCCAAGACAGTCTATACAACATACTGGAAATTTAACCTTCCTCTTTTATAGTGTCATGGGGGTACCACTATGTCATTTGGGGTGGACATCTGTTATCTCTAATGTTCACAACATGGCCAGCCAACTTTCTTTTCTGGACCTATATGTCTTCCATGATGAGGAACCAAACCTCAAAAAAACCCTATTTATTATCATGGAAGTACAAAGTTAGTTAACTGGCCATAGTCCCTCATCTTATGATTTTATCATTACATTTCTGATACAACTCACTGTCAGCAACATGCAGCAGTTTACTTATATTCCTCTTTCCACTGATGAAAAGTTTCTCATCTGTTGGGCCATGCTATTGTTTGAAGATTATGAATTATTACCCCATAGCTTTCTTTCCTTAGATTTTGTCTGTTGGCTGGGCTGGGGCGTATTCTTTTTAACAACCCCTTTTGGAAAAGAACTCTAAATTACCTTAACTTTATTTTTTGTTTTATCCAGCTTAAGTAATTAGTTTCTTAAGGTGATCCAGGCACTAGATGCAGAAATTGTGAATTCTTTACTGCCATGGGTCCCAGTATCATACTTTTCAACAATCCAGTGTATCACTAACTTCTGCCAATTTTCTCTTCACGTCTCAGCTCCTGCCTTATTCCAACCCCAACATCACAATTAACTTCGTTACAACTTGGAATCATAAGATCATTTATTTAGAGCTAGAAGGAGCATTAGATGTTATCAAGTCAAACTCCATCCTTTTACTTAATCTAAACTGGCTTCAGTTATACTTTAATATCCATTAATTCTTCCATTTTTACCCATATCCAAGATGAGAGACACAAGTCAGACCAAGGTGCCACAGGTTATGGTTGGGACCATAGGAAGACACAGAACACTGGATGGGTATGCTCTGGTCCACACTCTATGCATAGCTATGATTGGGAGAGAGAAGGAGATAAGCTGTTCAGTTGAGAATTCACAGTTTCTTTTGGAATCTAAGAGATTCTTCATCTTCTATAGCATTAGTAAATGTAGAAATAAGTTCATATGTTATGTAATCATTTTCACTTCTGCTAAATTATGTAAATGTATTTTCTATTCATTTATCTTCTTAATATAGATATTCACCTGCTACCAAACCTTCAATCTTCTTGGGAATTACTAGCTGGTGAAATTCATCCCTTCCAGGAAAATCAACACTGCATTCAGTGCAATAACACCTGATTTCATTCTGACACAGTGATAGGGTCATGCATGCTTGACTTCTGTGAGGAGCTACTCCTAAATAAGCAAGATTTTAGCTTTTTTTGAATTTTGAAAAATAAGGAAAAAAGGAGATGTAAGGAAACACATTTACTTGGTTTTCATACTGCCATACATATACAAAATAATCTGAAAGACTTTCGTGGGGGAAGTGGTCAGTCAACAAGGACTGGGATCATTGCAGAACCTAACTAAAGAGGGATACAGATATTATAAAAATCATTGTCCTCAAATGAGGGATCTCACAAAGTCCTAGAGAGAGCAGATGAGAAAATGATCTTCCTATTATTTAATGTTATCCAAAATATATTTGAGTAATGCATTAGTTATAGTTTATTTAAAGAAAAGATGATAGACAACAAGGTGGAATGAGAAGAGGTTAGATCATGAACTTTTTACTGTCCCTAAGGCGATTTTCTAAGACTAAGGTGCAAATATGCATAAAGAGGTAGTTTCTACTCTAGAAGTTTCCCACAGATAAAAGCACAATGCTCTCCTTTCCTCTCCTTTTAGGGAGGAAGAGATATTTTATTTTCACTTATCTTCTATGGTAATACGCGCTCATACACACTAGTAGGGATTTTCCCTGCCAAATTAGGAATTTGGATGGGGAAAAAACAAGGCAAAACCAAACTAAGAAGATTTGCTTTAAAATCTCCAGGCAAATAAAATAATGGTAAATATTCTTTTTCTTTTTCTTTTTAAAGCAACCTCATCACCAACTCTCAAAAAAAAAACCAAACCTATTTATTATACACATGTACAAAGTTAGTTAACTAGCCATAGTCCCTCATCTCAAGAAGCTCTCAAGCTTCCAAATGAAAATGAATGTTAACAAAGTGAAATACAGACCAAGCAGGGAGCAGATGCTTTAATTAAGAAGGCATACACACTACACACATGTACACACAGAAGATGCTCAATGTGAAGATAATAGGACAGGCAGATTTTTCTTTACCTTTGTACAAATCTACACATAAGCATCAGTCCCACGTAACAACCCCAAACATCTTTCCTTGTGATGCCAAAACTACTAGATGATTGGGTAAAGTCAATTAGGGCTCCTTGCTTCATGAAACAAAAAAGGTAAAATTCTTTTGTTGTTGTTGTTTGTAAATTTTCCAACTCTTCTATGATTTCAAGAGGTTGGCTTGGCTGGGGAGTATACCCCTCAGCTCAATATTCTTTCACTAGTCCTGCTTTGCACAGTGCTTTCCCTTCCTTTGCTTTTGAACCCTTACATTTGCTCTAGCAAAACCTCAAGGTTTTCAGCACCTTCATTTATGGTAATGGTCATGGAGACACTGGCAGTCAGGGTGAGAGAGAAGATAGTTGTGGGAAGGCAGAAAATAAACACTGCTACATGGAGAGGTGGTACAAATTAAAAAGCCTACACCTACATTGTACCTGAAAAGATAGTGGCACTGTAGATATCTTGGAGACTAGTTATCAGCTCATAGGCTCTTCAGTCTAGAGCAAAGGGACCTCATAAGTGAACTCATACAACCACCTTATTTTAGAGAGGAGGAACCTGGGATCCAGATCTGTGAAGTGGAAGGAAAGGAAGAAAGAAGGAGGGAAGGAGGGGGGAAGGAGGAAAGAAGAGGAGGAAACAAGGATTTATTAAGTGCCTACTATATTCTAGGTACTGCAATAAGTACTTTAAAAATATTATCTCGGGCAGCTAGGTGGCGCAGTGGATAGAGCACCGGCCCTGGATTCAGGAGGACCTGAGTTCAAATCCAGCCTCAGACACTTGACACTTACTAGCTGTGTGACCTTGGGAAAGTCACTTAACCCCAACTGCCTCACCCCAAAAAAATATCTCATTTGATCCTCACAATGAGAGGTAAGTACTATTACTATCATCATTTTACAGATGAGGAAACTGAGGCAAACTGAATTGAAGTGACTTGTCCAGCACCATACAGTGAATAAGTATTTAAGACCTCATCTGAACTGAGGTCTTCTTGACTCAAGGCCCAGCATTCCATCTACTGTGCCAACTAGCTGCCAAATTTGAACTCCAGATCTTCTTACTGCAGACCCAGTGGTTATTATACCCTTGGGGTACACTGTCTCCCCTAGTGTATCCTTTGTGGAGTCATGAGTTTCCTGCACTGGAGATATTCCAGTAGAGATTAAATGACTATCTCTGAAAGTCGCATTGGAGATACTTAATAACTGCTGAATGAATGAATGAATGAATGAAGAATGAAGAATGAAAGAATGAATGAATAATGGTACAGAAGGAAATGAAGCATCTAAAAGGAGAAAGCTGAGTAAGATCCCACAGCTATGGGCCCTTCCACCAAGATTCTCTCTAACTCTCCTTTTTTTTTTCTTTTTTTGTGTGGGGCAATGAGGGTTAAGTGACTTGCCCAGGGTCAAACAGCTAGTTTAGTGTCAAGTGTCTGAGGCCGAATTTGAACTCAGGTCTTCCTGAATCCAGGGCCAGTGCTTTATCCACTGTGGCACTATAGTGCCACCTAGCTGCCCCCTCTAACTCTCTCTTATCCAGCTGGGATACATATGCCTAGAAACACCTCAGTCATTTTACCTTCTTGAGGCTCAGTTTCCTTCCTCTTCTACAAAATGGGAGTCATAATCTCTGCCCAGCATTAGCTACTACTTATGACTACAGCACTTTGTAAACAAATTTAAGAGTTTTGAGATAAGCTCTGGTATGAGGCAATGTTGTAAAGAATGCTGGTCTTGGGGTTCAGAACAATTGGGTTAAAACTCTGCCCCTAACATTTGAAAATTGTCATGATTATAAGCAAGTCTCTTAGCTTTTCTGGACCTGAGTTTTCTCATCTATAAAGAGAAAATAATATTATCTACTTCCTAAAGGTGTTCTAAAAATCCCAAGCAATGTAAAGAAAACTGATAGCACTTAATAGCTTTCAGTTGCTACTGACCAATGACTGAACCACCAAGAAGGTGGCTGCTAACACCTGCTTGATAATACAAAGGAAGTGGGAGCTTCTAGGAGTAGCTGAAAAGACAGCAAAATGCTCAAAATGATAGATGCAAAATGGTCCAATTTTTAATTATGATATTTGGAAGATTTAATTAGAACTTTTAAGGACACCATAATAATAAATGACTCCCATAAAATTCAACTTCTTTGTGAAAACCCAAACTTTTTGCCTTACACAGCTCCTTAGAGAAATTCATCTTCCTTTAATTTTCCTGTTTGATTAACAGAACAAGGGTTGGATTGATGCACACCCCATAGAGCATTTGTGTAGGCCATGTCTCTCAGAGATGAAGGACTTGAATTTTGGAGTGATGAAGCAATCCCTTTCCTGGTCCCATGGTCTCCATGAAGATAGGGGTAGGAGAGAGTGATATGATAAAGAATATTAGACATCAGGAAAGGAAAAATGACCCTCTTGTTAGATCTTAATATGAGTGACATCTAGTATTTTCTCCTCTGTTCCCTATATGGGAGGGAATAATTAGGGTAAGGGACTTCCCCACCCACTCGAAAATTCTTGGTTGCCTTTTCCATTTGTGTGTTTATTTGCCTGTTTTTCATGACCACTGGTGACCAAACCGCAATAATGAGAGACAAACTCTGGGAGACTGGTTATTTTAGAAGTTTAAGCTTTCTTGGGTTCCTTCACTAAATTTGACTGGATGGGATAGAAAAGTCTATACTTATTTTGGAGATGACTTCCAATAAGATAAGGAGTCATGTCCTGGCTTGCCAGGAGGCATGGACCTTGAGATTAAAAAGTACAATAATGAAATAAAGCTTAAATGGTTACTTAGCAATAACACAGAATACTTCACATTTTAATGTTTCAAACATCAACCTCTTGAGAGTATAAAAGGAGTCATGGGCTGCTACTTCATGTTTTAAGTCTTTGTCAGTGTGCACATGAGTCTTTTTTGTTTGTTTGTATATTTGAAGTATTTCTTCTATGTAGAAGAAAGAAATAGCTGTCCTATATCTGATCTACACTGTACACTGAATACCGTGCTACTCCCTTTTGGGGAGATCCTAAACATGAGTCAAACCAAATCTTTCTTTACATGATTTTATAAAGACTCTAGGGTTGAAATTTAAGGAACAAGAGAAAGCAGAAAAAAGGCCTTTAAAGAGATTCACAACTGAAGTGATATACAACCACAATTTGGAGCCCCTTTGTAGAAAAAGAAGTATTACAACTCTGCTAGGCCCAGAAATTCCATTATTACATAAGCTTTAATTTAAAAAAAAATTTTTTTTCTTGAAGTAGGCCCACTTGAATATTGTAGAAAAGGTTTACAAAGTGCTTTCTCTAAAACAAGCAGAAAGTTTGTTATATACTTACAAGTATACATAAGAGAGCTACATAATACATGTGTTATCCCTATGTTAAAGACACAGAAACTGAAACTGAATGGCTTGTTCAACATTATACAGGTAGAAAGTGTCATAGTTAATCTGACTCCATAATACAGATCAAAACATGGTCTGAGGCTTAGAAGAGAAAGGAGTCACTTGGTTGGGCTACATAACTAAGTAACTAAAGGAAGTGGGATTTAATCTGATGTCTTTCTGACTTCAAACAAAGTGCTCACACTGACTCTTAGCCTTCCACAAAACCTATCACACCACTGCTATAAGCAATGGGTCTTAGTTCTTTTTTAATATTTAGAGCTTTGGATGCTCTTGGTGTTACCTTTTAATTGTTAAAACAACTTTCCTTCCTTCAGTCAACTAGCATTTACTAAATGCCCACTATTTGCTAGGCATTAGGAAAACAAACAAACGCAAAAGACAGGCTCTGCCTGCAAGTTGCTAGGAGTCTAATGTTTCAGATGTTGGATCCCGATTGTGCTATCTAAAGATAAAAGTCATATATGTATAGGCTTAAGCCTGGAAGAAATTAGGCAAATCAAACATTCATTCTCAATGGATGCCACAGCTACATTCCTTGGATTCTGCTTCTTCAGTATCCCAAGGCTATATTTCTTTCAATGCCTCACTGCAAACAGTAGTAAGTGAGTGAAAAATCGAATGGAATAGAAAAGTATTTATTAAGTGGTTACTATGTGCAAAGAGTGCTGGGGAGACAAAGAGAAAAGCAAAAACTCTCTGCCTTCACCTTTCTCACCTGACTGCACTACTTTGGGACTTTACTGACTGACCTCTGTACCATGCCCACTGAAGCTCATTATTGGGATAACCTCATCATCCTGTAAGATTGCTCTCTCCCTCTCTGATTGGATGGTAGGGCCACAAACTCCAAATCTCCATTTAAGAAGTGGCTTCAGCTCAGACACTTTCTCATTTCTCACCTGACTATACTGCTTTGGGACTTCTCTGACTGGCTTCTCCAGTACAGCTGCTTCATACTTCTCCCCCATTCATGATAAGCTTCTTTTTGTTTTGTGTTTTGTGTTTGTTTGCTTGGTTTTTGTTTACTTGTTTGTTTTGTTTCCACTCCCCATTAGATCAGAAACTCCTTAAGGACAGGTACTGTCTTTCTTTTGTTGTATTAATTTTCTTAGCACTTAGTACAGTGCCTGGCACATTGAAAATGCTTAATAAATGTTTATAGACTATTGATGACTGACTGTTTAAGGAAGTTCACATTCTAATTAGAGAACATATATAAGAGCAATCAGCTAGAGGGCAGATGGGAAAGTTCAGTTGTCTTTCAGTTATAGTGGCAAGGCGTATGACAAAATTCAGGAGTTTGGTGAGAAAGATGCTTAGGCTCACCTATGAGCAGAAGAATGGTAGTTGGTGACACTCTCAGTTCAAGTAGTATGAGTGCAATGTCCCCAAATAGCAATTTTTTTGGAAGGAAGTATTGGTCCAAAGGGCCAGAGTGGAGCAGGGCTCTGGTATACTTCATTTGGGGGTGGACATGGGAGGGTCAGCATACAAGTGGGAGTGTCAATAATGCCTGTTAAAAATTGGGCAATGAGGAACAGAGCAAGGGAGGGAAAGCCCAGAAGTGCAAAATATTGTCATACATTGACATTTATATTACACTTTACAGTTTTTAAAATATTTTACGTAATTCAGTAGACAAAGCATTGAACCTGTAGTCAAGAAGGCCTGAGTTCAAATCCAGCATCTGATCCTTACTAGCTATATGACCCTGAGTAAGTCACATAACCACTATCTACTTCAATTTTCTCATCTGTAAAAAAGGGATCTGGGGCAGCTAGATGGCGCAGTAGATAGAGCGCCGGCCCTGGATTCAGGAGGACCTGAGTTCAAATCCAGCCTCAGACACTTGACACTTACTAGCTGTGTGACCCTGGGCAAGTCACTTAACCCCAATTGCCTCACCAAAAAAAAAAAAAAAAAAAAAAAGGATCATACCAGTGCCTACCTCCCAGGGTGTTGTGAGGCTTAAGTTAGATAATATTTGTAAAGCACTTTGCAAATCTTACAATGCTATGGAAATGTTAGCTATCACTATTGTTATTTCACCTAAGCTATACAATAGCCCTATAAAACAGGTAAAAACATGGTCATTGTGGTCCTTTTACAGTTGAGAAAACTGAAAATCAGGGGAGCATGGGCCAATGACTTCCCCAAGGTCACACATCTAATGAATGAGTGGACAGGATTCAAACTCTGATTTTCTTTTTTTTTTTCAGGGCAATGAGGGTTAAGTGAGTTGCCTAGGGTCACACAGCTAGTAAGTGTCAAGTGTCTGAGGCTGGATTTGAACTCAGGTCCTCCTGAATCCAGGGCCGCTGCTTTATCCACTGTACCACCTAGCTGCCCCCCAAACTCTGATTTTCTATCTCATGGTTGAATATTTTTACATGTCACAAAGATCCATGCTGGCCTCTATAATTCAGTCTAGCTACAGTGGAAGAGACCCTTTTAGGAATGCAAAGATCTATAGCCACCAAAGGGGGAAGATAAACTAATAATATGCTCCAGAATCATAATCATAAGTTGTTGGGTTTTTTTAATAGAGGAGGATCATGAAGTAAAGACACGAAAAATAATCCACTAATGCACTAATGAAACAAAAGAATTCACAATTTCATATACTAATCCACCAAAGAGAGCAAGTTAAAAAAAAAAACCCTTTTCATTGGAAAGAATTCTCTAAATAAAATGAAAAGAAATAATTTAGAATTAATACCGCAAATGAACAAATACATACCTGACAGTAACTACTTAATGAACAGATTTTAAATGTTTGTATAAAAGATAAAAACACATGATATTTAATTCAGCCAATGCCAAGATCAAATTACATCTATTTTATTTAGAGACAAATTCAAATCCTATCAACCATCCTCATGAAATGCATCAGGGAAAAATAGATTTGGAGGAATGAAAAAATCTTTTAATCTTCGAGGGTAATTAGTGTCAAGTAATAATAAAGCTGGATGGATTTGATTGGAAATAGTTGGATATTTTGTTTTTAGTTGTTCCCAGGTGCCTGTTTTTGAGCTCTTTTTTATGTTGGACATTAAGAGCTTCCAGCCTACGCTCTTTCTCATTAGTAACACAGTAGGAACTCCTTTATTTTGGATAGCAAACCCAAGGCCTGTTAAAAAATACGCTATGTTCCCAGAGATGCAGACAGGTCACAGAGCATATGTATTCCTGGCTGAAATATGTTGCACATGTTGTCTAAGATCGAGTTTCATCCAAGTGATTTATATTTGTGCCCTTCAAGTCTGACTAAGTAAAGCAATGGACTTGGAGTTCAAGCCCCCAGCTGGCATGTGGCACTGGGCAAGTGCCTTCCCTGCTCTGGGAAAGGAGGGGATTGGACAAGATGGTCTCTGAAGGTCCTTCCAGCTCTGACATAAAAAGTTGTGATTACTGACTGATTTGTAGGCTTCTAGCCTACATAATGTAAGGCCTATAGCCATCAATACAAACAGTGACCCTAGTGGGTAACAATACACAGAAGAAGAGACTAAGAGGGAAAGTATGGAGAAGTATGACCCCTTGGTTTCCCTTAAAAGGAAACTGAGAGGGAGACAGAGAGGGAGAGAGTGAGGAAGAAAGGGAGGGAGAGGGAGAGGGACAGAGAGAGGGGTGGGGTTGGGATAAATAGTGACACTGGTACTACAAGAAGGCAAGATGTCCTGAGATAAATCAGCAAGACCAGTACTCCAAACGTTTCAATATTAATGGCACAACCCTTTAAAACTGGACAAGCACACATTCTAATTAAATGGAATGGAGATATGAATTCGTTCAACAGAAAATACATGGAAAAAGGTGCTACCAGTTATAGACAATATCTTCAGGCTGTTTTGTTTGGTTTTATTTTTTGCAATTTTGTCAACAATATCCTCAGCCCTAAGTAGGGCGGGGAGGGGGCTGAAGCTAGTGTAGGCTGACTTGAATGAACCCACTGTTAAATTTTCAGCATGAGTATTTACATCTCAGAAACTAGGTTTTGAAATATTGTTCTGTTTACTGTGTAGACTTAAGAAAGTGATAGAGAAAATGTCAGTGCAGATTAAACTTAACAATGTGTTGGGCCTACATTTTATTTTCTCTGAAAAGTTGTTTGGGGAGCAGCTAGGTGGCACAGTGGATAAAGCACTGGCCCTGGATTCAGGAGGACCTGAGTTTAAATCTGGCCTCAGACACTTAACACTTACTAGCTGTGTGACCCTGGGCAAGTCACTTAATCCTCATTGCCTCCCTACGGCCCAAAATAAACAAATGAATGAATGAACAAATAAAAAAATAATAAATTACTAAATAAATAGATAAACAAACGAATGAATGAATATAAAAATAAATGAGTGGATGAATAAAAAAACAGCAGAAAAGTTGTTTGTTAAATATTTGCCTGCACACTCCTGTACTTAAGTTAAACAGTTACATATTATAGACCAATGAGGAACATTCATGAAAAAAAAATAATCTTCAAAACTGGGGGCAGCTAGGTGGCGCAGTGGATAGAGCAGCAGCCCTGGATTCAGGAGGATCTGAGTTCAAATCCGACCTCAGACACTTAACAATTACTAGCTGCATGACCCTAGGCAAGTCACTTAACCCCAATTGCCTCATCAAAAAAAAAAAAAAACTGGACTAGATGAAATAGTAAAGTTCCTAAAATTTGAATGAAAAGCAAAAAGCTTTCAAAGTATTAAAAATCTTCACTTAACACAAACTCCAGATGTATTACCTATTAACAAAATATATAATAAAAATAATGCCAATGTCTAAAAGATTTTGAAAAGGAGGTAAGTATACTTATATCGGAATTCCTAAAAGCCCTGTTTGAGGCCTAACTACAAATAGTAAAAAATGAAACAAAAAACCCCAATAATTTGAAACAGCTGGAATCATGGAAAACAACTGCCTATTCCCACAATTTTTAAGAGAAAATGTAAAAATGTTTCAGCATCTGCACACATAATATGCTGTGCCTGTTGTCATATTAGGGACTATAGGAATACTATCAAGCAATACTCCTAAGCAGAGGATTCATATACCAACAAGGCAGGTATAGCATAAGAAAGCTATTGAATATCTGTGGAAAGGCATTGGAGCATTACATTAATATCTAGCCATGTATAATGTAAAAACTGAATGCCATATTACCTGATTAAAGAAAAAAACTACAGGAAAAGCAGAATGAAATTCATAAAATGAATGCTGAAAACAAAAGGCAAATGCTTAGGACAATACAAAGAATCAGTGTGATACAAAGAATGATATAAATAATTCAATATCAATCAAAAACCTTATTAAAACAATTTAAGAAGGAAAAAAAGAGAAAAATCTCCTAAAAGGAAGAAAAGTTCTGGCCATCTTTGTCTACATCCTTATGGTTTCAAGAAGTCTATCACAATGTAACACAAGTTGGATAATACATGAAATTCAAGGTTTGCAAACTGTTAACACACCAAATGCCAGAATGGTGATGTCATTGTGTTGTGGTGGGAGGGGCAAGGAAGGAAACTCTAGCTTCTCTGCAAAACTGGAAAGCAACAGAGCTGGATAAGATTCATGATTCTTGGCTTAAACATATCATAGTGGTACATGAATAACTTGGAAAACACTTAGCTTCCACTCAAATGCAAGCCTGAGTCCACATTTCTTAGCAGAAGGCATCACATAACTACTACCAAAAGACAAAATCCTCAGCGATCCATTCAAGCTTAGGCCAAATGTATGTCTATGTACTTTATGCAAATCATTGACTTTTTAAAAAAATTTCTAAACATTTATAGGGAGATAATATATTGGCTGAAGAGCAAAAATGAATGTGCCTGAAATCCTCAGGTTAAAAAAAAAAATTCATTATTTATGCTGTAATTATTGAACAAGCTGCCTGCAAATACCAAAACCTTTATGCCTTCTTTATTGATTATTACAGTGAGTCTGACTCAGTTCTACATTTATGGCTTATTCATATACTATTTATCTATAAAATATACTCAATTATGTGAGAATACTAGAACATTTAGTGTCCACATAGAAAACTGTTATCTACTCACAGAACATGATCAACACAATAATGACACAGACAATGGATATAAAATGGTGTATCTTTCAGGGAGACCATTTAAGCCTGTTGTAGTCCTGCTTCACCTTAAATCCATTAGCATTTCTCTTAAAAAGAACTGAGAATGGCTTTCAAGATAAAGAGAGAGTCACAGGAAAACATTGCCTTAAGCATTTGATGTATGTGAATAATACCACATTTTATGACCCCAATGGAAAAACACACTAATTAACTTATTTGTCTCATGAAAATTCTCTCCATTGATATCAAAATGTCATATGGATCTAACAAGTATGGGAGATGTTTGACATTTGCTAAAGAAAAAAAAATAGACACTGACGACTTGAATTCAGAAGTCAAATTAAAGCAGTGTAATGGATGAAGGTAATATTTACAAATACCTTGATCTTCTCTAGGTAAGACATCAAACTCAAAGCTAAATAGGAGAAAACTGTGACTGTTTATGTCAAGAGCCTTGGTGACAGCCTGAAGTTAAAACTCACCAGGAAGAACACATTTAGAGCAATTACCATTTATGTAATACCAATTTCAATGAACACTTTTGAAAACAAAAATGGATAAGAGATTTTAAAAGTACCCAAACAAAAATCCACGCAAAATTAATGCAACACAAGGCCATTATCTCAAGGGAACCATGGGGGAAAAAAATTTTAAAAACCTTGTTGGAAAAGAATGAAGAGGATGATAGACATTCTCAGAGCACATAATAAATAGATTTAAAATTACATAAATACTTATAAAACAATCATACATCATTCACAGAGCAATGGAAAAACCTGATAATAACCAAAAATGCATTGGATGTGTCATATGCAACCCAAAGTGGTTACCTTCAGATGGAATGTATGAAACTACTAATACCCAAGCATGAAATCAAAAGGCCTTCTTTGGGTAACATCCACATAAATTTAACCAATGATATGTCGACAAAGAAGCATTTAATAAATGACTGAATCAAGTGAGTATGGAAAAAGAGGAGTGTATTATGGCAATTCAGACCAGGTCATTGCTAACAGAAATTATAGAAAAATGCCCCTTAAGAAAAAAAAAATTAGGTGGTCGCTTTAGATTAGACAATGCAAGGAAAGATTGAAACTGTGAAATAAATCACTGCAGGCTGTTAACATGAAGCAATTAACCAGTCACCTGGCCAAACATAATCTTATGCCTAAATTACATACCAGAAGCTCTCTTTCACTGATAGACTGTCAGACAACAAATCTCCATACTACAAATGAAGATCTTAAGATTCCACAGAGAACTCAAACGAGTAACTGTATTTAAACTAAACCATTATCACAGACTGAATTATTGCCCACCATCAGCTGGACACAGTGATCCAATTAAAATAAGACAACTAAAAAAAAATAATAACACTGTTTTTAGTAGATACTGTCATACCATTTACTGATCATGTCCAAATCCATATGTAATGAAAAGCTTTCAAAATGAAGAAATGTAGCAAGTTTAAATCAAAACCATATAGAAAGAGGATGAGGCAAATATTTTCTTTGTTGTACTTTCTGCCCCTAGAACTAAATTAAGGATACTTGCAGGGAGCCTACAGAGAAAGATCATGCACAAACTTCTGTTCAATTACAAAAAGGCTTATTTGATCCACCTGTCTAATAGTCCAAAAATATTAAATATAAAATAATAATAGCAATATAGTGACTTAAGCCAGAATATTTTTATCTGAACTCTATCAAAAGAGATGAAAACAAGGAAATGATACAATAATAATACAGTGCTTGAAATTTTGAAAAGTGCTTTTTCACACATTATCTTACTTGACCATAGATGAACTCAATCATGGTTATCTTATGAACATGTTCTGATGCTTGATAAGGAGCCTATACATTCAAAGAAAGTTTTTTGTCATATTAATTAAAGTATTATGGGGTTTTTTAATCGCAACTTTCAAAAACCATTTTCTAAGGCACAGAGAAGATACAAAAATATCAGTAGAAGGACCACACACCAATGAATTTAAAGATGCCTGAAGTTCTGAATTAAGCAAGGCAGTATGAACTCAACTGTCCCAATGGGCTCATGGTTCAGTTTATGTAATTTTAAGACTTGGAATAGAAATGATAATTCCAAATTTTCTGTACCGTCATTGCAATTTCCAAAGTAGTTCAGAAAAATTATTATTATCATCATTATTATTAAAGTTGCCTAAGTTTTTTTTAAATTCAATTTTATTTTTAATTCCAATTTCTCTCTCTCCCTCCAACTGATGCCTTAACTACTGAGAAGGAAATAAATATGATCCCTAATTATACCTATAAAGTCATACAAAACATTTCCACATTAGTCATGATACAAAAAAGAAAGATAAAGGAAATTTTAAAATGTGCTCCAATCTGCACTCTGAATCTATCAGTTCTCTATCTGGAGATGGATAAAATTTTACATCATGATTCCTTTCCAGTTGTGGTGTATCTTTGTATTGATCAGTGTTACTAAGTCTTTCATAGTTGATCATCTTCAGAATACTGATATTAATGTATACATTGTTCTCCTGGTTCTACTCATTTCACTTTACATCATTTTATTTAAGTCTTTCCAGGTTTTTCTGAAACTATTTGTTTCATCATTTCTTACAGCACAATAGTATTCTAACACATTCATATATTATAACTAGTTCAGTCATTCCTCAATTAACGAGAATACCCCCAGCTTCCAATTTTTTGTCATCACAAAAAGAACTACTATAAAAAATATTTGTACACGGCTGAATAGTGTTATTGCTGGGTCAAGCTTTATAAACTCTTTGGACATAGTTTCAAATTTTTCTCCAGAATGGTTGGACTAGTTCATAGATCTACAGTGTATTAGTGTACTTATTTTGCCACATCCTTTCCAGCATTTATCATTTTCCTTTTCTGTCATGTTAACCAATCTAATAGGTATGAGGTGTTACCTTAGAGTTGTTTGGATCTGAATTTTTCTAAATATTATTGATTGAGAGCATTTGATAATGATAGTTTTGATTTCTTCCTCTGAAACACCTTTAGGATTTATCAATTTGGAAATGGCCCTTATTTTTATAAAATTGATTTTAGTTCTCTAGATATTTGAGAAATGAGATCATGATCCCAGAAACTTGCTGTCAAACATTTTCCTGGTTTCCTGCTTTTTGTCTAATTTGGGCTGTATTGAATTTGCTTGTGCAAAAACTTTTCAATTTAACGACATCAAAAGCATAATTTGCCTCCTGTGAACCACTCTCTCTCTTGTTTGGTCATGAGCTTTTCCTCTATCCATAGACCTGACAGTTAATTTATTCCATGCTCCCCTAATTTGTTTACGATATTTCCTTTGATGTCAAAATCGTGTACTGATTTTGAGCTTGTTTTGATATACAGTGTGAGATGTTGGTCTATGTTTGGTTTCTGCCAGACAAAATTTCAGTTTTCCTCTAAGTTTTTGTCAAATAGTGAGTTCTTGCCCTAATATCTGGAATCTTTGGTTTTGTGCATATTGTGCCCATAATCTATTCTGTTGATCAACTGCCCTATTTCTTATCGAGTACCAAATTGTTATGATGATTACTGCTGTATACTTTGAGATCTGATAATGCTAAAAAAAAAAGAAAGAAAAGGAAAACAGGGTGGGGGGGGAGCAGCTAGGTATTTCAGTAGATAAAGCACTGGCCCTGGATTCAGGAGGACTTGAGTTCAAATCTGTCCTCAGACACTTGACACTTACTAGCTGTGTGACCCTGGGTAAGTCACTTAACCCTGAATGCCCCACAAACAGAGAGAGAGAGAGAGAATGAGAGATTTGACACTGCTATCTCTACTTCATATTTTTTTTATTTACTATCTTGATAGTTTTGGCAATCTGATAATCAAGATTAATTTTGTTATTTTTTTCTAGCTCTATAAAGTAATTATTTGGTAATTTGGTTGGTATGGCACTGAATAAGCAATTTAAGTTAGGTAGTATCAACATTTTTATTATATTACCTAGGCCTAGCAATGAGCAATTGATGTTTCTCTAATTATTTAGATCTGTGTTTATTTGTATAGTGTTTGGTAATTGTGTTCATAAGGATTCTGTTTGTCTTGGCAGGTACACTCCCAAGTCTTTTATACTGTCTGTAGTTATTTAAAATGGAATTTCTCTTTCTTTCTCTTGCTGCTGGGCTTTGGTTGTGATATACAGAAAAGCTAGTGATTTGTGTGGGCTTATTTTATATCCTGAACTCTGCACAAATAGTTAATTGTTCAACTAGTTTTTTAAATTGACTTTATGGTTCTCTAAATAAACATCATCTGCAAAAAGTGATAGCTCTGTTGACTATGCTTATTACTTCAATTTTCTTTCCTTTCTTATTGCTGTAGCTAGCATTTCTAGTACAATATTAAAAAATAAATGTGATAATGGTTATCCTTGCTTCACCCCTGATCTTAATGAAAAGATTTCTAGGTTATATATATATGTATACATATGTATAAATATAGATAAAATGTGTGTGTATGTATATATATATATATATATATATATATATATATATATATATATATATCTCCTAGAAATCTTTTCATTATATATATATAAAACAGATAATGCTTGCTCTTAAATTTAGATAGATACTCTGTACCAATATAAGAATAGCTCCATTTGGTCCTGTTTTAAGTGTTTTTAATAGGAATTGGTGTTATATTTTGTTAAAAGTTGTTTGTTTGTTTTTTGTTTTTTTTGGTGAGGCAATTGGGGTTAAGTGACTTGCCTTGGGTCACACAGCCAGTAAGTGTTAAGTGTCTGAGTCCAGATTTGAACTCAGGTCCTCCTGAATCCAGGGCCGGTGCTCTATCCACTGCGCCACTGAGCTGCCCCCTGTTGATAAATTGCTAAAAACCAGCTCTCAAGGAAAAAAAAAAAGCAAGCATTACACCCTTTTAAGTTTAATTTGCATCATTAAAGTTTTCTCCATGACTTTCTTAAGTCTGGAAAACCAACAAAACAATAAATCAAGCCCTGATGTATAGTATATGCTAATTTCTTAGGTGGAAATTCTCACACTGAAAATTTAACACTTGGCTCTTGTAAGAACTTCTGGCTTCAGCAGACAATCTGTGATAGATGGGAATTAGAGGTGAAAGTTCTACTTGAGGCAATCAACTGCCTATGTAACGCTATTTGAAAGGCATTGGGAAGGTCCCTTTGTCACAAACATCCTT
The DNA here is from genome assembly GCF_019393635.1 of Dromiciops gliroides. Taxonomy (NCBI): domain Eukaryota; kingdom Metazoa; phylum Chordata; class Mammalia; order Microbiotheria; family Microbiotheriidae; genus Dromiciops; species Dromiciops gliroides. The sequence goes on from NC_057867.1 coordinate 42,878,513, forward strand.
GAAAAGAGTCTATGTTTATAGATGTCTAACTGTTTCTAATGTCTAAATGTCTAACCATTGTCTCCAGCCTTCCTTTTTTTGTAAAATACAAATACATTCCAGAAGAGATAACAAGTTACCAGTTATTAGTACCTTATTTGAATTAAAAGACTTTCTACTCATCAAAATCTCTGAATGGGGAGAGGCTACCCACAAATCCTTGAAGCACTAAAGGACTGAATTAGCTGACTAGTTTTAACATCTTATGTTACAACGAATTGAGGGGAGGAGCAAGAGAAAATGAGAATTTTAAAAGAAAGATGGGGTAAGAAGGAAGAATAGTTTTGGAGTATGGGGTCATCATTCAGAGAATATGTTAAACAGATCAGAGGCACTTTAAGGATCCAGTGTGCTCCAATGGTTGAAGGTAAAAGGGAACTCCCTTTCCCCCAAAAAAGATTGAGGGTTCCAAAGACAAACTCTTCTTGAATCACACAGGTCACAAGACTTATGCACCCAATACAGATTAAGAATTAAAATTTGGCCTCACACTTACTAGCGATATGACTCTAGGCAAGTCTCTTAACCTTGTTTGCCTCAGGTTTCTCATCTCTAAAATGAGCTGGAGAAGGAAATGGCAAACCATTTCAGTATCTTTGCAAAGTAAACCCCATCATGAAGAATCAGACATGACTGAAAACGTCTGAACAACAACAAAAATAACCAATTTAAAAAAAGCAGAAGTAAGAATGTCTCTCTGGCTATCTCTCTGAAGAAAGACATTCCTTTAAAATTACTCTAGAACTGAGAACAAATATTAAAACACAAGGAATTAAAGAACCAGGACACACAACAGTTTTGTCCAATGAAACCTTTTTTATGAGATTCTCCCTTGCTCATTGGCACTTTTACCATGTTGTGAAATGTTTGGTATTATCATTTTCCCTGGGTTATCTGTATATTTTCCATTACTGGCTGGCTAGAAAGTGACTATATACAGGCTATACATTTCAATTGAATTTTTACATATGAAAGAAGAATATAGTAGACTACAAAGGACTGGACTTGAGCATGAATGAGTACAGTGATAGACTATTTCCTACAGAAGAGATCACCAAGTAATGCAGCCCAGTAGAAGTAACACTTTTTTGTAGTCCATTGTCCTGCCTTCATTTATCTGTTCAATGAATAGGAAATGTATGGGAGTCACAGATATGCCAAGATATGCCACTTCTTTCACATCAAATGCATTTTTATCCATGGCCACAGTAGTAATGGGGGGAAAAAGTGTTCTAAAACAATCAAAAATGTCACAGCCCACAGAAAGCTTAATTCATGCAGTGAAGTAGTAAACGACTTAGAAAACTGTTTCTCTGTGGTTGTTAAGTAAGAACTTGGGCATTTTAAAACTTTCTTCACAAATGAAGCTTTTAGCAAATTAGCATCCTGAAATTCCCACTTTTACCCAATTACCTCTATACACTGGACTGGTTTCTGTTTGTCAAAAAAAAAAGGGAAAAAGAATGAAATTAGGTGAGAATATATTTCTCACAGTACTCTGATGAATTAAGGCACTGCCAATTTAAGACTGAATCTTTGTAAAGAATCTCATCTGTTTCTCCTATTTTATGACATTAAGAAAACCTTTTGTGTAAATTTCCAAGTTTCCTTTAAACTTGAACCATCTTCCTTATTCTTTGGGAAGCCATAGACATTGAATTCACTAAGAGATGTCTGAAGATAAACACAAGATATAGATAAGATAGAATGAATAGAACTATGCACATAAAAACAATAAATGTGCCAACTTAACAAGAACCTTTCAAGGAAAATAAGCAAGCAGTTCCAGTTATATGCAATGTGTTTATGTGTTTTTCTGGACAATCCTGTGCATCTAAATTATATAAGGCTTTACATGGAATAAGAGCTCTGACACTAAGTCATTTGAATTTAGAACCTTATATACAGTCTATGCAAATTCTAGTGTGACCCATAACACAAAACATGGATAGAGCATGAACTTATAAGGACAACGCAAACCGATTCAAAGAAACCAAGATTTATACGTATTTCCTACAATCTATGATACTTTGGATCAATTGCTATCCTTGGGGCCTAGCATGGAAATTTGCAGACTGATAGCCTAAAGAGCAGAATCAGTCTATAACTGTTCTGCAGTAAAACATAGGAATATTTGTAGTCTTCTCCATATACAAGAGAAGAACTAATTTATTTTAACCAAATTTAACACAGAATCATTCAAGATATTTCATTCTAGACTATTTAGTTTTGACCAGTGGTAGTAAAAGGACCAACTCATATCATAGAAAGTATGATCAAAAAGTTGGGGGTCAGCTTGTCCTAGCTGATTTAGGGAGTCTGCTCAGAGCACATGGGCGCTCTTCCTACATCCATGACATCAGTGCTTTATCCATTATGGATTCTCAGTTTGGGATATCTACAGAAGAAGAAGTAGATATCAGAACAAGTGATCAAATTCTAGCAAAGTTTTTGGAATAAAGGGTTCCCTGGGAGTGCTACTAGCACATGTCATCTCAGGACTAATTTCTTTGCCCAATGGCTAAGTTCGTAGGAAGCTTGAGGTAAGTGAGAACATTGCCAAAAAGACATACAGTCTTAAAAACAGGGGCAGCTAGGTGGCGCAGTGGATGGAGCACCGGCCCTGGAGTCAGGAGTACCTGAGTTCAAATCCGACCTCAGACACTTAACACTGTAACGATTGGAATAACGCCACCTGCTGGATACTTACTGTAGAAGAGTTCTGCCCATGAAGGGAAGGTCTTTGAGGGCAAGACCAGGAGTCAGGAAGTGACGCGGGCTACTGGGAGGAGGAAGGAAGAGACTGGCGCTCAGTCTCGCGCTCTTTTCCTTTGGACTCTGGTGGAGAAGGGAGCTAGAAATGTGCTCTCCCTTTAATAGATAGAAATCTAGGCCTTTTTCTCTCTCTTTACCAAATTCTTATTCTCCTTAATAAATGCTTAAAAGTCTAACTCTTGCTAAAGCTTATAATTTATTGGCGACCACTCATTAGATATTTTAGACAGTTTAGCTAGAATTTTAGCCTTAACAGATGGCTGACCACGAAGAGGAAAGCTAAACCTCAGTCTTCTTCTGATCTTCTGGTTGGGTAAGAAATTTCCCCTCCCTCTCCCTTTAAACTGCTAAGTACTGGCGCACTGGCTGTGTTTTCCCTTTAAAATTTTTCGAATGGACCTTTTAAACTCCCTAATTACCCTATTTTTGATTTTAGTCTGTTTAACCAGACAAATGGGAGATAAGATCATGTTAATGCTTTGTTTTTGTGGATTTTCTATTTTTATTTTTATTTTTGTTAAAAGAGCCAGCAACTTACTCACACAAGGAAATATCTCTCCCTCTCCCAACCATGCTTTTTCAGAGAAACCTGAAGAGATTCCTGCAGCTTTTCCCAGTTCTAACACTAATTGTTGCTCTAATTTTGCATTCCTGGAGGCAGACCCACCCTCTAGAAGCTTTTAATCCCCTAGCACCTGGAGGCAAAGTGGGGGAAGAGGAATCCAGGCCTGAGTTCAAAATCAAGTCTGATTCAAATTGCGCTGGTCCCTCCCCCCCTCTCCAGACTCCACCCTCTACTCCTCCCATGGCCAAGCCCATTGCTTCCCCGGCCTGGGAAGTCCAGAGATCTAATGCTCATGCGCAACTTTCTCTAACTACATTTGCAGCTTCAGGCTCAGCCCTTCCCCAGCCTGGCTGTGCTTCTGAGACAACTTTAGAAAACCCTTTAAATTCCAGATATGCTCGTTTTGTTCATAATTTTGCTAACCTGCTTTTGTCTTTAATTAGTAATCTTATAAAGCATTTGTATGGTGAAAAAGCCCGACAGACAATATAGAGGGGTTAAAGAAGAAAAACTTAAGCTGAATAAGAATGACAATCAACATAGTTCAAGACTCTGCTTCTTTTGCCATGGAAGGGTATATATTTTACAGAAATGTAGAAGTAAGCAGCAAGGTATTGATATGAGTATTGGAGATTTTAGATATCGGAATCAAAAGTGTTCTGAATTCACTCAGAGTATTAATGTCAGTTCAGAGGTTACATAGGATTTCTATGCTATTATATATACATTTTGAAATTAATGGTATGGGTTTATTTTCATAGAGATTTTCAGGCTTTTGAGATTGTGTCTTATACTTAGTTTTTAAAACAAGGAGAATATTTGTAAAAGCTTTTTATAGTTGTGATCAAGTTTATATTTTATAAGACTCATTAATATTAAGTTCATATTCATTTAGATTTCCCTAGTTTGAATTTAATTGTCTTTTATTGTTCCATGTGTATTTTCTTCTATTCATTTATCTAATTTTGAAAAAATTGCAAGATGGTTTTGATTTCATAATACAATGTTAATTCTAGGAGTATTGTGCTCCCATGTTCTGAGTTGTTTGTTTTTGTTATTTTTTCTCAACTGATTATTTGATCAAACTCTTCAAAGCATTTCCCTGGCAAATTGGTTGCCATGGCAAGTGTAAATTGATTCTAGAAGTATTATTTTTGATAAGCATACTCCAAAAAAAAAAAAAAAGAGGGGAACATTTATAAAAGTTTTCTTTTTTTAAAAAAAGTTTTCTTTGAGATTCTGTTGTGCTTTAACTTGTATTTAAATATGTTCAGATTTTTCACAAAAGTAATTGTATACTAAGTACAAAAAAGGTATTATTTGAAATTGTTGCATAATTATATATTATATTCTGAGTCAAGATGTATTCACATTTTTTGCAATCATTTATTATCCTCAATTTTTAAATCCATGAGACTTGGATTATGGGAACTTATCATTTAAGACACTAATTGCCTTTATTCTGAGTTATCAGATGCCAGTTGGCCAAGATGCCATCCAATCACAAGAGGAATACATGCAAGAGCAGACACTGAACTGTCACATGAGGGGAGACATGCATGAAGTCAAGGTATGGCCGAGGGAACGGCTTTTGACTAATGTTGAGGTTGGATTCTCTTGGTTTAATATTTTATTTTATTTTTCTCCACAATATTGTACAGATGGCTGGAAGTATTCATCCCACCCATCTCACTTCTACACCTGGCTTCTATGCTCCCTCCTATATGCCTGATGCCATGGACATCTCAATCCCATGCATCTGATTAAGTCTGACTCAGTTTCCTCCAATATGTTCGGTGGCATGGACATATATTCCATCCACCTATTTTAAGCCTGGCATACTGCATGGACAGTACATACTGCTCAAGTGTGGGAATGCTCATATCCCATCATTTCTCTGTTCTTTTATGGTAACCCCCATAATTATCTCAGGTGTCATGATAAATACAGTGTTGAATTTGGCCTTGACACCTGTTACCAATTATATTAGATTTTTTAATTTCTCATAATGGCATGAGGATAATTAGGCAGATGATGCAAAAAGTGATGAAACAAAGATAAAAAATTATTTTTAATAATATCGCAGCAATTGTCTTCTCAATTACCCTCCATAAGGGGGGGACTATAGTAATATTATAATTTTAAAGAATGGTTCAATTTTTGTTTTATTATATGTTTCATGTGTAACAACTAAGATTCTGAATTCCCTTAGACATGTTTTTGAGAACTTTCATTGTTTGATTTGATTATTGACAAAGCTATTTTAAAGTTGTGTTAAGCTCAATTTTGTAGGAAATTTTCCTGGCTGATTACCAACATCCACACATCAACCCCTGAAAAGACTTCCATTCCACGACTACACCTAGAGGACTTCTGAGAAAAGACTTTCAGAGACTTTAAATGAATAGTTTTGTTTTGTTTTTTTCTCTTTTCTTTTTCTGTTATAATATACACCATCTGTAATATGTATTCTCTGCAGAGGCCCTCCCTTTGCAAGACTAATGTCAAAGCGTCGGTTCATGAGGACAAAAAAAAATCGCCCCTCTGGACAAAACTTTCCTCTCTTCCTTTTCTATATTGTTGTTCACATATTATTAGTTAGCAATAGTTATTATATTCTTTTTACTGTTCCGTCAAGGAAACATTTTGTTTCTTGAGGAACAACAGGGGTGACTGTAACGATTGGAATAACGCCACCTGCTGGATACTTACTGTAGAAGAGTTCTGCCCATGAAGGGAAGGTCTTTGAGGGCAAGACCAGGAGTCAGGAAGTGACGCGGGCTACTGGGAGGAGGAAGGAAGAGACTGGCGCTCAGTCTCGCGCTCTTTTCCTTTGGACTCTGGTGGAGAAGGGAGCTAGAAATGTGCTCTCCCTTTAATAGATAGAAATCTAGGCCTTTTTCTCTCTCTTTACCAAATTCTTATTCTCCTTAATAAATGCTTAAAAGTCTAACTCTTGCTAAAGCTTATAATTTATTGGCGACCACTCATTAGATATTTTAGACAGTTTAGCTAGAATTTTAGCCTTAACAACACTTACTAGCTGTGTGACCCTGGGCAAGTCACTTAACCCCAATTGCCACACTAAAAAACAAAACAAAACAAAACAAACAAATAAACAAACAAAAAACGGTGGCCTGTGAAAGGGCTTGGCAATGTTACTTAAATGGTGAATTATTTGGGGAGAGGAAAGAGCCTTTTTGCAAGAATAATCATTGTCTAATTGGTTCCATACATTTGGAGTCAAGTTTGCTTAAATCTGGAGATAGAGGTTTTGTAGATTTTTAAAAGCCCACCCAGAAACTATATTATTAGTCACACTGCAGTTTTTCCTATTCACTGAGTTATTTGAAAACCTGAATTCCATAAAATAAAGAGTATATCCTATGATATCATGATTCTCATTTAGATTTCAAAGTAGAGAGTACAGAAGAAGCAATTGCCATTTTCTCATGGCTCCCCCCCAATGTGGCAAATCAGAGTGAGGTTTCATTCCTAGGATGTGTCTCTACAGAGTCCCAACAACACAGTTTTGTGGTTTGTATGACAAGAGCCAGAATCAGTTCAGATTTTTTTTTCTTGCTCACTTTTTATTTTGTTTGTTTGCTTGTCTGGTGAGTGGATCCATTTAAACAAAGGTTGGGAATGTTCTAATCAATTCCTTATCTCCCTAGGTAGCACCAAGGGCAAATGCTAAAGCACTCTATTTCTGCAGCCAATAAGGCTGCCCTCTTGGTGCCATGGCTGTTAATCATTATTATAAAATTCTAGCTGTTTCCCCCACTGGTCAGATGTTCAACTAGAAACTAAAGTAGCCTCCTGCAAAGCCATCACCTGCACAGCCTCTCCAGGACATCTGGCCCTCTGCACATGTTTGGGGTTTTCTACGTATTTGTATATCTTTTCCATATGTTTGCTCTGTCTCTAATCTAGATTGTGAACTTCTGAAAGGCAGACTCTTCCCATAGGGAGAGTTGAATATATACTTACTGACTGCTGGATTGCTCAAAGATTTCCTGAATTCAAACACTAATGAAAGTCTCCTCAGGCCAAACTAAATAAAAAACTGTACCTCAAACAGTGTTAGGGTTCTGATAGTGAAGCTTCTACACTGGGCCAGACTTCAAAACTTGGGTTGAAGAGGCAAAAGTCTGGGACACAACTCTGCTACCAACCAGCTGTTTGACTCTAAGGACCTCAGAAGCCTCCCCATCCCACTAAACAAAGAAGCCCCATAGTCACTGTGTTAAAATCAAATCAACAGTAACTGCTGAAAACCCCCCTTTCTACCAGAAAGGAGAAGGAATATCAATTCACTGCCAATTTCCAAAGAGTCTTCTTTACTCCTCTTCCTAATCGAAATAAATAAGCACTAATCCAGAGATCGAGGCTCCTTACCCCCTCCCTGCATTGACTGGTCCTTCTCAATGCAGAATAAAACCCATAACATTTTACTAGCTTGGGGCACCCAATTCTACTCAGAAGAGCCGAGTTGTTTCCATCTTCCATGACTGTCCTTCTTTATTGTTAAGTATGTCTCTTCAATAAAACAGGTTTGCGATACAATCTTACTGTGTGCTCTGTATTACCCTGTACTAGATTATTAGAATCCTGAACCTTACTATTCCTGAATCTAGACAGTAACCTCGGGCAAGCCATTTCCAGCTACAAGCTCCTTTCCTTTAATCTCTCCCTTACTCCTTCTAAACCTGTTTCTTGTCCTCACTAAGAACTCCAGTCCTCCTCCACTGATTTCCCTGTCATCATTTGGGCTCTGCCTAGACTTTCCTGCCATCATAGGATTGACTCTCTGGTTGACATATTCATCAATACATGACTCCTTGAATCTCTTGCCCTGTTTCCATATCACTAATCAAAACATGCCAAGTCACATCACTGGGTAGTTGCAACCATATACCTTCTCTCTTCCTACTCACTTGTAGTTGAATATTCTTGGCTTGTCATGTAGTCACGCCACTTAAATTCACACAGAATTATGTTGTCTCATCTCAACCAGTCCCTGACTGATGAAGAACAATCATTTTACTCTTCCCTGATCAATTCTCCATCATACTCTCCAAGATATCTCTGCCACACCTTTGCCTCAGTCTTTTCATACAGCCTGGCTCCTTTCCCCTCCTTCTCAGCAAAGGAGTTAATTTTGTACTTTCCTTAGAAAGTGGAGGCCATTTTCAGGAAGCCCCATCTTCCTCACCAAGTCCACATCTCAAAGCTATTCATCATGATCCCTCTCTTTTTCTTTCTTTGCACACGTCTCTTATGAAGAGGGGGGGCTTCTCTTTCCACAATCTAACCCTTTTTCTGATTCACATCCCCTCCAGTTCCCTTTCGGAGTTTACCCTCTCAGTCATTCCATCTCTTTCAATTCCATCCTCGGTCATGACATTCTTGCCCAGTTCTTTCCCTGGCACCTACAAATGACCACCAGCTTCTACCATACTTAACCACCCCACACACAACTTTTATTGACTCTATCATACCCATAAGTTGTCATGTCATTTCTCTCATTCAGGCAATCAACAATTATTTATTAAGCACCTACTATATGCTAGGCTCTGTCTTGGGCACTGGAGATACAAAGACAAAAGTGAAACAGTTTTTACCCTTATGGAGTTTTATAGTCTAGATAGAGGAGGCAACACATAGACATATAGTAAGGCATAAAACAGATAACTAGGTGACATCTTGGAGCATCAAGGAGGGCTTCAAACAGAAGGTGGCATTTGGGTTGGCCTTGAAGGTTACAAGGAATTCTCAGAGATGGAGATATACCTTAAGGATAAAATACAAACTCCTCAGCACAGCATTTAAAGACATATTCATCAATATGATTCATCAATCCCACAGTATGGCTTCTTTCTATCATTCTCATTAATCTGATGATCTCTGATGCAGAATGGTTTATGGAATTTCATCTCCTACCTCTGTACCTTTGCCTAGGCTGTAATTGATATCTGAAAAACACACACTCTCTCTAATTCTGCTTTAGAGATACCAACTAGCTTCTTTCAAATCCTCACTCAGGTGTCACTTCCTATCAAAGAGATTCACTTCTCTCTGCAGCTGTTAGCATGCCTTTGTAATGTTTGGAATGACGCCACCTACTGGAGACTTGCTGTGGAAAGCTCCACCATGAGGAAAATGCCTCAGAGGCATTGTGGCTTTTCCTTGGCATCAGGAAATGACGTTTGCTCATGGGTGCTGTCTATCAAGGCTACCAGCCAATCAACTTGAGGAGCCTCCTATGGTCTGGGAGGAGACAGGAAGGAGGAAAGGGAGCCTGCGCAGAGAACGCTGGCCTTTTTTGGCTTCCTGACTTGATGGTGGTGGCGGCAGAGGACTTCACAGGAAATTTGAGGAAAGATAAGAATGCCAGGCTGTTAGAATTCTGTTCTCAATCTTTTTCTTTCTATTTTCCAATAAACCCTTAAAAACCTAAACTCGTTTTATCAGTGATTTTTAGTCAGTTTCCCCCAAACTGGGGGAACAGATTAGAATCCACATTTAGAATCTTAAATTACACACCTTTTTGTATAATTTTGGCATTTAGATATTTTTGTACATGTTGCATTTCCTGCCCCACACACACACACACTAGAAAGTAAGTTTCTTTTAGGCAAGGTAAGCTCCAGTTTTGTCTCTGTATTCCCAGCACTGAACACAATGACTGGAGCTGTGAAGGGGCATGATAAATATTTCTTAGACTCAATTTAATTTCACTTCTCTTTACCTCCATTTCCATATCAGTTAAATGAGGGGGATGGGATAAATGATCTCTAAGCTCCCTTCTGGTTCTAAATTCTATGTCCTAGATCTCACTTGTCCATATATGGCTTAGAAAACAGTAAATCACACATCATTTCCTGAAAAACTATTGAGTAACAAATGTTCCTTTTCAGCACCATTTCATTACTCTAGGGATGGGGTGCCATAAAGAAGAGACCAGATAGCTTCAGAGACTTCAATTCCTCTCCTCATTCCACCAACAAAATTTACCCTGTCCTCCATGTCATTAACTGAAGGATTTATTAGCCTATGTCAATTAAAAAATAATTCCTGGGAAAGGGCTAATGACCTATAAGGGCTCAATGTGTTGCTTCCAACACTTTAGTAAAGGGAGAAACAAAAATGGTTGAAAGGGAGTAGAAACTCAAGACAAGTGAAGAGACAAGTAAGTGCCATCAATTATTCTTAATGAACCCAAGTCATGAGGACAAGATGAACTGCATTGAAGAATACTGAAAGAATTAGTAGAGAAATTCTGAACCACTGTCACTGACCTTTGAAAGACCACGGATGATGAGAGAGGTACTACAGAACTGGAAGTCAATCGTTTTATTAATTTACAAAACTAAGGGAAGTGTATAGAGTTTGGTCTACACATACACATATCGCTACCACCAGAGAGCTTGACTTGTATTCAACCATGCAACCTGGCTTTGAAATGCTCAAGTTTTGCTATCTTTTTTTCTATTCTACCATCTCCCACCCCCATCTTACCTCCTTGGTTAATATCTCAAGGCCTTTCCTATGCCAAGGTTGTCTATCACATTAATATCATGATAACTCTCATCTGGATTCACTTGCATATTTGTTAATGCCCTTCCCAAAATGTGGCACCAAGAACTGAATGTGGCACTTCAGGTGTTATCTGACCAGGCCATGGTATGCCTCTCATTCCGTGCACTGTCCTTGTTGTAATAAAGAGTTTTTAGATGTTTGTCTGATTAGTTGGTCTCCATGGAGACACAACACAGCACTAAATCAAGGAAACTGAGTTTGCAGTTATCTGCAACTATTCCATCTTCATCCATCATGAAAAACACAGTAATATACAAAGAAAAGGACCTTAATAGATGCTCATGGAACCAAACTCAATCCCATAATTGGAAAGTAGATTTTAAACCTATTTTTTCTCTACTGCTAGACTCTAAGCTCTCCATGGGCATGGACTGTGTATCATATATTTCCTTTTTTGCTTAGCCCAGTAGAGAATGAGAAGACAGTAAGTAGTTTATAAGTGCTCACTCAATTCTTTGCAAATGACAATGTAGATATCTAAAATCACCATAATACTGGATGCTAAAGCACAATGAAGTCAATTATATTCCATATTAGACCAGTTATAATGAGTCTTCTTCAAGAAGATGCTTAATTCTTCTAAGCTAGGCTGCTAAGGTACCAAGTATTTTCATGCATGATAGAGTAAACAGGTATGAAAAGCAATATAAAAGGACAATTAGTAACCGCTTCCCATCTTGGGATCTTAGTAATTTACACATAGGAAACTCTTTATATGAATGTGACTGTTGGTATTGGCCAATCTCATTCGGACATGTTTGTCTTATCCTTGACTTTTCACACTTTGGGCCAAAGTCAATAAAGAAAAAAGAAGGAAATTTGAGGAAACCAATCAGTTCATCAACAGCCATTTATGTGATCCAAGAATTATGCTAAGTGCTAGGGAAATAAATATAAGAATGAAACAGTCTCTGCCATGAAACACTCCCCCATTCTGTAGGGGGAGTGAAACAAGCACACCTATATGTTTACACATAAAATAATCAATGCAAGGCATGTGTGTGGGAGGAGTGAAACAATAGAGGTTGGAGTGATCAGTAAAGGCATCACATAGAAAGAGGAATTTAAGTGGACTTTTGAAATTTGTTAGTAATCCAAGATGGATGCAGAGGAAAAGATGGAATGGGCAATGATCAACACAAAAGCACAGAGAAGGGAAATGGAATGTAGTGTGAAAAAAAAAGCAAGAAGGCCAATTTGACTAGATAAGAGTGAATGATTCAGAATAATTTATCATAAGGTTATGAAAGTAAGGTTGAAGCCAAGGTGCAGATGTACTTAAAACCTAGATAGTTTTGCATTCAAACACAGAGGTAATAGGGAGCCACTAGAATTTATTGAGCAGGGGTGTGGAATGGTCAGCCCTATGCTTTAGAGTTATCACCTTAGCAGGTGTGTGGAAGACTGAAATGGGGAGAGAGACACAGAAGAAGGGAGAAGAGGCACAGAAACCAATTAGGAAGCTATTTCAAGAGACCAGGTGATAGGTCATGAGGGCCTGAACAAGGATGTTGGCTATGAATTAAGAGAAGTTGCTAATATATGAGAAATACTATGGAGATAAAACTGAAAAGACTTGGCAGCTGATAGAATATGTGGGTTGAGGATGACTGAAGAGTGGAAAATGACTCTGAAGCTGTGACAGGAAGGATAATGATTCTTTTGACAGAAATAGGGAAGACTGGAGTTTCAAGGGCTTGGATTAGGAGGGGGTAGGAGATAATCAGTTCTATTTTGGTCATATCAATTTTGAGATGCCTACAAGTTATTCCTTTGGAAAAATCTAATAGTCAGTTTGTGGTGTGGGATTAGCATTCAAGAGAGAGAAGAGGCAGATAAATAGATTTTGTTATCACCTGTGTAGATGATAAACCCTTGGGGTTTGATGAGATTACCAAGAGGAGAGAGAGAGAGAGAGAGAGAGAGAGAGAGAGAGAGAGAGAGAGAGAGAGAGAGAGAGAGAGAGAACGAGAACAAAAGATGTCCTAGGACAGTCTTTGAGTATGTAGATAGGAGACAGGGTATGGATGACTTTACTTGAAAGGAGATTAAGTAGTAATAGTCAGACAGGTAGGAGAACTGAGAGAGATGTCACAGAAATTCAGAGTGGACAGAGTATCCAGGGAGAGAAGGTTGTCAACAGTGTCAATTGATATTAAAATGTCAAAGAAGATGAGGATTAAAAAAAGACTATCAGATTTGGCAATTAAGGGATAACCAGTAATGCTGGAAATGGCAGTTTCAGTTGATTAATTTAGTCAGAAACCAAATTACAAGAAGCTGAAAAGTGAGTGAGAGAGGAGGAAGTGGAGCTAATGAATATAGATAGCTTTTTAGGATATTGACTCTGATAGGGAGGGGAAATATGGGTTACAGGGTTAGGTTGAGGTGATGATGGAATCAAGCAAAGGGATTTTGAGGATGGGGAACACCTAATCATGTTCATGAATAAGAAGTAAGGTGCTAGTAGACAGACAGAGAATAAAGATTAAAGAGAAAGGGGATAATTCTAGGGGTAGTGTGCTAGAGACAATAGGAGAGAATGGGATTAAGGGTATAAGTAAAGGAAGAGGAGACCAACATCTTCATCAGAGACTGGCACAATGGAAGAGAGAATGAAGGATGGTGAATATTTTTGAAATACAGAATAGGGGAGAACAGGAAGCTCATGGAGGATAGCCTCTATTTGCTCAGTAAAGAATAAGCTTCTGCTGAGAGGGTGGGGGCTGAGAAATGGTATGGGAAACTTGAGAGGAGAAGACCTATGACAGAGAGGGCCAACGAAGGGAGGGAAGGAGAGAGCATGTAGGAAAGGAGAGAAAGGAGGGAGGGAGGGAGGGAGGAAGAGAGGAAGGAAGGAGAAAGCAAGCTTACATCATGCAATGTTTTCTTCTTAAGTTCCAGCAACAAGTTCATATTTTCCTTCAATCGGTAATTTCCTCAATATCTATGATTCCATAGTTTACTGACAACATGCATGCTACATGCACAAATGATTCTTCAATGTAAAAACCTCCCCAAACTGCCTTATCATCTCTCCCAATAGCGTGACTTCTTTATAATTAAAGAATCAGGGGCAACTAGGTGGCACAGTGGATAGAGCACCAGCTCTGGATTCAGGAGGACCTGAGTTCAAATCTGGCCTCAGACACTTAACACTTACTAGCTGTGTGACCCTGGGCAAGTCACTTAACCCTCATTGCCTCACCAAAAAAAAAAAATTAAAGAATTGGAAAAAGTTCAAAAGGGGATATATTAAGGAATTTAATAATACAGGCCAAATCTTTTCTTTGCCTCTGTTGTCTCACCAGTTAAAAACCATTAAATGGAGATAAAATTACCTAAGATTTTTTTTTTGTTGGGGGGACGGTTCTGGACTTGGGATTTCATCATTGAACAAAGCACTGGGTAAGGGTACTCCCCTACCAACGCAGCCTGGAGTCAGAAAGTGTTGCCCAAGGCTATGAAAGGTCATGTGACACATGCCCAGGATCACAGAATGAAGCTCTTTACTCACTTCTTGATACTGTTTCTCTGGAAAGTTCTACCTGTCTGGATTAATTAAGGTAATACCCAATATTCAATTGGCATTTCTAGAGAAACACCCACTAGTATAAGTATTATTTGTCATGGTGTGGGAAAGGGGACACTGATGCTTAATGGGACCTCAGTCTTTAGGTGATGTACAGTATGTTCTGACTGCTGTAACATCCACATGGAAAGCCTGGTCAACCTGCATTTGCAAATGTGGAATGGAGAGCTCTGTTTCCTCCCCTCTTGGGACAACATGCAGGTATTTTTTTTCCCACTGGTTCATTGAGTGGTGACAAAAAGCTTCCTGGATGCTGAGCTAGACTTGAGTGTGCATATACAAAACTCAACCAGATGCCTGAGATAAGAAACGGCAGAAGCCTCCAAGTGAGGTTAGCATTAGTAGGGGTCAAGGGTTTGATGCCCCCTGCCAGAGCTGCCTCATCTCCTTACCCAGCTGCCCTTTGGCTGTGAATACCAGATGCTTCTTTCTTTTTCCTGTTTCTGTTGCATTTTATTCTTTCCCTGTGTTAGGTGAAGAAGTATCAGAGACAGAACCGACCAGGTTATGATGTTGTGAGTTTCAAAAGGTCAAGAAAAGCCGTCAAAAAGTCCCTCATTAACTAGGACCAGTAGCTGGGGACTTGAGGCCAGTGAGGGGCCATTTCTGAGGATCAACCTGCATGACCAGAAGTGAGTAAAAGCAGCTCCTGAGAACCTTGGTGCATCCATTGGCTGTGTCAAACTCCGAAGGGAACTTGGGGGGAGGAAAATTTGATAGCAACTACTCTAAGTTTGGGCTTAATTTTCCCAAAGACCAAGGGGATAAGGGGAAACAGGCTTCTGGTTAGAGAGGTTTTGATAAGGATTTTTGCTATCCCTTCTCAGTAAATATCCCTTTCAAAAAGCTAAATGGGGGCAGCCAGGTGGCACAATGGATAGAGCACTGGCCCTGGAGTCAGGAGGACCTCAGTTCAAATCTGACCTCAGACACTTGACACTTACTATCTGTGTGACCCTGGGCAAGCCACTTAACCCCAATTGCCTCACCAAAAAAAAAAGCTAAATATTGTTAATTAGTTATAGGATATTAGGGAGATATTAACTGACAATGTCTAATAGGGAAACATACCAGATGGCAGCTTGTGGGTGACAGTTCTGACCCCACCATCAACACTACTCCTTCCGGATTACTCCAAGAACCTTGAAAAAGGGTGGATGAGCTCTGCCAAAGGAGTGGGGGCTGGTAGAATGAGCCCAGAGCCTATGCATTCTACAGTGATTAAATATATTAATTCTTTTCAAAAGGCTTTAGGTGGTATACCTTAGATGAAAGGCAGGCAAGGACTTACTGTATCTGAGTTCAAAAGTTTATAGGCAGACCAAATTGAGAACCTAAATCACTTTGCAGTGACACCTTAATATTTTGGAAATTGCCTGTCTCGCTCCCAGAATGCTAGGAATCTGTGGAGGCTTCTCCCTAATGGCTTTGAAATTAGCACTTTGGAGAACTGAAAACAAGGTGATTTTTGGACAACACTTTTGTTTAGGGAATTTGTTTTGCCCTTGGGTCAAACTGTGCAAGAGATAACTTCCCTACCCAATCCAAGGTTGATTGTATGGTTAGACTTTTCCTCCTAATTTTGTTCAGAGTTAAACTGGTAGGTGTGAAGCACAGAACAATGTTCATAAAGGAATAGAGGAGCATTTCTTTGGTCACCACATCTATTTAAAACCATGTTTTAAAAAAGTAAAACAGGAAATAGCTATTGGCATAAGAGGAGCTCTACTGAAAGGGAATTCACACAACTGTAGTATTTACTTTAATTCACCAAGCATTTAAGTACCTACTATGTGCAAGGCATAGTGCAAGGTTACAGGGATAGCTTCTGCCTTCAAGGAGCTTACATTCTACTGCAGGTAGAAATAAAATGTGCACACAGATAAGTACATACAAAGGATATGCATGTCCATTGCAAAAAGTTAATTATGTTTGGATTCAAGAGAAATGATAGCGAGCATATAGGCAGTACTTGAAAGCCAGAATCTCCTTTGCAAGCATTATCTTGTCTGATCCACATAACTGTCCTGTGGGGCGGTATTTTAGATGCTATTACCCATATTTCACATATGAGAAATTAGAAGGCTCAGCTAGGTTAAGCGACTTGCATGTGGTCACCAAAATAGTGTCTTGGGAAGGATGGTCATTCAGCTATCTCCTGCTTCTAAGGCCAACAGCCTTACTATTAGGCCATGTATATATAGACCCCAAGCACTGGTCAGCTCCTAACTGGCCCCTCTCTTGTAACCTGAGCGTGATTCAGGTAGTCTGTTGTATCTGGTTTGGATTACAATGAAATGTGACATCTGGAGTCTGTTTAATAGTTAACAAAGGGAAGTTTACTTAATCATAATATGAAAAGGATATCTGACATTGTTTCAGTTCAGGACAGCTTCCTAGCCTCTGAGTTGACCATTTTGTATGTGTGTGCACATGTGTATGTATGTGTGCGTGGTATACCATATATACACACATATATTCATATTTATATATATGAATAAATGAATGTATAAATGAATAAACCAAAAAACCAATAAACAAATAAACAAACAAATAAATGATTGAATGAATGAGCAAGCAAACAAATAAAGGGACAAAAAAATAAATAAATGTATGGGAGCATGTGTTTATATATGTGTGTGTATATATATGTGTATATATATATATACATACACACACATACACACATATTTCTCATACCTACACATATATGTATTTACATATGTGTGTTTTATATACACACACACATACATATATATATATATATATATGCATTTATACACATACACACTGATAACTACAAATTTACTGAGAACTGACTTATCCCCATCCACTTCCTCTTCCCAAGTAAATGAATAGCCTAGGGCTAACCAATCTTTTGTCAATTCCAGACTCTTGATAGACTTATGAAACTCCCCCACATTCCCCCCAAGCAAACTATCCCCTCCCAATGGTTCCCCACCTTACTCCCTGGACTTTGTTATTATGTAAAAGGATCCACCTACACTAAGTAGTTTCTATTTAGAGTTAAGTAGCATTTATACTTAACTCAGGAGCAGTTCTATAGTGTCTTTTGTCAAAGGTTCATTTACATTAAATAGTTGTACATGACTTCTTCTGATTCCCTTTTGTTGTTACCCCATAAAAACCCTGTCCTCTGTTCCCATCTTTGGGTATTCCTAGCCTGTGACTTTTTGATACCATGAGCTATAGTTCCCGTGCTCCAATTAAAGGCCTTATTTTCTCCTATATTCCTTAATTTACAGGTTAACAACACACACATATATGTATTTACATATGTGTGTGTAGTTATAAATACATATTCCCTAAATGTTGTTTCCAATGTAAAATATTTCTTTTATCCTTATGCTTCATTCAGGTGACCACCAATGCGATCAGGAGCTGATTATTTTTCTCCTCTGGATTTCAATAACTTTATCATTGGTTTCCCTCCTACCTGTTTTCCTTCTCTCCAATTTATTCTCTGGAGCAGTAAAGAATTTAAGAGTTGGAAGAGACCTCAGTGGCCATTTTGAGCCCCGTGGTTTCAAATTCAAATAAAGATGGGTCATAAAACCTTACATGAGGAGCCCTGTGTCCACCTACTGACTTAAAAAAACCCACATAAGCACATTATCTATTTCTTATTGTATTTTTATTTTGTTAAATACTTCCCAATTACATCCTAATTTAATTGCACTGCAGTGTTTATGTATGTGTTGGGGGGCAGGGGTTGTGGCTTCATGCACTCCTGGCCTAATACCTCTAATGTATCGCAACCCCAACCTGGATAATTCCCTTCATGACATCCTCAACAAATATTTATCCAGCCTATGTGGGAAGATCTCCAGTCAGGGGGAACCCAGTGTATTCTAAGGCAGCTCTTTCTACTTTTATGAAGCTCTAATTGTTAGGACATTTTTTCTGATGGCAAACCTACATTTTCCCTTTTGCTATTTCAACCCATTACTCTAATATCTGCCTTCTGGAGATAACCACAAAAAGTTCAATTCCTTCTCCACATGACACCTGTCCTTCAGATATTTGAAGACAGCTATCATTGGCCCACTGAGTCTTCTCTTCTGCAGAATAAGCATTCCTAGTTCCTTCTGCCAATCATCTCTGCTAGTTGCCTTTCTCAGGACACTCTACAATAGGTACAATTGATCCTGAGTGCAGACCTCATTTTTGCTGACATTCATGGACTTTTGGTTTCCCAGCAGTTCTGAAATGGGCAGAGTTCAGACCTATGAATCTGGATTGTTGTTTGTCCATCATTCTCAAAGAGCACCATGACACAGAGGGTGATGTCATAACTTGCAGTGAATGGATTGATGTGAGGGAGGTACTGTACAAAATCACCAGCCTCCCTCTCTCCTCCAGAGCCATCTGGGTCCAGTGGCAAGATATAGATCAGGTCAACTGGAGATGGCCCCAGATTTTTAAGGCAATTGGAGTTGTGACTTGTCCAGGGTCACAAAGCTAGTAAGTGTCTGAGGTGACATTTGAACTCAGGTCCTTCCAACTTCAGGGCCAGTGTTCCATCCACTGTGTCACCTACCTACCCCTATGAATTTATATAAACTACCCCAAAGGCAGAATGAGCCTAGGTATAGATGGGGGAGAAGCACATTGAAGGGGCCTTCAGCTGCAGATGCAAAATGGATTCATGCTTTGGACTAGATGAACTCTGAGGTACCTTCCAATGCTGAGATCTTAGGATTCTAGGAAGTAGTTGACCCAGTGGTGACATTCTTTTTTCCTTTGGTGTTTTTATTTAAAAAAAAAAAGAATTCTGAACTTTTGTTAGGAAAACACTTAAAAAAACTCTTTTAAGGGATACGAAGCTCTGGACAGTATGGAATCATTTTTAATGGAGTTGGTTTATTAGCAATACTAAGTGTTAGTAAAATCAATTTAAAAAAATAGGAGGATATTGGAATAACATCTCAATGGAAGGAAAAATGAAAAAAAAGGCACAGATAGGTAACACAAAGAAATTACCCTTTTGATTGGAAAGATTTTCTTTCCCTTTCAAATGCTATCTCAATCACGCCATGTTTACATCCACAGGGGATCTTTGTAGACAGACTAGTAGTAAGATGAGCTGAGCAAACCGGAAACCAGATGGGCTAGGAGCAAGTGAAGTGGTAAACTTTGCAACTAAAAAGAAAAGCTTAGAGAAAGAGGCTGATTTTTTTTCCTTCTAACCAGCAAGAAGCAGAGAGAAGATCTCCTAAGGGAAATAAATTAAAGCTGGCAGTTGAGGGATAAGGTTTTAATGCCGAATAAGCTTCAGCCCAGTGGACAAGCTGCCCTCGGGGAGAAGGGACTAAATTAAGACTGGTCAGTGTAAGGAGGAAAGAAAGGACAAAATTTAACCCCTCTAGGCCTCAGTTTCCTCATCTATAAAATGAAAAGAATGGACTATATAAGCTCTAATGTTCCTTCTGTCTCTAAGATTCTCTGACCTCACTTTGAGGCCCCGTTAAGAGCAATATCCAATTTGATCCTGAGTGACTGGAGCATTTCTGTCAGGGTGCTGTGTTATTATAGTAGGAAGGGGTTGGTAATTCTTTCCTGCTGGTATCCACCCTTACACCAGTAGCACTGCTCATCTCAGGTCCTCCATTTCAGTCATGACTTTCTTTCTCCCCCTGTTTCTTCCTTCAAGGGGGAATGGTTTTCCTTTCAAACCATCAGCAAGAGGACAATGAAAAGGAGAATGGACAAAATGCTGCTTCTCATACTGCTCCCAGTTGTTCACAACCTCTTCACACCAAAATGCCTTGGTCCATTTCCGAGAAATATCCAGGTCCAGTTGTAATTTTAACTACTATTGGAAATGACATTTTTTAAAAAAGAGAGAGAGAGAAAGAGAATCAGAATTCTCTTTTGTTCACCTTGAAGAGGCCACAGCCAGGGGAAAAATACAAAGAAAGAAAAGAAGAAAGAGACATTGATGCCTGTGCTGTCATTGCTTTTCTGGTGTGAGGCTGCTTTGGGAATCTACTCTAAAATTCTTTTCTCATTTTAGGAAGGGTGCCTCTGTCTATTAAGCCCACCTTGGAGTACGTGGCACTATGAATAGAGCACCGGGGCCTGGAGTCAGGATGACTAAGCTTTATGAGTTCAAATCCAACCTCACACACTTACTAACTGTGTGACCCTTGGCAAGTCACCTCATCCTTGTTTGCCTCAGTTTTCTCATCTGTAAAATGAGCTGGAGAAGGAAATGAAAAACCAATTCAGGATCTTTGCCCAAGAAAACCCCAGATATTCGGACACAACTGAAATGACTAAAGAACTAAATAAGCCTGACTCAGTCCTCTTTGAAGCAGAGATCAGGTAATCCAAGGACATTGGTCCCTTGGTCTCAGAGGCCCATACCTGGAAAGATATTTGAGACTCTGATGAAGCAGCTTTTGGTTTCAACCCTACAGATTCAGGCATTTCTTACTCTCCTCACCTTATTGATTGTACCAGTTGAAGTGGGGGGGAGGAGGAAAGAGGGGGGAGAAACATTTATGTAGCACTGACTATGAGCCAGCTACTGTGCTAAGCACTTCTTACAAATATCTCATTTGATCCTCACAATAACCCTGGGAGGTGGGTGCTATTATTATTCCCATTTAACAGATGAGGAAACTGAGGCAAACAGTGGCTAAGTGACTTATCCAGAGGTACACACAACTACTAAAATATTGAGGCTAGATTTGAATTCAGGTCTTTCCAACTCCAGAACCAGCAAGTACTCTATCAACTATAGCTCTAGCAGCCAGGGGAGGCAACAGGGTGTTGGTGGGCAATGCATGTATTTTTGTGAATGCAGCCAAAATTGTGTCAACTGTCTCCTCTATGGCATGTCTCATGTACTCCATAGGGAATGCCTCCTGGATCATGTTGAGTCCTGAAATAAATCAAATTCTTATGTGGAAGGAAAAGTGTCTTTAATCTAGATAAAGGTGGTCTTGAGCCTGGGGCACAGCTGTGTATCTAAATTCATGAGTGTCCACAGAGACAACTTCCAGAAAGGTTTTTATAGGTGTTGGAGGAAAAAGGGCAGGGAGGGAATCCTATGAAGAGGGAGGCCTGGTTAGGAGGTTTTTAGTCACCTCTGGTAATCTGAGGAAGAAAACTCACTTCATTCTGGTTGTTTTCTCCTTCATGATCCAAGTTGCCCTAAACCTTAATGAAGGGGGAAAGGGCACTTGAGCCATACTCTGCAGCCAGGACTAGCCCCAGTTCGTTTTTGTTTACAGGATAAATAGACCTAAGATTGCCAGAGTGGAGGCCAGCCCAATTTAGTAGAGAAAGAAGTGCTTTAAGAGCAGGAATGCAATTACATTCCTAGGACTATCTAGAGCTTCTTTTTAAGTTACTGTCAGGATGGCCTTTTGACAGAGAAGGGAATATTGCATTTGATATTAACAATATTAACATTGATTTTCCTGTCAATCACAGCCCTGTGTAGGAGTTTCTCCATTCCTTCTCCAACTTCTGCTTGAAGGTGGTAAGATATTACAGGTAAATAATATCAACATTTCCCTCATAACAAAGTATATCAAAAACTGAAAAAAATTGACATATTGTCACCTCCAAACACTAGATTTTCAGTGTACATATGAGCTCAATGGCTAGTCCCCTGAGCCTTCCCAACAATAAATAGATATTTATTCACCTCGGTCTTATCCCACCCTTAGATGACATCAACAGCATGTTCTAGCCAGGACCCAAAAGTTACTCATCTAGTAGGCTAAGTTTCTCTCCAAAAAAGGATTGTGGTTTTTCATACTCAGTTCCTGGTACTAAGGTTAGCAGATTCCACTATGTCTTGAGAAATTTCAGAAGGATATGAATTTTCTGGTAGTTTACAAAAAAAAAAAATCCAGGGTTATGTCTTTTACTTCATGCCATTTAATGAGTACTTCATGTCTCTCAAAGTATCTATAACATCCTGCACAATTCTCTCTATGTCCTTTTGCTTTAATTTCTGACATGCTCCCTCAACTAGGAGTCCTCTGTGTGGCGGGTGGAGGTGTATTGTTAGGTACCGATATTCTAGGCATGTGACATTCAGACTACTCTTAGCAGTTCCCATTCTAATAATGAATACAGTAATATAATAGATATCAGAACTTAAGTACTTGAGCATTCAAAAGGTATATCAAAGAAACTGGTCTGACTTGTCAAGGAAACACTGAAAAAAAAATGACTGTCTCATCACAGTCTGGAAACCAGACAACATAAAAGGATAATTTTTCTCCAGTGGATACCTGCAACTCTCGGGCTTCCAGAAAGGAGAGTAAGGGATGGCGAATCTTTCCAGCAGATCCCTATAAATACTTGGACTCAAATGTAACCCAGACGAACACACACAAGATGGTATCCCTCCTCATCAGCACTTTCTGGATTCAGGTTCGATCCCCAAAGGACAACTATGCTCACAGATTCAAGGTCATTCTGTGGATCCAAACTCCCCAAACTAAAGCTCACAAGGCCTCACTAGTTCATGTTGCTTTAATAATCAGTAGACACAATTAAGGCAAAACAATGGCATGGAAAAATAATAGATGAGTCAACCCATAAAGCTAAGGTGCACTCTCCCACAAATACACACAGCATTGGTGGGAAGAGGGGACTTGAGTAGAGTACACTGGTAGACATGTAACAAACAAATATGTCCAAGATGAGTCATGCTTGTAGTATCTCAGGGACCCAAAGTCCTTTATTTGCTTGTGGAATTCTCATACTGTTTCCCCCTGGATCTAGTGGCTCTACTTGGTAGGATTTTCATTCCCCTGATCTAGATACTGTACTTGTATGAAAGCAGCCTTTAATATGGTCTTTGACATTTGATTTTGTAGTCAACATTACTGTTGGCCCAGACTGAATCAATTAAATCCCTCAGGTCTTTATTTGCATGAGCTGTCATTAATCCAGGTGTCCCTCATTTTCTAAACATGAATTTGTGATTTTGAAAATAAATTCAGGGGCATTTTAAGTTTCACCTTGTTAGTTTGGGCTCATCATTCCTGCCTGTCAAGATCTTTGTGAATCATGATTCTGTCAACCAATTTATTAGTTATCCCTCCCAGCTTTGTGCCATCTACAAATTGGATAAACATGCCTGCTATGTCTTTCATCCCAGTCATTGATAAAAATGTTGAACATGACAGAGCCCTGTAGCATACTAGTAGAGAGCACCCATCCAGGTTGACATCAGTCCATTAATCAAGAACTCTTCCAGCACACTATTCGCTATGGCGTCACATATTAGGATCATTGTGCTCCAGTGCCCGTATCTCCATATTGTCTACAAGGCTATTCCAAGAGACTCAGTCAGATGCTTTTGATCAAGATGTATGATTTTGTTAGTATGAGAACAATCTCTAGAGTTAACAGGTATGCCAGGTACTAGAGTTCACAGGGTTCACCAAACAGCAATCATGGCACCAGGATGAGGAACCAGAATGAAGAAACTGGTCACCCAGAAGAATAAGATATTGTCACACTCTCTGCCCACCGTAAACCGACAACACTGATTTTAGGAGACTTCTGTGGCCTAAGACAATTGTCCACAGCTGTTCCAGGGGACAGACCACAGAAATCAGAATAGGAAATTCACAGGTAAAAGAAACAAAGATGACAAACTGAATCAGGCTAGATGGACCTTTGTTTTGCAACAGTAAAATAGATTTTCTGCACAAAAAGACCTTTTTTATAATTATTTCAGTGGGCGGCTAGGTGGCACAGTGGACAGAGGACTGCATTTTTAATCTTTCTCGGTACAAATCTGACCTCAGACACTTACTAGCTGTGTGATCTTGGGCATGTCACTTACCCCCTGTTTGACTCAGTGGCTCATCTGTAAAATAAGCTGGAAAAGGAAATGCCAAAACCACTCCAGTATCTTTGTCAAGAAAACCCGTTTGGGGGGGGGCAGCTAGATGGCACAGTGGATAGAGCACCGGCCCTGGAGTCAGGAGTACCTGAGTTCAAATCCGGCCTCAGACACTTAACACTTACTAGCTGTGTGACCCTAGGCAAGTCACTTAACCCCAATTGCCTCACTAAAAAAAAAAAAGAAAACCCGTTTGGGGTCACAAAAAGTAGGCATGACTGAAGCGACTGAACAACGATAATTATTTCCCATGGTTTTTATTTCATCTTGTCTTTGTATTAGTGAAAAATAACTTAGGAAACTGGAAGCATGCATGATTTGGATAAATTGAATATTATTAAAGAAACATTATCAAGTAGATATTTATCCCGTTATTCTTGCTTTTTTGCTGTTGACAGCAGAAAGTAAATTCATTACTTATTTTCATTTTGAAATTATTTTTAAACTACTTTTATTTTGTAAATAGATAACTGCCTTTTGAGATCATGTGAAAATAACAAAAGTATTCTGATTCTATAAGTTTGGGATCTAAGTGTGTTAGAGGATGCATGAAAGAACATGTCTATTTATTGATAGTCATATGGTCACTGACCAGATGCAGAATTATCTAGCTTGATTCAAAACAGTTACAGCTATTGTCTCACTCTGAAGTCATTGTCTATACTTCTAGGCCACTAACTTCTAAGAGCAAAGGTCAAAATTAATAAAAGCTAGAAGAAAGCATAAAAACAAAGGGAAAAGGTATGGCATACAATTAAAACAACTCTAACTGACATGTTTAAATGAGTTATTTATGCAAAAAGAAAAGAAATCAGATGGAGAAAGCTAGCAGAAATTTATGAAGTCTTTTTCCCTCTAATAAAAAGAGGCAGTGGCAGAAACAAAGTTTTTAAAAGTTTGGAAAGAAGCATAACTATGCAGTCATCCTGAGTATATTTAATGATGAAACTAGGAAAACAACAGACAAAATATGGAAAAGATCTGCAAGGATTTTAATTAAAAACATAAAATTATTTTTATCATCAAGGACAATAGCATCAACGTGTGTGAACTCTAACATCAGAGTGGCAGGTGTGCCTCTGAAAGAAGTAAAAATGGTACTGAAGAAAATATGGATTAGAGAAACAGCTAGACCAGACACACAGAGAAGATCCATGCTTGAGAGACAAAATTTTGAAGGCACTGAGTGATTGATTCTCAAAGTATCTGGATGAAGGGAAGATAATAAAAGCATGAAAAGGCTCAAACACTATTATTGCAAAGATGGTGCTAAAGGGATTAATAACCAGTGAACACATGTCTACTTTTCTATATGCATGAAACTTTTATGGAAATAAGCTATGTTTACACTGGGAGCATCCTTTATGCAAGTATTAACAGAGACCTACAAGGCTGACATAAGCAATATTCCACAGTAGATAATAGCTTTTAGTTATACAAGTGAATGAAAGATTTAGAGAATATTTGATACCACGGTGTTCATGCTATTTCAGTAGAAATTCTACCTTAAAAGCTATTCTCCAACAGACTCCCAAGCAGATGTAAAAATCATACAATATTTCTTGAAAGAATTTACAAAAGATATAACCTTGTTTGCCAACCATCTTGATCATTAATGACAAGTGAGAAATAAAATGAGGAAATATATGCATGCCAGAGGTATTCATCACTGGCATGTAAGGAATCCATCTGAGCTGGAAATTTCCGATATATAGTAAGGTTCTCCTGATGCATCTGTTTGCAGATGACATAATAATGTTTATATCAAGTCTAGGAACAATGAAGAGGCTACAATATAATATTTGTAATCATTCAAAATAATTTGGCCAAACAATATAACCACAAAAAACCAAAAGGTTCAATAATACCTATTGTCCAAAATATTACAGGCCTTTCAGTACATAACCAATAGACCTAGTCTATCAGAATATACATGTGTTATGTATGCATATATATATTATTATGCACTGTTATATATGGGCAGGGAGGTGGCACTGCAGTGGATAGTGTGGTAAGCCTAGAGTCAGAAAGACTTATCTTCCTGACTTCAAATCTGTCCCCAGACACTCATTAGTTGTGTGACCCAGGCAAGACACTTAGCATCTGTTTGCCTCAGTTTCCTCATCTATAAAATGAGCTGGAAAAGGAAATGGCAAATCACTCCAGTATCTGCCAAGAAACCTCCAAATAGGGCCACAAAGAGTTGAACACAACTGAAAGAACTCAACAACAACAACAACAACACTGAGATATATATTGTGTATATGCATATATATATACACACCCACACCCATATATACATATATATACACACACACACATATAATATATATGTATTGTTAAGGGCTAAAATTCTAGCTAAACTGTCTAAAATATCTAATGAGTGGTTGCCAATAAATTATAAGCTTTAGCAAGAGTTAGACTTTCAAGCATTTATTAAGGAGAATAAGAATTTGGTAAAGAGAGAGAAAGGCCTAGATTCCTATCTATTAAAGGGAGAGCACATTTCTAACTCCGCTCTCCACCAGAGTCCAAAGGAAAGAGTCTCAGAGCAAGCGCCAGTCTCTTCCTTCCTCCTCCCACTAGCCCGCGTCACTTCCTGATGCCAAAGAAAAGACTCCTGGTCTTGCCCTCAAAGACCTTCGCTTCATGGGCAGAACTCTTCTACAGTAAGTCTCCAGCAGGTGGCATCATTCCAATCGTTACAGTATGTATATGTATATGTGTATATATATATATATATATATATATATATATATATATATGGGTATGTATGTACACACATATACATACATATGCATATTTTTGTGGGTATGTGTGTATATACATATACATATATATGTGCATATATGAAAGCATAAACATAAGGGGAAAGACATGGCATGCAATTAAACACACATACGCACATATATAGTCATGTATATATTTGTATATGCATATATGTGATATATACCTTAGACAAACACCAAAATCAGACAATGAGCTGGACCCAGAATTGAAGAGAAGAGAATGCCTCTTAAAAATGGCAAAGTTCGTTTAATGACAACAAAATACTCAATGAATCAAAGACCCATCTTTTAAATAATGATCTTTTTGCATTGTTTTAATAAAGTTGTAAATCATAGAACAGAATGGTCTCTGAAGAAGTGAAACTGAGTATCACCCAAATAACCTGGAGAGATGAACAGTAGATACTAGCAGTCTCTAAGAATTTATAAATAAGACATTATGAAGGCACATCGGAATAGAGCATGTCATGAAAGAAATATATGAGTGAAAAAAGATGGTCTGGTCATGTGGCAAGAGAGACAAATTCCCAATAAATAGCCTCTGTGTTAGTGAGGAAAGCTAGAGCAAATTGGGTGGAGCCATTGTGGCAAACATAAGGTGATACATGAATGAGAGTCACACAACACTGGCTGTGTGAATGAGGCAGGTTCTGCTTAATTAGAGGGAATACCCTCTAATGTGATCACTGCTTAATGTGAGTGTTTGAGTAAGGTTGAACTAAGAAAATATTATCTTACCAAAAAGTAAATTAATTCCACAGCCCTTCTAAGGCCTTAAACCAATTTTCATAGTTCCTTTTTTGCCATTTAGCTACTATCATAAAATTACAGAATGTCAGAAGTGGAAGGGGCCCTAGATTGTCATCTCGTGGCTAGCTTAATCCCCTCATTTGGCAAATGAAGAAGCTAAGAAGGAGACAGGTGAGTTGACTTGCCCAAGGTCATGAGGTTAGAACCAGGATCTGAACCCCCATGCTCTGAATCCAAATCTGGTATGCTTTCTACTATAACATGCTGCTACCTCTTAAAATGTAAGAGTTGAGAAGGGCCTTAGAATTCATCTCATCTAATTCCTCCTTTTAGAGCTGAGAGAAGGTAAGTGAGTTAGCCAAGATCACTATGGTAATGAATAGAGGAATTTGAGAAAATGGGCCCCTTAAGTCTCTCTAGTGCTCTTTCCAAAAATGGGTCCAATCTTTAGAAATAAAAAGAAAAGCAAAATAATCCATCCCAACAATGCTGCCTATTCTCAAAAGATTCTTTATATATTTTACTCTGGTTAAGGTACTAACTAGAAAAGATTTCCATCAAAATGTTGAATTTTTCCATGGGAGAACAACCCCAACATCCTTAGGGACAAGAAAATGATCATGTATGTTTACTTGTATGAATATGAATAGAATCATTTAGCTCCCCAAAATGCTATAATGAGTAGTCTTTCCTTATTGAACTCAGAAGTTTTGGGGATGCTTTTCTTTTACTTACCCTTCAGTCAAATGCTGGGCAAGACTGTTAAGTCATAAGAATGCTAGTATAGAGACAACTAAAATACTGTCATATTCTTTTTCCCAGTTCTTCCAAAACAGGCAAGTGATGGTACAACTAAAGATCAAGTGTTGTCTAATGTACAATGCAGAGAGGGAAAGTATTACACTTACGAAAGATGCTTCCCGTTAAACTTCCAACTTCAAGGCCAATTAGTTCAATAAAAGCATATGCCTTTTTTCAAGGCATGAAACTTTTGGGTGAGCCAAACTCCAACACTGAAATTGAAACATGTATTTGGGGGCAGTTAGGTGGCGCAGTGGATAAAGCACTGGCCTTGGATTCAGGAGGACCTGAGTTCAAATCCGGCCTCAGACACTTGACACTTAACTAGCTGTGTGACCCTGGGCAAGTCACTTAACCCTCATGGCCCTGCCCCCCCCCAAAAGTGAAATATATATTTCATTGGCTCTTTGGCTATGATTGTCAAAATTTCTTTTTTTTTTTTTAATTTTCAAAATTTCTTAAAGTATTACCTTTTGAAATGGAAATCTAAAATGAAGAATTGTGAAGAGATGGTGGCTTATTAGGACCCAGAGAATCCCGCACTCCCCATAATCTAGTACATTTTAGAGAGAAACTGTAAAAATACATCAGAAAGCATGGTTATAAAGTAAACCAAAGAGAAAAAATCTAGTTCAGGACCATAAATAAAAGACAGCAAGAAACTCTGTTCTGAGGAGAGACAAGTTCCAGGAAGTGGAAACTAAACTTGAGATGCAGAGCAAGAGACAAGGCTAAAAGTGTACTGCAGTAGTACTGCATGTGGTGCCTACAGAGTGTATACAGGCAGGAATGACATCTACTATGAGTAACTATAACTTCAGGGAATGAATATTCTTTGGAAGTTTTAGCTGGAAAAAATCATTATGACAAAATGCAATATCAATCCCTTCAGGAAAACTAAAATTTTTGATTTGGATGATTTCTTTGGTGTTGTTTCCAAAAATCTAGCCAGAAGTGACTTACGAACACTTAACCAGAACTCTCTAAATTAGACAATTTAATGAAAAAGGAAACAACAGTTTTTGCAATTATTGTTGGAGAAGCAGCATATGATGATAACTGATTAATTCAGTAACTTTTATTGAAATTAAAATTACACTTGAATTATGAAGAACATATACTACAGAATTTCCTATTTGGAAAGGATCTAAGAATTCAGCTAATATCCATACAGGGGCATAAAAAATAAATGAAGAGCCAACCCTATATGTGATGTAGAAAAGCTGGTGGTCCATCCAGTAAGACACAAGGTACAGCAACAAAGTCCATTATCATGACTACTATGAAAATTGTGCTAGAAATACTAGCTATCAAATAAGAAAAAGAAAGGAAAAGGAAAAAAAAAACAAAGAAAAAACCCATCATTTTTTGCAGATGTTATTATGATCTAATTAGAAAGTCCAGAGAATCAACAAAAAATTAACTGACACAATAACTAGCAAAGTTGCAGGACATAAAATAAATTCGCATCAATCATAAGAGCATATTGCCAATAAAATACAGCAAAAAGAGAAACTTTGTTAAAAAATAACTCCAAAATGTATAAAAAATATGAAAATCTATCAAGACACATACAAGAACTACTTGAATACAACTACAAAACACTCTTCAAAGAAAGAGACTTTAATAACTGGAGAAATAATACTTGATAATGTGCAGCCCATGTTAATAGTAAAAAAAAAAGGCTATTAATTTATTTAGCACTATGCCAATCAAACTACCAAAGGATTCTTTTATGGAACTAGATAAAATAACAACAAAATTCTTCTGGAAGAACAAAAGGTCAAAGCTGTCTAGAGAAATAATAGGAAAAAATTAGAAAG
Source organism: Dromiciops gliroides (assembly GCF_019393635.1). Classification (NCBI taxonomy): domain Eukaryota; kingdom Metazoa; phylum Chordata; class Mammalia; order Microbiotheria; family Microbiotheriidae; genus Dromiciops; species Dromiciops gliroides. The sequence goes on from NC_057867.1 coordinate 42,909,153, forward strand.
AAGAGGGCCTACCAGTGCCAGATCAAAAATTACAATGCAAATTAGTATTCACTGAAATGAATTGTTACTGATTAAAGAACAATGAGGTGGATCAATAGAATAGATTAGGCATGCTATATACTGAAGCAAATGTCCACTGTAGCATAATGTTCCACATACCCAAAGACCTCAGCTACTGGGGTAAGGGCTAACGAATAAACAAAAACTTCTGGAAAAAATATGAAGAAGTCTGGAAGATGTTAGGTATAGACCAACATCTTATACCATATAACAAGATAAACAAATGAGTGACATCATGCACAAATTAGATGAGAGAAAGAAAGGTATTCTCTTTAATATCTATGGATACTGGAAAAGTTTATGACCAAATAAGGAAGAAGAGGATCAAAGAAGATAAAATAGACAATTTTAATTACATAGCATAAAACAATTTTTGCTTAAACAAAACATATGCAAGTAAAACAAGAAAGGAAAAGAAAAACTGGGGAAAATCTTTGCAACAAGTTTCTGTGATCAAAATCTCATAATCAGGATATATAAGGAACTGATTGAAATGTATAAAGAGATGAGCTATTTATTGCCCATTAGATAATGGATGAGTGAGCAGTTTTCAAAGAAGAACCCTAAGCTACCCAATTAGCATTGGGGGGAAAGCATTGAGAAGGAAATGCTCCAAATCTCCAATAAGGAGAAAAGTTAAAATTAAAGCAGATCTGAGATTCCACCTCATACCCATCATAGTAGGGAACATAACAAAAAATGGAAATGACAATTGGTGAAGGGACTTTGGGAAAGAAGACATGAATGCACTGTTGGTAGATATATAAATTGGTCCTGCCATTCTGTAAAACAATCTGAAACCATGCCTAAAAGTTACTCAATGATGTATATTCTTTGACCTAGTGATACCTCTTACTATGCCTGTATCACAAGGAAAAAGAGAAAATGACTCATATGTTCAAAAACATTTATAGCAACTCTTCTTGTTATAACAAAGATCTGGAGGCTGAAGGAATGTCCATCAATTAAAAATGGAAAACAAATAATAGTATACCAATGTAATAGAGTATTATTGCACTGTAAGAAATGATGAAAAAATCTGGCAATAATTCCACGAAATGATATAGAATGCCTTCAGCACCAGGAGACCATTCCATGCAAAAATAACAATACTATAAAAACAAATGTTGAAAGACTTAACTCTAATCAATGCAACAATCAACTAAGATTGCAGAGGACTACTTTTGAAGCACACTACCCACTTTCTTTCAGAGAGGTGATGGACTCAATATGCAGAATAAGACCTATCTTTTTGGACATAGCCAACGTGGGAATTTATTTTGTTTGACTATTCATATTTGTTACAAGTGCTTGGTCTTTCTTTTTCCAATTTACATGTAGGTGAAAAGGAGAGAAGGCACAGGGACAGAGAACAAAATAGAAAAAAATCAAAAAAGTGAGTCACTGAATCATCTTGTTTTTAAAGGATAGTAAACAATAAAGGGAAGAGCAGAAAGAATCACAGAGAAGTAGGACTATTGGAAAATTAGGCACTGAATTTGTCATATTTGATTTTATTATACTATATTTTACTGACAAAGGAAGGAAAGAGGCATATAATATAGATCCACAGTTTCATGTACAATCTTCTTTCTCCACTGTACTATGTATACAGAAATGCACATTTTATTTGGTGTTAAGTTCTGAATACAAAAAAAGAAATGCAAAATGAAGTACAGTGAGATTATTTACTTATTTTTAAACCCTGATGTGGACAATAACTAGTGGTCAGTATTTTACCAGAGATATGCTTTAAAATTTTAGTTGACAATTTTCATAAGTATTTCATTTTTTTCTTTTTTCTTTTTTTTTTTTTTAGTGAGGCAATTGGGGTTAAGTGACTTGCCCAGGGTCACACAGCTAGTTAAGTATTAAGTGTCTGAGGCCGGATTTGAACTCAGGTACTCCTGATTCCAGGGCCGGTGCTCTATCCACTGCGCCATCTAGCTGCCCCCATTTATTTCTAAAGTATAACAAATACATATGCTTTCCCAAAGGTTAAAAAATGAAACCATGAAAATAATACAAACATAAATTCATAATTCTTGGTATTAATTAGGTGTGAAGTAGTAACTAGCAAGAGACATTAGAAAAGCTAAAATATTTAATAAGCATCCTTGCTAATGCCAGGTAAGGCAAGAATCTTCAAACCTTCCTATGTTAGTGCAAATGAACCAGCATTATCATAATAAGCTTATAAAACTTTGAAATAACCACGTGTGTATCCACGCAGAAATGCCATTTACTATGAGTTACTCTAACCAGAGGGAATGAATATTCTTCTGAGTTTTCAGCTGGAAAAATCTTTGTGGCAAAACGCAATAGTAAGAAAAAAACCAAAGAAACCCTTAAGACACCAAAGTTTTTCATTTGGGTGATTTCTTTCATGTTGTTTTATAAATCAAGCTCCAAGTAACTTATGAACACTTCATCAACACTTGTCTAACCTGTACAACTCAATGAAATCTGAGATAACTCATCAATTCATCTCCGGCTATAGATGAAGATATATTAATTCAGCAACTTTTGTTTACTTTAAATTTATACTTTTTTGGGGGGCGGGGTGAGGCAATTGGGGTTAAGTGACTTGCCCAGAGTCACACAGCTACTGTTAAGTGTCTGAGACCGGATTTGAAGTCAGGTCCTCCTGAATCCAGGGCCATGCTCTATCCACTGTGCCACCTAGCTGCCCCCCTCCTTTGTTTTGGAAAATTATACTTTTTTAGGGCAATGAGGGTTAAGTGACTTGTCCAGGGTCACACAGCTAGTGTCAAGTGTCTTGAGACCAGATTTGAACTCAGGTCCTCCTGAATACAAAGCTGGTGCTTTATCCACTGTACCACCTAGCCTCCCCCAAATTATACTTTAATTAGGAGCAATAAGAACCACAGAATGTCAGAGGCGGATGGACCCTTAGAGGCCAGCTCATCAAACCATTACCTGAATAAGAATCCACTCAACAACATACCTGGCAACATAACAGCCTTTGCTTGAAGACATCTAGTGAAGGGGAACCCATTACTTATCAGAGCAGTCCCTTCCACTTTGGGACAGTTCCAATTCTGACATCTGGCATAACTCAGTCTCTTTTTAACTTCTACTCACTGCTTCTAGTTCTTCCCTTTGTAACCAAACAGAACACCTAATCAAGCTTCCATCTACCAGCCCTTCAAATGCTTCAAGAGAGCTAGCCATGTCCCCCCTAAGCCTCCTCTTCTTCCAGTCAAACATACTAGGTTCCTTCAATTAATTCTTGAAGGTATCCAATTCTCTCCCCAACCTGCCTGCTATTATCTTGTAGATGTGTCTCAGTTAATAAACATCCTTTCTAAAATGTGGCACACAGAATGGAAAATAACCTTTCAATTGCAGCTGACCATGAAAGAGGACACTAGCCACTGGGCCTATGTTAATATAACCGAATATAGTATTAGATTTATTTTTGGCTGCTGAATCACACTGTTGACTTATATAGTGTTTGAAGTCACTGAAACTCCAGATATTTTTCAGACAAATCACTGACAAATCATGACTCTCCATCTCGTGCTTGTGAAGTCAATTTTTCGTAACCAAATGTAAGATATAACATCTATCCCCATTAAACTCACCCCAGTCAGCCATCTAATGGCTTCCTATTTTAACTAATTAGTCTTGCTAATTAGGCGCAAAATTCTCTTGTTTCTAGCTTCAGAAAGACTGAAAGTGCTGTCAGTAACATCTAAATTTGGCACCCTGAGGCCAAGCCCCAGGTTCTCCTCCCTAGTTACAGTTCTGCTCTTATTTGTTATTTAGCTTCATGTTTAATGATCCTTTTTTCCTTCCTCCTTGGTTTCCCATTTTTCCATCCTCCAATCTTTTGACACAGGTCAGAATTCCCTTTTTCTTATTTAGATCCCCCTTTTTCCTTTGTTTTTCCTTTGAAGTCAAATCAATCTCTCTCTCTCTCTCTCTCTCTCTCTCTCTCTCTCTCTCTCTCTCTCTGTCTCTCTCTCTCTCTCTCTCTCTCTCTCTCTCTCTCTCTCTCTCTCTGTCTCTCTCTTTCTCTCTCTCTCTCTCAACAGTTCTCCTATATAAGCTGAAGTATGAAGAGGCACTCTTTTAACCCCTTTTTTCTTTTCTGCAAGGAAGAGTAACCTGCCCATTTTAGAAGAGAGTTATCAGTCTCCTGTCAATGGCAAGTAAGATAAACCTGATAACCTATTCAGGTCATTGCACAATCATCTCTGTTTTTCATATTGCCTATAAAGAAAAGTTCATGCTGAATTATTTGTTAAAAATGGTTTTCACCAGTAAAGATCATTTCCTCTCAGCCAGATGCTCACTGGCCCTCAACATTGTCTCCAGGAACTCATAATCCAGCAAGACTGAACCAACTCTGAAACTTGGTCCTCCTCAGTATTCCATGGCCCTGAGACTTCTCTCTCCCTCTTACTGGGGAGAGTGGAGAGTAGAAATTACAGAACTCCTCCCAGAGTCCCCCTTTAAGGAGGGCTCTGCCAGATATTCTTCCCACCCAAGCTTTTCAGTTTCTTTTTATATGTTCTATGTTATCTTCCCCCATTTGACTGTGATCTCCTTAAGGATAAGGACTGTCTTTTGCTTCTCTACGAGTATCCCCAATGTTTAGCACAGTGCCCAGCACATGGGAGGCACTTAATAGATATTTACTGACTGTCTAATTTTCATATCTGTTTCACCATCTTATCACATCCCACCCCTACCCCCAACTGGAATTTTCAGCCAAAGTTTGAGTATGATTTTATGCCAACTTCTCCCTACTTGTCACACAGGTAATACATAGCCTCATAATATTTAAGGCTATAGAAAATGATTTGACAGCATAACAATTGTTGAAAAAAAAGGCTTAGGGAAAGAAAAAAAAGAAAGCTATGTAACAATGTGCCAGCCAGTAGTACACAGTATGGTTTCTCTGGAGTCAAGTTTAATAGGACTTGCAGAATTCTAGCTCTGATGATTACTATTATCATCATTTGCCTTGTGCAGTGGGAGTCCATGGACTATACAATAGGAATTATCAAGAAAATACATTTTCAAATGTGCTGCACAAAACTTGTTTATAACAGCACGAAATAAATGCCGATTTTTTTATTAACAAGCTCTTGCGAGACCCAGACTGTCACTGAAAACACAACTTCTACAGTGCCTAGCTCAATTATTTAGCCCCAGGTTTTAATTTTTTTTAATGTCTCTTAAATGGAGAAAGTCTTGACAAAAGTGATTTTCAAAGACCTTTTTTTTTTCTTCCCTAAGCTACCTCTTAAAGTTAAAAGTAGTTATTTGACATTTGAGAAATCCTCCTCGTCCAAAAGAATATGTTTGATTCTCCCTTAGCAGCATTCTTCCTCAGGACTCACAATTCTTTCATTGATTTTAAGGAAAGATCCATCCCTGGTTTAGTGTGTGTGTGTGTGTGTGTGTGTGTGTGTGTGTGTGTGTGTGTGTGTGTGTGTGTGTGTGTGTGTGTGTGTATTGGTTTCCTTCTGTTTTGCCTTTCATGGCTAATGAAAAGAAAAGTTAAAAATAAAAACCAACTCTATGCAAACAACCCTGCCTCTGAACATGGGCACCTTATTACTAGCACAAAGAACAATGGTTACCTAACACATATTCACCAATTCATCAAAAAGACCACAGGGACTAAGTATATCAGTGCAGGTGTAGAACTTGGGAGGCTTCCAGACTCTAGGTTCTGAGTTTGTATACTTCTTTGTGTTATGTGTTTGCACTTCCTCTGCCTTAAATGTTAAAATGGATAAAATCTAGAAGTGACCGTCCTTGCAAGGAAATGTGACCATTCCAAGAAATATATGGTCAGCCCTCCTACTGAAGGCAATATTGGGATTATTTATGAACAAGTTATTCTGTTTTCAGAGGGTAACCTCTCCTACTCTCACAAAATTCTTTACAAGTCCTTCATCCAACGATTCACTGGCACTGAGGTGATGCTGTCCACCCCCAACAATTCCTGAGGGTCATAAACAAAGTACATTTTTTTATTGAACACTTATGTTTCATGGGACTCCATGAAGCACACAAAGAGCCTGAGGAAGGCCTCTAGCATGTTACATGGACCAACTAAGGAGAATTTACAGGAAGCCATAGATGAGAATCATTCAGAACAAGAAAGAATGGAGGTGTCGCAGTCTGAACTAGTAGGAGGAGAAGCAAATGAGATGAAAACATAAGATCATAGATCAAGGGCTGCAAGCAACCTCAGAGGCCATTTAATCCAACTTCTGCACTTTGCAGAAAAGGAAATGAATGATTTGCCCAAGGTCACACAGGTAGTCTCAGAGGTGTCATTTGAACCGAGGTTCTCTGTCTCCAAATCCAGGGCTCTTTCCACTGTACCATACTGCCTCTCTACTATATTAACCGAGTGATCAAAAAGACTCAAGATGGCTCTTGTAAGATTACATGCAGGGGGCAGCTAGATGGTGCAGTGGGTAAAGCACCAGTCCTAGATTCAGGAGGACCTGAGTTCAAATCTTACCTCAGATACTTGACATTTACTAGCTGTGTGACCCTGGGCAAGTCACTTAACCATCATTGCCCTGGCCCTCTCCCCAAAAAAGATTACATGCCACACTAGCAAAGCAGCATGATGTAACAGAAAAACAAAACCTTAGACTCAGAACCAGGAGAACCTGGGATCAAATCATGTGTCAATGCTTACCATCTTTATGGTAAATCACAACTGATCTGTGCCTCAGTTTCTATATCTGTGAGATGTGGATGATAAAATCTATAGAACCCTTCTTATAGTTTTATGAGAATCAAAGAAAATAATGTTCACAATGTGCTTTGCAAGCCTTAAAGCCCTCTATAAGTGGGAACTTTGTGAATTATTATATGATCACCATGGTTTTGTCTTAATTACAAATATGCAGAATCTAATCCCACTAGTATATTTCCTCCTGGAAGTAGGTTAGGGCCATGAGGGAGCTGTGCTAATTCTTTTTTTTTTTTTTTTTTTGGTGAGGCAATTGTGGTTAAGTGACTTGCTCAGGGTCACACAGCTAGTAAGTGTTAAGTGTCTGAGGCCAGATTTGAACTCAGGTCCTCCTGAATCCAGGGCCAGTGCTCTATCCACTGTGCCACCTAGATGCCTCTTGTACTGATTCTTTGAGACCACTAAGTAAACAGCTCATAACTTAGACCAGAACTCTAAGATACTCCCTCTTTGAAAGGAATTGTCCCTTATGTTGTCTAGACATGGACAGACACTCCCCGTGTTACTAAAACTAAGTGCTTTTGCTTGTTCTGCCTTTCATTTAACACATCTGACTAGAAGGGACCATGAGTAGCTATCGAATCCACTTGTATATGGCACAAGAGATTATGCAACCTCTTCCTGCCCCCCCCCCACTCCCTACCCCCACCCCCACCCCAGGAAACAAAGTGAAGGAGTTAACCTCTGAGTTACTACTGCCTGAAAATTATTCAAATCCCAATCCCATTCTTAAGGTTAATTTGTAGCAGCAGCATGATATGTAGGAGAAACAACACCAGATTTGGAGTAAAAGAACCAGGATGACCCTGTACAACCCACTTAATGGTTGTAAGTCTCCTCTTCTGAGTTTCCTATTCTATATTCTAAAGGGATTGATTGCGCTTGACGGCCACTAAGAGCCCTTCCTGCTCTCCTACCATGATTTGTGCTTAGAGGTAGGCTAAAAGTCTGAGAATGCATCTATATGGCCTTGTAGCTATGGTCCCAAGAAATATTTTCACACATATACGCAACTAATAGAATAAAATATTCCCCAATGAAACGGTAGAACAAACAAAACACTAGGTAGAACAATTGGGAGAACTTAATTCTCTCCCAGGAACACTCATCCTTTTCCTTGTACCTGAACATCATCCTTATTTTGTGACACAATTTACCCATGTTGTAAATACTTTCTTTCAATTATTCCTAAACTTCATTTGAATAATGGCATGATACAACTGCTTTAAAGACTGCAAAATAAAAACAGAACCAATGAAGAAGTCCATAAAAAAGAGAGCCTAAAGGACTGCTTCAATGTTTCGGACTTTCTCAAGTCTTCCCTAGGTATCAAAACTTAAAAACAACTTAGCAAATTTCAACATTGCAAAGAATATATTTAGAAATGTCATTTAAGTTTGATAACTGCAACAATAATCAATAGAATAGGGCTTTATAAATCTTTGTAGCCTTTCTATAGTGCTTTAAGGTTGTTAGTGACGTACATATACATAAGTATGTATATGCATATACATATGTACTATATATGTATTGTGGGTGGGTGGGTATAAATATGCATCTCCCCATATGAGACTCATGACAACTTTCTTACACAGGTGCTATTACTGTCACTCCCATTTTACAGATGAGGAAACTGAGGCTCAGAGAGATTACCTGACTTGAGCAAGGTCATACAACTAGTAAGAGTATGAGGCCAGTTTGTACCCAGGTCTTCCTGAATCCAAGGTTAAGTGGTGATTGCTATGGGGAAATCCTGCTTACTCACTAATGTGTCCAACAGACCTAAGTGATACAGTGGTATGGGAGTCCTGAGTTCAAATGCTGACTCTGTTACTTAATAACTGTATGACCTTGAGCAAGTCTTTTTCCCTCATGGGACCCCAATTTGGGACTTTGTAAAATGAAGAGGTTGTACTTGATGAAGTCTAAACCTGTGAAGAACCTATGATTCTATAGAAATATTATTCAAAAGCAATATGGTTTATATTAAGGCTAATACCAAAATGTTTATGATTTAAACCAAATTTGGGGGAGATGGAGGCAATAAAAAAAGAACATGCTTTGGTTTAAGGCCTTTATCCTGAAAGGCACAGAAGGGGAGCTGAGCTAGTTTATTGTGTCTTGTCAGAGGTAATAATAGTCCTAATGATACTGAATGACTCTAAAGAGTTCTCTGTGTTTGACAAGAGTTTACTTATATGGTGAAAGATTCAGTTGAATAGAGAGATGTCTACATTCGTCCTTTAATTTATGCAATTACTCCTGTACTGAGATTCTTTATTAATATGAATAGGGTAGATGAATTATTATCTGCATTGCTGGCAGAACTGCCAACATCACTGCGATCATATAGTCATACAATTACCAACATGGGAAGAGCCAAAGCACTATGGCAATCAAAATCTTCATGGATTAGGGTTATAAACTTTGCCTAGCCTTAATGCAAGAAGACTAGCATTACATAGTAATGAGAGGGAACCTAGTTTAGTGGAAAGAGAGTTGGCTTCACATCCACCAGGAACTGGGTCCAAGTTTCAACTGTGATACATACTAGCTATGTGACCTTGGGCAAATGACTACATCTCTCAATTGCCAATCTGCATTGGTGGAGGGACTTCCTCCCCAGGCATTCTCCAGATGGCTAAAATCACAGATCTGTTTCCTCTCCCCCTTAATATAGCATTTTATGTAGCAGTGAGAGAGATGAAGCTAGACTACAAAGTAGCAACCATTATCATCACTGCATTGATAAGAAATCACAGGCATTTGTTCTAACTTCGAAGTTAGATGAACAACCAGAAGAGGATGGGAAGTAATGTTGTGGTGACAGGTATATATCACATTTCAAATGGTAGCTTGGAATCCCAAACAGAGAATTTTCAAATGAGAAAACTCATGTGTCCATTTGTATTAACATACTACAGGATGCAAAACGCTTGTGATAGCCCTGTCATCTGGCCTTATCCCTAACTCCCCAAACTTGCACAAAGAATGTTACTAGCTGCTGTTGACTGCCATTAAAGCTCCTATACCATGACAGGCATAATCCTCTGGTAAAAGAGGCTTCTTTATCTGTAATGTTATCAGCTGTCAAACAAAGTGATGTGATGTCGCATCAAGGACAGAATATAATATGATTGGGGTATAGATACGCGAAATTTTCTTTTGCATGAAATAATCTGATTTAGAAACCCCCGACAAGCACTGTAATTATTTAAAGTACTTATGACAAAGTAGCATAATTTGTCAATATTGCAAACATAATTGCAATGCAAGTCGTCAAAATCATTGTGATTAAACCACTCTCCAGACACTGTTTAGATGAGGATATAATGAGAATGACAAGGAACTGTGGTTACTGACATTGAGAACTCATGGCGATTTTTCAACATGTCTATAGGGATTGCTTTTATGATAAAAAAAATGTTTTGCAGTATGAGCTGGATGCTACAAAGGTGCATGATACTGGCTGTGCATTTGGATAGGATTGTCAAATGCATCCTGCCTTTCCCAGAACATGATCTATGCAGTCTGTAATTACTGTTTCATCATGTGTGTCACTGCAGGAGAGTTCCACCAATTGCCTGCCTGTCTCCTATTTCCTCTCTCTCTCTCTCTCTCTCTCTCTCTCTCTCTCTCTTCAAAGAAACCTAGACCCTAGTCCAATTGCATTTCCAAATAAGTGATGCATCTCTTCCATCAGAGGCCATTATAGATCACTATGTTTGATTTATTTTTGCTATTTGGTTATGCCTTCCTTCACTCCTTCCTGGACATTAGCTGATGTCCTTGACCTACTATATATTATCAACATATGAATGTCTCTTTTCTCTCTTTCTTTTCTATTTACAGAATCACAGAATTTCAGCTTCAAAAGAGACTTCAATGGCTATCTAGGCTACCCCTTACCTGAATGAGAATTCACTAAATTTCCTTTCATTCCAGTATATGTGTGTGTGTATGTGTATATGTATATATGTATATATGCACATATATACAAAATACATATAAATATCTCTCTATATACATATATTTGATTTAGCAAATAACTTGGTTTACTTTTTGCTTTTACTTTCAAAGCTATATTACATTGACTTCTGCTTTAGTCTCTAATATTTCAGCTTGGAATATGGCCATGGTGATTTCATATCCACGGTCACTACTCATATCACCCTTGGGAAAAAGAAAACAAAAGCACAAGCATGACCATCGCAATGACCTCCCAACCCACCAGACAACACAGAGCATAATTCACCCAAATCAGTTTCATCTTGCTTTCTGACATCAGGACCAAGCTGAGTACAGACATCATTGTAGAAATATGGCTCTGAGCTTGAACTTAGCCCAAAGGACTCAAGCTATAGACTACCTTCCAAGTAGTCTTCCTCCTGGCTTAAGCATATTTCCTGAGGCAAATCAAAAAGCAGTCCTTTATCGGGTATGACATTCCTCACTCACTAGCTTGTGAAGAATGAAAATCATTTATGATCAGGCCTCCACAACCCAGTCAGAAAAGCATATTTCAGGGTCTTCCCTTTTTTCAGAACACTTGACAACTCACAAGTCTGCTATTCCTTAAACTGAACTTGTTTTCTAGATCATTGATCTGGTTCCTCCATACTTTATAATCCTTGGCATTTTCAATTAGGATCATGCATTATCCTATCAACTGTTAGTCCTAGATTTTCAGTCTTTCAGTGAAATGTCATTCATTGATTTCACAGGGCTGGAATCCTATTGAATCTTATGTTTGAAATGACATGGAACAATTAGATGACACCCTGCAGAATATTTTTTAAATAAACCAAATTATTAGCAATCAGTCTTCTAATTTCTAACAGCAGATTCAATAGACTTAAAGACCAGACACCAGCCAAAATCTAGCAAGCGGAAATTTCAGATAGGGCCAAAGAATGACTATTTTGTGTTGGTTAGAGTAATAGATTTTTTACATCAAAGCTCCGCTCTTGTAGATGTTTTCAGCTTCAGTCCTATGCGAATGCTTTATTTACATACTATATCCTCCCCTTTGCCAGTGGTTAATAAATGTGTTAAGTAAGATGAGGTGCCTATGGCACCTGACTAGACATCTCTATAAAACATCCCACACTGCCACTGCTTTTGTTTAGTAGTTTATTAGTCAAGCCTGTCTTTAGAACTGTGCTGTCATGGGTGCCAATTAGAACTAATTTTACAACCAAAGTGTGGTGTTAAATGATTTGCACCATGTTGTCACTAGCCAACTCTGTTCTGTGCTACGGTGAGAATGGATGGCAGTCTTTGGCTAAAGAGAATCTTCTCAGAAGAGAGAAATAACTGAATATATTTGATACCTATCATGTAATAACTATACTTGCTTGTCACTACATTCTAGTCTCAGGCAAGCATCCTAATATTCTTAGATAATTCTGATGATCAAAAAATTGTGCATCCGTGATATAATACCTACAAGGCAATTATCATGATACTTACTTCAATATATCAATGAACCATAATTTCATCAGGGTAGATGCTCTATCTACCAATGTAGGCCACAACCTGTCTTTTCTATTACTTAGGAGACCATCTTTAAGTGTTACCATTGCTCCCTAAATCAATCCCCCTATCCAATCTACTGTAAACTTAGCCGGTTCTGTCCTGACTGGATAGGTGTATGGTCTGTCACTTGAAGTATCTCCAGCTTGGAGAACCATGGGTCATCTCTAAACCACGATGAGTCATCAAAAGAGGATTTTAACAGCGGCTTGTATTTATACAGGATGTTCCAAAAGTCTTGGTACAGTTTTGATCTACTAAATCTAAAGAGCACTCTGAATACCACTTGAGAGTTTACAAAGCACTGACCTCACAATACAATAAAGTAGGTACTACAATTATTTCTATCATTTTAAAGATGAAGAATCTGAGCCTGAGCTTAAAAAGGGAAATTTAATTTCTTTAGAATTTTATATTAATTATTATTAGTTATTTTAATATTGATTTCTATTCCTCTGCCCTCCACCATAGCTAAACTGTGGGGATTTTATCAAAGAGAGAATTGAATGTCTCATTAATCCGAGGCATGGCCATGATATCTAGTTCACATTAGTAGCCAAGTCGCTTCATGGATGTTTCTAGATAACTGCTCCTGGTTTGACCCAATAGTAAGTCAATTCAAAGTCATTTGAAGACAGGGCCTTCCAATTTTAAAATGATATATTTTAATCTAAAAAAACCCACAACTCTAATAATAAGTCCAGTATGTCATTTTAAGGCAATATTAACATACACCTTTTTAGGATAAGTAGTAATCCCAAATGCACTGAATATTTAGAGTAGAGAATCATTTTTAAAAGTACAAAATTTTGGCTGTAATCATTTAAAATTATCTTGAAATCTCCAGTTTTAGAAGACTGTAATTTTTCGATATGCTATTCTACCTCTACTTTTGAACACGGCAGTACCCAGAAGGCAAACCTAACAGAACCTGGAAAATAATTGTTATAATGGTGATTGTAATCTGTTTGGCATGGAATAGCCTAGTAGTGCTCAAATTCTCTTCCCATTAACTTTCCATTATATTTAATTTCATTTTCTAATACTGCTGTGTTGCATTTCTTTCAATAGGCAGAACTTTAAAAATAGCAGTCAGCTGTAGTCTTTGGCAGGAAGGCAGAGGTTTTAAAGCTCCCGGACAAAGGCTACCTACTGCGTGCTAGAGACTATAAAACATATGTGTATTTAAAGCTCTGCAATAGTGTTGCTAATATGTTTCACATAATCACACATAGGAGGGTATGTATATATATGTGTGTGTGTGTGTGTGTGTGTGTGTGTGTGTGTGTGTGTATGCAAGTGCCTGCAAAGTCTAGTAACCTTTGGGATTAGAAAGTTTCTGCCTCACTGTGACTGAAAAGTCAGTCTTGATCTCACTAGGTTTCAACAAGGTAAAAGAACAGGTATGCTGTACAAATGAGGAAACATTCAAAAAACGAAGGTTAGGTAGAAATTGACTTTCTAGTTACATCAACTCACAGAAAGGCAAATTGCCCAGTTATAAGTGTAATATATATGCTGAATACATTTTCTCATTTTGATCTTTACAATCCTGTGAGCTAGGTAACATGGGTTTTTTTTTTAACAAATGAGGCATTTTAAACAACTCTATGTACCAATAAAACCAATTAAATTGACATTATGACTATTTACATGTGAATAAATGAATTGCATCACAGAAAATATCTGTTAGTGCTTGGCACTCATCTCCTTGATCTCTTCTTATTTCTCATCCTAGAGACGACCAGCTAGATGTGAATGGGAACGTGAGGCTAAAGCTGATAGGTGTGATCTGGTAAGGCAATAGGCAGTCCAGCTCACCTGGAATTGTTTCCCCCATCCTTACATCTGAGTTGGCAACACAGGGTTATGGCAGGCCTTGACACTGTTTATACTATTGTGGAAAGGGTATGGGATTTGGAGTTAGAGGAGTTGGGTTCAAATCCTTGTTCTACCATTTACTCTCCATAGGATCTGGGACAAATCACTTCCAAGCTCTGGGTTCTACTTTCCCCATTTATAAAATGAGGGACGTGGGTGAATTGGCCTGCAAGGTCCTGTCCAGTTCTACAGCTATGATCGTAGGTCTTCCCCTCTTAAATCTCCACTCTCCTTCTCTACCTCCCTCCCTCAACTAGCCCAGATAAGTGCTTTCTTCTGGTGCCAAACACTCAGATCTGACCTGCTAGTGCCTCATATACCTAGATACTGGTCTTCGATATGGGCAATGTCGTCTTTTCTTCCTACCTTCCTGGGCTGTAGATCATCTTCCTCAAACAGCTCATCTGTATTACAGAAGGGAGTAGCCACATATACGAAATCCTGCCTCTTTCCTGATAAACTAAAATGTTACCTCGAGCCAGTTTTAAAGTATTTGACAAATGTTTCCTGCCCCTCCTTAGTTCCTGTGACTATTCTCTGTTTGACGTGGTATTTACATAAAATGCCTTGAAATATTTATCTATACTTCTGTTCCCTCGCCATATGATTTGGTCAGGCAAATGAGTAAACAAACCGATCTTTTTCTTTGGAATAATTGCCATTTTTATTAAGTCTAGGAGAGAACGAGCAGGAATTCTGAAGTTCTCCAAGATTCCTGTTGCATTTAAAGTGAAGTAGTTGTTTAGAGTTAGTAGGAGTAGAAGTCTTCTGTGCTTAAAGAAAAAGAAAGCCTTTTAAGAAATTCCTAGGAGTCGGGGCAGCGAGGTGGTGCAGTGAATAGAGCACAGGCCCTGGAGTCAGGAGGCCCTGAGTTCAAATGCAGCCTCAGACACTTGACACTTACTAGCTGTGTGACCCTGGGCAAGTCACTTAACCCTCATTACCCTGCCAAAACAAAAATAAACAAACAAAAAAGAAATTCCTAGGAGTAGTTCAGCTTTTCCTCTAATAGTTGAGACCATCAAGTTATGGAAATAAATTAGTGAGGCAGTAGAGTACAGTAGAAAGAGTCTGTACTTTCATTTGAGAGAACTGGGTTTGAGTTGTGTCAGTTCTATTTGTCATTTCCATGAACCTGGACAAGTTATTGCACTTCTCTGAGCCTTAGTTTTCCCATCAATAAAATAGAGATAAAATTTACACTACCTGGGGCAAATAGGTGGCGCTACAGTGGATACAGCACAGGCCCCGGATTCAGGAGGACCTGAGTTCAAATCTGGCTTCAGAGACTTGATACTTACTAGCTGTGTGACCCTAGGCAAGTCACTTAACTCCAATTGCCTCACCAAAAAAAAATTTACACTACCTGCTTAAAGGCCAGTTGTGAGAAAAGCATTTTGCAAACTACAAACTGCTTTAGAAATATGAGCTACTAGGGGGCAGCTAGGTGGCGCAGTGGATAAAGCACTGGCCCTGGGTTCAAGAGGACCTGAGTTCAAATCCAGCCTCAGACACGACACCTACTAGCTGTGTGACCCTGGGCAAGTCACTTAACCCTCATTGCCCAGCAAAAAAGAAAAAAATATGAGCTACTGCTAATACTGTATTAGGTAGAGACCTGTGATTAAAATGGTGTAGAAAACTTTGTGAATTTCCCTCTATTAATACAAACCAGAGACTACAACACAGTCTTAGAAATGTGTTTGAGTATATTGAGAGGTTGTGACTTTCCCAGGGTCACATATCCAGTATATATGTGAGGCCAGATTTGTACCTAGGCCTTCTTGACTCTGAAGCCAGTTCTAAATCTGCTAAACTAAACTGTCCCTCATTATTCATTGTTGACAGTTTTCAAATGATTCAAGGCTTCATCACTGGGGGATAAATTCCAATCCTCCCCATGGCTGGAATACTTTCTTTTCTCATCTCTACCTTCTAGCTTTCCTGGATTCCTTCGATTCTCAGCTAAAGTTCCACCTTCTGGAATGACTTAACTTATTTTCAGCAATTCAAGGATCCAAGACAATCCCAAAGAACTAAGGATGAAACCATACTATCCACCTTCAGAGAAAGAACTGATATTGAAGGAACACAGACTGAAGCAGGCCATGTTTCACTTTCTTTCAATCAGGTTTTCTTATACTAAATGACTAATATGGTAATGTTTTACATAATTGCACACATGTATCCTATATCTAATTGCTTACTGCCTCAGGGAGAGGGGAAGAGAGGGAAGGAAGGAGGGATACAATTTGGAACTCAAAACTTTAAGTAAAAATGTTTGTTATTTTAAAAAATAAAAAATAAAGTGAGAGTAAAATAAAATGAAGTTCCACCTTCTGCAAGAAGTCCATCCCAGTCCCCCTTAGGCTTAATCTTCTCCTTATGACACTACCCTCATCTTATCCTGTATATATTGTTTGTATGATGTGTCCCTTATTAAACTGTGAGCTCCTTGAATGAAGGGAATGTTGTCTTTTTCTTTCTTAGTATCCTCCATATTTAGACAGTTCCTGGCACAGTGTAGGCATTTAATAAATACTGGTAGGGGGCAGCTAGGTGGTGCAGTGAATAGAACATCGGCCCTGGATTCAGGAGTACCTGATTTCAAATGTGCCATCAGACACTTAACACTTATTAGCTGTGTGACCCTGGGTAAGTCACTTAACCCCAATTGCCTCACCCCCCCCAAAAAATTAAAAAATAAATAGATAAATAAATAAATAATTAAGTAAGTAAATAAGTAAATAAATAAATGAATAAATACTGGTAGGCTGACCAACATTAGCAGACAGTTGTCATGAGCTTCTGTGACTAGACACACATACACACTCAATCATTATCTGGTATCCAACTTTCAGGTGAGAAATATCTTCTCCCTTAGCTACATTGGTCCTCAGGTAACTCTGACACAATCTTCTGCCAAATATACACAAAGCCTTTTCAGATTGGTGGGAAGAAGACAGAATTTGCTAGAAAGATATGTCAACTCTCTGCTTTAAAATCTCCAGGGGCTCCTCGTTGTCTCCAGGATAAAGTACAAACTCTTTAATTTGACATTTAAAGCCCTGTATAATCTGACCCTCACCTCCATTTCCAGACAGACATTCTTTCATGTAACTTTCCATCGGGCACTCCAAATTCCAATGAGGCTGGCTTACTTGATATTCTTTGACTTCACCATTGTCTCTCCCACCTCTCGGCCCATGCAATGCTCTCTTCACTTCCATCTGTTGAAAACCCCCACCTCCCTGCCTTCTTTCAAGGATCAACTCATGTGCCACCCCCTACAAAAAGCCTTTACTGACCTACGTGTTAGTGCTAATACCCTCCTGAATTAGTCATGTTTATGCCTATTCATTTATATGTTCTGTCCCTGCAACAGAACATAATAAGCACCTTGAAGAGGGAGACTTTTGGGGTTGATCTTTATATCCCAAAGAGGATTTGTACATAGCAGGTGCTTATTAAATAGAAAAGCTGGGAGGAAGAGAGGACACTACAAAGATGGTGCTGGAACCAGAAACTATCATCATTTTATGGGGGCTAAGGAGCCCTGTAGGTGATGGGACAATGATAAAAAGGATAGCAGAATGGTTCCGGGACAGTGGAATGGATCAGCAACAAACAATGTGTGTACAAGTTAGAAGAACTGTGTCCCTGAAGAGACATGACCTGCATGAGAAGCAATGCTGAACAGGAAGCCATAGGAGCTAGGAAAAAAAAGTGCTAAAGTGGTGGATTAACAACCATTCAACCTCTCCTCGACAAGAGAGGGCTTTGAGTCCTTGGCACATAAAGAACCAGTGAAGGAAATGAAGACATTTACCCCGAAGAAGAGAAGATTCCAGGGGCACAGGAGGGCTGTCTTCAAGTGTTTGAAGGGCCATTCAGTGGAAGGAGCATTAGACTGGTTCTGCTTGGTCCCAGATGGTGAAACCAGGGGGAAGAGAATCGGAAATGAGGCAGAGTGAAGTTGGGTTTCTAGGAAAATTCTTTTTCTAACCACTGAAGCCATCCAAAAGTGGAATGGACAACATAGAGGGCTGAAAGGGATAAGGAGGAATTTTCTTCACTGAGAGAGGTAAACACATGTCAGGACTATTAGAGGATAGGGAGGAATCCTTTTCGGTATGATTCGAGCTTGATGCAGGTGGAGGCCTCTTCCAACTTGAAAACACCATCATTCTCTGGGCAAGATTAAACAAATCTAGAAGGAACACCTAGGAAATGAAAGCAATTTATGAACAAGCTACATGTGAATGCCAAGGAGGACAGGATAGAAGATCTCAGCTTCAGGTGGGCTCGGCTGTGGAAGACTTCTTGAAGGAGGTGAGTTTTGAGCCAAGATTTGAAATAAATGAACTCTATGTGTGGTACAGAAGAGGAAGGGCATTCCTGGAAGGGGAATAGCATAGGCAAACATGCCTAAGACCACATTTCTTTGGGGGGGTTTGAAATAATAGAGCTCTCTGTGGGGGGAAATAATAGGGATTCATGTTGCAAGACTGCTCTACTTTTGTTTATGGCATTAAAAAAAGGAGTAATTGCTTCTGGGCTATACCCGTGCAGTTATTAAACAAATAACACCATAAGACTTTATTTGTTGCCTGTTTACATCAGATAAGAAATGAAACAATTTCTATAGCATATTTGCAAACCCTGAACTTATGAGCCCTTATTTCTCTTTAGACCTCTCACTATGCTGTTTTTATAACACATTGCAGATCTGCACTACAATTACATTAACAAAGGAGTCCATCACCATATCTACTTATTACACCCAATTAGAGAACCGGAGCTGCTTTGCTAAGGTATTCATTAACCTTTTCAGAGCTTATAATAAGAAATCTAATCACATGGAGGTGGTAGACTGCATTCTGAAAATGAGACTAGTTGTCATGTACAGTAAATTTTAATACCCAAATTCTCTGTAAATTGGGCAGTTTCATGAAATTGAATGAGGAGGCTCTCTTTTAATCAGCTTAAAGGTATGAAATTTGAATTCTTTTGCACTGTAAAAATAATGAATGTCTGGGATAAATGCTAAAAGAACATTTTGACTTTTTAGTCTAATTAAAGGTGTTGCATTTATTAATTTTATTTCTCCTTTTTATGCTTTTTTTCAGGCTTTTAAATTCTGATGGAAATTATATATTCAGTAGTAAACATTGTTAGTTGGTCTCTCCCTTGCCTGTGTTCTCATAAAATACTGCAAGAAAGCTAGGTATTTTATTTTTAATAAACAGTTTAACTTTAGGTTTCACTTTGTTTCCATGGAGAATGGTGGAGAGTGGTTTGGATAACTTGTCATGTCTAAAGAATTAAACTAATTTTCTTTTTTTCTATTAAACTTTAAAAACTGCTTTAATTGATCCAACTGTATGGTATACCTTTTTATGCTTGTTGGTGTTTTTTTTAAAGTAGCATATTTTGATGCTTTGAATCATAGGACCTAGAGTTGAAAAGGACCTCAGAGATCATTAAATCCACAGCTCTCATTTTACAGATGAAGAGACTTAAATCCAGAGAGGAAAACTGACTTTCCCAATGTCATCTAGATAGTAATATACATACCTAGATTAAAACCACATCCTTTGAATATGGTTCCAATGCTCTTTTATCCACACCATTTTTTTCTGAAAGGCAACAGAGTAATTTCACATATTACCTTCTAAGACTTTAGGCTACTCCCATTGTAGCACATAGAGAATCAAGCTTCCCAATGTTCCCAAACCCAAAGGTATTTATTTACCACTCTGGCAAGAAACAGAATCTTGCCACATAATACCACCACATGTTTATGACTCTTTATAGTTTTATAAGCACGGTCACTTATTGCTTCATATGATCATTCAGTAGTTATTCCTTTATTCTTCAAATATTTTCAGTGTTGAGTGCCTAGTAGGTGTAAGATACTGAACTTATCATTGCGAGAAAAGTCAGACTCACCTGAAGGAGCAACTGCAACTCCATTTCCCTTCTAAGGGGTAGTTTAAACCCTTGGGGTAGTCCTATGAAGCAGGAGATTTGTACTGGTCAGTGGGATGGAGAGTGGATTCACCAAAAGAGAAGAAAGCATCTAGATCATTATAGGATCCTGTGAAATATTTGTGTTTTTATGTATTCTTTCTGTGAGGTAAAATAATGGCATTCCTATACATGATATTGTTAACTCAAATGCTTGCATGGGATGTAGGGCCCTTTTGCTCACATTTGTTGAGGTCTAGATGTGATTTACATTCTGAGGGTCCCAGGGAAACATAGGTGCATAAAATGAGCTGAAGAGAGTGATTTCTGAGTGTCTGCCCCCAAAGACCGAATCTAATTAACACAAGAATCTAATATCACATAAAATAATATTTGTATATGTAATATACACAAAGAATAGAATTCAATACTTGCCTTCGTGGAGCTTATCCACAAATAAAGCACAAACAGCTTCAATCTGAGAGGATGTGAAAATACAAAATGGGAAGTATGATGTTCTACAGGAGTTTAGAGGAATGAAAGGCTGATTATGACTCTAGGAATAAAATAAGGCTTCAAGGAGGAACTGGGCCTTAAAGGAAGGTTAAGAAATAAACAAGCAAATATGTGGCCATACAGGAAGAGGAAGAGGAAAGAACAAAGACATAGAGGCAGGGAAGCATGGGGCATATTTAGAGAACAGCTAGTAGTCCTAGGGAGAGATGGGAAATTAGGCAGAAAATGTTAGATGGGGCCAAACTGTGGCATCCTTTAATGATATACTAAAGAATATGGGTCATATTTAATAGTCAGGAGAGGCTTAATGGAAAGTTTTAAGAAGGATCAAAAAGGTGCAGCAGTATGGAAGATAGATTCTAAAGGGAAAACAGAGTCAAGTAACCCAATCAGGAGGCCATTGCAACAGGACAAAAGACAAAAGGTGATGAAGGATTAAAGTAGAATGGAAATAGCAGAAGTGAAGAAAAAGGATGGGGAAGATTTTTTTTTGGTAGGGGGGATCATAGAAACACCAAGACAGCAATCTACTTGATGGGGAGAGGAGCAAAGGGAGAGAATGGAGTCAAAGTCAATTGTGAGAGAGGTTTCAGCCAAGGATACCTAGGAGAAAAATAGGAACATGAACACAAATAATACCATCCAGGAGATGGGGAATTGTGGAAGAAGATGAGTTTAGTTGTAAATACGGTGAGTTTCAGGTGGCAATAGGACACCCTTGTAGACATCTTAGAATCAGGAGGAGATATCTTCCTCAAGCTGAGCTGGGGAAAGTCCTTAGAAACAGATTCTCAAGAGTAATTAATGGGCAAGTGATTGTTGAAACCATTTGAAATAGCCTCTTACAGGCGAGGCTATAGTTTTACCTAATGGAAAATTCTACAAGTAGTTTAAAAAAGAAATTATAAACGCATTTTACTACATATAAATTTAATCTACAAGTCCTCAGTTTTGTAAACAAAAATATTAAACCTGAAAGGAATTCAGCTGACAAAACAATGAGAATTTCTTGGCAACAAACACTTTATGTGCTTCTAAATTTTACTTTTTTTTTTTTTGGTCTAAAGATTCCCTCCCTAGCCTATCTCCCCTCATGAAGTCTAGAGTTATTTACTTTTAAAATGTTTAATTGGGTGTATGCCACCATATATTTAAGTATCTTATCAAATGTATATGTAATTTTCAGTGATATTAAAAATCATTTGTGAGACACTAATAGCATTCATTACCCATCTCACGAACCAGAGCAAAACAAGTTCAGTAGAGGCTCATTAGTGAATGTACTCCCAGTAATACTTAACATAGGTGTACAATTTCATATGACAAAGTTCTTAAGAACTTTGATATCAACTAATAGGAATAGAAAACAGGAAACAGGGTGAGAGTTGCTGTCACTGTTGAGAGTTTAAGAAAAAAAATAACTGGGTTCATGGCAGACATACCATTTCCTTTTCAATCTGATCCATGGCATGTATATGAGATCCTGAAATCTCAATCTCAACCATTAATTGGTCACTAATTATCCAGGAAATATTTTCATGTGCCTTACTGCAGTTTTTGGTTCACTGATTCTCAGGACATTATTAGTTTAGGAAAGACCTCATGAACTTGACCTTGCTGTGAAATGTATTATTCAGTGTCTGAAGCTATTAATCAAGAGTGCTAAAGGCCAATGTGTGGAGGTCAGAGTCAGCTACCTACTCTTTACCCTGGGATCACTAACTATGTTTTACCTCACTAAAACTTGGCTAACTTTTTCATCATGTTCCATGTGTTTTTTCTTGACTGGTCTCCTGAAGATACAATTCTACTCTTCCTAATAAGCTTCATTGTGATGGGGCATTAAAGATGTAACAACTGGAATAATGCCACCTGCTGGAGACTTACTGTAGGAAAGCTCAGCCATAAGGAGAAGGCACCTGAGGGCAAGACATGTGGCTTTTCTTTGGCGTCAGGAAATGATATTTGCTTGTGGGAGGAAGAGGGGGCGAGGCTGGCACTCTCACTCTCTTTTGTCAGGACTCTGGTGGAGAGTGGAGCTAGAAATGCGCTCTCCTTTTAATAGATAGAGGAATCTAGGCCTTTCTCTTTCTTTTCACCAAATTCTTGTTCTCCTTAATAAATGCTTAAAAGTCTAACTCTTGCTAAAGTTTATAATTTATTGGAAACCACTCATTAGATATTTTAGACAGACTAGCTAGAATTTTAGCCCCTTACAAAGAATAGGCGAATAACTCATCCGAAAGCCCTTCCATGTCCTTAATCTCCTTGGTCTCATTGACTTCTATGACAAGTTGGAGCTTCCCTCCAACTATATAGTACACAAGACATAGATTGCAAATGAAGTAGCGCTCCTAGAACTGTTAGAAAAGATCTAGAGCTAGAAGGGATTCTGTGAGCCACTAAGTCCAAGACCTTAATTTTTAAATTTTTTAATTTTCAAAAATGCTTTTACAATAATTTTTTAAAAAAATTTTCAATGACCTTAGGAAATGAAATATCTTGCCCAAGGTGACAAAGATAAGCATCAGAGGGAGGACTGAAACACAGGTTCTCTGACTCCTGAATCAATGCACTCCCCCCTATACCACACTGTCTCCCTTTTCATAGTATAATGACATTTTTGAAAGGGAAGCTATTGGTCAGTAGTCTGAATTTGGATTTGAAGTTTTAGTCTGAATAATTCAAATTCTTTC
This sequence comes from Dromiciops gliroides, assembly GCF_019393635.1. Classification (NCBI taxonomy): domain Eukaryota; kingdom Metazoa; phylum Chordata; class Mammalia; order Microbiotheria; family Microbiotheriidae; genus Dromiciops; species Dromiciops gliroides. Next base: position 42,932,565 of record NC_057867.1, read on the forward strand.
CTGGGCTATTTTCTAATTCTCATGCCAGGAGAATATGGTCATTGCTACCTGAGGTTCATCACACTTGGGTAGGTGAAGCTGGCTTAACAAACGGATCTTTCCTGGTGATCATTCACCAAAAAAGGGCACTCCTCTGTTGCCACCTATTCCACAGTACCCTATGACCTTGTTGTCTCTTCCAAGCTTCCTTTACTCTAACAAAACACTACACTTACTGTTTCTGATGTGATTGTTTCAATACGTTACATATCCCCTTTCTTATGCCATACTTGGTAAATCCCAGTGAGAAAGCCTGGAATTTGGATTTGGTCAATGTCCTCCTCTGCTCCCTCCTCAGCATTTCTCACTTACTTTACCCTCCCTACTGCCAATATGGGCAAACCTTATGGCCAGATCTTGAGTCAGCCAGCAGCAGTAACCAAGTTGAGACATCACAAATATGGATGATTTTTTTTTGCAGGAGTAAAAAATAATCAAATTGATGGCAACCTAGCTGAAGCCCTAGGAATAAAACTTCTGAGAGAAATGAAAGTATGTGAGATGAAGAACATATAAGCTTTTCTGTGTCTTTCAGATAACACTTAACATTTATTAAGTATTTCTCGTGGGCACTATGCATCACCAATACAAACAAGTGAAAGAGCTCCTACCCTCAAGGATCTTAAGTTCTAATGGGGACAGACCACATATAAATGGAAGCTAGAGCTGGAAATGAGGAGGAAGAAGAGGGCAGTTGAAGGCTGCATGGTATGGATCTAGGGGCTAGTGACTGGAGCCTTTCTAATACCTGAGCCAGATCCAGAAGAACAGGAAATGGATCTAGATGTTAACTTTAAAAAAATGTTGCACTTTTTTTTTTAATGTATGAGGTATTTTATTTTTTCCGTTACATGTAAAGATAGTTCTCAACTTTTGTTTATACAAGCTTTACAATTTCAGTTTTTTCTCCCTCCCTCCCCTCCCTCCCCCCTCCCCTAGACAGCAGGTAATCTGATATAGGTTATATCTATATATCTCTATACATATATATATATATATATACACACATATATATATACACATAATAACATTAATCCTATTTCTGCATTAATCCTGTTACAAGAGAAAGAATCAGAGCAGTGATGCAAAACCTCAAAATAGAAAAAAAAAACAACCAACAACACCCAAAACAAAAGAAATAATATGGTTCAATCAGCATCTATACTCCACAGTTCTTTCTTTCTTTTTTTTTTCTTGGATTTGGAGATCCTCTTCTATCATGAGTTCCCTGGAACTCTTCTGTACCATTGCATTGGTGAGAAGAATATAGTCCATCACAGTAGGTCAACACTCAATGTTGATGATACTGTGTACAATGTTCTTCTGGTTCTGCTCATCTCACTCATCATCAGCTCACGCAAGACCCTCCAGGTTTTCTTACAGCACAATAGTATTCCATTGTATTCATATACCACAACTTGTCCAGCCATTCCCCAATTGATGGGCACCCCCTCAACTTCCAATTCCTTGCTACCACGTAAAGAGCAGCTATAAATATTTTTGTACATGTGGGTCCCTTTCCCCCTTCCATGATTTCTTTGGGCAAAAGACCTAAAAGTGGGATTTCTGGGTCAAAGGGTATGCACAGCTTTATTGCCCTTTGGGCATAATTCCAAATTGCTCTCCAGAATGGTTGGATCAGCTCACAGCTCTACCAACAATGCATTAGTGTTCCAATTTTCAAAATGTTGCACTTTTAACATTTTCTAATAGGCTAGTATGAAGATCCTGCCAAATAATTCATCATATAAACTCTCTGACCTGGAAAATTATATGGAAGTTGAAGATTCTATGTTTTGTGTGTGTGGCCCTGTCACAGACTGTAAAATGGCCAAGGATGCCACTAACCTTCCATTTACCTCCATTTCAACATCCATAAATATGAAGAGACAAGTTCTATTCTTTTATTCAACAAAGGTTTTCAAAAACAAAAGAGCCTAAGAAATCACTGCCTATCTTTGAACCTCAATTTCCAGATCTATACAAGGAGGGGGGTTAGACTACATGGTCTACTGGCTCCATTACAGATCCAAAACCTAAGAGCCTAAGACATAAAACAGATCCGTGCACAGAGGCTGCCTCTGGACTTTAGTGTGATCATACATTGTAAGAGACTATCTTTCTTGCTATAGCAGGTATGGCTCCAACAGGTTATAAACTGAGAAGGCAACAAGCACATAGGTCCTATCAACTAGGACTTTACCTCTATGCTGAAATAATCCATAATTTACTACCCCATCAGGGGTAGTTGTCAAGGGAAGAGGTCTTGGCCCATGAACACAGGGTGAAGAACACAGAAGGAATGGTCTCCAGCAAAGGGAGAAGTCAGCAATGAAGATCAGGTTATTAGGCCAGGATAAGATACACAGAGAGAGATCACCAGCACAGAGGAGAGCACCTGGGGGCCTTAAATACTTATCTCCATCTGGCAGCATCTGTTCCTCACCTTGGCCCTGACTCAAAGGTTAACCTCTTATGAAAAATGGAGGGGGGGTGAAGAGAAAGGGAAGGAGGAGGGAGAGAGGAAACATGGTATAGCTAGGTTTTTCTGCCTGGTTTTATTAAAAATATTTATCTGATACCAGTTATCTCAATTGTTTAAAACAATGGTGTCAAATTCATATTTCACATTTGTTTTAGGCTTATCACATTTATCTGTTTGTACCTTGTTTATTTTTATAATGCTTACTTAGTCAAATGTCTAATTAATTTGAACCAAGGGTCAAAGGATGGCAGAATATACTGAGATATATTTATTTAAGGAGGAACAACTCACCAATAATGTCTAAGATTCCTGTTCTAGAATGCCTTGTAGGAATCCTCAGTAACTGATGCTACCAAATTCTACTCTACTTCTGAAGTATCATATGTTTATATCCTCACTATTCCTACCACTACAATGCTTGTATAGGACATCATTAACACACACTCGGGCAGAACCAAGACAGCAGAAAGAAGCCAGGAAGCTGCCTGAACTCTCTCAAATTTCCCTCAGAAACAACATTAAATTAAGCCTCTAAACGGATTCTGGAGCTACAGAACCTACAAAAAGTTGGAGTGCAACAATCTTCAGGCTTAAAATAACCTAGAAGGAATTCAGGAAAGTTCTGTCTCACCAGAGCAAAAGCAGAGCACAACTCAGCTAAGAGGGTGTCTAGGCAAGCCAGCAGAAGGCTCTTAGCCACTCAGCAGCTAAGGACCCTAAGTCCTAAGCTCAGCAAGCTAGTGGCACAGTAGGCTAGTTGTGAGCTCCCCAGCTTCAACACAGAAGTCAATCTGCCAGCTGGGATATCCACTATAACAGGTGAAACTAGGCTGGCCACCCCAGTGTAGTGAGCAAGCTACAAATCACTGAGACCTCAGAGCAGAGAGCCAGTGATCAGGCCTCTGGCCCCTAGCAAAAGAAGCTTGGGACAGTGCACCCTGTACCCCAGTAGCAGAGGTTAATTTTAAAAGGCACAAAATAAACTAAAATATGAATAAGAAACAGAAAAGAATCTTGACCATAGAAAGCTACTATGGTGACCGGGAAGACCAAAACACAAACTCAGAATAGAACAACAATGCCAAAATGCCTATATGTGAAGCCTCAAAGGGAAAGAGGAATTGGTCTCAAGACCAAAAAGCCCTCTTGGAAGAACTCAAAAAAAGGTTTTTATAAATCAAATAGGAGACGTAAAAGAAAAATTGGGAAAAGAAATAAGAGTTATGCATGAGAGAATTAATATCTTAGAAAAAAAGGACACAAACTGGCTGAGAAAAACAGTTCATTAAAAATATAACTGGCCAAATGAAAAAGGAAGTGCAAAACTGATTGGGGAAAATAATTCCTTACAAATCAGAATTGGGTTGATGGAAGCTAATGATTCAATAAGACAAGAAGAATACACACTGTACTGTAGTACTGTAGAGCACTATAGTCACCTCCTGAAATGGGGACCATACCATTCTGTTTCTGGTCCACAATCCTCCAGCCATGTGGTGGCCCAGCAACAGGAGAACATGGCATGTTAGTATGATGTGGCAAACCCTAAGTAGTCTCTTGGCCCTTCCCCCAAGCCTGTTGACAATGTGGTAGGGGCTGTGAGGAGAGGGGTTTCAGTGGTGATGGCAGAAGGGAAGAATACCTTTATCAGCATCTGGGTGGCAACTAGGAGGGGTAGCATATAGGGCATAGGACCTGGAATCATAAAGACCTGAGTTCAAGTGTAGCTTCAGCCCCTTAGTAGGTGTGTAAACCTGGGCAAGTTACTAAACCTCTATTAGGCTCAATTTTCTCATTTGTAAATGGGGATAATTACAGAATCTACCTCCCAAGGTTGTTGGGAAGATCAAATAAGCCAATATTTGTAAAGTGCTTTGAAACTCTTAAAACACCATATACATGCTAGTTATTGTTATTATTGTTATTATCAGTTACAAGAAGAAACAACATCAAATTTGGCTTTTTACTGTGACTCTCCCATGTGACAAGTGGGGGCTCTCTGTCTCTAGACTCCCTGTGAAGGGGAGTGGGGAGATGGGTATCATCTTTTTCCTCCATGTGAGGCATGGACTCAACAAGGGAAACTTATACCTAGGGCCTTGACTTCCCATTTCTACTTGTGCTTCCTTTCCTGATGGGATGATCTAACACTGTTCTCAGGCTTGGAGGTAAACTCATGAATTAGCAGGGTCCAGAGGCCTCGGGTTCCCCTATGATTTGGGAAACCTAGTGGTGAGGCAAGCTTGTGGACATTGAAGAAGATGGCCACTGACAAGAGGATCAGTCATTTACCAAAGGACATGGCAAGTTTGGGCAGTGCTGAACAGTCCTGCAAACTACTTTCTGCAGTGGTAAGGTTTGAGGATAGGCTTTTCAGCAGACTGTCATAGTAATCATAAATAACTTTTAATCATGTTCTGAGTTTGTTATTATCAAATTAGCACTTGGGGCTATTTTATATTAGGGATTTTTTTGTATATAGAAACATATTGCCTGTCCCATACATGATTAATATAGATATATGTATATATAATTTTATTTATTATATATAATTTATTATTAATAATACCTAATAATAAGTTGTACCTTTTGCTGAGGTTACAGAGTACCTTCTATTTACCTGTTTTGGATGAAACCCTGGATGTAAGTCATAATTAAAACTATAAGTAAAATTCTCCCAGGAATACCAGAGTGAATGTTTAATTACCCTAAGAACAGGGAGCCAAGCACATTTCTAATTAGTGCACAGACTTCTCAGGAAGTACCTAGTCCAAATCACATGCCATGATCGAGGACAGGGAATGGGCCCAGCTGCAATCCTACAACATTAGACTTCTAACAAGCCTCTACTTCCTCCAGTCCAACCGTCATACTCTTGCCAGATTTATCTTCTTTATCTACAGATCTGTTCATATTTCTTTTCTTCTTTAATATCTAGTGAGTAAAACCCAAAAACCAGAATCAGGCACTCAAAGCCCTTCATAATCTGCTGGCTGCCTATCTTTCTGGGCTTATCTCAAACTTCTCTCCTCCACATATTCCATATGCTTTTAGCAAACTGGGTCATTTTCCATTACCCAAAGATACCTAGAACTTCCTTTTAAAAAGTTTTATTAATGCCTTTTTTATTATCACAGTCATTTATAGAAGTATACTCTTCTTCCGCTAGAGTGAATGGGCACTTGTAACAAAAAATCAGTTAAGCATAAACATCTGATCCACTGACCATGACTGAAGATGTATATAGAATCAGAGACCCACAGAATATCAGAATGGGAAAGCACTTCGACAGGTATCCAGGCCAAAACATACCCTGAATGATTCATCCATCACAACATACCTAAAAAGTAGCCATCTAGCCTCTGACCTCTTTGACTTAGCAGCCTCCAACTTCTCTGTCAAGAAGACAAAGGTATTCTTTATTGCCTGCTCTTTGGGACCAGAATTGACCTTTCATTTCTTCAAAGCCATGCTTTCTTTTACTGATTTTTCCCTTCAAGCATTATTGGGCCACTAGGTGAAACAGTAGAGCATTAGGCCTGAATTCAGGAAGACCCAAGTGAAAATTTTGTTTCAGACACTAACTGTGTGACCCTGGAAAAGTCACTTAACCTCTCTTTGCCTCAGGTTCCTCATCTGTAAAATGGGGATGATAATAATAGCACCTACCTCCCAGGGTTGTTGTGAGGATCAAATGAGAAAATCTTTGTAATGTGCTTATCACAGTGTCTGGAGCATAGTACATACTATACAAATGCTAGCTGTTACTTTCATCATTGAACATACTGCTCTTTCATCTCTACTTATTTCATTTTACATCAGTTCACACAGATGTCACCATGTAAAAGAATACTCCATAGTATTCATATGCCCCTACATTCATATGTCTAGGACTATGTTGGTAAATGTTTAACAGCCAGCTCTCTGGGATATAATTTTAAGTTTAACCTCCATTATCAACATTTTCTCCATTACTTTCTTAAGTCTGGACCATCAAGAAAAAAATAATTCAAGCCCCAATTTGTAGCATTTGCTTATTTCTGAGTTGTACACTTAATAATCAGCATTCTTAAACCAGTATGAGGCAGCTCCACCATCCCAGTTTGTTAGTTACCATCATTCCCCAAATGATGGGTACTTTATTTCCAATCTTTGCTACCACAAATTGTGCTGCTAGGAATACCTAGTCTTTCCTTCCTTTGTTCATATCATTATCTATTTGCACACTGCCTGTTTCCTACTGAATTTCTTCTTGTGCCTTAAATTTAAAGTCACACAATTACCTTGTCCATTCTACCTTGTGGGTCTCCCCCTCCCCACTTTGTCTTCACCTCAGACCTTCAATAATCCTTTGCTTATATTCCTTTTATACTCAGGTGTATATTATTTTTATTTTCTTCTGTACCATATTTTCCTGTTTGACTCTAAGTACCATGAGGGGAAGGATTATGCTGCATTTAGAGTCTTTGTATTTCCCCAAGTGTCTAGAATAGAAATTTGCACAAACCAAGCATTTAATGAATGCTTATTTGAATGGATTTTCTACCAGTTTGGTTATAGAACAGAGAAAACCTATCTCAAAAATTAGTACATAAAACCCTAGCACACACATGTACACACACACTTACACAAAATATCTGGGAGTAAGCAAGTGTGCTTATGCTACTGCAAATTCACCATCACTAATAGAAAAAATAACTAAGTATGTGTTCTATCGATGGGTTGTCAGTGATATCAAATTCTCCCACGCAGGGTAGAACATTATCATCAAAATATATGTTGATTAATGGACAGGAGACAGTGATTATTGAGACAGATATAACAATTGCATATAAAATAGCATATATAATCTGGTAGAATTATAATTTTTTGGCTTATTCTGCAATTTGAGTTTGCTTTCTTAACTCATGTATGGTTTAAAGGTCAGTCTTAAAATTGGCATCATATAAAATCACATTATTCATATAAAACTTGGTAAAATTTGACAGGGTATGGCTAAACATACACACACACAAGCATATGCACAGAAGATATATATGTTTAAACCCCAAATTCCCCAAGCATTATTTCCCTTCATTAGCTGCCTTTCCCCTGCCATACCAAGGAAAGCGTGTCACTTCCCCATCTTCCATATGTCTCATCGTGAACATATCATCTGCTATTTCCAAGTTGGCATCATTAATAGAAAGGAGTTGACTCCTTCATTACATTCCTAGTGCTTTGCATCAGTAGCCAAAAGCTCATTTGCTTTGCCCAAATTGTCAAGTCCATCTGCCGGTAGCCTCTCCAACTCATGATGCCATCTGCCAGGCACTGACCTATCATTCCCACTGGTCTGGATGCCACATTGCCTGAGTCTGGAGTCCCCAAATACTCCCTTACTTTCCTCCAGAATTTAGAGAAATGACTCAGACTGACATTTTACATCTAGCAAGAGAAGGAGCAAAAAGAATTTCTATTTTACCCTGTGAACCATTCCAACTATTGGACTCCATCAATATTTTCCCCAAATAGCAGTGTGAAAGTTTTGACGATTGGAAGAGATCAACAGAATTTTTTCCAGAGGAAGTGAGAGGTTGAAGAGAAGAGGGCAGGGTGGGAAAACAAATACTCCTTCATATTCTGAATTTGTGTGTGTGTCCATACAAAATGTAGAAGGGGCAGGTTAAAAAAACGTTTTTATTCTCTATGTTACCTCACTACAGCATTGATGTTTGTGAGCTCAATGATTTCTGGGGCCCCAGGGATGCTGTGTTTGACGTAGGGAGGTTCATTACTGGAAGTGCGCTTCCTCAAGCTCCTAACTCATTTAGTAACTGGAAAGAACTTGGACACTAGAGAAACAGATCACACTATAATAAAAGAAGTCAGCTTACATGTACATTTCTACAACCTGGCAGGATAGAAAACATGTTTGTTCATGGAACAAAAAGAGCCAGAAACACAGACCCTCTTAGTCATCGATAGAAAATTGCTGCAAATCACAAATAGACCAATAATCCCTAGTTCGGGTTGGACCTGAAATCCATACACATTAGTTGAGAGGCTCTTAATCAAGTTCCTCATAGAATTTCATTAATTCTTATTTCCCTGCAAATGATATTGGTGTATAAACTCTGGTGACCATTATGATGGTCCTTTTTATTTTACTTGATCACTGCAAGGCAGAATGAAAAAGTGTCTCTCGAACTGATGTTTCTTGATGCCTTTGAACTCATGATGAAACCAACTGGGACACTCCTTTTATAATGCCTCTCTAAGGAGAACCCACAAACCAACTTTGCTTTTAGGTTGAGGTTTCCTTTTGTCTTCTTGCTTCATTTGTGCTGAGAAGACCACTACTGATATGGTGCAGTTCGTCTATATGTATGTCAAATTGATGGCTGTCGGACACAGAGCTTACCTCTAGAGGACCAATAGTTAAATTCATATCTATAGACAATCTAAAACCTAAAAACATACCCTGCATCCTTTCCATCTCCCTTGCCATAATCAGTGCTGGAGTAGAAGGCAGATACCATACTGTATCCTAAAATAAATTATTCATATGGAAGTGGAAGACACTCTGTAACTGGATGACACTCTGTATAACACATTTGGCACTGACCCCTAAAGTTCTTGACAGGCCAACCTATCAAGATGAATCTAATATGAAGAAATTCATTGTGAACAAATATAAAGTCTTGGATTAAAAGAAAAATCAGCTTTACAAGTATGGGGGAGGGTTAGAATCTGATTAGATAGTGGTGTAAGTAAAAAACAAGATTTGTGGGGTTTGGTGGTCTTCATGTTAGCAATGAGATGCAGCAGCCCAAAAACCTGATGTGATCTTTGGTCATATTAAGAGGAGGATAGCTTCTGGGAATAAGGAGGTGACACAGTCCCCTTGTAGTCTACCGGGTCAGACTACTAGGTGCCATTATGGATAGAAGGGGCAGCTAGGTGGCACAGTGGATAAAGCACGGGCCCTGGATTCAGGAGGACCTGAGTTCAAATCCGGCCTTAGACACTTGACACTGACTAGCTGTGTGACCCTGGGCAAGTCGCTTAAACCTCATTGCCCGCAAAAATAAAAACAAAAACAAAAACAAAAAAACATAATGGATAGAGCACTGGGTCTGCAGGCAGGAAGACCTGAGTTTACATTCAGCCTCGGACACTTGATACTTCCTGGCTATGTCTCCTTGGGCAAGTCGCTTAACCCCAATTGTCTCAAACATCTGGGGCCATCTGCAGTCATCCTGGTGTATATATTGCCACTGAACCCAGATGGCTCTGTGGGAGAGAGTAAGGCTAGCAACAGCCCTCTCTCACATAAATCCAATCCAGTGCAAGTCATGACATCACCTCCTGATGTCATGGACCTCTTCAAGAATGGAAGACAAGGGGGCAGCTAGGTAGGGCACTGGATAAAGCACCAGCCCTGGAGTCAGGAGGATCTGAGTTCAAATTCGACCTCTGACACTTGATACTTACTAGCTGTGTGACCCCAGGCAAGTTAATTAACCCTCACTGCCCCACAAAAAAAAGAAAAGAAAAAAGAATGGAAGACAAAACAATAGCAATAACCAGGGCAGACCACATTTAGAAGGAGAGTTCAGTTCTGGGCCCTACAGTTTATGAGACATTCCCAAGAGGGAGAACATCAAGAGCAGGGAGGCCTGGGTGGTCAAGGGCCTTGGGGCCAAGTTATATGACGGTTAGTTGAAGTGATGTGGAATGGTAAGGCTAGATAAGAGAAAAATGATGAAATATATGGCATCTGTCTTCAAGTATGTGAAAAGCTATCCCGTGGAAAAGGGATTAAGCTCGGTTTGGGCATGGTGAGGAAACGCTGGAATAATATGTGGAAGTTCAAAAGAAGCCAAGTGCAATTTGATGTCATGAAAAAGTGCCTAACAATGACAGCTGTCCCCAAAAGTCAAACTGGCAGTTTCAAGGCAATAAGTTCCCCCTCACTGGAGGTCTACAGGCAGAGGCTAGCTAACTACTTATTGGCAACAGTATAGTGAATATTCCTTTTCAAGTATGTGTTGTAGTAGGCAACGACCGAGATCCCTTCCAATTCCAAATTATCTGATTCTGTGACTCCTGAAGAGTCTCCAAGAGTCTACATTTTGAACCATGTGTTCTGACATATTTTACTGTCCTGTACTTTGCATTGAAGTCACAATACATACAGTAAATTCATGTTGAATTAATCTGGAGTAACCTGTTACTTGTGCATAGGATTTGCCTACCTCTTCATCTTGCACAACAGATGGTTGCAAATAAACTGCCATCATTGTCAAGGTTCTCTTTTTGCTTAGCTCATCCTGAGCACTGCAAGGCAAAATGACCTAATGTCCTAATATTTTTCGTTCTTTCATGGCTTGCCATAGCCAACAACTTCTTCACTTATAAGCCAATATGTTGGTGATGAGCCTTTCCATATGTACCTGGTCTGGTCCCTTGTTGCAGGGCCCTAGCTTGGAGCATTATTGGTTTGGTAAAACATGCCAAAGCTTGGACCCTGAGGGCAGAGCCTTTGAGTGCCTAGAATTATCTCCTTGCCACAATGAGATACTAGAGAAGGATGCAAAACAGAGTAATTCAATAAAGTCAACATGAACAAACTGTCATTCCATGATACCTACAGTCATCAGATAAAAAGATTAAAGAGGCATAAATCTCCTACAGCCAAATTAGTTACTAGGACAGAAAAGATACACAAGAGTTTGCTTTTATATAGCAGCAGGGGACTATTTCCCTGGTAGGCAGAATGAAGATTATGCTATTTTTACAAACTCATTAGGCAAATGTTACATTATGATAAATTATACACTGAGCATTCTCCAATATAAGGAAAAAGATAATTTACCTACCCACTTTTCCATCTATTTATGGGAATGTTTGGCCACTACAGTAATTCTGTTTGGATATTGTTTTAAATTGGGTTTTGGTGACCAAAGAAAACATTTAATTTAATGTCCCTGAGCACATCAATCAATAAGCATTTATTAAGCTCCAACTATATTGGTACTATGTAAAGTGTTGATCATAAAAATAAAGGCAAAACATAATCCTTACTCTCAAGGAACACATGACCTGCAGATATACTTCCTCTATCTTGACCACACCTTAATTTTACCTTGTCATTACTGGAATCAGGGGCATTTTCAAAAAAATAATCTTGACCCTTAAAAAACACTTTAGATTGATTCATCAGTGAAAGAAGCTGTGAAAAGCAAGAACGGCTTCAGTGATTTGAACCTATGGCCAGTTTGATCTTCCCAAATAAAGCACATCTCTAGGTATAGAACTCTAAACTTGATTGCAGAGTCACCAACAGTGATATTTGCAAGATCATGGGAAATGGGAAAGGTACTATAGAAATGGAGAAGGCCTAATGTTTCAATTCTGACAAAAACAAAAGGGGGGAGTAGAATCTATAAACTATGTCAATGAGCTTAACTTTAATCCTAAGCAAAGTTCTGAAACATATCATCGAAGGGATGGAATGTAATCATCTAAAAAGGAAGAAATGGTTAAAAAAAAAAGAAGTTTGACTTCATAAAGAATAGAAGGTGAGCTCCTTGAAAGCAGAGTCTGTTTCATTTTTTGTATCCCCAGCACGTACTAAAGTAATTTGCACATAGTAGGCACTTACTTAAAATGTTTATTAAATTCGTTCAACTAAACCAACTTCAAGTCATCCCCCTCAATTATTTTTATTTGGGTTGGAAGATGAATAGATATAATAGATGAGGACAACACTACTGGTATAGATTACTGGATTTCAGTGAAGCATTTGACAATGTCTCTCACAATATTCTTATGAAGGAGATAGACAGATGTTAACTAGACAATAACACAATTATGCAAATTTGTAAATGGCTGAACTACTGTCCAAAGTATAATCATTAAGGGAAATATGTCAACTTGGAGAGAGGTCTCCAATGGAATGCTCCAGTGATTTGTCCTTGACCCTGTGTGGTATCAAATTTGAAGATGGTCCCAGACTGGGATAAACAGTGAACAAATTATATGACAGAATCAGCATCCAGAAAGATCTCATTTAGCTACAAGGATAGGTCTGCCAAACACTTCCAAGAGGATTAATGGTCTATTAGTCATTACAAAATTATTGTGAATTATTCCAATCAATCATGCAATTGATTTATTAAACACTAACTATGTGCAGGGTATTATGCAAAGTGCTGAGGATACAAAAGAAGGCAAAAAACAGTTCCTGCCCTGACGGAGATCACAGTCTAGGGGGAAAGATAACATGCAAATAGATATGTCAAAATAATTTATATACATAATAAATAGGAAATAATTAACAGAGGGAAGGTATTAGAAAAGGCTTCCTGTAGAAAGTAGGATTTTAGATGAGACTTAATTGAAGTCAGGGGAGTCAAAAGGTAGAGATGAGAAGGAAGATCATTCAAGGCATGGGAGAAACCCAGAGAAAATGCCCAATCAAAAAATGTCATGTCTTGTTCATGAAAGATCCAGGAGGCCAGTGTTACTAGATGAAAGAGTACATGTTGGGGAACAAGGTACATTGGAGAGCTAAGAGGTAAGCTAGATGACCCTTCAGGGTTTGAATGCCAAACAGGATTTTGTATATGGTCCTGGAAGTGATAGGGAGACACTGGAGTTTACTGAGCAGGGAGGTGATGTGGTCAGACCTGTATTTTAGAAAAAAAATAATCTTGGTGGCTAAATGGAGGATGGATTGAACTGGGGAGGGACTTGAGAAAAGCAGATAGGCTAGCAGGTTATTGCAATAATCCAGGCATGAAACATCAGACTGGCAACTGTGTCAGTGGAGAGGAGAGGAGAGGTATTTGAGAGATACTGTTCAACTGGATTACTGTTATGTCAACAGTTACAGAAGTTTTGTTAAATTTTGTTTTTTCAACATGGTAATGGAAATTTAGATGGGAGGGAACATAGCAATAATTTTGGAGTACTGAGTACTAAATTTCTTCAGGAGCCTCAGGACAGCTAAGGAGGAGGAAGAGGCAGAGAAAGTAAGGTGGCAGGAAGCCAAACCTTAATTTTGCTTTTTCCAGTGTTTTGTCAGTGGTTGACCTTGAACCCTGATAAGGAGAAGAAAACACTCTTCTTCTTACTCTGTGTCCTCTACCCAACTTCACTCAATGGCCTTTAGCTCTAAAATACCTCGAATTCAGTCTAGAATTAATTACAAGTGAAAACAGGTTTCTGAGAGTTATCCTTTGAAACAGTACGATGCATAGCATGACATATATGGGAAAATGTCTTCTGATTTTTTAAAAAACAGTCTACAGAGAAAAATTTGCACTGCCCATCTTTAAATATGATTCTTATTCATTTCTATTGTGCTACAAAGGATATTCATCTCTTGCTACAGATCTTTGTGAAGGGTTTTACTTTTAAAATTAGTGTACAATAGAAAGAACAAAATAAACATCTTGTATTTGAAGAGTCCTGTATGGACCAGTGAACATTGGAGCCTTTAACTTAATTCCCCTAGATAGCTCTCTTTGAAATCATACATACATTCTACCCAAATTGGGAGCACCTCTGTTGTGTTGTTGCTCAGCAGAAGGGCTGAAAGATTTGGAGTCATTTTAAAGGAAGCAAACATTGGTTGCTTCTGAATATTTCCACCCAGAATAGTTCACTTACAGGTGACCATATGCTTTACCAGCATGCTCTAAACACTTTGTTTGTTTACTATACTTGGTTATTTTTATCCAGTCTGTCTCTTTTCATAAAGGGCGTCAATGTGAATTTACTGATATAACTTTATAAGTATGACCCTAAGGGTGCAGATTTGTCATCTGTCATTCTCAATGTTGAGGGAAAAGCATCAGAAGTAAATGTGAGGAAGTAGCTATCTTTGTACCTATCACTCAGTGTAAATACAGATGTAGTCTCCACATCAGTGTTCAAGAGCTTAAAATGCCCAGGGTGGAAGGCAACTTGAGAAGCCTCTGATCAGAGGCAGGGCTCTTGTGCCCAAAAGAAATAGGTGCTTCCTGTAAACAGTGGGATTCCAACAGCCTAGAGAGTATTTGATTTGCAATAAGAGCAAACAACACATGTTCTAATGCTTTATGTTGGATATTCTCTCAGTGTCTGGGTTTGTAACTAGACACAGCCCCACGTCTGACTCAACTTGACTATATCACCCTGGACAAATATTCCCAGTGTTCCAGGTAACTCTCTAAGATTCCAGTTATAGAAAGAGTGTTTTCCAATCTGGAGTTTCCTAGCCCATCAAATCAAAGATCTAGTTCTTAATCCTGAAAGTCTATAAGCTTTCTATGGAATGTAAAGAGACCTAGAGAAAGAAAAGTTCTCAGAAATGGAGGATTTCTGGGATGACATGGAAAAAAATCACAAAAAATTATCAACAATTTCCTACCTCCTAAGTGTAGGTACACCTCAGGGCACTGTACTGGGTCCCTTTCTCTCCCTATACTATCTCTCAGTGACTTCATCAACTACCTTGGGTTTAATAATCATTTCTGTGCATATGATTCCTATACCTTTATATACCCAGGGACAAGTCTCTTGCCTGACAGGTTCTACTCACAGATCATCTGCATTTCCAACTGGATGGTCCAGAGATATCGCAAACTCAATATCATGGCTCAGCAAGAAGAGCTCTTACACTAGAGTCACAAGATCTGGTTTCAGATCCTACCTCAGACACCTGGCTATCTGTTTGAACCTATACAATCCATTTCACCACTCAGTACTTCAGTTTCCTTTTGTGTAAAATGAGGAGCTAGACTAAGTGGCCATAAAGGGCTCTTCTGGCTCACAATGTATAATCCAATGATACATAATCATATGGCTTTATGTTCAAAACAAAACTCACGATTTTTCTTCCCAAACCCACCCCTCTTTCTAACTTCCCTCGATCTCTTCAGTGCACACCCACATTCTTCTTGTCACTCAGGCTTTTAACTTCCAATTCATTCTCAACTGTTTACTCTTACTTGCTCCCCAGAACTGATCAGTTTCTAAATCTTGTAAATTCTACCTCTACAACATCTCTCTGTATCTGGCCCCTTCTCTCTGCTCCTATACCCACCTCCCTAATTCACGATTTCATCACTACTCATCTGGACTATCACAATAGTGTAGTAATTCATCTCTCTATCTACAGTCTCTTCCCACTCCAATCCATCCTTCACACAGTTGCCAAATTGTATTTCTCCAGCACAAGTCTGATCATGTCATGCCCTGACTTAAGAAAGTTCAGTGTCTCCCAGTGATGTCTGCAGCTAACTCCTCTGCCATTTAAAGCCCTTCAAAATCTGGCTCCACTTAATCTTCCCAGGCTTAATGAACATGACTTTCATTCATGCCATCTACATTTAGGCCAAACAAGTCTACTTGTTGTTCCTCATATCTTATCTTTGTGCCTTTTTATTTGTACTGTTTATTTTCCCTAATTTCCTTTAGTTCTCATCTCAAGAGAGACCAAGTCAAGTATATGGCTTAGCTAGATTCCTCAGAACTGTCAGTATCATCTCCAACCCTCAAGAATAAGTAAGTAAGAACGTATGTATGTATGTATGTATTGTGTATTCATGCATGCATGTATATGTGTTTTGTATTTACTCATCTGTATATGTGATGTCAATAGCAATCAAACACAAGTCCCTAAAAGAAACAAACAAAAAGAACAACACAAGCCCCTGAGGGCAGGAAGGGACTGTTTCACTGTTTGCCTCTATTTCCCCAGGTCCTACTCCAGTGTCTGGCATGTAGTACATGCTTCATAAATGTCAGTGTGTGTGTAGATGTATTTTAAAATTGGGTCAAAATGTGTGAGTGGACTACAATTGGCACTGGTGGGGTAGAGGAGCTACCCCCTCTGAGATCACACATCCATCCAAGTGTCAGAGCAGATGGGGCAGGTTAGCATGAAATGATATATTGTAACAGGGAAGAGCAGCAAGAAAATACAGAGGATCCTGTAGAACTCACTAGAAGCATCTGTCTTCAGTCTGTCACGGGCTATTCAAAGGGAGAGGAGAGCAGGATAGCAGGCCCTGTCTAAAAGATGCTTTCTACTTCCATCCAACAGGGCCTTCCTGCAATAAAAGATTTCCCAATTCTTGCTTATAAATTATTTAGTGTGTTATATAGATTTATGAGAACACTTTTAATGTATAATGCATTGTGAAACTGATTAAACATTTATTTAATTAGATTATAACACAATAATTTAGCAATTCCATTAAAAGGTGGATAAAACAAGACACAGAAAAAACATGAGTACTTTCCTAAGGCTCTGTCTGCCAAAGAGATGTTTCTAAAGTGTGCTTGGGTCTGACCATGTCATTCCCCTACCCAGTAAACTCTAGCACTTTCCTGTTTTCTTCAAGATGACAGGGGAATTCCACAGCTCTACACAACTTGGGTTCTTCCCACCCTCCCAATTTTCTTAGACTTTCCTCCTTTCCACAAACTGTATGATCTAGCCCCACTGGGCTATCTCTAGGTCTCAGACATGACACACCACCTCTCGTGTCTCTGCACTGACCAACCTCCATGCCTGAAATGTTCTCCCTCCATCTTTCAGAATCCCAGGCTCCTGTTAAGACTCAGCTCAAATCCCACTGTCTGAAGAAGGCCTTTCCACCAACAGCCTTCCCCATGTCCAGCAGTACACTGGGAAATGGACTGACATCTCCTGAGAGGGGAGGGTGGAATGTGGAAAAGTATGCGCAATGCACTTTGAATCTTAATCTGCATTATTAACATTTTCTCCATAACTTTCTTAAGTCTAGAGAAAATAAAACAGTAAACCGAAGCCCCAATTGGTAGCAGCTGCCAATTTCTGAAGTATAAATGCTCACACTGAAAATTTATCAATTGGCTCTCTTGTACCAGTAAATAATTAGCCTATTACTCTGGAACCTCTAGTTCTTTCAAGTAAACCAGCAAGCAGCCCAAACTCAGACATGGTGAGGTTCCAGAGTAATAGGCTACCCTAAGTCTGTGAATGCTTGTAAGAAAAAGTCTTAAAAAATCTATCATGTAGTCAGTTATATACGCATCTACACAACTGTTCCCAGATGACGCTATCTGACTCATAATCAAGAGGGAATCAAATGACTAAACTCACTCATCTTGCTATTGAGTGAGACAGAGGTTCTGGAGCTCTCCCAAGCCAATAAGAACTTGCTCATTTGGAAAGATTCGCACATGTTTTCCCTAAGGCATCAGAAGCCCTACACTAACCATTAGAAGCCACTGTAAATTCAACAAACATAAAAAGTAACAGAAATAATTAAACACTCAGACCAGATGTTATCGTTAGAAAAACAAAAAGAAAAGTGTTCTGTCATTTATGTTTTCAAAGGTGAAAATAACTTTCACGTACCAACGGAAGTATAAATTTCAAGCAGGAAGGTACCTTAGAGGTCATCTAGTTCAAACTTTCACTTTATAGATGGGGAAACTGAGGCTCAAGGAAGGGCAGTTACTTGCCAAAGGCCACGAACAAACATGTGAAATACCTATGAAAGTTGGGAATAAAGCCAGCACTCTCACTACTACCTGATGCTCTTCTCTATAGCCTGCACTATTCATGGGAACTTCAGCCCTCCTCTTTCCCATGGAAGCCAATCACCAAATTTCTTAAATGAAAGTAAAATTTCCTTGTGGGGGGCATGTACTATGTGTGTGTGTGTGTGTGTGTGTGTGTGTGTGTGTGTGTGTTATATGTATGTATGTGTGTATTATGTATGTGTGTATGTATTATGTAGGTATGTATATATGTATAGGTGTATGGTTTTAATGCCACTTCTTTTTTTGCCACTGCAAATCACCCAAGAAAACTGATACAGAAACCTCAATATTTTTTACTAGAACTAATAATATCCAACTGACTCAAATTTTGCACTTGAAATAATGGCCAATGAAACTGAATTAGGTCTTCTGTATTTCAGATGACTCCATTTAATAACAATTAGCATGTATCGACTGCTTTAAGGTGTGCAAAGCACTTTATATATGTTAACTTATTTGATCCCCACAACGACTGTGTTAAATAGGTACTATTTTTACTATGTCCATTTGACAGATGATGAAACTTTTCAGTGACTTGCTGAGGGTAAGACAGCTAGTGACTGAGTCAGAATTTGAACTCAGGTTATCCTGACTCCATATCCTATACCCTATCTACTCTCACCTAGCTGCCCAAATTAATTTCTTCCTAAATGGAAGATATTGTAGTTATTTTTAACATTTCACTATTTTATCAAGGCTGCCCCTGGATCACTGCCTTGTTGTGGTGGAGGGGTTTGCATGGCTCAATGAAACTATAAATGCAATGTAGACAGGTCATAGTAGAGAGTGGACAGCAAAATGGCTGTCTGAGGAGACTTTAAAAATAGCTGAGGAGAGAAGGAAAGGGAAAGGAGAAAGGGAAAGAAATACCCACCTGTGAGATTTAAAATTGGATATCCGAGCATTAAACTCCCCCTTTTAACTTTTCCCTCATATATCTCCCAGACCACTAAGAAAAAGAAGCCTTTGATCTTTAATCAGTGAGGAATTAGTTTTTATTGCTTGGGAATTAATTAGACAACAAAAGGTGATACCAATTAGGGAAATAGGAAAGTAGAAATACAAATGAATAATCTTAGATCTAAGCTTAGTCTATATTCCTTTATAAAACTCACCGAATCCCAAACTGCCCGCTAGTCCGAGAACTAGCACACCCAAAAGCCGAACACAGAACACGTGTGCCATCACGACTAAGTTGAAAAGCCAGAGAGCGTGAACTGCCATTCCTCCCTCAGTTTTAAGCTGGCATGCCGGAAGTTCGTCACCAAAAGGGAAGTCCTTCAAAAGCCGCTTCAGTAGCATGCACTCAACTCTCAAATGATTCAGCTAAAACTTCCTGCTTTTACCACATTCCCCCCTTTATTTCATTTGAAAAATGAATGAGTTTGCTCAATGAAAAAGTCAAAAATAATATCCTATGCTAACTAATAATATATTAATATCAACATAGAAAAAGGGAGAGAGAAAAGTTTTGTCCAGAGGGGCAGTCCCTCATGAACGCAATGCTTTGACGTTGGTCTTGCAGAGGGAGGGCCTCTGCAGAGAGTACATGTTACAGATGGTATATCATAACAGAAGGAGATAACAAAAACAAAACAAAACTGTTCATATAAAGTCTCTGAGTTCTCTTGTCTTCTTGAAGTGGTAAGATGTCATCAGGAGGAAGCTGGATTCTGGTCTGGAAAACTGGACTCTGGACTCTGGTCTGGAAAGCTGCATTCTCTTCTTTAACTGTGTGAATTGCTGGATTTTTTACTAAACCTTAGCATAGCACTGTCAATGATCAAATTAATAAATTTCATTACACACCTGAATGCAGAATTCCAGAAAAAGGCAAGGAAAGATAAGGTTTTCTTAAATGAGCAATGCGAAGAAATAGAAGAAAACAATGGAATGGGGAAAACTAGCGATCTCTTTGAGAAAATTCAAGTTATCAAGGGAAAGTTTCATGCCAAAGTGGGCACAACAAAATACAAAGATGGTAGGGACTTAACAGAAGTAAAAGATATGAAAAAGAGGTGGCAAGAACACATAAAAGACTGATCTTAACATCACTGATAACCATTGTGGTGTTACTGATCTATAACAACATATCCTGGGCAATGTAGTCAAGGGGGACTTAGGAAGTATTGCTAACAGTAAGGCTAGTGGAGGTAATGGAATACTGAGCCATTTCAAATCCTAAAACATGATGCTGTTAAAGTGTCATACGCAATATGGCAGCAAATTTGGAAAACTCAGCAGTGACCACTACATTGGAAAAGTTCAGTTGACATCCCAATTCTAAAGAAGGCCAATGCCAAGGAATATAAAATTACCTAAGAATTGTGCTTGTTTTACATCCCAGAAAAGTTATGCTTAAGGTTCTGCAAGCTAAGCTTTAGCAAAATGTGAACTGAGAATTACCAGAAGAGCAGGTTGGTTTTTGAAGAAGCAGAGGAACTAGAAATGAAATTGCTAATTTTCACTGGATTATGGCAAAAGTAAGGTAGTTCCAGAGAAACATCTGCTTCAGCTTCATTAACTAAATAAAGCCTGTGTGGACCACAACAAAAGGTGGAAAGTCTTTGAAGAGATGGAAGTACCTGATCATATTTCTTGTCTTCTGAGGAAACTGTATGTGGGCCAAGAAGCAAAACAGTTAGAACCAAACATGAAACAATTGGTTGGCTTAAGACTAGAAAAGGAGTACAGCAAGGCTATATATTGTCACCTTATTTATTTAACTTATATGCAAAGTACAACATGTGAAATGCCAGGCTAGACTTATCAAAAGCCAGGTTTCTGGGGAAAATATCAACAATCTAAGATATGCAAATATTACCGCTCTAATGGCAGAATGTGAAAAATTAAGTCTCTTGATGAAAGTGAGAGGG
Source organism: Dromiciops gliroides (assembly GCF_019393635.1). Classification (NCBI taxonomy): domain Eukaryota; kingdom Metazoa; phylum Chordata; class Mammalia; order Microbiotheria; family Microbiotheriidae; genus Dromiciops; species Dromiciops gliroides. Next base: position 42,953,535 of record NC_057867.1, read on the forward strand.
TAAAAATGGGCTTAAAGCTTAATATAAAAAACAGCGATCCTGGCTACTGGTACCATCGCATCATGAGAAACAGAGGGAGAAGAGATGGAAGCAATGTCAAATTTTATATTTTGGGCTCAAAGATCACTGTAGATGCTGACTACAGTCACGAAATTAAAAGACACTTGCCCTCAAAGACTTGACACTTAATAGCTGTGTGACCCTGGGCAAGTCACTTAACCCTAATTGCCTCACCAAAAAAAGACACTTGCTCCTTGGAAGGAAAGCTATGTCAAATCTGAACAGCTTAATAAAAGCAGAAACATCATTTTGCCATCAAAGATCTGTATAGTCAAGGCTATGGTTTCTCCAGTAGCAATATATGGCTGTGAGAGTTGGACTTTGAGGAAAGCTGAGCACTACAGAATTGACTCTCAAACGGTAGCACTAGAGAAAACTTTCAATAGGCCAATGGACAGCAAGGATATAAAATGTCAATCTTTGGGGCAGCTAGATGACACAGTGGATAGAGTACTGGCCCTGGATTCAGGAGGACCTGAGTTCAAATCCGGTCTCAGACACTTAACACTTACTAGCTGTGTGACCCTGGGCAAGTCACTTAACCCCAATTGCCTCATTTAAAATTAAAAAACAAATTTTAAATGTCAATCTTTAAAGAAATCAGTTCAGGCTATTTACTGGAAGGTTAAATACTGAAACTGAAATTTAAATACTTTGACCACATAACAAGAAAACAGAATTCCTTGGGGGAAAAATATGATGTTGGGAAAGATTGAAGGCAAAAGGAAAAAGGGACAGCAGAGAATGAGATGGATACATAGTGTCATGGAAACAACCAACATGGATTTGGAAAGACTTTGAGAGATAGTGGAGGAAGAAAGGCCTGGTGCATTATAGGTCATGGGCCAGAAAGACTTGGATATGATTAAATGGCTCCACAATCACAGTATCATTCTGTTAAGGAACCAGAATGCTATGGAAACAAAGAATTGCAATTCAATCTGATTAATGTAATCTTTTTCTTTATTTGTTGTTGAAAATCTTCTTTTCTTTTTTGTTGTAACAATGCCTGAGTCTACTTCCTCCCTGCCTTTGTAAATTCAATCTAGTGAACAGAGTTGAATCTTTTTTAATGACTGAAACTTTTGTAAATGCCCTTTAAGTCATCATTCTGAAGATTAATGATCTCTGTCTAGGATTATAGATACAAATGTAGAAGGTGGAGCTGAACTGTATATTAAGCTCTGGTAAGGCCTGTGAGTTGATTTTGTGACTAAATCCCTGATATATATGTGTGTGAATACGTATACATATGCATAAATCTAACTGAATACATTTGTACATGCATATGTGTATTTATAGTTTCCTAAAAGGTGAATACAAGTGGGAAAAATCCAGATAATTGAGCATTCTAATTACTTGGGGCCTGCCTTGAGCTTTATTACCTCCAGTAATAACCAATGTTATTATTTGTACATCAGAATATTAGTAAATTAAATCACTTAAGAAGTTCACTACCACCTACTCACCCACCCCACCCCAACTGCCATATATAATACAAAGCACATTTGTTAGTCAACAGTGTTTGTTGAAACATCATTCTCTAGAAATCACTATACTAAACATTATAAAACAAGGAAAATTCAAGGAAAAAAATGGAAGTTGTTTCTTTCCTGGAGGTTTCACAGTGCACCAAGGAAATGAGGAAGCTACACATGAAGAAACAAAATCAAACCGGATAAAATTAGATAGATAGATAGATAGACAGACAGACAGACATAGATGAATAGAGAGCTAGACACAGAGGCAAATGAATAGATAGATATAGATGAACAGAGAGATAGACAGATGAATAGAGATATGGATATTTATGTGCATGTATATAAATAAATGCTCATGCACAAATATAGATAACCTTATTTCAATGCTTCCTATGTGGGTCTATCCTCCACTAAAGGTTTGTATACATATGCACAATATTATTGTTATTCAACCATTTCAGTCATGTCTGACTCTTTGTGACCCTATTTGGAGTTTTCCTTGGCAAAGATACTGGAGTGGTTTGCTATTTCCTTCTCTAGTTTGTTTTAGACATGAGAAAACTGAGGAAAACTTGCCCGGGGTCACAGGGCTAATAAGTATCTGAGGCTAGATTTCAACTCAGGTCCTCCTACTTCAGGCTAGGCACTCTATCCCCTGTGCCACCTAGCTGTCCCCATGATAGTTGTTATTATTATTGTTGAGTTGTTTCAGTTGTGTCTGACTCTTTGTGACCCCATTTGGGGTTTTCTTGGCAATGATACTGGAGTAGTTTGCCATTTCCTTCTCCTGCCCATTTAACAGATGAGGAAGTAAGGCAAACAGGGTTAAGCGACTTGCCTGGGGTCATCCAGCTAGTAAGTGTCTGAGTCCAGATTTGAACTCATGAAGATGAGCCTTCCTGATTCCAAGCCCAGTGTTCAATGCACTACTCCACCTAACCGCCTATATATGTACAATACATATACAGAAAAGAGGGGAGGGGAAAGGAAGAGAAGAGAAGAATCATTTAACTTCTTTGATCCTCAAATAACTTTTTAAGGCTATAAGTTATAAATGTAATGGGACTTGAATGGGTTGAAAGTCTTCCCAAATTAACAAAATTGTAGGGCTACAGTGTAGGGAAGTATATGAAGAGTGTGTGTGTATGGAATTAATATATAGTATATATTAATATATCATGTGATTATATATATATATATATATATATATATATATATATATATACTCTTCATATACATTGCTACACTGTATCCCTACAATTAGCCCTACAATAGACTGTACAAATAGCCCTTCTCTCTCACACACACACACACACTTATATGATTAGGTACACATATATGTATATGTGTATACATGTACATGTGTATGTGTTTATATGCTATCATTGGCTAGTGGATCTAATGGAATAAGGAAGACTTAGGCTCTCCTTCTGACACTTAGTTACTATGTGACCATGGGCAAAGCACTTAACCACTCATGGCTCCAGGCACAACTTTAAGATAAGTTACAGAAGAATTAATGAGCTTTGCTCATAGACAGTTTCCACACAGACTTCCCTCCACTAATGAAATCACAAATAGTATGGGCATATACACACATTTTAGATATGTGTATATATGTATACACACCCATGTGTATATGTGTAGCTATGTATGTATACACAGACATAGGAAAAAGGTGATAGAGGACAGAGAGAAGGAGAGGGGCAATCCCCCGACCCCTGGCATGGATGCCATGTTAAAAGTAGTTTGGGTGAAGCAGAAATGGTTCCCTAAATTAGGAGACATGTGTGGAAGGAGAGGCAGAATGTGGAGCAGGCTAGAGGACCAGTAAGTGAGTAGACTAGGCTGGAGTGCTGTTACTGGTAGATTAATTACAAGAACAGAGGCCCTAGAGTGGGGAGGGGGTGGCAGTTTCAGATGGGTTATGATCTGTGTGGGTGCAGGAAATTGATTAAATAACAGGAACTAGAGGGGGGCAACTGTGGGATTTAAGGATGGGAAAATGAAATGATTAAAATAATATGTAGCAGAGATTAAGGGGAGAAGCTGGGGGCAGGTAAACTAACATTTTATATGGCTTTTTCTACTCAGAAGATCTTAAAAATAGTCTACAGTTTCACTGTGCTGTAATTAAAAGATCTCAAAGAGAAAATGAATTTTTCAAAAGCTGTTGAAGGTCTATATTATATTGCAAATACATGAAATCCAAGTAAAGTGAAATGTGATTTGTATTATACACAATCACCTCTTATATGTGATTCTACTTGAAAAACTGACAACTTTAAAGTATTTATCCGATATTATATCCCAAAATGAGTCTTCACTGGCTCCCATTGATTCAATTCTCATCTTGATACAGATGAGTTCCAGATCTATATATCTAGTCCTAGTAACTCCCCTGAGTTCTAGTCCCACATCTCCAACTGCCTATTGAAAATTTCAAAATATATGTCCTATAGGAATTACAAACTCAACATGTCCAAAACTGAACTCATTATCTTTTTGTTGTTGTTGTTGTTGAAGTAATGGGGTTAAGTGACTTGCCCAGGGTCATATCACACAGCTAGTTAAGTGTCTGAGGTTGGATCTGAACTCAGGTCTTCCTGACTCCAAGGCTAGTGCTCCATCCACTGTGCCACCTAGCTGCCCCTGAACTCATTATCTTTTATCCTAAAATCTTACAAAACCCTATTTTTGTCAAAGGCACCACCATCTTTACAGTCATCTAGCCACAATGTTGGTGTCCATATCAACTCATCAATCACACCCAAGATATTCAATCAGTTACCAAATCTTCATTTTTGTTTCTACCTACACAATATCTTTCACATCCATATATTTCTCTCCATGCACAAAGCCACCTCCTTAGTTCAGGCACTCATTACCTCTCACCTAGATTATTGCAATAACCTTCCCATTGAACTCCTTGCCTTACATCAGTCCTCTATCTAATCTATCTTCCATATGGAAAAAAGTGAATTTCCTAAAGTGTTGACATGATGGGATCACCTTTCATTAAATGTCAAAGATCATTTATTACCCCTAGGGTCAAATATATACTTCTCTGTCATCTAAAGCTCTTCCCAACTTGGTCCCATCCTATCTTTAGAGCTATATTACACATTACTCACCTTCATTCACTCTGTGGTTTAATTATATTGACCTTAATGATTTTCATCTCTCACAACCCTCTATCTACCATTTTCATGTCTTTATACTAGGATCCTTCATGCCTAAGATCCTTTTTATTCTCACCTCCATATCTTGTAATACATGATTTGCTTTAAGACTCTGCTTCTGTATGTAAGGGATTTTTCTGCCCCCTTGCCATTCCTGGTTGATAGTACATCTTCTCTAAGGTTATATGGAATTTGCTTTGCATACATTTGTTCTGTACATACATACATAAGCACACACATGCCTCAATAAGAATTTTTTTTTTCTTTTGTGGGGCAATGAGGGTTAAGTGACTTGTTCAGGGTCACATAGCTAGCAAGTGTCACGTGTTTGAGGCCAGATTTGAACTCAGGTCCTCCTCAATCTAGGGCAGGTGCTTTATACATTGTGCCACCTAGCTTCCCCCATCAATAAGAATCTAAGATCCTTGAGGACCATGACTTTTTTGGCATTTATTTTTATATTCCCAGAACCTAGAACAGTGACTGGCATATATTAGATATTTAATAGATGATTGTTGATTAATTTTCATTTTCATCACATTCATTAAATATTCTAGGGATCTTGTTTCTTAGTGTTTTTCTAGGTTGTGTACCTATCTTCAAGTGACTAGAAGGTTAAAAAAGCACCATGATCTCACCTATGTGGATACTTTTTGCCTGTGCATAGCTCTTCTATATCTTCTTATCCTGGGTCATTCCTGTCCATGTCCTCCCATAAATCTTCTAGAGAATATCTCTAAATGAAAAGTTTTAGGGCCCTTCCTTTTGGTCTTGTTATTTTCTGCATGTCAGAGCAACGTTCAGATTGTCCAAAAGTTATGCTTTCCTTAATTATATATACACACACATACATGTATACATGCATATATTGCTGTATATACACAGATACATATACAAATATGCTCACTTGGGTATACATATATATATCTGAGCTATACATACAAACATACATATATATGACAGGTAGATTGATAGATAGACATACATGTAGAAAAAGAGATGGAACAAACCAACAGAACTGCTAGATAGACATTTGGTATCTTTGCTCCCAAAAGGAGGGGGTATGATTTGGACTTAAAGGACCCTGGGTTTGACCAGCTAATACATTCACTAGCTAATAGTGTCACCATGGGCAAGTAAATAACTTCCTTTATGTAGACTTCAGTGTCATTTATAAAACAATGTGGTTGGATTAGATAATTTCTAAGGTCCCTTCCAGTTGTAAATCTATGAATTTTGGATTCTCTGAAATAATCTGCATATAAATTTAAAAACATTTAGCAAAATGCAAAATTTCCAGTCTATTTTCTCCTACAGATCAGGTTTCATCTAAACATACTACTAAATGGAGTGATATATTCCACAGTTTAAGCAGGAGTCATTTTGTGTTTGGGTAGAAAATCTAAACCAGTGTAATATGTGAAAATGATCCAAAGAAGAATTGATAGTTTTTCATAGAAAACAGATTTTACTTGGTAAAGTCTCTTTTCAAGTTCTAGATCCCTTCCTTCTGTGTCACAAAAGAATTAAAGACACAATGATCATTTTATGGTAGGTAATTCTAAACCCAAAGTTTACAAATATGAATGCAGCAGCAGAATTTGGCAGGCACCAGGATGTCACACATAGACAGTATTGCATGATACCTTTAGTTTGGTTTGGCTTGCATAAAGAAGGGGGGAAAGACAGATTATTAGAAGACGGAACTTCCCTAGCACCATTTGTACATAATTCTTTGACCATATCCATATTTCTAGCATAGGCATTCATAGAGTATAGGCCAAGTATGCCAGAAGGGGATAAGCATTACAATTGCACTTTTTTGGGAGAAGAAGTAAAAGGGACAAAGGTAATGCTTACTCCAGCGTGTGCCATAATACCTGGGTACACCTAGCCATGTTCTATGTACACATGTGCTTTCCCACATGATCTATAAACCTACAAGGAAACTAAAAATCTAGAGATATGCTATGCATTCTGGGAGTTATCTGGCTGTGGAATAAAGAGGTACACCTTTCAATTTTGCAGTTATAATCAAATCCCTTAGTTCTTAAATGTGTCTAGGTTAAGTAAAATAATCAAGATGGTTATGAAAAATGTATATGGGAGCTAAACTCTTGACTTTTTGCTTTTCCTAATAATTAGCCCTGAGGCCAGGGTCACATACCTGACTTCATATGAACCAGTTAGCTCCATTCTATTTCACACCTAAAGGTATAGACTGAAGCTCTAACCTAACTCCAACAGCAACAATGAGAGAATATGGATAAATCAGTATCAAACCATCTCCCATCCCCACGATAAAGAAAAAAAACAAAAACATTTCAAGCACAAGGCCTGATGGTGTTGGGTCAGAAGAAGCAACAGAGTCAGTTATTTTCATATTTCAAAAGTAACACAATACAGATGAATTGGTAGAATATCGTGTTCTGGGAGATAGGAAAATCCCAAACTTGGTAATGAGGAACTCAGATTAACTGGCCTTCTGTTGACACAGTCATGAGATGTTTCATGCAAGTAGATGTTTTTTGTTTTTGTTTTTTAACTTACTGATGTAGGGTAGAGCGGAAAGTGAAAATTACAGGGTAGTGTAAAGAATTAATTGTTATTTGAGGTTTTTATGCCTCGGTGGGCAGTGGCCTGGGGCTCCGCAAACCGCACAGTGCTCTACCCACTGGTTGTAGCCGTTGCCAGGGCTCTGGCACCTCACGTCATCACCACTCGCCAACGCCTACATGGGCCTGACAAAATTATAATGATTGGAAGCCTAGTGAGGGCAGTCATGTGACTGTCAGAGCAGCCATCCCATTGGCTGGGGCTGTGTGAGGTGTTTTCTAGATTTGGGGAAGGAGAATTGGGCATTCTAGGTGGAAGCTGGAAAGCGACAGGCATTCTGCTGCATATTTTCAGCTGATTCCTGGACGGTGGTATTTTTTCAGGTATTATAATTTCCCTTTCCCCATTTTATTTCATTTTCCTTGATCCTGCTGATCCTTTTTGTGTTTTTTTTAAGTTCATTCTTGTTAAAATAAATCTTGTTCTGTTTTGAGGGAGGCTGCAGGTCTCCTTCCTTGCCCCAATATTGCAGTGAGCTGCTTAGCTAGCACTCCCCAATTAAAAATTGGTCCCTACAGTAGCAAAAGTGGTTAGGAAACAACACATATTTGTGGAGTCAAAAAAATCTAACTGATATTTTATTCAAAACTATTTCTAGGGCTCAACTAAGGGCTTGATTAAGGGACTCATCCATCCTTTTATGAGCAGATCAAACGTGACAATGACGAAAGTTCTGGGCACCACATTTTAGAAAAAACTGGAGAGTACTGAGAAAAGGGCAACTAGGATGGCAAAGGGTTCTGCGCTGATGGTACAATGATCATTTGAAAGAACAAGAAGTGTTAAGTGGGGAGAAGAGAAAAAGTGTGGGGGAATGGGGGAAGTGCTGTGGAGGAATGGTAGGTGGCCTTTAGAATCTGAAGGGTTATCTCATGAAAGAGGAATTATACTTTTTCTACTTGTCCTAAGAAGAGAGAAGTAGGAACAGCTGCTAGGCACTGCAAAAAGATAGATTTCAGGTCAATATGCGGGAAAATGGGAAACTGAACTAAGCTTCAAACATAAAACACAAAAGACATTGACACCATTGAATTCAAAGTAGCTAAAGACACCTATCTCCTGAAAAGAAGTGGTATTAAGTGAGATTGGGAGAGACATTTTGTAACAAGGTCAAGAGAAATGCCATATGTATCCAAACATGTTTTCCTCTGCACTTCATGCTTGTTTTTAGTAGATGAGCAACGTTTACTAACGTTGCCAGTATAGGTCAATTATTTACTTAAATGCATAAAAATCCTAACAGTAGAAAAAATCCTGAAGAACAACAATTAAGTAGATGGGATTTTCCATAGAAAACATGGTAGCAAGCTGACAATTCTGTGCCTTGGGAAAGTAATTTGTCTTCTAAATCTCTCCAGTATCCTTGATCTATTTCATGCCAATATTGGTAGCATTACATGATAGTACAACATGTTGTTGAACTTTGTCTTTTTCTACATCATTTCATTAGTCACAGAAGCTCCCAGGGTTTAAATAAGTCATTCCCATGCATCTGTCTTTTCCCTCCTCCCCCTTTAAAAATCCATTATGTTTGGAAAATCTTTGGTTTTCCCATGAAGCCTTTTTTATAAAGCTGGATAGTGAAACTACTTTATTGTTGCCATTGATGATGTATCTTTTCTATTTCATTAAAAATTAAATAAAGACCCAAGGGGTCGAAGGAAAATGGATTTTCCATTTTTTTTTCTTTTTGCTCCTGAGAATGATTTATGAAGTACAAGTACATTCATAAACTGAGATACCATGCCCCAGAGAAAATAAACTAGATATTATTCCATTGTTCAGGGTCTGTGTTAGGAAATGGTCTCAACGAAATTTACATGGTGATTTTAAGTCATTTTTAACTGCATCATGTCAGTCTAGATGATGAGAAATGGGAAAGAGCAATCGTCCATTTTTCATCCCAATCAAAAACCTTCCCAAGTCGTTTAAAATCAGATGTCTATTTTACATGGTGCAATCACAAATGCAATTGCTACCACTGAGTACAGTTCATTACGGGGGACATATTCAATGGAACAACACTCTTCCTGCTGTATTTTCCTGCAACTTGAACTATTCATTCAACTTCTGTTTTCACAATATGACACAGACAATAGTGGTATTATAGAAGTGGAGCTGTTGTTCAATCAGGAGTCGCTCTTGGAAAACTAAAACATCAGCGCTGATGGTGTTTCAAAATCTTCAAGTATATATTTGATAAGGCCATATTCCTTATCATACTTTCATGTTCCTTCCATCGGACCTAGTGTCCTGAAGCTCAAAGTAATGCCAGTGAACTCCTTTCATATACCCCAGAAGTAATTGCAGGTTGTCTGAAATTATAAATTACACAAGAATTTTCAAACATATATCTTCTTCTGATCTCCCTGTTTCTATAAGAAGCACTGTCATTCACTGAGTCACCCAGGCTCAAAATCAGAGAGCTCGTGGCCGTCTAAGAAGCTTTCCTACATTTATTCTCTATCACTTATCCCCAATCCATCCTCCACATGATTGCCATATTAACCTTCCTTCATCCTGACTTAAATACCCTATGTCAACTGTAACCTCACCCTAAAATATCTCACCGTATCCCTATGCAGGTACCTTCCCTCCCCCATTGCTTTCCAGATACTTTCTGTGTGTTGTTTTCTCCCAGAAAATCATAAACTCCTTAAGGAAAGAAACTCTCTTTTTGCTTGTATTTGTTTCTCTGGCATTTATCATAGTTCCTAGAACACAGAAAAATGCTTAATAACTGTAAATTGCCTTGCCTCAAGCACAGATCTGTACATGACAATTGTTCTGCTCAAAATCCTTCATTGGCTCTATCTTGCCTACCAAATCAAGTTCAAACTCCTAAGCTTGACAAACTCAAAGCTTACACAACCTGGATTCTGAGCTCACACTACTCTCCTTTGTCTATTACTCTGTAGTCAAACTGTACTACTCAGCATCACTTATACATGTCCTAGGAATTTCTGGCTCAAGAGATGTTCTCTGCCATCTCATCTCCTCATCCTCTAGCCAAACCATCTTCATCTCTTTTCTTATTCAGTTTCACTATTGCTTCCTCTATGAATTAGTAAACCCCAAATCATAGTAGAGCACATCACGTAGCCTAGACTTGGGGTCACAAAAAAGTGGGCAAAATTGGCTTCTGATACAACTTATATGACCATGGAAAAGATGCTCAACATATCTGAGGCCTAGCTGCCTTTTATGAAAATGGGCAGAATAATGCCTATATAGTACTTGCCAAAGAGGATTACTGTGAGGCTTAAGAAGAGAATTTCTATAAAGGGTTTTGCAAACTTTAAAGTTTTCTATATGCACCCTTTAATAGTATCATCATCTGTCCCTCACTTGACCCCACATAGTCCTTGTTGCTTCTCTTCTGCTCTTGTCATATTCTCTTAAACATTTTTAGCATTGAGCACTTACTGCATACTTGTAGAGACATAGTATTTTCCCTGTTAGATTGCAAGCTCCATGAATATTGGTTTTAATCAGGTACCTACACCAGGGTCTACCTCCATGCCATGTACAGAGAAGATCTTTGAAAAATCACTGTTGAGTGAACGAAGTTTTGGGGTCTTTTGAAAAGAACACGGACTATAAATCTTCATTCTAGCTAAAAGAGTCATATGATAATGATGACGAGGAAGATAGCACATACTTCTAATGAATTGTAAGGTTTACAAAATGTCTTCCCAACAAGAATCATATGCATAGTAGGTTATATGAATATTATTTTCCCTATTTCACAGATGAAAACACAAAGGTTCAAAGAGTTTAAAAGCCTTTCAAAGTCACAGACTATGAGGGGCAGCTAGGTGGCACAGTGGATAAGGTGCCAGCCCTGGATTCAGGAGGACCTGAGTTCAAATCTGGCCTCAGACACTTAACACTTACTATAGCTGTGCGACCCAGGGCAAGTCACTTAACCCTCATTGCCCCACAAAAAACCAAACCAAACCAAACAAAAATCACAGAATATGAGCTAGAAGGGACTTCAGTAGGCATTACCTCTATAATATTCAAATCAAATAGTCCTCCTGCCTCTGCTTGGAGACAATTACTGATGGAAAAAGCAAAACCTACTGAGACAGCCTGCTCCACTTCAGACAGTTCTGAAGGTTGATTAATTTTTCCTTTTATCAAATCAAAATTTGAGTCTCTGAACATCTTCTCAATTGATCCATTTTTTGGCCAATCAGAAGAAGTCTAATGCCACTTTGAAAAACCACAGAATGGCATGTAGGAAGGAACTTCACTGGCCATCTAGCCCAAGCCAGACCCAAAAAGGAATCCTCACTATGACACATCAGACAAACTGTCTTTCAGCTTCTCCTTGGAGATCCCCAAAGAAGGGGAACTCACCCTCTCCTGAGATAGCACATCCAACTCTTGGAGAGCTCTTATTTGGGAGGAAATGTTTCCTGTCATTAAAGTGAAACTCACTTTTTCACAATATCTACCAAGTAGTTCTAATTCTTCTATGTGAGAATCCTTGAAATAGCTACATTTACCCCTTCATTATTCTTTTGTGCTCTGGGCTAAGCATTTCTAATTCTTTCAACTGACCTTTCTGTAACATAGCCTCCAATTTCTTTACCATCCTAATCTCTCTTCTCTGGATATACTTAAGATTATCAATCTCCTCCCTAAAACATAGCACACAGAATTGAATACAGTGCCCCATATCTGATCAGTGTGGCTGGACTTTGATCTCCCCTGAATCTCTCATCATATAAACTCAAATAATACTCCCCCATCTAAGGAACCGGACAGAGGAGACTTCCCTTTGGACCCAGAGTTTTCCTCTTTATTAATTTCTAAATTCATTGTTCTCTAAACCCCAACTCAAATGTCACTTCCTCCATAAAAGCCTACCCTTATCCCACTGGTCTGGAACAATCCAGATAATCAATCAGTCATAAGTAGTTATTAAGCTCTTACTGTGTAATAATAGCTAGCATTTATATAGTGCCTTGAGGTTTGCAAAGCATTTTACGATATTATCTCATTTTGTCCTCATAATTACCCAGAGAGATAGGTACTATTATTATCCCCATTTTTCAAAAGAGGAAACTAAGCTAGACAGAGGTTAAGTTACTTGCCTAGAGTCACACAACTCTTAAGTGGCTCAGGCCAGATTTGAACTCAAATCTTCCTGACTCCCAGTCTAGTTCTCTATGTACTGGACCACCAAGCTGACTCTATGAGGTAGGCACTGTAGGAATGATGGAGACACAAATACAAAAGCAAAGACAGAGCTTGTCCACAATGAGCTTACAATTGTTGAAGGAGACATGCAAATAACTAGAGAAAGAGAGAGACAGAGAGAACAAGAGAACGAGAGAGTGAGTGAGCTTGTCTCTATATATACATATGCATTCATGTACATATATATGTGCATGAACATATATGCATATGCACACTTGCTTATGTGTATGTGTCTATGCATGGACATTCATGTGCATAAACAAGATACACATGAGCATAGAGAAGCACATGTATATGGGTATATGTGTACACATGCATGCCATATGTATGCTTGCATGCATGTACAGTGAAATAGGTAGAGGGACCATAAAGACTTGCTGCAAAAGGCAAGACAAGCAGAGTCTTGAAGGAAGTGAGAGAACCCATGAAGCAGGGGTAAAGGGCAGGGAATTCTAGCCACAAGGGCCAGCAAGTGCAAAGGTAGGGAACTATCTCTCACATACCTTATGCGGGCTTTTAAAAAATATTTCCAAAAATTCTCAATTGAAACGTATAGAAGACCAAAAACATGCCAAGAACCAAGAGAAAGACTGACTGGATAAGAATGCAACTGGATTTTATTGACAACTAGGTTTAAATCTGGGGCTACATGGGACACTGCAGTGAATATAGTTCTGGGCCTAGAGTCAAGAAGACTCTTCCTGAGTTCAAATCTGACCTCAGATACTTGCTAGCTGTGTGAAGCTGGGTAAGTCACTTAACCCTATTTGTATCAGTTTACTCATCTGTCCAATGAGCTGAAGAAGGAAATGGCACCCCACTTCAGTATCCTTTCTAAGAAAAATCCAAACAGGGTCACGAAGAGTTGGACACAACTGAAAAAAAAAAGAACTAAACAACAATAACAGATTTAAATCTATGATGAGACAAATATAACTAATTACTATCTACAAATTTGTAAATGACATTTTACAATCTCTATCCCACCTCCCACATTTAATCAGTGATTTTATTGTTGTTGTTTGGGTTTTTTTTTTTGGTGAGGCAAAATGGGGGTTAAGTGACTTGCCCAGGGTCACACAGCTAGTAAGTGTCAATTGTCTGAGGCTGGATTTGAACTCAGGTCCTCCTGAATCCAGGGCTGGTGCTCTATCCACTGTGCCACCTAGCTGCCCCTAATCAGTGATTTTAACAGTGAAGAGAGATTATAACCAAAGCTGAGTTGATTTACTTATCATGCTAAAATCAATATCCATGTTTCCTGCCATTTTGATACCACAGATATTTTTTTTTCTAAAGACTCCTCATTCATCCTCTAGAGATGAGCTCCTTATCTACCCTAACTCTTTTGTGCCCATTACCTGTGAAGTACATGGGAGCAGACCTAGTCAGTTATTAGTAAAGCTACCGTAAATCAGGCATCTATTTCATACAACACATTTACTCTTTTAAGATCTGTCCTTTCTTTGTCCATTCATGAAAATGAACCAGGAAGCTGAATAAGCACTCTGATCATCAGAAAAACTTGTCAACACTTAATGAAGTATTTTAAAATGCAGTGATCGGTACCCTGATCTTACCCACATTTTATCCCAGCCTTTCCTTTGGCTACAGGATAAGACTCCAGAATGTTAGAGTTGGAAGAGCCCTTTGAGATCATGCAATCAAACCTCATTTTACATAGGGGGAAACTGAAGCCCAGAACTGAATAAGTGACTTATCCAAAATCACTCAGCTAGCAAAGAAGTCAGTATTCCAGCAAAGGTCAACTCACTCCCAACCGGATATTCTTTCCAGCAATAGCCAAACATTAACTGAATTAACATTTGTCAACTGCCTTTGGGGCATATGGACAGTCTAAGAGGTTTGATGAAGTGGGCTACACAGCTTTGTTCCAGCTGCTACCTCATTACTCTTGCCTTTCCACATTCTTTCTGTAAAGGAAGAACAAATGCTCAAATTGATTTCAGTCTCCCCATCCCCCCCCTTTCCCCTGCCCAATCAACCTCCAGAGAGGAAAAGTACCCATTGGAGCAGAGGTATAATTGACTGTAAAGGTTCTGAGAGGTAATCACTTCACCTCCCTGCTTTCCCTTCACAATTTAAAACAAATCCATACAATGTACAATACAGACCTTGCACCCTGACAGTTGACATTTACAGGGCCAGAACTAATTGCTGCCTGAACAGCAACTCAAAAATATTTATGTATAAATGAAGCAAATAGTTGGTACATAGCCTTCAGATTACATTGTTGGTTGGTGTTAGAAAAATGTTTTTATGTTCTTCTCAAAAATGACAATCATCATTCCCTCTCCAACAACTGGGCCAGCAAAGGGGGTGGGGATCGAACATAGACTGTGGGCAACTGTGGGGCTTCACCATTATTTTGACTTGTGCTTTTCATTTTGAGAATAGGCAAGTTACCCACAGAGAGTCGTAAAGTTACACAAAGAAGATTCAAGTTTTTAATAAGGAGTCACCTTGAACTCCTTATGCTGAAGGAAATCTATATCAGAAAATAATATGTATTTTTTACACACGCATGCAGACACACAAAGACGAAAATATCAATAAAGTGCCATACTAATAAAAAACAAATTTCCATTGAAGATGACACTCTGGCCACTACTTATAAGAATGGATCATCACCCTATCAACAGACTGGCTGCAAGTGAAGGCCAAGTATCTGTCTCTATCTAATGGTCTAGAGGCAGAAGGCTTTGACCTTGCTGTGACTCCCAACGATCTCAATGCTAATCACAGCACATGATCCTTCTCACAGTTAGAAGTTTCTTCTTCAGCTTTCTTTAGCAATATCATGTTGCTTCAGACAGTTAGGACCAAAACATGCAGCTGAAAAGGGGGACAATACAGTCACTCAAATGTCTGTATTGTCTACACTGTGTTGTTCTGGTGTTTTCTTCTCCTGTTCGATTTACTGATTAATTGAAATTAACCAGTTAATTTGCCGAGGTGTAGCTGTGATCATGGAAAACTATGTAAAATTCATAGCAGGAAGTAACAAATTTATAAATTTATGGATGATGTATTTGTTTACCTTCTTGTCCCCAAGTCTAATGGTTTATTTAACAACTGTCAAGCCAGGGCTCCTGCCATGATTTTAACCCTTAGTAAATGAAAAAAAAAATTGGTTCTCACAAAATTTTGCATTTAACAAAATGAAACCAAGTTCAGCAACTATGCTTCAACCAAGTTCAACACCTATATTTCTAAGTACTAAGATATTCAAATAACACAATATTAATCCTGAGGATGAAAAACTAAACAGAAATGTAATTCACATATTTGGTGATTGTTCTTTCCTCCCTGATAGCACAGCTACAATTTCTGACTCAACATATCAGCTGAGGGCTTCAATAGATACTTTCATCTCTGTCATCCTGCAACTTATTGCCCTGATGGATTATATTTTGTGTCCAAGGTTGATCTTGAGTGATGTGGGAACTTAACTAACATCTTCATTCTAGGATATTATAGAATATTAAATTTAGAGTTAGAAGTTCCCTTAATGGCCATCCAGTTTAAACCTCTTGTTTTACTGAGGAGGAAACTAATACCTGAAAAAAGTACCTCATAATGAGAGGTATGGGGGAAAAAAAGATACATCTAATGATTTAGAATGTGTCGATAGGGAAGAAGATAAATCCCAGATAGAGTAAGTCTAAATCTCTCATACTAGAGTAGGCTTAAGAAGCCTACTAGAAAGCCTGGGACAGTGTAGCCTATAAACAGTGCCCTACTTTAAGGAGCTAAAAGTCAAGTAAAAGAAAGGCAAGATGAGCAGACAGAGAAAGGTGAGGATCATATAAAGTTTCTTTAGTGACAAGGAAGATCGAGGTTTTCCCTCAGAAGAGGATAGCAACATCAGGGCTCCTACATCCAAAGCTTCCAAGAAAAATATGAATTGGTCTCAGGCCATAGAGGCACTCAAAAAGGGAGGGAGGGAGAAAAATTTGGAACTCTAAATCTTCTGAAAATGAATGTTGAAAAATACCTTTACATGTAACTGGAAAAAATAAAATAAATGTTTGTTACAAAAAAAGAAGAATCCTACTAGACTCCTGAAAAGCCAAACAACACCTTTTGCATAGTTAGGTAACTGATAATTATTCACTGAATGCTGCTGACAAAATCATAGCAGACACTGAAGTCACGTGAATCCTTCTGGGAAAAGGGAAAACATTAAAGAATTATCATCTAATGAAAATCACCTTCAATGGAATTCTTGCAGATAACCTGAGGCTATGTCTCTACAACCTGAGTAAAAGCCAGTCCTTTCTACTACAGTACAAAGAAGCAGTTGTGGTGTAGGGGAAAGCACACTTGGCCTGAAGTCAGAGTTGAGGCTAGTGCTGAATTCTTTTAGCCTTGGATCTGTCAAGTATTTAAAGCTGTCAGGCCCTGTTCTATCTGCTGGAGATATATCTCTCTGGCCTAATGTTTGCTTAGCTTGGAATCCTGAACGACAGAGTCCCACACCTTTCTCTAACTCTGGCCTTTGCGTTTTTTCATCTTGATTTAGCAAACATGACCCTGTTCTCTTGAAAATCCAATTCTGGTCATCTGTGAGCATAGGATTGTAAAACATTAGCTCTGGAAGGAACCTTAGAGGTCATTTAATCTACCCTCCTTCCCATTTCACAGATGAGAAAAACAGGCCCAGAGTGCCACAATTAGTTGCAAAAGGTAGCCAGGCATTAAGAGGTAGAGCTGGGATTTGAACCTATTCCTCCTCCAACTCCAAATTCACTGCCTCTTGACCTCAATACCCATTAGTTGTATCTGGATCTCTGTTGGTGATTTTAGCCTGTCTTTCTGACCTTGAATCCACTGTACCCAACAACAGTAGCAAGGCAAAAGGGCCCTAGCCTCTTTTTCTGGCCTACCAATCCTAAAACTGTACAGAAAGAGGATAGTTTCCAATTACTGCCATTGTTTCGCATAGGAAAACACACAAGCATATACAACATATGTGAAAATAGAAATACACGTTTTAAAGCAGCCAATTCTATTTGAATAAAGACCCCAAGAGCAAATCTGTAATCCTTTAACAGATGATGGCAACATCTATATGTTTTTCAGGGGGAAAATGATGGAAGTTATTTGCAGGTAACGGGCATTTGGATGCTAACTTATCTCTTTCTCCTGAAGCTTTTTGGTCTTTTCAAACATATTCTCTGGGAGAGATTCTGAACAATCAAAAATAGGGTAAGCTTAAATTTCAAACAATCTGGTCTTATGCCAATTCTCCAAGACACTGGGATGTGTTTGTGTGTTTTTATTGCAGGATGCAAGAACATACTAAAACCCCTGAATAAACTCACATAAACTGTAATAAAATAACACATGCTGCACATGTCAAAGTGGACACATGTTAAATGAAAAAAGGTATACGTCAATCTATTTTTGGTTCACATTGGCATTGGCATGTTTACCGCTTGCCTAGCTAACAATTGGGCCAAGAAGAAATTGAGTACAGGATATGGAAGTCTGGAACAGGCATCTGAGTGTGACCAACGAAGGCAAACATCAGTGTGACATCAGCATGTAGCCAAGTGCAACATTGGGAGTAACTAAGACAAACTTAGACCACTGCATGAATTTACCTATAACTGGCATTGTCAATTACTCAGAAAAAAGCTGATTTAAAAAATCCTCATAGAAAAAGAACATTTTCTCCTGACTCCCAACTCTGCAAAATCAAGGAATTATGAAGTAATATTTCACAGCACACTTTTAATCAATTTTTCCTCTATCCCTAACAACTGAAACTTGGGAAACTCACTTTTATTTCTGCCTGCCCATCTCTCCAACCCCCAGGGGAAACAGACAAATGGCATCATTATGGGCAATGTGGTTTCTCTTTTCACAAAGATGGTCAGAGTGCCTAAAAGGAATGAACAGAAATTGGGTAGAAATTATGTACAGCACTGTCAATATGGTATTAAAAAGACAACAATACAAAATGTGCTGCAAGTAAAAATTGATGGTTTGGGGACAATATTTGCTTTGTACAAATCACTTTTAATTAATATTTATGAAATGCAAACATATGTTGTCAGATTAGTTTAATTTAAAAATAAACCATAAACAAAAGTCTCTCAAGAATAATTTTGTAAAAATTACATCCATAGAAATAATCCTGATACTGTGTTTCTCTGCTCATTTGCTAATACAAATATACAATATTGCTCTACAGTAATGCATTTGTAATCATTGTACTTCTAAATGAAGTGAGTTCCCTGCATCTGGATTAATGCACCTGAAGAGCTCTTCCCTTTCTATCCAGGCTCATGAATTATTCCAAGCATTTCATCTGCAGATACATAGCCCAGCAGCCCACAGAGCAGAAATGGATGCGGCCAAAGGGGTTTTTGCTTGTGGCCATGGTCTTTGGAAGTGGCTTGCTATGGGGAAGCTTGATCTCTACTGGCATGTGTTGAGTCCTGGAAAACCAGAAACCTGCCTGCCAGGAGATGTCAGGGATTCTTCTGAGGTTAGGAATTGGGTTCGATGTGACTTTTGAAGTCTGGTTCAACTTGAAGAGGCTGGGGTACATTGTGGGATTTAAAGTTGGGTTCAGTCCATGATAGGCTAGGTGGCAAAGCCTAAATTACTACCCTTTATGCTGACTTCTGTGTCCCACTTATTTATATCACCTATCTGTGCCAATGAATATGAATGCCAACGCCTTCCATCCTTTAATCACATACCAGGACACAATGTCGTACAGTACAAAGGGCACTGGATATCGGATCAGAAGTTATGGATCCCAATACTATCACCAATGCTTACTAGCTATGTGACCTTGGATAAGTCACTTCTCCCCAGGCCTCAGTTTCTTCTCCTGTAGAATGAGAAAGCAACACCAGATAGCTTCAGAGGTCCCTTCTAGCTCTAGAGCTAGGACCCTATAATCAAAACCTGCAAACTTTTGGATTTGATAAGTGAATCATGACCTTCTAGAAGAGCCATAATCAGGAACTGTTATGTCTGGGGAAAGTATCCAACATTAATATTACCTTGGCCAAGTAAAATCAAAACCTTCAGATGGGGAAGAACGGCTGTACTTGGGAATGAAGTCATCCCAAGTTACCAGCTGGTACCTTTCTAAACAAGAGGGAATAGTGGACAATGTACTGGGCTTGGAAACGACAATACCTCGACTCAAATCTGACCTGAAATATTACTAGTTGAATGACCCTGTTCAATTTGCTTAATCTCTCTGAGAGATCAATTTGTTATTTGAAAATAAGGAAAATAACAGTGTCTCCCTTATGTGGTTACAGTGAGGATCAAATGATACAGTACATGTAAAGTTTTGCAATACTTAAAGCCCATATAAAGGTTAGCTATTTTGAGTATTGTTGTAAGTATTCTTGCTAACTTGGTGCTAAGATCTTTTGTTTCTAATCTTCTTAAGGGCTACAATTGTAATCAATGTCCTCTAAATTGGGCACCCTGGGCAAAATCCCTGGTCACCACAGCTGTGTCATCTTGACACCCTCGGCTAAGTGTTAACGATCCCATCCTTTGTTCTCAGGCTCCTCTTTCTCCCTCTAGTTTGTGTGTGAGAAAGAAATAATTATTAATAACCAATTACTAATATGGAGGAATTCAGGTTTTTCCCTTTCTATTTCCTCCTATAAAGGCTAAGTCAAAGAAGCCTCTGCCTGCTGACATTATCTTCAATCTTGAATGGGATCCTGCCCCACTGGAAAAGTGTATTTCCGATTAAAGGATAAAGACCATCTAATTTAGGTAAATTCTGGTCCATTGTTCAGCTATACAAGTGGCCAGTGTGGAGATAAATCCCCTTGTCTATACTGCCCAGGGTGGTGGTGGGGGGGGTCTGAGTAGAGATGAATCTCTTTGTCCAAGAGTGACATAATCTGAGTGTGCCCAGCCTACTCATTAGAACAGACCCAACTCTCATTATAACATCCATCCTCTCATTAATTGTTAACCAATCAGCTTATTTCTGCCTGTTGGGAACACTCACTCTTCCAAGGGTAAACTCTCAGCAGCCCCCAAGGTTCATTATTTATTTATTTATTTTTTTTTTTTTTAGTGAGGCAATTGGGATTAAGTGACCTGGCCAGGGTCACATAGCTAGTAAGTGTTAAGTGTCTGAGGCCGTATTTGAACTCAGGTACTCCTGACTCCAGGGCCGGTGCGCCACCTAGTTGTCCCAATCCCCAAGGTTCATCTTTGGCTTATGAGAGAAAGCCACTGACCATAATTTGTTAATTATTTGCTAGCCATAATTAGTAAATTTAATTACCCAGAAATCATATCTCTATGACTTTTCCTTCATCAGCGTGTATGGGGAGGTTGCATTGTTACATTCTTATTACTTGGTCATATTGTCTAACTCAACTTTGTAGTCAATCCATTGCTTTACATACTGGGTTTATGGGCTGATATAACTAAACAAAGATGTCTTCTGTATGAATACAAAAAACTACGCACAATTATGTAGTACTTCAAGGTTAAAAAATGTTTTCCTCACAAAAACCCTGTGAAGTAGGTCATCTAAGTATTGTTATCCCCCACTGAGGCCCGGAGAAGGTAAATGGGGAAACAGTTTGGTATAGTAGAAAGTAGGCAGACATTGGAGTCAGAAGATCAAGGTTAAGATACTCTGACACTAAGTAGCTATTTCACCATGGCTAAGTCACTTGTTGACTTTCTAAGCCTCAGTTTCCTTTCCTTCAAAAATGGGAATGATAATAAGTTATGCTATTTGTCTCATAGTGTTACTAGAGAGAATGTACTTCATCCATTTTCGAATGCTATACAAATGGGCCTTAAACACCTTGCTCAAGGTCAGTTGGAGAGTGAGCACCCAAGTCATGATTCCAACCTATGAGTATGGATTCCAGATGTCAGCCTTTTTTCCATTAAACCAGTCCAGGGCCCTAGAGTAACACACTCAACAACTACACAGTAATGGAGCAAAGCTCTCAAATCCCACACCCTCCAAAGAACATGCGTTGGCCTTATTCCCCTCCTTACCCCTAGACCTTTACCACTCTCTGTGCATTTGCCTATTTGAAGTTAAGTGGTGTTTGGGGATTTCCACCTCCACGAAAGTTTAATGGACAGATCATTGCTGGCATCATCATCCTCAAAGGTGCCTTTATCCTATCCCTGTTTTTAGACTGGAAGGCACCAGGTTGGTACAAAACTCCTTGATTCTTGTATCTTCAGAGCTGTTAAACAAGGCTAGAAAAACTGATATTAAATCATCGTGAGCGGAGCACAGACTTATTAGGAGAACAGAGCTGGGCATAAGGGAGGAGAGGAAGGGCAGGGGAAAGAGTTATATACTCATACAACAGAAGAGAATTCTGCTTCCTGATCCTTGGAAGCTCCACATCTCTGTTGTGGTGCAAAGATCCCATCAAGCAAAACAAAAGTGATATAGCACTGCTTCACCATGTTCCCATGTCTAGATCCAGAGAAAGCATCATGAAAGGTACCATCATGTCATCTACATGTTGTCATGCATGAATCTGAATCTGCATGTATGTGTGTTTGTGTATGTAAAAAGGCCTCAGGGCAATACCGCAGGTCTCTGGATACCATCCCTTTTAGGGAAAAGAGAGGCCCCTGGCCATTACAAATCTATTGTGGGGGACGCTTTACCAGGGGTGGGAGCAGGGAAAGGTCAGACCAGGAAGGACATTGCCTAGGAGACTAGCTACCCGGTCACTTTATACTGAAACTATTCTTGTGTAGGAGCAATGGTTTGGAGCAAATCCTATCAAGCGGGAGCACCTCCTGGTGACATTCAAGAATTAATGCTGAAAGGCTCAGTGCTGTGTAGTGAAGGTGGATAGTTCCTCGGCCCCTATTCCTATGACTGTTTAATCAGGGCAGGGGGACAAATGGCTCAATCACAGGAATGTCAGAGAGGACTGGCCACTAATGCAAGAGAAATACTTGCTATAAATGTTGAAAGGAAATTACTTCACTCTCTGGTTCTTTCTCCTTGTGTATGCTTCAGGTCTCAAGAGCTTCATGTCTCTTCCTTCCCTGCTCTACACTGGCAGAATTAGTGAATTGCTTAAACAGAGCAACCAGCACCTGCACTAGCCTGTGTGAGCTTGAGATGAGATAGCAAGTCCCTAGCTTCCTTTTCTGCTATATGTTACTTTCCTGAGCACAGGTGATTTGAAAATAAGTCCCAAGATGGCCTTTCTGGCTTTTGAGGAACCCTTGAGTTGAAGAAGTTGGGAGCTCATAGCTCAGGGCCAGCTGCACATCAGGAGAAGCCACTAGAAACGAATATAGCACTTCTTAGAGAAGATGGCTCCAGGCAGGAGGATGAGGCTGGGCCCTGGCCTATGTTGCCAGAAGACATGGACCTAGAAGGAATTGTTTGAATAATGAAGAGCTGAGGCAAAGATTGAAATCAGAAGGCAGCCAGCTTACAAAATACTTCAGGTTTTGATGTTCGCAGTATCCACCCTCCAGGAGAATGTGACAGTAGTTATAACTTATTGCTACTCATTAAGGTTTTTGTCAAGGCTTATGTGAGCCTATTTGGTTTTTTGCATTTCTTTTGTGTGAAAGAAATGAATAGCTGCCCTATATCTGATTTACATGATATACTCAGTACCTTTCTACTTTTCCCTTTTTGAAGTGACATGAGTCCTAGCTAAGTGTTTGGTGATTTTTCCCAAGGGTTCCAAAGTAGGGGCATAAAAACACTTGACTTCTCTCTTTGGAGGTCAGGCTCCCACAGAGCATGAATGGAAGGGGGGGCTCCTGAGTGGAAGAGGCAGAGGGTAAGTGCCCCAGCCCCTTGGCCTCAGCAATGGTTCTTTCCTTGAGTTTTCTCATGTTTACTAACGTGATGCTCAGCTCAGCTATTTCTAAATGCTGAAGGAATACAAGGACTCTCAGTGCCCTATAAATTTTGGCACCCTGAGACAAAGCCTTGATCCTTAGTTATAGTTTTGACTCCATCTACTTGCCTGTGTTACTCCAAGTAAACCATGAAATAATTTACTGCTCCCCAAGTTTCTATCATCTACTACCTAACACTTGATTCTATACTGTCTTATACTATCCCCTAGTTGCTAATATGTCGAACCCAGTATAAGAAATGATCCCTAAGTTCAAAAACGGAGGCCAGGTTGTCTGCTTCTTTTCAGCCTCCCATAAATCTGAGGCACAGAGTTAAGCACTCAATAAGCATATTATTTCACAGTATGTATGAGTGTGTGTTAATTATAATAATAGGCCTTCATAAATGCATGCTGATTGATTCACTAAACCAAGAGGGAACGCCTAAGGTTCTCGCCCTTCTTCAGCACATTGTGATGTATCTGGCCCCCTTTCCTATCTGTGGAGGGCTAAAGGATGATTGCTAGCTACTCTCATCTCATTTGAGCTAAAATTTTTAAAAGAGCTTAAATAGAAGAGACACCTTGTCCGTGAAGAGGCTTGGTCAAGAGGCAGCAGCTACTGTTGACAATGCTAAAACAGATACCTTTGAAACAGGGATAAAGAAGCACGGGGAAGAGACTGAAGGGTAAAGAGAAAGGAAGAAGAATGAAAAAGCTGGCAGGCCATTCACAAACGTGCTCACTGTGTAGAGTTATTAGGATGGGAAAGTTCCCCATCAGTATTCCCATATAGGAAGAAGGATGTTATAAACCCAAGCTTTGCAAATTGGAACAATTGCTCAGCTCACATACAAAAGCATCTGTCTTCACAAATGGAAGAACACAATCATTTTCAATATAGTATATACAGAGACCAAGGTTGCCTTTAAAAAAAACAACTACTATTATTGTGATGTGATCTGTGTATGTGTTCCTTGACTTCTCTTTACCTGCAATGACTAAAAATAGGCTAGTGGGGGAGGGGGAAGAGGATGACAATGAAAAGAGAAACACAGTTAATTAGGGTTGCTATAAAATAATATATGGTAATGACACCCTGTTATTTATAAGAGACACAAGGCCAACTATTCCTGAATTATGAAGTCGAATAAATTTTCACTTAATCTCTAATTATAATGCAGTTATACTATCTCAAGCTGTGACCTTGTCAAATCTCTCAAGATAAGCAGCTGTGAACCGGTCTCCAGTCAGATGGAAGGCTTCCTCAAGACCTCATGATGCAGAAATGAGTAGAGATGACTCAGCAGGTGGTGTTTTCCTTACAAAGTCACAACTAAAGGCACATTCTAGCAGAAGACACTAGAAATGCAACATGTAGGATTGAGGAGCTAGAGGAATAAAGAAATGAGGCAAGGGGGCAAAAGAGAAAATCTCCAACCTGAAAGCCAAGCATCACATGGGGACCCGGTCCACCATTTACAGACAAAGGCCTCTCCTTGTACCCTTGGGTAGCTCTCTCCTTTTCCATTGGGTAGTTCTACTAAAGGATATCATCAAGCATCCAGAACTGTACAATGTGTACTGTGGGACATCCCAAGAGTTCAACGCACCTGAGGCAAAACATCTGTACTATTGATCACTTACTGGCAGGAAGGGAATAGAACTATACTGGCAACTTCTAGCATTCAAAAATGCCTGTGCCATCTGCTTAGGCATCACTCTCTCTGCTGGCTTATTAGTATGCATGTGTGTCTTAGAACTATATCCCATACAAACCAATCTCTTTAATTAAACGTGGGAGAAGAGAGGTGTTCTCTTTATCTTCCAAGGCATAACAGAGAATGTTTTCTGTAGATTTGGTACATTGGGGGAGAATCATCTGATGCATACAAAGAATGTGAACTATGTATTTAATTGACCAGTATGTCTGAAACAACATTCATGTACTGGATCAATGGGAGATATGATTGGAAAGGGAGGTAAGCAGCAGAACACTGAAGGCCTTGAATGCCCAAATAAGTGGTTTGGACCTTATTCTGTTGGCAGTGAAGAAGCAGTGAAGGTTTGTTTTTGAACAGAAGGGTGATGGTTACATAGCAGGTCATGGAAAGACTAAGCATGTACAGATCAGTACCCTCTCCATAGGTCAAACATTATAGTCAGAAAGAACAGTTTGTTGCAAGATGATCAGTACTTCTAGACTGTATTAATGGCAATAATGAAGATGAAAAAGAAAAGGATACACCTGAAAGACACTATAAGGAAGAACTGAGGGCCTTTGTGGATTTCTTTGATAGACATAATGAGAGGCTAAGGGATGGCTCCAAAGTTTCCAATCCAGAAGGCCAGGAGAATGAAGGTAACGTTGGCAGAAATAGGCAAGTTAAAGCAAAGAGCTTTTACTATGGTATGGTTTATTCTACTACATCAGGATGGAGGATGAATCAATAGGACAGTGTGCTGTTTTGTTGGGCTATGTTGTTATTATTTAGCTTTCTTTTCCAATGGGATTCAAATAAAAATTGTCGAGACAAAATGCTATCATGCCATTATCCATGTACTTTAATGTTCCATGAACTATTGCACAGGACAGAAGAACTTTTTATTAGCTGAATATAAGTATTTGCATGAGACCTCATTCTCTGTAGGCTCACTACAAGTACAATGCAGGTAACACAAAGAATAAAGATGGCATGCATTTCATTCTAGGAAGACATACATGTTTAGTATCTGCTCTTCTGGGTTATTGTTGTGGCTACTATTATAATTATCTCCTTATCTAGGTCAGTGGAGTTCAACAGGAATATTACTGGGACAAGTCACTATTTACTATTATTTCTTAATTATGTACTAGGTAATACTGAGAAGTGGAATCTGCTTTTTCTGGTTGAATAAAATAATAAGTATAAACATATCCTGTAGGCTCTGCTAAGTCATCTTTAGAACAATTCCAGTTACAGACAGAATGACAAAGATAACAGGCGATCCTCCCTAAGACTCTACATTTTGAAAGCTTTTCATTTAATATAGTTTGGAGGGTTTGAGTATTCAGTGTAGCAACATCTAGTAAAAACAGGGTTTTTATGAATAGAAGTCAAGTCCAAGTGAATATGGACAACAGTTTGGCCTGGGAGAGTCATCTGGCTCCAGCACCATTTATCTATTGAGCTCGCCAGGATGTTTTGAGGTCTATATTTGTAGTATAAGTATTTGTCACCTGTTAGTCTATAAAAGATAGTGAGCTTTTGGTATATAATACTGGCAACAATGATTCTGTCTTTTCAGGCATCTGGTAGAGGCGCTTTTCTTACAGTCTTCAGTGATATATTGTATGGTTTTTATCAACTCACTGAAAAATCTGCATCAATAAATCCAGGTTCCCTAAGAATAACCTTTCTGTAATTTCTAGAGGCAGTGACCTGATACTGAACTGCTGTCATGTACCCCCACATTTCTATAAACAAATCTGTCTGACCCAGTCATTTGTTTGATTCTTCTTTTTTGACAAATTTTTGGATGAATTCATGTGTGTGATGTCCATCGAGCAGATTTTGATTGCACTCTTGGATATTCTGTGTCATAGGCTCCAACTAGAGATAAATCTTAGTTACATTCAACAAATCTCGAGGAATATACCTGTTTTTACACTGTAGTGAAGTATGTTTGTTTCAAAATTATTTCTTTAAACTATTAACTTTATCTAGTGCTCAGAGAACAGCTATCAATACTCTTCTTTGTTTTTGATGGACAGGTATTAATCTTTCTATTGTTGCCTTAGGGTGGTGACCTTTGTACTTACTTAACAGGTATGTCTTTTTGTCTGGATACCATCTAGGCCTTTTGTAATCTACTTGACTGTGCTAAAAATGTAAGTTAAGAATGCTATTGTGGGGGCGGCTAGGTGGCATGGTGGATAAAGCACTGGCCCTGGATTCAGGAGTGCCTGAGTTCAAATCCGGCCTCAGACACTTGACACTTACTAGCTGTGTGACCCTGGGCAAGTCACTTAACCCCATTGCCCTGTAAAAAAAAAAAAATTTAAAAAGAATGCTATTGTGCGTTAATTGATCTAAAAGGGATTTTTCCCTTAAGATTTGAGGTCAGTATGCCTGGTAGTCTCTTAACATACACACAAGCTGTTTTCCTGGATTGATATCTTTGTACTCAATGTGTCTTGCCTAGAGAAGACCATAGTATAAGTTACCTCCATCCAATAGTTTACTTAGTTCTCTTCATTCAAACTCAGAAGTCAGTTGAGATTCTGCTTCCTGACACACATTGAGTCCAAATGAAACTCTGATATTATTGGAGAAAGTTTTCACAAGATGAAGTAGCTGTTTAAGCTGTTTTCAATCAAGCCATCTATCTACCTTGATGTCACACATGTATATCAAGTGATTAAAACAGCATTTTGCTTTGAGTCTTTCTTTGACTTAAAGCCACACTCATTTCCTTTCGAGAGTGATGACAACAGTTTAAAGTCCAGGAAGAACCACAGAAGTCCTAAACTTTGTCTCTGAAAGATGTTATGTTTTATATCGATAGCTAATATTATTATTTCAAAGGCATGGTTTAAAAAGAGACTCATTTCCACGTGGAAATCATATAGTCTAATACTCTCACGAATACATTTTATGTATGTGTAGCATGTGACTCAATCATGAGTGCAGAACAGAACCAAAGGTTTTGAAGTAACCAATAAAAGTGATGTAAATCTTACAACATTTTTGAGTGATTTGTTCAGAAATCACCAAATTCGCAATTAGCTATTCTTTAAACATATCAACTCTTTGGCCAACCTTTTTTTTTCTCTTCAGCCAATATATAGTTTTCTTGTGTTTATTGACTTTTTGAGTGATAAAGCTATGAATGCTTTGTATAAAGTAGGTAAGTATATGATTGGTCTATATTTGAAGGGGTAATAGGTACTCTCATCTTTTGACAATAAAGATGAGATAACTTCTTTCTATTAAAAAAAGACTGAATCAGGCTTGCCTAAGAGAAGAAGTTGGTTGTGCTTTTCTAGTAACTCCCTTAGCATTATAAAATATTTGATCCAGTGGTATTGATATTATATGAAACAAATGCTTACCGGATTTGCAGAAAAAGTAGTATTTCAATAACTTCCCTCTCTTTGAGAGTAACAATTCCATAATTCATGATAGTAATGCTACAAGCATTACCTGTAAACCTAAAAAGATGCATTTTCTTTTCTTTATCTAGATACTAGGGCAGATCAAGTTTTCATTACTCTTGGTTAAAAGATATTTAAAAATAAACCCTCCGGGCAGCTAGGTGGCACAATGGATAAAGCACCAGCCCTGGATTCAGGAGTACCTGAGTTCAAATCCGGCCTCAGACGCTTGACACTTACTAGCTGTGCGATTCTGGGCAAGTCACTTAACCCTCATTGCCCCACCAAAAAAAAAAAAAAAAGTAAAAAAGACAGAAGAGTTCCAGGGAACTTCTGATAGAAGAGGATCTCCAAATCCAAGGAAAAAAAAAGAAAGAAAAATAAACCCTCCAAAGGAAAGTTGGTTCAAATCTTTGAGTGATGATATATACAATATTTAGAGATTTTTGTCATAAGAAGGATCATCATCAAACTATGCAGGAATATCAAATCAGGCACAAGGTGTCATGGTACTATTCAAAGAAAGTATTTGGTATCAGAATGACTAAGTTCAAATCCCAACTCCACTGCTTATTACCTTTTTGACCTTGGGCAAGTCACTTCCCATTATTATGCCTTGGTTTCTCCCTTTACAAAATAAAAACACTGGATCAGATGGCCTCTGAGGCTCCTTTCTCATTGATGTCATGATCCTATTAAATGTTTCAAATGAACTGGTAATGGTAATTCTCACTTTGAAGCAGCCAGTGGATGGATACCTCAACTTCTTCCCTCAAAAGAAAGAATATTCAGGAAATCACATTTCAATAATCATGATATCCTCCAATTTTCTATCATTTGGATTGGAATCATGTAGCTAAAACTTAGTTTGAAAATATGAGGATATGGAACTATGAGCTGAATGAACTCGTTCATTTCTTCAAAGTAACGAATTTTGTTTAAAAGTCAGTGAACATGGGGCAGCTAGGTGGTTCAGTGGATAGAGCACCGGCCCTGGATTCAGGAGTACCTGAGTTCAAATCCGACCTCAGACACTTAACATTTACTAGCTGTGTGACCCTGGGCAAGTCACTTAACCCACATTGCCTGGCCCAAAAAAAAAAGTCAGTGAACTCAGTTATTTGATTGTAGATCATGTAGACGACCTTGGTCTACACAAAGCAAAGTGGATGAATACACTTATTTAGTCTAAATTTGAGTCAATAATGTCTCTTCATCCTGTCTGAACTTAGGTTCATCCAACAGTAATATTTTAGGTCATAGAGAGAAATATATTATTTGTAAAAAGAAAAAAGTCTAATGCTTTACTTCAAAGTTCTCTACACTTCCAAACTAATAAGGGTTTCATTTGAATCTATAGATTGTTCTGTACTTAAATGAGTTATTTGGTCCTATTGCAGGCATTGTACCTCTGCTGTTCCTGCTGTGTCCTAGAGACAAATCAAAATAAATTTATGATAATAAAATTAAGGGATTAACCATGCTGTTCTTGTATGTGATCATAAAGATTTTCTTTTTCCTTGCCTACTGCTTCTTGCTGTGGGGTTTCAAATATGCTCTGCCAGACTGGTAGCAAATCTATTTAATCACAGAAGTAGGAGAATATCCTTTGAAAATTAACAAACTTAGGCAAAAGTTTCCAAGACACCTGGTGCTAGAGAACAGAAACTTGGAGCTGAAAAAACCAGACAGAATTCCAAAGACATAAGCAACTTCTTCCATACCTCATCTCCTCCCCCAATGTGATGTACAAATCCCTTTCAACTCTCCTATGTCCCACCTTTGACTTCCTCCTCCCACTATCCCCAGTTAGATTTTTGTTTTTTGAAAGATATACTTTGAAAGTTATGTAATATAATTTCCCTGACATGCGATTACTGGCTTAGTGTATCATATGAACATCCATTTAGAAGTGGAAAGAATCTGAAAGGTTACTTAGGCCAAAGTTAGATAAGGAAACAGGCACACTCGGGAAAAAGAGTGTCTGAAGTCACCAAAGTACAAAGTACAAGATTTGGGATTTGAAACCACGTCTTCTGATTCCACATCCACAACACTTCACTGCTTCTATTTATTTCGGGTGGCTTGAGGCTGTTTTGAAATTGCCTTTCTGTGTGAACACAAACCTAAGAAAAACTTAAAGTACTGATTCTTGCCTTGGACTACAATGAAATAATGGTTTACTAGAACCCCATCCTATGGTGGATAATGGTTGCCTGTACTAGTCAATATGCATGTACCAAGCAGAAAAATAATGATGTCCACAAGAGAAAATAATTGATTGTTGTTGTTATTCAGTTGTGTCCAACTCCTAGTGACCTGATTTGGGGTTTTCTTGGCAGAGATACTGGAGTAGTTTGTCATTTCCTTCTCTGCCTCATTTTGCTGATGAGGAAACTGAGGCAAAGGGGATTAAGTGACTTGCCCAGGTTCACATATCTCTTAAGTATGTGAGACAACATTTTAACTCAGGAAGATGAGTCTTACTGACCTCAGGTCCAGTACTTTCACCTAGCTGCCTTATAAGTAAATTAATGTCACTTTATAAGTATACAAAGATCACACTAAGTTGCACAGTTCATTTTTTTTTATTAACTCTGACACGAGCAATGTAAAGCATAGGCCATCATTCCGTTTATTGAGTGTATCTTAAAACTCAAATAACAATAAAGGAGTGATAAGTAGGAGATGATAAAGAGTGACCTTATCCAACTCCAAATATGCTACCAGGAAAATAGTGAACTAATATCAAAATAAGATCTAGACACAGAGAAAATCTCAGTTGGTCTTGTTAGCCTTGTAATTTTGTGCTAGATTGTGTCCCCTCTGCGTTATTGATTCATTGATTTGCAAAGCCCAGGAGGGGAAAGCAACCACAGTCAGGTTATCTGCTTAACCAGATACATATAGATTATTGAAACAAGTAAAAAACCACCACATGCAGATATTATTTTAAAGCTCAATTATCTTTTTACAAAGTGTGAATTAGTGCAAAATGTCACAGTGTAGTCCCGCCAACAGGAGTACAACAAAAACAAAAACAAAAACCTCTACCATGACCTTTCATAATTAACAGTCTCTCCAACACCAAGCACAAACTATAAGGCAGATGGCAGCTCCCAACATACAGTCATTATGTAGAATAAATGACTGAAAGGAATGTGGCAGCACTTGCCAACTCTTTCCTGAAACTGCTTGGAAGTTATATGACTTCAAAGGAAACACAACAGGCAACAAAAGGAGCTTGTGAAACCATCCTTGTTCCCTGAATAACCTCAGCATTGAGGATGTCACTTGCTGCCTGCTCCTTCGAGATTTTGTCCATCAAACAAGGGTCATCCCTGCTACCTTGCCTTATGCCTTGAATCTTTGAATGTTTCTCAGCTGAATAA
This sequence comes from Dromiciops gliroides, assembly GCF_019393635.1. NCBI lineage: Eukaryota > Metazoa > Chordata > Mammalia > Microbiotheria > Microbiotheriidae > Dromiciops > Dromiciops gliroides. The sequence goes on from NC_057867.1 coordinate 42,985,494, forward strand.
CTGGTTGAAAACTATGCTTCCTGAACTTGTGTGAGTGGTGTGGGTACAAAAATTAATATGCCTAATAAAGTACATGTGATTGATAAGAACAAGAACAATAAGTCAATGTATGAGAGGCAGAAGAGTATAGTAGAAAGAGACCTATCTATATTTGGCAAGAGGAAGACTGTTCAAATTATGTCTGTGATACTTACTAGCTGCATGAACCTAGAAAAGTTACTTAACCTATCAGTGCCTCAGGGACTTATCTACAAAGGCACCTGTGATTCACAATCTGCATTTGTGGAGGGAGATACCAAGATGGGAGTTCTCTATCCACAAAACAAAACAATTCTTCACATATTTGCCCAGGTAACTGCATAAAAACCAGTAGGATAACAATATTTAATTGCAGACTCCTCTACCTGCAACTATATGTATCTTACAAAATTGTGTTAAAATAAAATATAATCTTACAAAGTCATTGTATATGATCAGTGTCCTGAAAGTGTCATTTGAAACCTTAAATTTAGGGGCCCTTGGCCAGAGACACAAGTTACCAATAAAGATGTCTCTTCCCTGGTGTAGCTTTTGCTTGGTAACCTAGCTCATCGGTTTGGCCAGCAGCTGGCACTTGGCCCTTAGAATAAGTTACTGGGAGTAAAGAAAAATGCTAAAGGTACACACAAACACCATCTATCAAACTAAATTACCATCACTTCAGACTTTTATCACAGATATGAGGTGAGACCTTGAGTAAGTCCTTTCCTTTTTCATTTTCTGGTATGAAAGATAAGAACAACTCATCTATTTTATGACAAGTTGAGATAAGCATCACAAGCAGTTTAAAAAATTGTAAATATACTGTTATGAAAATATATTGAAGTGTTTGCCATTGACCATAAGTAACTTTAAATATGTAATCTATTGCTCTAGCAGATGTTTGGAATTTCGTCTTAATACCGAACACAAATTCATGTCTATGTCTTATATGCTGTGGTCCTACTTTTCTGCCCCTCTGGAGGCAACCTTCAAAGACTTGAAGACCCCAATTATGGTGCCCACACGTCTTTTCTCCAGGCTATACATTCAGGGTTCCTCCACGGTTACTTTATATGATCTTTGTGTTGCATAAACTTAAGGCCCTTTATTATCCTGGATGCTTTTTAGCTAATCATGGTCCTTCTAAAATGTCAACATCAACTTAACAGTTCTCTACAGTATGGTCTGACTGAGTCAGAACACAACCTATCTGTCACTTCATTGTCCCTGGAAGTTATTCCTCTCTTAATTCAGCCTACATTGCATTAATTTTCTTGGTTGTCACATTGCACTGTTGACTCCTGTTGGATCTATGGTACATTAAAAACCCCAGATCTTTTTTTTAGAAAACTAGTTGTCAAGCAAGCCTTATGACTTTAACAAATGGGACTGCACTGGTCCCTAAAGGTCACAAGAGTTCCCCAAAGTGTATGACTTCTCCCAGTGAATAGCATCAGCACTAAGAGAATATGACTTATCCAATTAAAATGATAATGATCTAAGAATGAAGCCTCATAATTCCATGTAAGGAATGTTATTGAATGGAGGACTATTAAGAATTGTCTGAATAGCCAAACTAAGACAATAAGTCTTGAAGTATATAGTCTTCCCATTATCTGTAATCCCACTACCACGTCAGACAAGGGAGGAAGGTACATTTTCTTTCCTCCTCTTGGGGTCTAGGCTTCATCTGTATAATTATAAAATATTTGGATTTTTGTGCATTCTATCCATTTAAATTATTGTAGTCAATGTATATCTTTTTCCTTAGTTCTCCTTACTTAACTTTACAGAAGTTTATATGCTTTCCTATGTTTCTGTTTATATATTTTTTTCTTTTGGCACAATAAAATTCCATCACATTCATGTACCACAAAAACAAAAGAATTATCTAAATGAAAACTAGTAAAATGAATGCATCTTCTCTAATGGCCTTAAAAGTCACTAATTTCTAAACAAGTCTGTAGCCCAAGGGTCATTATAAAATAACTGCTAACCTCAAAGGTTTATTCCTTTTGTTTTCTTTAGCACCAATTCCTAGTGGTTGAGTGAGTGTGCTGGATGGCGCTCACTCCACATAAAAATCTGCAGAAGTATCTGATGGCTGAGTGGGGATTTTTATGATTACAAACAGTAAAAAGGGGAAATTTTAAAGCCTTTTTCCCCCTTAAGCAGGCCAAACATTCTTTGCAATTGTGGCATTTAATCCAGAAAGGAGTGTAACAAATAATTGAAAGATACATTTTTATCTGTTAGAATCAGACTCTATATGCAAATATGGGATTTATATGGGTGACAGAAAGATTGAAATCATTGGGAGCTTTCAGCCATGAAGGAGTTGCACACTGTAAACACTCAAATCAAGATCTGTCATCCATGACCAAATGCCTTGTTACTTTGCACAAAGGACAATAAACTGTCTCATAAGCAAAAGGTGTAATTGTTTTAAACACACTACTGCATGTACAACAACCCATGTGACATATCTGCCTATCAAGCTTGTCATGTGTAAATGCAAAGATATTTTGAAAGGAAATCTGAAAGCCAGGAAGGAAAGGAAGATGAAACATGATTGTTATTCAGTGGTCTTTGCCCTCTGTTTTAGAAATCAAATGGCTCAAAGAAATTAGTAATCACAATGTCTGATAAATTGCCTTCCTGGTGGCATACACAGAGAATGGAAAATATTGCTGAAAAATGGCTGCATGTCATTTAGGGAAAGACTGAAGAAACTTGGGTACAAGGAAGCTATTATGTTTCTTTAATATGAATAGGGCTTTACTGCACACCAGTGTTTAAACGACAGGTATAAATTTTATATGCTGTAGTCCTTAAATGATTAACAGTAAATTGTATCATCCTCACTGGCAAGGCAAGTAGATAGGGAAAAAATTAATGCATTTGTTTTGATGATATTTTGCTGAGAGGGCACTGTTACATAGTGGATAGCTTGCTAGGCTTGAAGTATAAAAGACCTGTGTCACTTGCTGTCAGTGTGAACCTAGAAAAGTCACCTTACCTCTATAAATATTGAGGACTTGGGGATTAAGTCCCAGGAGGGTTGCAATCTTCCTTGATGGAAGGAGTTCCCTAGGCTGATAGAATCACCTGTCCTTAATGCTTTCCCATATTTCAGAAAGGGAGTTTCTCAAAAACACAATTTGGAAGCAAGGAATACATAGCAATCAGCTTCACAAAGGAGGAAGGTTATTTTTTTTATCTTCAAAAAGATGACCTCAGAGTATTTTTCATTGGGGTGAAGTATCGCACTAAATATAATTTTTTTTCAGGGCAATGAGGGTTAAATGCCTTGCCCAGGGTCACACATCTAGTAAGTGTCTGAGGCCGGATTTGAACTCAGGTCCAGCTGAATCCAGGGCTGGTGTTTTATCCACTGCGCCACCTAGCTTCCCCCTAAACATCAATTTTTTCTTTTCTTTTCTTTTTCCCCCAGGGCAATGAGGGTTAAGTGACTTGCCCAGGGTCACACAGCTAAGTAAGTATCAAGCATCTGAGGCTGGCTTTGAACTCAGGTCCTCCTGAATCCAGGGCCGGTGCTTTATCCACTGCTCCACCTAGCTGCCCCTAACATCAATTTTTAAAGAGAACTTTGAAATGAATCCAAAGGACATTATTAAAAAAACCACCTAAGTTTTTAAGTGATCAAGTAAGTTTTCTTTGCTTATATTGTTTTTATTGCACTCTGTTGTTCAATCAGTCAGTAGCGTCCTACTCTACATGACACTGTGGATCATACTGTCCACATCCGTGGGGTTTTCTTGGCCAAGATACTGAAGCATTTTGCAATTTCTTGCTCTACTGAATTAAGACAGAGGTAAAGTGACTTTTCCAGGATCACACAGCTAGTAAGTGTCTGAGGCTGGATGTGAACTCAGATTTTCCTGACTTCAGGCACTAATAAAAACTCAACTAATAAAAAGTGGGTCTTTACAGGTAAAATTTTACACCAGTTATCTGAGGGGTTCAATTATGATTAAAAGTAGTACAGCTTCCACAAGGTAACTTATTGGTTAGGCAGCAGGTGTGAGGAGAGTACACTAAGAATTCTGCTTCTAAGCCTATCATTGGCTTAATGTTTATCAAAGGGATCTTTAATTTGCACCTTGCCCACTTGGCTCAAAAGGAATAAAAAAATCACTATTCCTGACTTTATATATACTTAATTTGATATTGGAACACTTCAAGGATCTATGTATGATCCTCAGTGTGGATGAAGCCTACACTCAAAGCTTTTCCACTTTAAAAGAACCAATCAGAGGCAGCTAGGTGGCACAGTAGATAGAGCACCAGCCCTGGAGTCAGGAGGACCTGAGTTCAAATCCGGCCTCAGACACTTAACACTTACTAGCTGTGTGACCCTGGGCAAGTCACTTAACCCCAACTGCCTCACTAAAAAAAAAAAAAGAAGAACCAATCAGAGACTGCATTCCACTGGCCAAATCTAATAGCCTTTTCTCGGTCTCTCTACAGCCTTTGACACTGTTGATCACACTGTTCTCCTCAATATGTTCTTCTCTCTAGGTTTCCATGAAACCTCCTCCTACCTATTTCACCATGCCTTCACAGTCCCCTTTGCTGGATCTTCATCTAGGTCATGCAAGTTAACCAGGAATGTACCACAGGGCTCTCTTTCCTGGGCCCTTTTCTCTTTTCCATCTATACTATTTCACTTGGTGATCTCATCAGCTCCCATGAATTCAATTATCATCTCTATGTTTATGATTCTCAAACCTACTTATACAGCCCTAATGTTTCTCCTGACCACCAGTCTTGCAACTTCAACTGCCTACTAGACATCTCTAACTAGATGTCATGTAGATATAAGAAATTCAAAAGTCGAAAACTGAACTTAGGATCTTCTCTCTCCTTCTTACTTCACTATTCCTATTGGGGGTGCTTCCATTCTCCCAGTCATCCAGCCTTGCATTATACTAACTCTTTCCTCTCGCCTCCTATGTTCAATCAGTTGCTGAATTCTATCAGTGGTTCCTTTGTAATATCTTTCAGATATGCCCCCTTCTCAGTTCTAACATTGTCACCACCAGACTGCAAAAGCCTCTATCATCTCACACCTGAACCATTGTAATGGCCTTTTGATTGGTCTCCTGGACCGTGTTTCTTCCTACTCTATTCTATCCTTTTCTCAAATGTCAAACTGATCTTCCAAAACACAGGTCTTATCACACAACACCCCATTCAATAAATTCCAGTGGCTTGCTATCATCTCAAAAACGAAATACAAAATCTTTTTTATGGCATTCAAGGCCTTTAATAACCTAGCCCTTTCTTATCTTTTCAGTCCCCTATGTTCTTTGCCATCCAGTGATACTCACCTCCTTGCTGTTCTTTATGAAAGGTGCTACATCTCCTGACAATATGAATTTTCATTGGCATTGCCCCATGACTACAATTCTGTCCCTCTTCATCTCTACCTTGTGGTTTCCCTGGGTTCCTTCAAATCTCAGTTAAAATCTCACCTTCTACAATAAAACCATCCCCATCCTCTAATGCTAGTGCCTTCACTCTGTTGATTATTTTCAGTTTCTCCTTTCTCCACATTGTTAGTACATAGTTGCTTGCATGTTGTCACCCCCCACTAGACTGTGAATTCCTCCAGGGCAGGGACTGTCTTTTGATTTTCTTTGTATCCCAGGATTTATTATAGTGCCAAGAACATAGAAGGTGCTTTATAAATGCTTGGTGACAGAGTGACTGGGTCTAATTCTAAGAACTCAGGAATTTCCATGAAAATTTTTCCATACCACTGTGAGACAATGGTATATAAAAAATATCATTCATTGAGACAGACAGAAAGATAGATGATAGAGAGATGTATAAAAATGATTTATTTAGGAGGTGTAATAGTGCTGCAGTAGAGTATAGGCCTTAGACTCAGTAATAATGTATTCAAGTCCTGTTACTGACGCATTCTGTATGACTCTGGCCAAGTCACTTAGCCTCTCATCTCCCAAGGCAAGTCTCCAAGAGAATAAGTTAGGGAAGAGTTGTTGATCTGTACTGTGGGTTTTTGTACACATATGCATGAAATACTTAATTCTCAATCTCTCCTCTTTTGATGTACTACTTCATCAGAAACCTGGATGTGAGAATGAGGATTAACTCTAAACAAGTTATCAAATCCAATTTATGAATGCTAAACTAAAAGATTTCAGGTGAAAGACACAAAGGGGCAAATTCTTCATGACATCTACAAGCTCTTTCCTGTACTATCACTGCATACAATCAAAGCTTTGCTCGAGGCCCTCCTTTCATTTTATTTAAACTACTACAAATTGGTCTTTGCAGACTATTGGCTTCTAACTGCTCCTTCCTTCCTCTCCTCTCCCCTAAAATCTGCCTCAAGTGTAATTGCTAAAAATCATCTTCCTTCAGTGGCCTCCCTCCACCACCCACTGACCATATGACTCACCTCTTGTGACCCTGATAGAGAATTCAAACTCTGATATATTAAATCTCAACTCTTGGACAAAGACTTCAAATATACACAAAGAATACATCACCAAGGCAGAACTATAGTTTGTAATTAGTTTCTTCCTCCCTCTGACTCACACATTAACTGAGAAAAAGCACTGATATGGGAAGGCATGGTGTTAGGACCTTATGGATTAGAATGGCAGAAGGGAATAGAAGGATTGGCCAACAAGAAAGTTATAGATAGAGATACACATATATTTCTTTTTCATATTATATCTAGTTCTTTTTATCAGTTTATAAAAGTTTGTCCAACACATTTAGTGCCCTTAAATCATGTCAAGAATTTACATGCTAAGCAAACTCAAATTACCTATAAGCTATAAAGTATGTTGACCAATTTTGTATATTTTGCTTGCCAGTTTTAGATAACGTGAGTAGTCTACACACTTTGGGGTTAAAGGGCACATGATACATGCTTTACAAACCCCAAGGAGGGGAAATATTCCATACCAGACAAATCTTAAAACAAATTCAGATTTTCTCTGTTGATTAGAATTGTTGTGTTTATATAAATCTATTTTAGGCTTTTAAATTGCCATGGATAATGTACATGTGTCTAAAAGGTTGTTTTGCTTAATGAATTCGGTTCCTGAGCTCAAGGTTTCAGCTCATTTACAGTGAATATAATGACTGGAGGCATTGTGGTGTCTTCTATCAGATGTAGCTAGCTGGTTGAATGCCCAAAGATTCTACAATAAATGCTCAATTCACCGGGAAGAAAATTGATATCAGAGCTAGGCTTCTAGGGATCAAAGTTCTTGTAATATATTTGGCCAAATGAACAAAGGCCCAGATCTCGCTCAGCCTTCAATTTTCAACAGCTCTTCCATCTGCCCTTTTTTCTCCATTACATAACCAACACTTTAGTTCAGCCTTTCAGAGGTCCTCATAATCTCTTATTGGGACTACTGCACCAGCCTCCTGATTGGTCACCATCTCACCCATCCTCCACACAGTTGCTGGAGATCTTTCTCAATCACCAGTTGAAAACATGTTATTCCCCTTATCAAGAGACTTTGGTGGCTCCTTATTACCCTCAGAATGAAAAACAGACTCCTCAGGTTGACATTTAATGACTTTTGTACCCTGCCTTCTGCCTCCCGTTTCAAACTTATTCCATATGACTCCTTTGACACACTTTCCATTTGATCCGAACTGGACTACTGGTTCCTTCTCAGGATAGTCCAATTGCCAAGTGCATACTTGACAATCTAGAGAGTCCTTCCAGGTTCAACTGTTAATTTTACTACATTGTAGCTACTCTTTTTCTTCATTGTACAGGAAGCATTTTCTGATCCTCCTGCTTCTTAAAGTTATGTTCTTCTTTAATTTTAATCTTATATTTACTGATTTGTTTAAATACTGTATCTTTCCAGCAGAACTACTTTTTGGTCTTTGTTTCCCTGTTGCCTAGTACTATGACTTGCACATGATATGTATTTAATCAATTCTTGATGGTTTCCCCTACTTTTGTTTCTGTAGGGAATTCTTCCTAGATGGTGAAAAAACAGATACATAACAAAATGCCCCCCTTCCCCACTGTACTGGTGAGGGAGGGCTATACAAGGGCACCAAAGTCACTCTATCCTCCAGAGCCATCTGGGTCCAGTTGCACGTGCTCACTCATTCTCTCTCTAGACAGACAGACAGACAGACAGACAGACGGACGGACGGACAGACGGACGGACGGATGGATGGATGGATGGATGGATATAGATATAGATACACACACACACATATGTATATTATATAGAGAGATCCATGTCTATGTGTATGTGTCTGTCTCCCCCTCTCTCCCACCCCCCTCCCTCCCTTTATCTCTCTCTCTCTCTCTCTCTCTCTCTCTCCTCTTCCTCCTCCTCCTCCTCCTCCTAATATGTCAGGAAAACTGGAGATAGCCCTGGATGTTTAAGGCAATTGGTTTAAGTGACATGCCCCAGGTCACACAGCTAGTAAGTGACTGAGGTGAGATGTGAATCTAGGTACTTCGAAAAAAACTAAAAAAAGTACAAAAGATTATCTTAACAATAAATAAAAGTGGTAGAGGGAAAACTGGAAAAAGAAATGAGAATGATACAAAAAATATAAAAAGAGAATTAATGGCTTGTTAAAAGACTTCCTAAAAACATCGAAAAGAAAAATACCTTAAAACAGAATTGGCTAAATGGGACAAGAGGTATAAAATTTCACTGAAAACAAAAATCATTTCTTAAAAATTAGAATTGGACAAGTGGAGCCACAATTAAGATCATATAAGAGTCAGAAGCTATTACATTAAAGGGGCAGAGGGCTTAGAATATGATATTCTAGGAGGAAAAGGAGACAGGATTACAGTCAATAATATCCTACCTAAAAACAATCTGACTATATTCTTTCCAGAGTGGGGGTAGGGGAATGGACTTTTCATGGAATAGATGACTTTCAAGTATTCTTTTTTTCCATTTTGACCAAGTCAAGTTTATATTAGAAATTTAAGGATGGTTCAATGGGCGGAAACCAATTAGCATATTAAATTATATTAATGAAAACAATAAACATGATATGATTATGCTAACAATTACATGAACATATTCCAAAAAGCCATATATAAAATATACAGTCATCTATATCAAAACACTAAGAATCAAAGGAACAAAAGGATCTTTGTTTAATGTGATAAAAACTCATCTAATAGTGTCTAAAATGAAGAGCTAGTATTATCTGCAATGGTAAAACAGTGTAAGCTTTTGCAATAAGGTCAGAAATGAAGCCAAGATGTCTATCACCTTTATTATTCACAAAGTACCAGAAATGCCAGTTATCATAAGAGAACAAAAATTGCAAAGGGCAGATAAAAGTATCTTACTGGGCAAATGATGAGATTATTTACTTAGAAAACTCTACAGAAGCAAGCAAAAAATAAGGTGAGAGCTTCAGCAAAGTTGCAGAATGCCAAAAAAATTACTATCCAACTCCCAGTCTTCACCTTATTACAGCCTTCAAAATGGTAAATATGGGAAAAGAAGGGAAAAAACCAGTCATGTTGGCATGGCTTCAATTGACTGTCAGTTGGAACAGTATGAAAACTTTCAAGAAATTTTGATGAAAGATCAAAGCTGGATAGAAAATTTGACATTAAAACCCAGGACTCATGAGAAATCATAAGGGACTTAATAAAATTAAATGATTTGAGTTCCTAAATGGGAAGATGGTAAATGTAACTTTTAAGTATTTTATCATTATAAGAGCAGTTAGAAGGAGTCTACATATTCAGAGGGCCTGGGTGTGAGTCAATGATAAGGGGATGATCTAAAAATATTGGAGAAGTGAAAGGAGAAATTCAGTGGGAGAATGAAGGGAGGGGGAAATGGGGAAAATTATCTCACATAAAAGAGGTAGGTAAGGAAAAGCTTTTACACTGAAGGGGAAAATGAGAGGGCAATGCTTGAAACTCACTTTCATTAGAACTGGTTCAAAGAAAGAAGAAAATATATGTGTGTGCATATGTATTTCTGTAAAATATGCATATGTATATACATACATACACACACTCAGCTGGGCATAGAAAGCTATTTTACTCAACACGAAAACAAGAGGGGGAGGGAATAAGAGAAAGGGTAATAAAAGTGAAAGTGAATTAAGGAAGGAAGTGTTCAGAAGTAAAACAGACTTTTCTGAAAGAACAGGGTGATAAAAGAAAGAGATGGCTTAACACACAAAAATAAGATGGAGGGAAATACACCATAACCATAACTGTGAATGTGAATGGGATGAACTCACTCATAAAGAGAAGTAGACAGAAAAATGGATTAGAAACTAGAATCCAACAATATGTTGTTTATAAGAAACACTTGAAACACAAAGGCACATGCAGTGGTAAAATCAGGCTAAAGCTAAAAAAGGGCAGAATCCTGATCTTGACAAAGAAAAAATAGATCTAATTAAAAGACACAAGGAAGGAAACTACATTTTGCTAAAAAGCACCATGGAAAATGAAGTATTATCAGTACTGATCATATATGCACCAAGTGGCATAGTATCCAAATTCTTAAAGGAAAAGTTAAAAAAAATGTTATAACAGGAAATAGAAAGTAAAACTATACAAGTGAGGGACCTCAATTTTCCTTTCTCATGACTAGATAAATCTAACCAAAAATAAATGAGAAAGAAGTTAAGGACATGAAAAGAATTTTATAAAAGTTCAATAAAAGAGAACTCTGGAGAAAACAATGGGAATAGAAAGGAATATAACTTTTTCTTTTCTCAACTGTATATAGCACCTTCACCAAAACTGACCATATATTAGGGCATAAAAACCTCACAAAAATGCAAAAAAAGCAGAAATAATAAATGTACCCTTTTTGGACCATAATATATTACACTCACTAAAGGGCCTCAGAAGCATAGATTAAAAACTGAGGAGCAGCTAGGTGGCGCAGTGGATAAAGCACCAGCCCTGGATTCAGGAGTACCTGAGTTCAAATCCAGCCTCAGACACTTGACACTTACTAGCTATGTGACCCTGGGCAAGTCACTTAACCCCCACTGCCCTGCAAAAACAAAACAAAACAAAAGAAACAAAAAAAACTCCACCTAATCGGAAACTAAATTATCCAATACTAAAGAATGAATAGGTTAAACAACAAATTACAGAAACAATCAATAATTTAATCAAAGATAATCACAACAATGAGATGACATGCCAATATTTCTGAGATGCAGCCAAAGGAGTACTTAGGGCAGATATTTATATTTCTAAATGCTTACATCAATAAAATAGAGAAAGAGCAAGTCAGTGAATTGGGCATGCAACTAAAAAAACATAGAAAAACAACAAATTAAAAATGGCAAAATAAATACCATAAGAGAAATTCTAAAAATCAAAGAAAATATTAATAAAATTCCAAGTAAAAAAACCATTGAATTAATCAATAAAACTACTAGCTAGTTTTATGAAAAAAACAATAAAATAGATAAAACATTGGTTTATTTTATTAAAAGAATGAAAGGAGAAAATCAAATTACCAGTATCAAATATGAAAAGGCTAACTCTACCACAAAATGAAGATGAAATTAAAGAAATTATTAGGAGATATTTTGCCCAATTCTATGCCAATAAAACTGAGTAACCTAAGTTAAATGTATAAATATTTACAAAATGTAAATTGCCCAAAATAATAGAAATGGAAAGAGAATACTTGAATAACTATCTTAGAAAAAGAAATTTAACAAGCCATAAATGAACTCCCTAAAAAAAACTGTCCAGGACCAGATGGATTTACTGGTAAATTCAACCAAACATTTATAGAACAATAAATTCTGCTACTATTTGTTTACTAGTGAATTAATTCCAATATTTGAAAAAAGTACTACCTTAAAAAGAATACTACCAAATTCCTTCTATTATACAACTATAGTTTTGATACCTTAACCAAAACAGAGGAAAAATATAGACCAATTTCCCTAATAAATATTGATGCAAAAATCTTAAATAAAATACTAGCAAGGAGATTACAGCAATATATTAAAAAGAATATATACTATGACCCTGTGGGATTTATTCCAGAAATACAAGACTGCTTCAATAGTAGAAAAACTATAATTGACTATATCAATAAGAAAAACAACAAAATTCTTATGATTGTATCAAGAGATGCAAAAAATTTTGTGAGAAAATACAATGTCTATTCCTATTAAAAACATTATAGAATGCAGGAATAAATGGGCTTTTAATAAAATGATAAGTAGTATCTATCTATAACCAAGAGCAAACATTATCTGGTAATGGGAATAAACTAGAAACCTTCCCAATAAGATCAAGGGTGAAGAGAAAATGTCCATTATCACCATTATTATTCAATATTGTACTAAAAATGTTAGCTATAGCAATGACAAGAAAAATAAATTGAAGGAATAAAAAGAGGCAGTGAAGAAATAAAACTATGTCTCTTTGCTGATGAAAAAGTTATACTTAGAAAACTCTGGAGAATCAACTTACAAACTAGCTGAAACAACGAATAACTTTAGCAAAGTTGCAGGATATAAAATAAACCCACATAAATCATCAGGATTTCTATATATTACCAGCAAATCCCAGTAGAAAGAGAAAGAAAGAGAAATGCCATTTAAAAGAAATGTAGACAATATAAAATACTTAGTCTACCTGCCAAGTCAAACCCTGAAACTACATCAACACAATTACAAAATACTCTTCACACAAATAAAGACATCTAAGTAACTGGAGAAATATTAATTGCTTATGAGTAGGCCAATCTAAAATAATAAAAATTCTTATTCTACTTAAGTTAATTTACTTATTCAGTTCCATAACAATCAATTACCAAAGATTTCTTTTATAGAGCTAGAAAAATCATTAGAAAATTCATCTAGGGAACAAAAGTTCAAGAATATCAAAAGAAGCAATGAAAAAATATGAAAGAAGGTATCCTAACAGTATCAGATCTCAAACTACATTTCAAAGTGGTAATCATCAAAACAATATGGTATCAAGCTAGATGGTGTAGTGGATAGAGCACTGGCCCTGGATTCAGGAGGACCTGAGTTCAAATCCAGCCTCAGACACTTGACACTTACTAGCTGTGTGACCCTGGGCAAGTCACTTAACCCCAATTGCCTCACCAAAAAAAACCCAAACTATATGGTACTGGCTAAGAAATAGAGTGGTGAATCAGTGGAAAAGATTAGATACACAATCCACAGTAGTAAATGATCATAGTAATCTAGCTTTTGACAAACTCAAAGATCTAAGTTTTTGGGACAAGAAGTTACCACTGATGAAAATGGCTAGCAAAAATGGAAAGCAGTCTGGAAGAAACTAGGCATAAACCAACATCTCATATTGTATACAAAAATCAGGTCAAAATGGGTGCATTTTAGATATGAGGAACATGAAAAAATCTGCCTGTCAAATTTAAAGATAAGGGAATAGTTTATTAGCAAATAAGATAAAGAGAGGATTACAGGAAGTAACATGGATCATTTTGATTAAATGACATTAAAAAATTTCTGCAGAGACAAAACCAATGTAGACAAAATTAGAAGAAAAAACAAAGCAGGAGACTGGGAGGGGTAAATTATAGCAAGTTTCTCTGATAAAGGCCTCATTTCAACAATATATAGGAAACTGGGCCATATTTGTAAAAATATAAGCCATTCCCCAATTGATCAATAAATTAGGGGCAGCTAGGTGTCACAGTGGATACATCACTGGCCCTGGAGTCAGGAGTACCTGAGTTCAAATCCGGCTTCAGACACTTAATACTTACTAGCTGTGTGATCCTGGGCAAGTCACTTAACCCCAATTGCCTCACTAAAAAAAAAAATTTATTAAAAAAAAATTAATTAATTAAAGAATATGAACAGGCAGTTTTTAGAAGAAGAAATCAAAGCCATATCAATAGTCACATAAATAATGATTGATTAGAGAAATACTAACTAAAGCAACTCTGAGGTACCACTTCCATCAGATTGGTTAACAGGACAGAAAAAAGAAAATGACAAATGCTGGAGGGGACGTGGGAAAATGAGAACACTAATACACTATTGGTAGAGTTGTGAACTAGTCCAATTATTTTGGAGACCAATTTGGAACTATGCCCAAAAGGGCTTTAAAACCATGTATACCCTTTGATCCAAGAATAACACTACTAGATCTGTATCTCAAAGATATTAAAGGAAAGGGAAAATGATCTACATATACAAAAATATTCATAGCAGTTCTTTCATAATAGTAAAAAATTGGACATTGAGGGGATGCCCATCAACTGAAGATTGGCTGAAGAATTCATTGTATATGACTGTGATGGAATACTGTTGTGATTTAAGAAATGATAAGCAGACTTGCATGAAGTGATGAATATTTAAATGAGCAGAATGCTGTACACAGTTATACCAATATTGTTCAAAGAACAACTTTGAACGACTAAGTCATTTTGAGTATTAAAAATACTCAAATCAACTATGAGTTATGAAGGGAGGGGCTATTCACATCCAGAGAAAGAACTGATAAATATTTCTTCCCATAGAGAGCTATTCATCAAGACCCAAAGACTTACATGGCAGATTAAATAGGTTATATGGAAACATGAAGACAATGGGAAAGTTACCATACAGTACAACATACAAGTTAGATTTTTCTGGTTAAAAACTAACAAAATACCCTTCTCGCTAACTGAAATTACCCAAACAGTATGTGTATGCATATATATGTAGGGAAGGCTTAGCTTCCTGGTATGTATGTGTACATACACATATACATGCATGTGTATGATATGTACATATGCATTTATATCTCTATGTGTATGTTATGATATATGCATACATACACAGAAATGCACACATCAATAGCTAAGCCTCCTCTGAATGAGACCTTAGGAGGAATGGCCTGCTAACTCTGCTGTTGCTAATACAGTGGAGAATCTGATGGTGGGCTAATGAGTAGTGTCAGGGTAACCTATCAGTTTCACTTAAGCAGACAGTAGCATCAGGATCATAGGATTTAGAAGCAGCAGGAACCTTAGAAAGTATCTAGTCTAAACCTCCCCCCGCCATTTTATCTTTTCCAATAAAGAAACAGAGGTTTAGAGAAGTTAAGTGATTTGCCCAAGGTAAAATAAGTGGCACATATTGCCTCTGGGTTTCAAAGCTGGTTCTTCTAACTTCAAGTCCAGTGCCCACTCCATTATGCCAAAATGGCCTCAGCAAGAGAGTTGACTTGGACTGTTAATACAGAGGAAGCATATTTTTTGTTTGTTTGTTTTGTTTTTTAATGGGGCAATGCAGGTTAAGTGATTTGTCCAGGGTCACACAGCTAGTAAGTGTCAAGTGTCTGAGGCCAAATTGGAATTCAGGTCTTCCTGAATCCAGGGCCAGTGCTTTGTCTGCCATACCACCTAGCTGCCCGGAGGAAGTATATTTGACAACAGGATTATTTTCTTTTCTTTTAACTCTTTTTTAAAAAATATGGAACACTTCATGAATTTGCATGTCATCCTTGTATATGTGCTGCCAAAGCAAACACATAAATTATTTTCTAAATCTTCCAATGTTCTAACCTGAAAATTGAAGAAGCATCACTGCCTCTTCATATTGCAGAACTTCTAAAATGGTGTCTTTTGTGGTTGTTTTGGCCTTGTAGATAGACTGGAAATGATCAGTCCAATGGAAAGTTCTTATTCAGTTGCTAAAAAGCATTGCTTTTCTTCATTTTGGTTTTACAATTCAGCATGCAAAAGAAATTTGCAAATTGATTCCATGCATTTGTCATCCTCAACATGTCTGTCACTATCAACATTTGCATTCTCTCATCAATTCATTTGTAAACGATCAGTCTTATACTGAAAGGCAAAGAATGATTTTCTGAGTTTTTTTCCTTTCATGAAAAATGTCACATTATTAAGGACAAAAAAAGCATAGATACCTTCAGCTTGCTTTTCATATACACATTTTTCATTTGATTGGAATTTATGGACTGATATTCGATCTTTCTATGTCACCCCTGGTTATATCATTCATCTGATGTTGTAGTGTTACTAAGTGTGACACAACACTCCAAAGATCTGTCAACCTAAGTATTTCAAAAAAAGATGAATGATCAACATGAGAATTAAAGGACATAATGATGGATTGGATAGAAATTTGTTAACTATGCCAGAGTGGGAAAAGAGCAAGGTGAACTTTGTGTACAGTGGGGCCAAAACACTATGATGATATGTTTCCTTTTAAAAATAGGTCTTTCAAATGGGCACTGTCCTCCTCGTTTCAGCACCAGAGAATCTCCTAAGCAAGACTCCATTAGACAAAGTTGAAGATTCATTTTATAATCCACATGTCCATTTGCAGGATATCAGTGATATCAAAAACTGGTACTCTACGTGCTATAGTAGCTAATCATAATTATTATTATTATTATTATGGTGATGATGATAATGTCTGCATGTCTCACTTCATAAGAGAAGACAGAGAGTCCTTGGAATTGAGAGGTTACACTTGAACACATTCAGTGCTCAGCAAATAGTTTCTGAATGTCACCGATCCTAGATCCTTTTTAAAAAGCTACTTCCCCTTACTTTGACAGATGGGTTAGGCTGCATTTCATTACTTTTCCTTCTTACCTCGTTCTTCTTTTGTTTGGAAATAAGTGATGAGGCTTTTGGTGAAGATTAAGCGCTAGCAGGCAATAACGCAATGGCCCAAACATGGTTTTAATTGGAACCTCAAATCCAGTGGAAAAATAAGAAATTAAATCATTAATAAAATGCATTTTCCAGAAGACACCATGTTGATGCATGTTTTTAAAGAAGGCTTCAGGTTTTTTTTCTCCTTTATTATTCTTAGAACTATCATTTTATGGCACCAAAGCCACCAGCCAAGTCACATTAGAGATAAGAGAATGGAATTCTCAGCCTTCCAAAGTTCCAAATTTCAATGGTTCAATTAAAAGCCACAGTGAGAACCTTGACTTTCTGATGTCACTATGAATCCCATGTATTCTTGCTGTTAGAATGTCTTCCTTTCCTAATGAATTCCTGACAATGCACTTCAACTGTATTTCAATATGACCTAAACTCAAGACACAATGATAAACAAGTCAAGCCACTGCAAGACAGAAAGTTTGGGAAGAAGTGTCCTTTCTTTGGGGGCTGGCAAAGACTCTAGACACACACACACACACCTCAATTAAAGGGAAACACAAAAACAATTTGATCACCAGGAGTAGGGATGCAGTTATGCCCTATAGGTGATTCGAGTGTCCTTTGCAAGTAGCAACCTATCATAAGATGACTGTTTCTAAAAACTCAAATTTTGATCTATTCAATCTATGAACAATTATTGAGCAGCAATGCAGGTACTATTCTTCTGATCACCTTGAACTGCTACAAAAGAAAGCTGCATTGTGGCCTGGATTTTAGGAAGCTTACTATTAGGTTGGGGATGAATCAGACAGCTGAAAGAGACTTGGCTCCCAGGTCAATGAACTTGGGTTCAAATTCTATCTGACACCTACTATCCACGTGAACTTGGACAAGTCAAGTGACCTCCTTGGCCCTCGGTTTCCGGCTCTATAAAATAGATGGCCCTTGAGGTCCCTGTCAGCTCTAAAGCTAGAAGCTTATGAACACATGAAACAGCTAGTTAACAGTTGTAGTAATTGTTGACATGACATGTTGGGTTTGTGCATATTCTGAAGCAGGGGCTCTTAACTTGGAGTCTGTGATTTTTTTCTTTTACCATTTTGATGACTGAATTTCAATATAATTGCTTTCCTTTGTAATTCCATGTATTTTATTTTATGCATGTAAAAATATTATTCTAACCACTCTACCAGAAAGGTTCATGGCAGAGAAAAGATTCAGAACTGAGGCAATGACTAAGAGATCAAATCATCGCCATTATTATAATTGCCACATTTGCATAGCAATGAGTTACATTTCTATGGTACTTTAAAATTCTATAGCACTTTCTTCACAGCAACCCTGTAAATGGTGGAATTATCCTTCCCATTATACAGATAAGGAAACTAAGTATCAGTAGTTAACAACTCTTCCCTCTTCCTCATCCTATCCCCACGTCCTATTGTTTCTACCTCTCCAATAACAAGCATATTTCTCCCTTTCTCTTGACTCAATCTGTACCACAGTTATTTGGGTCTTTATCTTTTCTTTCTTGGACCATTACAAACACCTCTTGACTGATTTACTTGCCACTGATCTTTTACCATCATCATCATCATAGCTAACATTTATATAGTACGTTAAGGTTTCCAAAGTGCTTTGCAAATATTATCTCATTTTATCCTCGGAATAATCCTGTGAGGCAGGTGTTATTATTGCCTCTATTTTACAGTTGAGGAAACTGAGGCAAAGAGAAATTAAGTGATCTGTGTGGTGTCACACAGCTAATAAATGTCTGTAGCTGGATATAAGCTCAGTTCTTCCTGACTCTGGGTCCAGCACTCTATCTCCCATGCCACCTACCTAACTCAATTCTCTAGTTCATATTTCATCTAAGTTCAATATGAAGGGCTTTCAGAAACCACCTAGTCAAAAACATACCTGAGAAATAGTAGGCACCACAACCTTCTTGACAAGTGGTCATTCAGCCTTCTCTTGAAGACTTCAAGTTATGGGTTGCCCACTACCTTCTTAGCCAGCCTATTCTATTTTTAGATGGTTCTAATTGTTAGGAGCTTTCCCTTGCTTCAGGCTGAAATATCACTGCTAAGATAGTCATTCCACCAAATATATATGGCCACGCTTGTATCATGTTCAAAAACCTTCAGAGGATCACAGACTTAGCTTCACAGGGAACCTGGAAGGTGCTGTTCTCCACACCTGAAATATGCCACAGAGCCACCACTTCATCTTTTTCTTTATTCAAGGTCCATCTCCAGCATCATCCACTCAGGAAAACCTTGGATCTTACCCAATCCCTACTTTGTGCCATACCCCACAACTAGAAATGGCTTCTCCTTTCTCAAATCTTCCTAAAGAATTTTCCCTACATCTCTCTTTTACCTTTATTACATCCTACTTCAGGTGATATTTATTTTGTGCCCATGTTATATCTGCAGTTAATTCCCATGAGACCAGGGGCAGTTGCTTCACTGTATCCCATTCTATGGAATCCCAAGTGACCATGCTTACCGTGAAGTCCAGCTGTCCTAATTTTAAGGTCTGTCCTTTACAAAGCAGTCCTCAGGTCCAACCCTGTTTTCTGACCCCGGCCATCTTCTGACCTGCCACTCCATTGCCACTCTACCCCACTTACCACTTTCTGCTCTGGAAATTGTTAATCAAATAAGTAACACCAATGTTTCTGGAAAGGGCATGTCTACTGATTGACCTATGACCCCACTCATGACTTTTGTTAATCCTCAGGCCAAAATCCCATTTCTTGGCCACCACTTTTATTAGAACATAAGCTCCTTATTAGAAATTGAGGGGATGCTCATCAGTTGGGGAATGTCTGAACAGGTTATGGTATATGAATGTAATGGAATACTATTGTGCTGTAAGAAACGATAAACAGGTGGATTTCAAAGAAACCTGGAAGGACTTAGATGAACTGATGCTGAGTGAGATGAGCAGAACCAGGAGAACATTGTACATGGTATCAACAACATTGTGTGTTGATCAACTGTGATAGACTTGACTCTTCTCAGCAATACAATGGTCTAAGATAGTTCCAAAGGGCTCATGATGGAAAATACTCTCCAAATCCAGAAAAAAAAAGAACTATGTAATCTAGATGCAGATTGAACCATGCTATTTTTTTCCTTTTTTGATGTTTTTCCTTTTTGCTCTTACTCTTCTTTCATAGCATGACTAATGCAGAAATATGTTTAATGTTATTGTACGTAGATAACATAGATCAGATTGCTTGCTGTCTGGTGGAGGGGGGGAGGGAGGGAGAAAAATCTGAAAATAAAAATCTTGTAAGAACAAATGTTGAAAACTATCTCTACATGTACCTAGAAAATAATAAAAAAATATGAAAAAGAACAAAAGCTCCTTGATATTAGGGGCTATCTTCATGCTGTATTTGAATACCCCAAGTTTATCACAGAGCCTGAATAAAGTAAATAAATAAATAAATAAAGCCTTAACAAAATTTCATCCACCCATCCATCCAATTCCCAGCATCTAGTACAATTCATTATACTCAATCAATCAGTATACTTAATTGGTATTTTGTTTTATGAATGGATGATTTTAGGCCAGCTATGGGCCATATAAATGGTAGGGGTCAGAATCAAGCAAAGAAATGAGCACTTCTGACTCCAAATTTAATCATCTTAACACTGTCAACCTTGTCTCTTTTGTTTATTTGAAAACAAAAGAAACACAATTGTTTTGAGAGGTCTGTCGTGTTTTCTATGTCTAAAAGAGGAAGGAATGACATGTACACACATATGCACATACCCATACTCCTTCCCTGTGTTACTTCCCATCATTTGGTGACAAATATAAATGAAAAAGTGAACCTCCCTGAAATCTGTTTTGGTTCCCCTTGCTCTATAGCCTGCAAATAGCCCATGTGCTTGGCAGGGCTTAATGTGGATATATTCCCAAGTTCCTACTGATGGCAGGTCTGTGAACTACTGAAAAGGTCACACATTGTTTCAATGGCATCCTACCAATTAGAATTTGCTCCTCTATTGCATTCATGCTGACAGATGCTGATGAAAAGATGTATCCCAAAGATCATCAACATGACGGCAGCTCTCCTCTAGTTTCTTCTACTGGCTTGAGCATATGGCCTGGAGAATTCCCACAGTGCTTCATCTGCCTTCTCCACTCAGAAAGAGAACATCATTCTCATTCAAATTTAATGTTAACAATTTAATGGTAAAACACAGGCCAAAGATGTGACCAGTGAATACGTAAATTTATTCAGAGAAGCAGCAGGGCAGAGCAGATAGAGAACCAAGCCTGGAGTCAGGAAGACCAAGGTGTGAATGCTACCTCAGACAACACCTATCTGTGTGAACCCAGGCAAATCATGTTAGTTCTCTGACTTCTATGGTCTTCCTCTGTCAAATGGGGATATTAATAGAACATACCCTTGGGTTGTAATGAGGGTCAAAGGAGATGAAGAAGAGTTCTCTGTAAACCTTAAAGCCTTATAGGAAGAAACATCACAAGTGCATCCCTGTTATTTTAACAAACAGTATTAAATGTGTCCAATGGCTTCCAGATGCTCCAATTTTTCAGTAGATCTATGATCTCAGAAATGTGGATATTAGCTCCAGCAAAGAAGATTCCAGCCCTTCCATGCCTGACTATCCCATGTGATTCCTGTTCACTTTTTCCACGAAACAAAAATTAAGGGATCTACCCACAATCTGGGATGAGAACCTTTTCATTCTCTTCACTCTTGCCAGATAAATGACCCATCTTATGTTACATTTCTCTGATGACATTTTTATGCCACTTCTCTTGCACAATTCTTCAATGATAAAGAATCATAGCCTATTTTTGTCCATGATGTACTTTCCCACTATCCTGTGGGTGAGCCACAGCTTTAATTGATCAGAGACTATATAAAAAGACAGAAGAAATGGAATGGTAGGAAGGAAAGGGAAAGAAAAAGGAAAAGAGAAGGGAAGGGAATTGCTTACAATATATTTTGGTTAGGACGACATTGCCATTTCAAAATACTATATGATCAAATGATCTCATGGGTTTCAGTACTAACTTATAAAAACACATTGGGAAGAAATAGGGACTGACTTCTCAGTTTTCTGCCACATACACAACCTAAACGAGCTATACTGAGGTTGACATTCGATGCTGCTCCACAAAAGTAATCTTGAGGAAAAATCAAATTCAGTTTTGGTATCAGTCTCTTTAATAAAGATTAATAATCACTCAACCTATGAAAAGAGATATGTCCAGCAACTATATGTTAATTGGACCTTTCAAGTTAAACCACAGGATATCCAAATTGGAAGGGAATTCTCAGGCCATGTTGTCCAAGCTGTACAAGGAGAGGGAACCTCTCTATAACAGTGCTGCCAAGTGGTCATCCAGGCTTTGCCTTCAGGCCTCTAGTGGTTGGGGGAAGAGTAGGACCATAACTCCCCTGGTTAGTTCCTTTCATTTTTGGAAAACATATCTTGTTGCCAAGTGTTTATTTACATCAAAGGTATATTGGTCTCTACAATTTCTGCCTATTACTCTCATTCTGACCCTTGAGGCCAAAAAGAACCAATCTAATTAACATGACAGTCCTTTAAATATCTCAAGACAGCTGTCCTATCCCCCTTACATTTTTTCTTATATAGGCTAACCATCCTCAGCTCTTTCAGTTGATATCACTTCGGCATGATCTTTGATCTCAAAGTCCTTCACCATGCTGGTTACATGAATTATCCCAAATACTCTCCAGTTTGTCAACACACTTTCTAAAATGAAGTATCAGAACAGAACACAGTACTCTATGGCAGAATACAGAGGGACTATCATCCCCTAGCCCCAAAGAGTCTGCCTTTTTCTCTTGGGGAACCCTCGAGAGACACATGGTAGCTGTTCTTCCCCTTCGACTCCCTTGGTGTACCAGTTTGTCACCTTCCAGAAGATGAGAATACAGACATGTAGTGTCTCTTCTGATCAGATGTACTGTTTGCTTTCAGTATGACTGTCTCTAATCCTAGATAAATGTTATCTTCTGCCAGTTCAGTTTTTCCCCCAGAGCATATTCAGTGGGTATATGGAAGAAGTGAGAAAGACAGACAGAGCCCTTTCCCCCTTTCTCCCACCAACAAGATTATTTTTTCAGAGTCTTGGCTACAATTCTCTGGTTTGCCATTTACCTAATTTGCTATCAGACTGCAAGACTCCACACTGGCTTGTTATTTTGTACATAGGCCAAGAGATGTGTCTTATTCTTTTGGCCAATCACAAGATGTCACCTGTGTGGCTCTTCTGTCTTTAACCAAGGATAAAAGCACCTTTATCCTTTCAAATTGATTGAGGCCATGTTCATAGTTTACACTTTGGACTGATTGATTGATTCAATAGAGCTTCTGGGCCTTTAGTGATTGCATTAATGGGCCCCACCCTTACACATTTATCTCTATTAAATTTCATCCTATTGGATTCTGGCCAGTGTTCTAGCCTGTCAAGATTTTGTGTTCATTCGCGTCATCAATAAAAATGTTCAACATAGGGCCATTCTCCCAGGGCCTAAAGTGTTACGATATAATCTGATAAATAAATCCCTGCTATTGAAGGGATGGATAAAACAAGATTAGAGGGCTGCTACCTAGCTATATGTGCATCTGAACTGTGGCCTTTTGGAAATAATGCTATAACTTGTGTTGCCTGGCCCAACTCGTGACAATAATGGTCTGGGATTTCATGCCAAGGATATCTGAGGGGAGCATGGACACAGAGGCTACTCTTTGTACCATCCTCCATATCATGCTATTGTTTGTTCCTTGAGAATCAACATTCAGCAAAGCAAGTTATAGAACCCTTTGAGATCATGCTGGTTCAGAGGTGAGCATGGGAAAATGTTCAGTAAGTATCATGTAGAAGGTGACAGAAGAAAAGGTTCTGTCAGTAAAAGACTTGACCAAGGAGGAAGGGGATTTGATTACTATATCAAAAGAACTTGTTTATTATTATGTTAATTTTCTTAGAAGTCCCAAAGGCATAGAGAGCTCACAGGGAAGCTTAATGTATGTACAACAAAAGAAAGACCTTGCCCTAGTTTGCCTGTCACTAGAAGAAGTCAAATGGTACTATGGAGAATCAGGATATTTGTCCACATGTTTTATAATTACTGCATGAGTCACTAGGAAAAAGCACAACCTACACTATCTAAACAAATGTACACTCAGTTCTGCTATAATGAGACATATGCGTTTCCAAAAAGCACCATGCTATGCAAAATCACGCAATAAATATCATGGAGCTCAAGCAGAAAGTGGGGTTGGGGTATGATGCCCAAAAAGTTCAACAGTGACATTAAATAGGTAGGAACCCAATAAAACCAGCTATACAGTTAAATGTTGAAGAAATATATAAATACTCTAATAGTATCCACAGCCTCTGGCTCCTGCTTAGCGGACTCCCTAGGATGAAGGGGCAAGTTGGGCAGCCCACAACTCCCAGCCTCAAGCTGGAGGCCACAGGAAAAGTGGGAGAGGGTGCAGACCAGCCCTTCCCTGCCCACAGCTTCTCCTTTATCAAAAGATACAGAGTAAGTATGGCACTCAACCTTGACAAAGACCTGCACTTTGTTCATTGAAGTGGGTATCAGAAGGCTTGCAACTTGGGGATTATTATGAAGTGGGGCAGCTTTCTGAGTTCTCACATTGTTTCTTGTGGAAGAGATCATGCAGAAGCAAATTTGACATTTTTTAGGGTCTAGAATTTCCCTAATATATCAACCACATTGGAACAACTGTGCTTGAGAAACGTGTGTTGTGGCAGAACTGACTGTACCCAAGCAAGCACTTTGTTTGAATCTCTCAGGCTTTTATTAAATGCTCTTTTGTCTAATGTTTGTGGACACAGCTTATCTCCCTGACTAGATGGCAGGGCAAGTGTTTATTCTGAATGTCAGCAGAGACAAGTAGGCACAAGTAAGCTATACCTTACTTCCAATGATTATTTATAATGCCCAGTACAAGGACTGTCATGAAAGAAACACGTGAGTGGAAATGAAAGTAAATGGACCAGCCACATAATGAGACCAAGGTAGAACAGTCAGATGGCCTAAGAACTATACTTTTATTGAAGCAGAATGATCTAGAAGGAGGTGCTCAGCATTCTGGGAGGAAAAAAAAGGTTATCTATAAGAGGATATGGATCAAACTGCATAGGGGATAAGGGGGCATGGAAAGATTTGAATCAACACTGATGGAGGTAATATCCATGTTGGGATGAGAACACAGAGTGAATGAGGTATTGAAATAGTTTAGGAGCCAAGGAGAAGGAGCATAGTGGAGGGGGCTGGAATCAGATGTCAGGAAGATCTGAGTTCAAATACAGCTTCAGAAATTTATTAGGTATGTGACTTTTTTCAAGTCACTTTCTCTCTCTCTCTGAAGTTTCTTTGCCTTTAAAAATCAATCTATACTATACTGTACTGTACTGTACTATACCATACCATACTATACTATAGTAGATCTGTTCTACACTGAGCCATGGAGATACAAGTATAAAGAAATAATCTCTGCTTGCAAGAAGCTGGGACTCTCATGTAAAATATGGGGAAATAATGGCACAGTGTTGTGGGGATCAAAGAAGATAATATAGATGGAAAGTACTTCGTAAACTTTAATATGAACATTGACTATTATTATTAAAAAATAAAAGTTATTTTCTATGTAATGAAGATCAGCTTTTCAATGCTGGATTAAACATATGATGCAACTAAAGTTTGAAAAGTATATAACCATGGGGGCAGCTAGGTGGCACAGTGGATAAAGTACCAGCCCTGGATTCAGGAAGACCTGAGTTCAAATCTAGCCTCAGACATTTGACACCTACTAGCTATGTGACCCTGGGCAAGTCACTTAACAATGTTTCCCTCAGTTTCCATATCTGTAAAATGAGCTGGAAAAGGAAATGGCAAACCACTCCAGTATAGTGTCAAGAAAACCCCAAATAGGGTCATAAAGAGTCAGATGTGCCTGAAAACAACTGAACAAAACCAACAAAATTTGTGTATGTATACACGTGTGTATATATATATATATATATATATATATATATATATACATATATATATGCATATTCAGTATATATTTACTTGCATTAGATTATTCATAGTAATCTGGAATTATCTTACAGATTACTGTAGATCCTGGTTTCTTGATCTAATGTGTTTTTATTAATGATATATTCCAAATATATGGAATTAAAATTTTTTATTTATTATATATTGCATATTTATGGAATTCTATATTGTTTTCTATATATGTGAAATTAATCATTTTTGTTAATTACATGTCCCATACATATATGGAATTAGAAAGAGAGAGAGAAAGAGAGAGAGAGAGACAGACTTAGTTATAGAAAAGGGGGAAAAGCATCAATGCAATTAAAAAAAACTATATTTGCCAGAAGGGCTTTAAACTAAAAAAGAAAGTGGTGGGTGGAGAAAACTGCCTATGTATATGTACAGTGTAAGAAGAAGTATAGCAACAGAGATGCCAACAAATTCACAGGAGATAAAACTGAAAGGAGTCCAAAAAAAAAATAAAATAAACATGCATGGTCTCAGATGCCTATATGCAAATGTACAGAGTACCAGTAACAAGTAAAATAAATGAACAAATATACAAAGTATTAAACCCTCCTCACAGATTCTTGTTTTGATCTCTGTCTCTCTGTGTCCCTCTCTTTCCTGTCATGAGTTGTTCTTCCCTCCTCCTTAAATTCTGTATCCCCTCACTTTCTCTTCCTTTCCTCTCTTCCCTCCCCAGTGCTCCCTCCCCTATCTTTCCTCCTCCCTAGTCCCCAGTGTCCAGTTCCCGCCCCCAGTGATCATCTCTCCTGACAATACTCTGATAAATGAACTTTTGCCTTTTCTTGTTGAGAAATGGGCCTCTACCTCATTCTCCTTCCCAGCACTTCTCTCTGTATTATCTTTCCCCAGCAGAATGTTCAGTTCTTCGAGGGGAGGTGATTTCTTTTTTTGGGGGGGGGAGGGGGGTGTTTTCTTGATTGAACTTAAAACAGTACCTGGCACACAGTAAACTCTTAAAAAATGTTCTACCTATCGAACTTGATGGCATGAGAAGCATGACTTGGAATGCGGTCCTGGACGAGTATATCATATTCCAAGGAAGTAGGATGGGGGTAGTGGGCACTTGAGTTGGAGAAGTTGGTATATTAGAAAGTTATATTTATGTGAGGGATCTCAGAAAACATGGGGAAAGCATGGTGGAGAGCATTTGAGCAAAGATGCAAGGAAGGCGGAAGCAAAAGTAACACTGTCATTAAAATAGATTAGACAACCCGGACTGAAAGAAGTAGAGAAGGAATTTGGGAAACAAAAATCACAAGCTGGTGGACTCAGAAAAAGGAGAGGGTGGGCAGCTCTTGGTGAAATCTTGAAGAAACAAAGCGAGACAATGGCAGTGAGGAGAGAAAGGGGAGCAGCTGAAAGAAACAGATGTGGAGATGCCAAGAACTCATCAGTAAATTTAGGGCTATTGTTTAAAAAGGTATACAGAAGGTGGAGGTCAGGTCAAGGAACAAGAGGATGCATACAAAAGAATGGAGAAGAACAGTATTCAGAACAAGTGGCAGCTGGCAAAGAAAGCTGAGGACAACAAAAAAGGATGGCGCTGCTTTTCGAGGTACCTAGGGGGAAAAGGATCAAGCAAGGTAGGTGTGAGACCATTGCTTAGATGGCAGAGAGAAAAGAGAGCTGCTCAGCTCTTCTTGGTCTACATGTCTTCTTCATTAGAACGTACCCTTTCATAAGGTAACAAGGGCTGTCTTTGCCTTTCTTTGTATCCCCAACATTTAATGTGGGGCCTGGAACAAAGGAAGTGCGTAATAAATGCTTACTGACTTGATTTTCTCTCTCCCATCCATGGACTGGAAAAGGAAGTCTAAAGAAATACCTAAAAGGTAGCTCATACCCAGGATACCTGAGGCAGCACGGAATGCAGAGAAGAGAGTGCTGGGCCTGGAGTCAGGAAAACTCATCTTCCTGCATTCAAATTTGGCCTCCCACATTTACTAGCTCTGTGACCCTAGGTAAGTTACTTCACCTTTCTCTGCTGATATTTTCCTCAAGGAGAAGATGGGGAGAATAATAACACATACCCTGCAGGATTCTTGTGAAGATAAAATATGATAATCTTTGTAAAGTGCTTGGCACAGGGCACAAGTACATAGGAATGTCTCTATAAATTTTGTTCCTTCTTCCTCTTCCTCCACTTCTTCCTTCTCCTTCATCATCATCATCACTATCTTCTTCTTCTTCTTCTTCTTCTTCTTCTTATTATTATTATTATTATTCTTATTATTATTATATAGTGAGACTGTAAGAGCACCTAGCTACTCTTCTGTGATGAGTCTGGATTATCAGGCCCAGATGACATCTTCAGTCATTTAAAGACCTGGCAAAGACAGCTGCATGCATGAAAAGGTTCCAGCCAAGCTCAGCTTCCCTGAGACACACCCTAACAAAGATGAAAAAAGAATTCCAGATAAAGTATCGATTCAATAAAACCAAAAAGCAATGGCAGAAATCCACTCCAGGACTGCACAAGAAGCTGGTGGATGTTCTGGTAGGGGACTTAACACCATCGAGAAATACTTGAGATCTAGAGAAGCCCCACAGGCAAAGCCAGAAGCCAAGAGTGACTCCATAAAAAATAAATACAGAGCCTCAGAAAAAAAGAGTGCCTTTACAACTATTCCAAGAGTGTATGTAAGGTAGGAAGTATATGATTGTTAAAAATGAAATTAGAGCTCTAAGGGAAAAGATGGATGGAGAACAAATACCATAAAACAGAAATGGAAAATCTTACTCAAGTGAATGGAACACACAGATCTTAATGAGTCAGTAATGCAAAAGGAAATATTTCAATCAAGTCAAAAGACTGAAAAATTTACTAGAATATGTAAGGTATCTACTATCAAAAAATAAACGACCCATAAAACAGCATGAGAAGTAATTTAAGATTCATCAAATACCATGAAAAACATGACCAGATATCATGAAAAACATGACCAAAGTATTTGGATATCACATTTCCGGGAATTGTAAAAGAAAACGTTCAGGAAACATGAGAATCAGGGGGCAAAGTTAAACTACAAACTACAACATATGTTGAAAGAAAACCAAAATTGAAAACATCTAGAAACATCATGACTAAAATTCAGAAGTTCAAGATCAAAGAAAAAATATAGCAAGTAAGCAGAAAATTTTCAAATATCAAGGAACAGTCAATTTCATATGAGACTATTGCAAGCTGAAAAAGAAAAGGAAATTTCAGAAAAAAGAATACCAAGTCAAAACAGGAAGAAAAAAAGGCTAAAAGGTTAAGGACTAGATGTTCAACAACAAAAACTACTAGAAAAACTGGAAAGGAGTCTCATACCATGTAATGTATTTAACTCCAAATGGAGTTATGAATATATAGGAGGAAAAAAAGAAGATATGTGTGTATGTGTGTAGTGTGTATGTTTATATATGCACATATACACATATGTGTATATGCATATATGCATATATAATTTATAATTCTTTAATGAGATAATGTTATATTTATATATTATAATTATAAATGAGTGAGGGAACTATTTTTAACTAAATGAGAAAGATAATCATAGAAGACAAAATGTACAATTTTGATGACATAAAATTGAAAAAAAAACTTTTGCACAAATCAAACCAATTCAGTTAGAAGTTGAAGGAAAATACATTACTAGGAAAATGTGATAAATTGATCTGACAAAGGTTTGATATTAATATACAGGGGATTGATTTAAATATATGAGAAAAAGAGTCACTTTCCAAATAGATAAACTGTCAAAGGATATAAAGAAGCAGTTCTTAAGGTAAAAAAAGTACAAACTATCAATACCATATGAAAACATAATTCAAATAAATAATAATGAAATACAAATTAAAACAACTGAGATTCTTCCTTATACACATCAGATTAGCAGTGATGATAAAAAAGTAAAATGACAATTGTTAGAAGGACTATGGTAAAAAAAAAACATACTAGCATAGTATTGGGAGAGCTATTAAGTGGTAAATTTTATATTCTGGAAAGTAAACTGGTGTCATATTGAAAGCATCACTAAATTCTGTATTCCCTTTGATCCTCTGATATCAATAACAGGCACAA
Organism: Dromiciops gliroides; assembly: GCF_019393635.1. Taxonomy (NCBI): domain Eukaryota; kingdom Metazoa; phylum Chordata; class Mammalia; order Microbiotheria; family Microbiotheriidae; genus Dromiciops; species Dromiciops gliroides. The sequence goes on from NC_057867.1 coordinate 43,015,366, forward strand.
GCCCCAAAGAAGGTAAGGTAAAGAAAAGGATACATATGCACAAAATTCTAATAAGAGCACATTTGCTGTAGCAAAAAGCAAAAACAAAACAAAAAAAGTAGAAATAAAATGTGATAACAAAGTTTAAGCTAATGTATAATTGATATCAAATTGCTTGCCTTCTCAAGGAGTGGGTGAGAAGTAGCAGGGACGGAGAGAATTTGGAACTCACAATTTTTTTAATTAACGTAATTTTTTACATGTAACTGGGAAATATCTAAGAAAATAAAATTTTAAAATATTTTTTAAAAGGAAAAAGTTTGAGTTACATCTTAAAGGAATAGAGAAATTCCATAATGTGAAATTGAGACGGAAGTACATTTCAGGCATGGGGGGAAAAATATAGTGAGTAATTAACATAGAAGAGAGCCAAAGGAAGCTCAAAAGGGAACATAGATTAAGACATTTTTGTTAGCTCTCGAGTTAAATTTAATATACACTTTAAAAAACTGTACTTAGAAAGTAATAATCTTATATCCTTTTATGTGTTCTTTGTATACCCATTAGTGTTTTTCAGGTATATAATTTTAAAAACAAGTTTGTAACCTTTAGGAGGGCAAGGCCTATTATCTCCTTCAGGGTCCTTCATCTAATAGGTACAAACTAAACATATTTATTGAAATGAATGAAATTCACAATCAGAAAGGGGGAATTCTGGGTCTCTAGTTTGAGGTCTTAGAATGTGCCAAGCACTTTTTAGAGCTCAGAGATCACTTCTCAGTAGCTGGCAGGTTCCAAAAATTATTTACTGTGAATAGTGAGTCAGGGTCATATTTTGATTAATTTCCTGGGGTGACCATTGCTTTTAAGTTGAGAAGTAGAACCCAAAGAAGAGTGAAACTTAAAAACTAGTCTATCAAGGAATTAGTTCTTGTTTTATAGCCACCCCCTTCTTTCTCTGCAAACTCTCTTCTTTGTTTTATAGAGCCAACATTTGTGATGATGACATTTCCATATTTGTGTGTATACGAACTGTAACAACTTTGGGAAATCATTTTCATGATTTCCCAGAGCTGGATTACTCATTTTATAAACATAAGGTAAAAATTAAAAAAAATTTAGATAGCCCTGGTTTTAGGGCTCTGCTGCCTGGAAGAGGATGCTGTGATGTACAATTTCTTCTGAGGTGCAGTACAATAGGGTATTGAATTAAACCTCTGGAGCTATTCAACCTGTTCCATTTTTTTGAATAGAAGAGCAGCTACGATTTGGAGCTCTTTATCTCATCTGTTTTTGTTTTTAATTGCTTAGAAGCATAAGGAATGGAAGGAAAAGCAGGCAGACCAACAGTGATAGCCCCAGCATATTTCCCCTACTTGACAGCCATTCTCAGCACCATGTGAGGTGTTCTGGGAATAAGTATTTGATTGACAGGTATCCTGTTGACATGATAGCGGAATGGGGCAGCACTGACAGCCACTCTGCCACTGGCTGATGCTTCAAGTTCATGACTAGTTAATGCTCCAAACAAAAGTAAGAGGCTATGTAAGTGTATATAGGGTTGGCAGATATGAGTGGCATGACTGATTTTTCCATGAACAAACCAGAATTGATCAAATGCAAATGATTTCTAGCCCTCCTAAAGTCATCAATCATCTTGGGAGGGCAATGCTGTCATTGCTCAAAACACTTCCTTTCAAACTATCTTCAGAGATTCCCTGCATATTCTTCTGAATATCTCTAATATTTGTGCATCTTTATACTTCAGAGGCAAAATTAGGTTTAAGAAACAGCCAAGAGTAAATGGAGCCAAGTTGAGTGGTACTGCCCTCCATATATATGGTGAAAACTTCAACTTTCCATATCTACCTCAAACGCCACCTCTTCCCAAGAATACTTCCCTGACACATAGAGATAGGAATGATATCCAATGCATGAAGGCACTCATTGAGAGCAAACCTACTACCTCAAAAGGCAATCCATTAACCTTCAGACTGCTCAAGAGATTAGGAAGTTTCTCCTTAGACCCACACTAGCTTTGCCTAGGTTTAACTATTACCAATTGCTCCCAATCCTACACTTCACAATGAAACAGAACAATACCCTTTTGACATAACAGCCCTTGAAATAGCAAGGAATCCAGAATAATTTTGAAGTATGCCTTGCCGCATATTTTATCTTAATTTTGTATGTTATAAAATATTTCTTTTATATTTATATATTATTTATTGATTAGTGTTATATACTGTAATTTTCGTATGTTAGAATTTCGTTTGTTGCCATTTTAATGTATGCCTTTAATGGATGGTGATACCTTGTTGTAGGAGATCCTTTAAGTCTACCTTAAGCACTCCTGAATCAAATATTTTTGTGTACTCATCAAAAACAAGCAAAACATCATCTTTTATTCTCTTCCCATCTCAGCCTATAGCAGGCTACTACCTGATGTGAGCTAACAGAGATAACCCCAGAGGTCAGGACCATCATTCCAAAAAAAATCCCCCTGACTCTCAGGAATATGACAAGCATCCAAGCTTTCCCAACCCCACCCCAAAAAGGAACTTTCCATTTTCAGATGGTCCCCCCATCTATCCTCTATAAAAGCTTTGGCCTTCCTTCTGTTCTGGGAGGAGGCTGTTTCTAAACCAACTTCTTCCTGGGGGTTAAGTCTTTAACTTCCCATTCTGTCACTTTGCTTTTGGGGGGGGGGGCAGGTCAATGAGGGTTAAGTGACTTGCCCAGGGTCACACAGCTAGCAAGTGTCTGAGGCCAGATTTGAACTCAGGTCCTCCTGAATCCAGGGTCGGTGCTTTATCTACTGTGCCACCTAGCTGCCCCTGTCACTTTCTCTAGCCCCAAATAAAAGACTTTTAATTCTAATTGAACTGTGCACAAGAGTGTAATTCTTTACAGAGGAATACCGAAGGACCAACACCTTTTACCCCAGTGACATTTAAGGAACTTGATTACCTAAGATTATTGAGCAAAAGTTGCAATTCTGTTCATCTAGGCTCGATCCATCCATGCTTCTCTTCACTCTAAAGCTATCTTATTACCAAGTGCCTTGCTGCTTAAAAAGATGATGCTCTGGAAGACTTAACCCTTTCAGCTCTGCCACTTGTTCCCTAAGGTACCACTGTTCTGATTAGCCCACTTTATCTAGGCTATTTCATTTCTTAGTCATCTTCCTGCCAACGCCCTAACTCTTACTTTTTAGTCCGGGAACTAGGATCAAATCAGTTCTGACATTACTACTGGAAAGGAAATCTTAATGTATTTCCTGCTGGCTCCAAAGATTATGCCTGAAACTTTTGAAACCCAAACCTCTTTTCATACTCCTTTCTAAGCACTGTCCTCTATTAGAATGTAAAATCTTTGAGAACAGGAACTGTCTTTACAGTATGAATACCCCCAGTGTTTAAGCACATTGCTTAGCACATAATAAGAACTTAATGAATTACATTCTTTCTTGGTACTCAATTTATGGTCATCATGAACACTGCAAGACAAAATGATGATGCTGTCCCATGAAACTATGTCTCCTATTACCTTTGTTTGATGAGAAAAAGTCCTACTAATGAGTACTGGTTTTGGTATCATAGGACCTGGGTTCAAATCCCACCTTTGACATATGGTTACCTGTGTGACTTTGGACAAATCACTTAACCATATTGAGCTTCAGTTTTCTTGTCAATAAAATTAAGGAGTTGGAAAAAGATAACCTCTTACATCCCTACTATGATACCAAATTGTGAAACTTAAGGAAGTGAAACTGCAGCTTCCTTATGTAATATGACCAGGGCACAGTAAAGCAGTATTATCTTTTCATGCATCATAGCCACAGTTCTCTGCTTAAAGATTCTTAAGATTTAATTTTTGACCTATTGCTGATTGTGATTGAGCTTGCAGTTCACTAAAACCTCCAGATCGTTTTCTGACAGACTGCGGTCTAATCACATCTCCCCAAACTTTTACTTATATTTTTACCTACATGAAAGATTTGATATTTATCCATATTGAATTTCATCTGATTATGCTCTTCATCCCATTTCTCTAGCCTGTCAAGTTCCACTTGAATCTGTCATCCAATATTGGAGCTATCCATCTTTGTGAGATCTACAAATCTAATAAGTATACCGTTCATGCTTTTAATGTCACATTTTTTTAAAAAGTTAAATATAACAGGGACAAGCACAGATCTCTGAGTCACTCTATTCTAGATTTCCTTCCAAGTAGACACCAAGTCATTTAATGACTACCTTTTTGGGCTAATCATTCAATCAGTTTCAAATCTATTTAACTGTTCTATCATTCAACCCACACCTTTCCATCTTATTCACAAGGATAAGCATGAGAGACAAAATGTTAGCTAAAATCTAGGTAAACTGTATCTATCACTTTCCCTGACCTATTTAGTAATTTTGTCAGAAAAGGACATGAGATCAGTTTGTCATGACCGATTATTAATGAATCCATGATGGTTCTTTTTTAAAAGTGCATTTCTGATTACCACTTTCTTTTTTAGGTATTCACTATCCATCTCTCTAACAACCAGTTAGAGAATTTTACAAGGACAAAGGTCACAACCACTTGCCTACTGTTTGTGGTCTGTGACCATATTCTTTTTGTAAACTGGGATTAAAGGGTACAATTTTTATTCTTCAAGCTTGCTGCATCTGTGCTGTTTTCCACTGTCTGTCAAAGATCACTAAATGCACCTTAGTCATCACATTGGCCAGTTCTTTCAGTACCCTGAGATGTTCTTCTGAACTTAGTGACTTAACAAAAGCAAATAGGCAAGAGTATGCTAGTAAATGTTTAACAAAGGACTATAGGGGATGTGGAAGATGCAGTTCTAATCTGCAGCATAAACATTTTATCTATCCCTTTCTTAAGAATAAACAATAAACAAAAAAATCAAGTTGTATTTTGTAGCAGATACCAATTTTTCTTTCTTTTTTTTTTTTTGGTAAGGCAATTGGGGTTAAGTGACTTGCCCAGGGTCACATAGCTAGTGTCAAAAGTCTGAGACTAGATTTGAACTCAGGTCCTCCTGAATTCAGGGCCAATGCTTTATCCACTGAGCCACCTAGCTGCCCCACATATACCAATTTTTAAGGGGTGTATACTCACACTGGAAATTTAACAATTAGCTTTCCTAAGCTGTTAGGAGTTAGTTCTAGCATACCCCACATGTTATGGGGTTAGGACTATTAAAGTTTAAACTGGCCAGCTAAACTAAAGGACATGGGTCTGGGGTAACTCTCCTTGAGAATCTTAACTAAAGGACAGATACACCTTGAGAAGTAAGGGAGATAAACCCATTAGGCCTGGCTGCTGCCTGAGTGGCACCAAGCCCACAAGGGGCCAGAGACACAACAACAGCCCCCAATAAGGGACATTTCACTGTCAGGTGTTCACCCCCTCTACCATCTACAGAAGCTATGGCCTTTCTCCTGTTTGAGGAAACAGATATCTCAAAGAAGGCCTCTGAACCATCTCCCATGAGAGAACTCCTTGGATTTCTTTCTTGGTCAACTTTCTCTAGCACCTTAATAAAAGACGATTTTATTCTCATTGGATTTGTGTGCTAGAGGGTGTAATTCGTTAAAGAGGAATACCTAAGGACCCCTACCACCATCAGTTTCCCCCATGACACCACAGAAAGGCCCTTTCATTAACTTTTTACTTATCTTTGGTTTCAATTCCCTATTATAGGAGCAGCTAGGTGGTGCAGTGGATAGAGCACCGGCCCTGGATTCAGGAAGACCTGAGTTCAAATCTGGCCTCAGACACTTAACACTTACTAGCTGTGTGACTCTAGGCAAGTCACTTAACCCCAATTGCCTTATCAAAAAAAAAAATTCCCTACTACAATTTTTCCCTAGTCATGACCAGCCTGAAGATATAGCAGATATTACAAAAGCAAAATAAGAGTTGAAGGGGCAGCTAGGTGGCGCAGTGGATAGAGCACCGGCCCTGGAGTCAGAAGTACCTGAGTTCAAATCCGGCCTCAGACACTTAACACTTACAAGCTGTGTGACCCTGGGCAAGTCACTTAACCCCCCAATTGCCTCACTAAAAAAAAAAAAAAAGAGTTGAGTGGTTTTCCCTTCTTTCTGAGAGCCCCCCTCTCTCTGTATATGTGTATATACATACACATACATACATATATAGTGTGTTTGTGTATATATATAATTCAATATATTGGGTATATAAATTATATATAATTCCATATATATGGCATGTGTATATGTGTATATATAACTATATATATAAAACTATATATAAATATACATATATATGTGTGTGTGTGTATATATATATATATATAAAACTTTGATTTCTTCCTCCAATAAGTGCCTGTTTATATCCTTTGACCATTTATCAATTGAGGAATGACTCATATTCTTAAAATTTTGAGCTATCTATATATTTATATTTGAAATACAAGGCCTTTATCTGAGAAATTATCTATAACATCCCCACCCCCCAACAATTTTCTGCTTTCCTTCTAATCATGGCCACACTGATTTTGTTAGTATTCTTAACCTATAAATTAAGGAAACAATCAATATAGGAGAAATAAGGTCTTTAATTGGGGCGGAGGTATCACAAAGCATGAAGCTAGGAATGCCCAAAGATGGGACCCTAGGACAGGGTTTTTATGGAATAACAGAACACTGCTGGAGAGGGGGAGAGAACTACTAACTACTTAATGTAAATGAACCTTTAACAAAAGAAACTATAGAAACTGCTCCTGAGTTAAGAATAGATGCTTCTTAATGCTAAATAGAAACTTCTTAACATAGGTAGACCCTTTTTACATAATAACATAAAGTCCAGGGAGTGAGGTGGGATCATTTTGCTTAGAGGAAGGTCTATAAGTAGATCCAGAGTCTGGAATTGACAAAGACAGGTCAGCCCCAGGCAATTCACCTGTCTGGGTAAGGGGTACTGGGTGGGGAATCAGTTCTCAGTAAATTTTGTAGTTATCAGTACAATAACTTTTTTAAAATTTAATATAATCAAAATTATGCAATTACATTTCACAATGCTCTCTATCTCTTGCTTATTCATAAATTCTTCTATCTATAAATCTTATAGGTAATATGCTCTACTTTCTTCTAATTTATTTGATATTTCCCTTTATGTTTGGGTCAGGTATCCATTTTGACCTTATTTTGGTAAATAGTGCAAGATACTGGTCTATACCTAGTTTCTCCCAGTCTATTTTCCAATTTTCCTAACATTTTTTAACTAAACAGTGAATTCTTATACCAAAAGCTTAAATCTTTACATTTATCAAACACAAGGTTACTCTAATCATTACTGTGTATTGTTTATCTACTCTATTCCACTGATACAGCACTCTATTTCTTTGCTAGTACCAGATACTTTTTTTAATTTTTATTTATTTATTTATTTATTTATTTATTTAATTTTAGTAGGGCAATGAGGGTTAAGTGACTTGCCCAGGGTCACACAGCTAGTAAGTGTCTGAGGCCGGATTTGAACTCAGGTACTCCTGAATCCAGGGCCAGTGCTTTATCCACTGCGCCACCTAGCTGCCCCCAGTACCAGATACTTTTGATAATTACCACCTTATGACACAGTTTAAGATCAGGCACTGCTAGACTTCCTTCCTTTACTTTTTTGTTAATTCTTTTGATATTCTTAATCTTTTGCTTTTCCAAATTAATTCCATTATAATTTTTTCTGGCTCAACAAAATAATTTTGGGGGTAATTTATTGGGATGGAATTGAATAAGTAGATTAATTTATGGTTCCTGCTGTTGTTTTCTGAGTTCAGTCTGGGGGCCTGTGACCTCTTCTTTCTTCCTATGTCCTATAATCCAAGGCTAGGTATAGTCATTACTCCTCAAGCCTATGTCTTGGTCTATAAGTGACCTCTTTGCCTCTGATCTTTGACCAGAGCACCCAGCAGCACTACCACCACTGCATATGTTCTTGTTCCCTGTGTACATTCAGGCACCTCTGCCCCAGAACCAAAACCAGGGACTCTGCTCTTCTACAAGTGACCACAACCAGTAGGGCCTAGCCCCTGTGCCACTACATTCACCAGAGTGTGTTTACTTCTCCTTGCCTGTAGCCACAGCCTGGAAACCCATTGGGTCAGAGCACCTGGATCCCAGGTCCAACACCAGCAAATGGGTCCCACAATCTTCTTAACTTTTATTGGACTTGAAATCAGAAATAACTATAAATGTTCAAAATCTGACTGTGATATCATTGACTCAATCCACACAGAAACTTCAATGAGTTGATCAGGGCAGTTGCCAAGCATTTTTAAGTACTTTCTGTGTGCTAGGCACTTTGCTAAATGTTAAGGAAACAAACAAACAAAAAGGCAAAAAACACAGTGCCTGCCCTCAAGGAGTTTATATTCTAATCTTATCTTTATACAAGATATAGGCAATTAAATAGTTTATTTTAGCCCACCCCTAGACATACAACATAGAGAGTCACATAGGTCTCTAGACAATAGTTACAGACGTGGGAATTCCTCAGTCACTACCTGACTGAGCAGGTGTTGCACAGAAGGTTGTACTTTTGAGTAGGTTCAAAGGGCAGTCATCACTAGAGATAGAAGTAAGAAATCCTTTGTCCACCTTGTCTGTCTATCCAAAATCCTCTGCAAACTTGATCTACTCTACAGTGGGGAAGTCATGACACTGTGACTTTTGTGGAGTCTATAAGGAGGCTCCAAAGTGTTCTCAAAAGGTTGTGAGCAATTAGGGCATCACTGGAACACAAATCCAACTTCACATGAAAGATTCATCAAGAATGTAGCAGCAACAGCATCATTTGTAGTGGGTAGGATTGCTGGCCCAGAGATCCTCAGCCTTTTAGAAAGAATTGTGAAAGGAGAGCCAGAAAAGAAAAGCACCTTTCCTTTGGAGAGAAGGAAAAAACAAACAAACAATGCAACACTTACCCAGTATTTGAATTAGCGGTATTTTCTGTAGCTTTTTCAAACTGACTTCGGTACTCTAGCTCCCCAAATCACAACTCCAGTCTGAACAGAAGCTTCCTAAAACCAAACAAAGAAACAAATAAAAATGTCTTCTGGGCTCTTTAAAAGCATAATGTCTGCATCCAGGTATTTTCCCATAGCATATAAATACAGTGCTCTGCAGTTTGATGACCCACTTAAACATCATGATGTTATTAGCAATGAAAGTAATGTACCATTTTGCCAATTTGCTACATTTATATTTGGATTATTCCAATTTTACTGCCTTAAAATGAGTCTTGGCATATATTCACATTTTGTCCACAAAGACAAAGAAGGGTTACTATAATAATAATAATAATAATAATAATAATAATAATAATAATAATAGCATTTACATAATACCTACTATATGCCAGACATTGTGCTAAGTGCTTTACAAATATTATCTCATTTTTATCCTTACATTGACCCTAGAAGGTAGGTGCTATTATTATTCTCATTTTATATTTGGGGAAACTGAGGGAGATAGAAGTTAAATGACTTGTTTAGGGTCATACAGAAAGTAAATGCCTGAGTCTTCCCGACCCCACATTCATCACTCTATCCACTGCAGCATCACCTAGCTGCCTCATATAAATTTGTTAACATGGATTTGGTCCATACTTATGAAACCTGTAAAGCCTGTGATGTTACAGAGACACATTAATTAAAAATAGATAATTACTTGCAAACAGACGAGGTGAATAGTAATTACTATCAGTCAAAAAACCAAAGTCTACTGCTTTAGTTTACACTGTTGTCTGTGGACCCAAAAGGGGATAGGGGGTGTTTCTACCACAGGAATATTCTACACTATGAGGGCAAAAGGTATTCTCCCTTTTCTTTGTATCCCCAGTGTCTACTATGTCACCTAATGAAAAGGGGGCTGGGTGTCTCTCCTGGGATTCATTAGTATAAAAGATTCCTGGTAAGAAAACTCTTTATACCATGCCATGGGTTAGTCTTTGAAAGTTTCCTGAAGCAATGAAAGCTTAAGTGACTAGACCGGCATTACACAGCCAGTAGATGTCGGAAGAGGGACTTGAGCCCAGGTAGTCCTGACTTGCAGAAGAACTAACCCCTATGCCATATTTCCTCTTGTCTTGAACAGAGTAGGCACCTAATATTTGGCAAAACAAATTACTGGTCAATGGAGTAATTCCATTTAGACATTATTCTCCATCTCATATGCACATACAATGATTAGCCAGTGCCTAGCAATAATCATTCATTCAACTGATAGGGTTGACTACACTTATTTGTGAAAAGGGAAGGTTTTAATTTGGGATGGGAAGAAAACAGTGGTGCTAAGAGAGGCAGTGATCAGCAAAAAAAAAATGAAAAAGAGAGAGAGAAGAAAGAGAGGGAGGGAGGGAGGGAGGGAGGGAGGAAGGAAGGAATAAAAAAGAAAGAAAGAAAGAGAGAGAGAGAGAAAGAAAAAACAAATGATGACAGAGTCGATTAAACATCGCTAAAAAGTATACACATAAGAAGAAGTATTTCAGAAGTGGATTAAAGACAAAGAAAGTAATGTTAGCACCACTATGTTCAACTAAATATGTACTCATTTTTAACATAAAATAATACATACTTTTAAAAAAGAAATAATCATGGATAATAGATTCATAATTTCATATACAACCGTCTTTTTCTGTTCTTTGAGATATTCATGCTTGTTAATGTCTGTTAGTTTGGTAACTTAACAAAAAGCAGAAGCAGTAATTTGGAGAGATTTTTGCCTCCTATGTCATGGAATAAAGTTACTATGGTGATTGATCTAAAGGGTTCTAAAAGGGTTACAACTTTTCTAGATTGGCCTTGAAGCAATGACCAGGCCCTGGGGCAAAGAATGAATGAGATTCATAACGTTCTGCTCATAGCCCATGGGCGTTGGGAGGATTGCTCCTAATAAATTTCCTTGGTTTTAGCACAGGGATACTGAATGTGACTGGCACTGTGATTTCATTTTTATTAAAAACTCCAAGGTAATGAAATTCCCTCCTCTAATCTAGGTCAGGACCTTCTCTACACCTAAAGTCTTAGAAAATTATAAAAAAAAAAACACCAAGGGGTTAAAGTAAGTTGATCAAAGTCACATAGTATGGGGTCAGAGGTAGAATTACATCCAAGCTTTCTTGACTCCAAGACTAGTTTTCTATTCACCGTATCATGCTGTGTCTAATTCCACACTTTTACTAATTCAATTTTTTTTCTCTTTCACTCCTGTAAAGGGTTGAGGTGATCTGTGAACAAGCAGAAACTAAGGCCAGTAGAACAAGAGCAAATAAGCCCAAGAGAGCATCTGTTGCCTGGAAAAAACAAAGATTTCACCAGCCTTTGCATCTGGAGGTACGTGTTGGGGAGTAGAGGAAGAAACTGTTTTGTGGCCACATGAAGAGCATATCTAAAAAGAGAATATCTGGGCTAGTTTTACTATATCCTTTGCTCTTCAACCTTTATGATACTAGAAATATTACCAGGTTTTATTTCTTTAGAATACTTAAAGAATGAACTATAAAGCAAAGTCAACATTATTATCACGGACAATAAAGCAACTTAATATTTATCAGCACCTACATGAATATATTTGATGAAAACTTGTGAAATAGATTACCCTTGAGAACTAGATCTTTGTATTATCTGGCAGAATCAACTACAGAATATACACATCCACACCACTAGGTATGGATATATATATATATCTATATAAGGATAGCTATTGTAATAGGTATACAAATATGAGTAGATATAGGTATAGGTAAAGGTATAGGTATAGACACAGACATAGAAATATACAGAGATATAGATACATGTGTATATACATACACACATGTAGATACATATAGACACACAAGTATGTGTATGTATGTGTGTATATATATATATAAATATTCAAATATACAATATGTATTATGAGTGTATACACAGATATATCTTTATATATATATATGTATACATATACTATATGATACTGATTCAAATAATAATTTAAAAAGCCATTCCAAGACCTCTTTTTTTGTCATAATTCCTTCCTCCTCTTTCTATTTCTCACTCCCTGCATTCTGGCAATTTCCCTATTTATTAGCACATCTATCATATATAAAGCAAGAATAGCAAGAAAAACATGGTAAGACAAATCATATATTTTGCATCAGCAGTTTCTCAAAAAGCAGTTGGAAGAGAAGACTGAAATTTAATTGCAGAATGGATAGTGTGTATTACCCAAAGCTTAGTGTATGTCTACCCACCACCCAAAAAAGAAAAAGAAAAAAGAACTGGTTTTTCAAAAATGGAATTGAGCTTTCCTTTTTTCCTTTTTAATGAATTAATTTAATATTTTTATTTTTCCAATTACATGTAAAAAATTAATGCTATTAAAAAAATTCTGACTTGCAAATCCTTTTTCCCTCATTGAGAAAGAAAGGAATTTTATGTTGGTTATACATATACAGTCACACAAAATATATTTCCATATTAGTCATGTTGTCAAAGAAAACACAGACCCAAAAAAACCCAAGAAAAATAAAGTTGAAAAAGTCTGCTTCAGTCAGCATTCAGACTCATTTTCACTGAAAAGTCTGCTTCAGTCAGCATTCAGACTCATTTTCATTGTCAAGTCCTTTGGAATTATCTTGAATCATAGTATTGCTGAGAATAGCTTAGAAATTCACAGTTGATCATTGTACAATCCTCTTGTTGTGTACAATGTTCTCTTGGTTCTGCTCACTTCACTTTACATCAGATCATACAAGTCTTTTCATGATGTTTTTCTGAGAGCATCCTGCTCATCATTGCTTATAGTATGATAGTATTCCATCGTAATTATGTCCTACAACTTGTTTAGCCATTCCACAATTGATGAACAGTCTCTCAATTTCCAATTCTTTGCCACCACTAAAAGAGCTGCTATAAATATTTTGTACATATAGGTCCTTTTCATTTTGTTTTTTATCTATTTGGTATTGTTGGGTCACAAAGGGTATATACTATTTTATAGCTCTTTAGATATGGTTCCAAACTGCTCTCCAGAATGGTGGGATCACTTCACAACACCACCAACAATGCATTAGTATCTCAATTTTCCCATATATCTTCAAACTTTTTTCATTTTCCTTTTCTGTCATATTAGGCAATCTGACAGGTATAGGGAAGTACCTAAGAGCTGTTTAAATTTGCATTTCTCTAATCAATAACAATTTAGAGCAGTTTTTCATGTTACAGTAGATAGCTTTGCTTACTTAATCTGAAAAGTACCTGTTTGTAGCCTTCGACCATTTATCAATTATTATAAATTTGACTCAATCTCTATATATTTAAGAAATGAGGTCTTTATCAGAGAAACTTCCTATAAACATTTTTTCATAGTAATGGTTACTGTATATCTCACTCTGTTCTATTCCCATCCATTTATTCTACTCTTTTTCTTCTTTCACCCTGTCCATGTTCAAAAGTAATTTACTTATGATTATCACTTCCCCCAATCTGCCCTCTCTTCTATCAACACGCCCCCCAATTCTTATCTCCTTCCTCTCCTACTTTTCTGTAGGGTAAAAGATTTCTATAAACAAATGAGTACATAAATTATACCCTCCAATTCTAATGAAAGTGAGGTTCAAGTGTTCCCCATAACCTCCACCATTCCCTACACTGGGAAAGTTTCTTTCATGCCTCTTTTATGTGATATAATTTACACCATTTTACTTCTACCTTTCCCCTTCTCCAAGTTCATTCCTCTTTCTCACCCCTTAATTTAAATTTTTTTGGATATCATCCCATCATATTCAACTCACACCTCTATGAGTGGAATACACTCCTTCTAACTGCCTTAATAAGAAGAAAACATTTTACAAGTTACAAGTTATCATCCCATGTATGAATGTAATCAGTTTAACCTAATTGAATCCCTTATGGTTTCCCTTTATGACTTACCTTTTTATGCTTCTCTTGAGTCTTGAAACTGAAAGTCAAATTTTCTATTCAGCTCTGGTCTTTTCATCAGGATTGTTTGAAAGTCCTTTATTTCACTGAATATCCATTTTCCCCTGAATGATTACACTTAGTTTTGCTGGATAGGTGATTCTTGCTTGTAATTCTAGCTCATCTACCCTTCAGAATATCATATTCCAAGCCCTCTAACCCTTTAATTTAGAAGCTGCTAAATTTTGTGTTATTATGCCATGGATCGATAATATTTAGTTGTTTCTTTCTGGCTACTTGCAACAGTTTCTCCTTGACCTGGGAGAACTGGAATTTGGCCATAATATTCCTTTTAGTTCTGACTTGGGGATCTCTTTCTCTTTTTTTTTTCTTTTTTGGGGGGGATCTCTTTCAAGAGGTGATTGGTGGATTCTTTCCATTTTTATTTTATCATTTCTATAATATCAGAGCAGGTTTTTAAATTTTTCTTGAAAGATGATATCTACTCTTTTTTATCATGGCTTTCAAGTAGTCCAATAATTTTAAAATTATTTTTCCTCCATCTATTTTACGGATCAGTTGTTTTTACAATGAGGTATTTCACATTTTCTCCTATTTTTCCATTTTTAAATTTTGTCTTATTGTTTCCTTATATCTTATGGAGTGATTGGCTTCTGGTTGCCCAATTCTAATTTTTTTTTTGGTGAAGCAATTGGGGTTAAGTGACTTGCCTAGGGTCACACAGCTAGTAAGTGTTAAGTGTCTGAATCCAGATTTGAACTCAGGTCCTCCTGAATCCAGGGCCGGTGCTCTATACACTGTGCCACCTAGCTGCCCCCCAATTCTAATTTTTAAGGAATTATTTTCTTCATTGATCAAGAGCTCACCCCCTTTTCCATTTGTACAATTTTACTTTTTAAGGAGTTCTTTTTTCAGAGAATTTTTGTACATCTTTTTTCCATGTATTCAGTTCTGCCTTTTAAGGCATTCTTCTCTTCAGTGAATATATGTGTATATACATATATACATATACATACATTTACATACACACATACATACATATACATATTTCCATTTGGCCAATTCTTTAGTGATTTCTGCTGCTCCAGAATTCATTTTCAGGCATTATTTAAAGTTGTTTGGAAAAGAATTTGGGAGAGCTCAGGTGAGCCGCTGCCTTTTCTCCTCCATCCTGGATCTACCACTTTAATCATTCCTTTCTAAATTATCCTTCCATTAGCACATAAAATAAAAGCTTACAGTGATATAGGTTATATATGTAAAATCAAATTAAACATATTTCCACATTAGTCATGTTGTGAATGAAGAATCAGAACAGTTTTCTACCTCAAAAAAGAAAAAAAAAAAACACCAACCAAAAAGTATAAACAGTATGGTTCAATTTTCATTCAGATTCCACCGTTCTTTTTTCAGGATGTAGAGAGCATTTACTATCATAAGTCCTTTGAAATTGTCTTGCTGAAAAGAGCTAAGTCTATTACAGTTGATCATCACACAGTGTAGCTGTTACTGTGTACAATGTAATCCTGGCTCTGCTTACTTCACTCAGCATCAGTCCACTTAAGTCTTTCCAGGTTTTTCTGAAATCTGACTTCTCGTCATTTCCTATAGCACAACAGTATTCCATTCCATTCATATACCACAACTTGTTCAGTCATTCCCCAATTGTTGGGCATCCCCTCGATTTCCAATTCTTTGCCACCACACAGAGAGCTGCTATTAAATATGCATAGCTTTTTGATGGAATTGAGTGTTCTGAATCAAGCATTTTTCCAAATGAGAAAAATGTTGTAAGCAAACACATATTCATCAAGCATCTTTAAAATTCCCTAAAGATGCATTTTTCCTCATATGTCTTACTTCAGTAAACATTAGACTTTCTGGTTGCTTGGAGGTAAGTGTTCTCCACTGGTTTCTAACCAAAGAATGAGAAAATATAGTCTATCCTAGTGGTTCATAAACTTTTCAAGTATAAGCTTCCACTTCTGATATACCACCAAACTTCCAAAGACAGTGCCACATGGAAGCATTTGTACTATTAGGATTCAATGATTGAGAAAATACATGACAAAAGCTACTATAAATTCAGTAACATACTTAGCTGAATTTTATATCCTTAATCACAAAAGAATGCACATATCTTTCAAAAATATTCCTACATAGAGGGGTGACATATTATTGAGTTCACTGACAGAAGGAAAAAGTATACTTATTTATGTAATCCTATATAGACTTGCATAGCCCTTGCAAAAATTCCATGATCCTTAAGGTATCTATGGCAATGGGTTGGCAACCACTGCTCTGTTATTTATATGATACAGGAGCCACATTATTTTTAAAAACATAATTGTCTTTATGTCAAAATTATTTCAATTGTTTTCTAGGCAACTAAGTAGAACTGTGAATAAAGTGCTAGGCCTGGTAACAGGAAGATCTGAATTCAAATACAGGCTCAGGCATCTATTATCTCTGTTATCCTGGTCAAGTCACTTCTGTCAGCCTCATTTTCTTCAACTGCAAAATGGGGGTTAATAATAACATATACCCCCTAGGGTTTTTGTGAGGATCAAATGAGACAATATTAGTAAAAATGATTAGCATAATCAATAAGCATATAAAATGTTCTAAATCACTACTGATTAGAGAAATGCAAATAAGGACAACTCTGAGGTACCACCTCAACTTCATCTGATCGTTTAACATGACTGAAAAGGAAAATTATAAATGTGAGAGGGTGTGTGGAAAAATAGGGACACTAATGCATTGTTGGTAAAGTTGGGAACTGGCCCAATCATTCTGGAGAACAATTTGGAACATTCCCAAAAGGGTATCAGATTGTGTATACCCTTTGACCCAGTAATACTATTACTAGGTCTGCATCCCAAAGAAATCAAAGGAAAGGGAAAATGACCCTATATGTACAAAAATTTTATAGCACCTCTTTTTTGAGGTGGCAAAGAATTGGAAATAAAGGGAATGCCCATTATTTGGCTAATACCTGAACAAGTTTTGGTTTATGATTCTGTTGATATATTCTGCTATAAAAAAAATGATAAAGGGGATGGTTTCAGAAAAATCTGAGAAGACTTATGTAAACTAATACAATGAAGTGAGCAGAACCAAGAGACCATTGTACACAATAACAGCAATATTATAATGATGATCAACTGTGAAAAACTTAGCTACTCTGGTCAATACAATGATTAAAGATAATTCTTAAGGATCCCTGATGAAAAATGTTATCCTCCTCCAGGGAGAGAACTGATGAAATACTGCTCACCTTCTCAATGGGTGGGGGAGAGTATGAAGAGGGGAGAGAATTTGTAATTCGAATTTTTAAATGAATTTTAATAAATAAATTTTGGGGTTTTTTGGGTTTTGGGGGGAGGGGTTGGTGAGGCATTTGGGGTTAAGTGACTTGCCCAGGGTCACACAGCTAGTAAGTGTCAAGTGTCTGAGGCTGGATTTGAACTCAGGTCCTCCTGACTCCAGGGCCAGTGCTTTACCCACTGCGCCACCTAGCTGCCCCTAAATAAATTAAAAAATTTTTTTAAAAATATATTTGCCTAGTGATTGGTACCTAGAAACAATTTAATAAATACTTGTTTTCTTTTTTCTTTCCTTCTTTGCTTCTTCCCTCTCTTCCTTCCTCCCTTCTTTACTTCGTTCTTTCTATCACCCTTCACTTGTGACCAAGAAAACAACAATATTATAACATTTGACAGTGTATTCAAGATCCTTTCCTAGTTGTCCCTCGCTTCTCTGCTATGAAGAGGGAAGATTGGTTTCATCATCTTTACCACCTGTTCTTCGGTGGTTTTTTGGTTACTCACATTTCAGTTTCCTTTAAATCATCTGTTCATTTTAGTCATTATACTTATTGTTCACACTGTTCTATTGGCTCTACCTATTTTAGTCTCTACCACTTCATAAAATCCCCCAATATTTATCTGAATAAATATTTAATAGTATTTTTTGCCAATTACATGTCAAGATAATTTGAGCATTCAATTTTACAAGATTTTAAGTTCCAAATTTTTCTCCCTCCCTCCTTCCCCTCTTCTGAAAATGGGATATATGTTATACATGTGCTATCATGTGAAACATATTTCCATATTAGTCACAGTTGCGAAAGAAATAGATCAGAAGGAAAAAAATAATATAGTGAAAAAATATGCTTCAATCTGTATTCAGAGCCCATCAGTTCTTTATCTGAATGTGGATAGCATTTTCCTTTGTGACTCCTTCGGACTTGTCTTGGATCATTGTGTAGCTGAGAAAATCTGAGTCATTCACAGTTGATCATTAGAAAATATTGCTGATACTGTCTACAATGTTTTCCTGGTTCTGTTCATCTCACTCTAAATCAGTTTCTACAAGTCTTTCCACATTTTTCTGAAATCTGCCTGTTCATCATTTCTTATTACACAATAGTATTCCATTATATTCATATACCACAGCTTGTTTAGCCATTCCCCAATTGAGGGGCATCACCTCAATTTCCAATATTTTGCCACCAGAAAAAGGGCTGCTATAAACATTTTTGTACATGTAGGTCCTTTACACTTTTTATGCTCTCTTTGGGATACAGACCCAGTAGTGATATTGCTGGATCAAAGGGTTTGCACAGTTTAACTGCCCTCTGCGCAAAGCTCCAAATTGCTCTCCAGAATGGTTGGATCAGTTCACAACTCCACCAGCAGTGCATCAGTGTCCCAATTTTCCCACGTGCTTTCCAACATTTATCATTTTCTTTTTTTGTCACATTAGCCGATCTGATAGGTGTGAGGTTTATTATGGCTTTTTTAAAAAAAAAGTCATTTCCCAAATTATGAGCACTTTTTTTCTTTTTAACTCCTTGCTATCACAGAATACTGCTGTAAATATTTTGGTATATATTAGACCCTTGTTTCCATCTTTGATTCCTAATGGGGTATATGCCAAGTAGGAGATCATGGGGTCAAGGGAACACAGACAATATACTGCAATTTTAAAATTTCAGTAATGCCAAATTGATGTCCAGAATAGATGCATCTCCACCAACAGTGGAGATCTCCCACAACCCTTACATAATTTTGGTCATTTCTGACAATTTTCAGAGTATAGGGTAAAACCTCAAAATGATTTCAATTTGTATTTCCTCTTACCATGTTTCTTTTTTAATATGATTTTATTTGTTTAAAACTTTTTCAATTTTGTGCTTTCAAAATTGTCTATTTTATCTTTTATCATCTCCTCTATGCCCTGTTTGGTTAAGCCTTCTCCATCTATCCTTAATTGTGAAAAGCATATAACCTCAGTCACTTCTAATTTGTTTATCAAGTGACCTTGATATGTTGAGGATGTGTATTCATTTTTATCTTATCCATATACCACATTAAGTAGGGAATCTGTTCTTAATTGATAGATAAATAAATAAAATACCTCATTAGAATTAAATAGGAAGAATCCTGAAAAGGGAGAAGAGTAAGTGGTAACTGTGGATCAAGTGTTTTCCTCCAAGTGAAATAAACAAGTCAAAGGGCAAAAAAATGTAGCAATTTCGACAAGGATAATAAAAGGAAAATTGAAAAAAATGTTGTGAGGTATTTTTATAAGGAAAAAAATAAGTTAAGCCTAACTCCCCACCTCCCCTTACTAAACCTCCGTATATCTACCACTGGACAGATTCAGGGTAGCCGGGTAGCTCTGGAAGCTGCTGTAGCTAGCTATAAGCATAAATATCTGTGCTCACCGTCTAATAGTAAATGCCACTTCAAGGGCCACCAGAAACCCCCTATCTCTTGGCACTTCAGTTCTTAGCCTCCAAAGTCATAACCCTTAGGTTTTCTAGTCCAGAGTGGGCTGTGTCCTTTGAAGACACTGCTGCTTTAAGTACTGACTACTTGAGTTATATTCTTGGTAATGTCTCAGAGAGGATATTGATCTCAGTTCTGGTTGAGGCACCTGCCTTAGACCAAGCGCCAGCCTCTGGGGGAAAGGGGAGCGGTGTTGATGGAGTGTGAAGCTTAAGTGAGAAAGATTATGGAGAAAAGAGAAGACTAAAAGCATAGTGACGCTTAGAAGTTATTTAATATAACACAAGAGTGAAAAAGTGAAGTAGCAGGAGTAAAAGGTGGAGGAGATATCTAATTGCATAAGCTTCTCAGACCACTGCTACAACAATGTCTAGAAGAATCCTTCCTTAACCCCTTCATGTCCAGGCCCCTAGGGTCAACCGAAATAATAAAGAGTGGGAAAGACCCTAGAAGAATGGAGCTAACAAAATAATAGAGCTGGAGAATAAGCCCAACACTGTTTCCCTAAAGTCATGGCCCAGGTGATCAACTTCACCTTTTGCAGGACACAAACCACACCCAATTCTGGTGGTCTAAAAGAACAGGCAAAACATTCTGGGCCCTCAGAAGGAAGAGTCAGTTAGACACATTTATAGTAAGGAGATCACAGAAAAATCAGTATATTGATTAAGAGAGGCAAAATGAGGTTAACTGGGGAGGAGAAATGAAGAAATATTTGGAGAAGTTATCTCAATGGACAAGTACTATGCAGAAAAGGATAATTAACCAAAAATTAATCCTCTAAGGGAGGTGAAGTTATTGCCACAATTTGTTTGATTTCCTATTATAACTATGGTCAGGAATGACTCACAAAAGCTATTAAATAATTTAAAGAAATGATCAAATATATAAGGAAAGAAATTAGAACTCTTTTTTGTGATTTAATATATCTAGATATTTTATTTTATTAGTAGATTAATTCAATAATAATGGATTAGGTTAGACAGATACCAGTAGAGCTAATTCCAATGCCATATGATTAGCAATGCTATATGTTCATCAAGTCTTGCTAGAAACCATCTCTAGCCATTATCTGTAGCTTCTAGCCATCATCCTTTCCATCACAGTATTAGGTGTTCAACAATTCCAGTTGGCAGATTATGATAATACAAGCAGTTAGCAAGTTGGTCAGATAATATAAATAGCAAGCAAGTTGATTAATAAATCTGGATGATCAACCTATGGATTGTAAATTGATAAGAGTTTTTCTGAAATTAGCATGGTATATAAGCATTTAAGCCCTTTAGGGGTATAAAACCCTCTTAAGCCCCAAGCACAGGGTCTTTCAGGTCCTACCCCTGCCTGAGACCGGCTTTATTGTGAGATAGGCCCTCTCTCAATAAACCTATTTTTTTCAGTTTGGAGACTTTGCTGTTTATTTTCTTCATCAGACTTAGAAATTTTTGCAACAATTTTGGTGACCCTGACGTGGTCCTGCAGTAATTATGTTCTTCGGGTTCCTCTTTTCCAATTCAGGATTGTGTTTCTGAGCTTCAGCCAAGGGCTGAAATTAGAACTCTTAAGTAAAAAATAATTATCAAATAAGAGATAAAGTATTTAGAAAGATATACTCCCCATAACAGTAGTCTATAAAAATATTTTTAAAAGACTGAGTGAAAATGCAAAAAGAAAAAATGGAATAAAAATTAAAATTCAACATATCTAACATGAGAATGAAAGAACATGAAAACTCTACAAAAAATACAGACCCTAAAGATAAGTTGAGAAGAGATAATTTTAAAACTATACTTATTCTATAAACATTAAACTAAACAGAAGACTAAATACCATATTCAAAAAATATGGAAAAATAACTTTTCAGAGATACTGTAAATAGACAGAAAAGTCCACCTCAAGTAAATCCAAAGAATATCAGGAAAATGAAACCTTAAGGTTAATTCATGAAGAAACATCAAAGTCAAAATGAAGAACCACAATATTAAAGAGCAAATTACAAAGGCAATAAGGAATAAACCTTTCACATTCCAAGGAAAACTGCTATGAACACACATTTCTGAGAGAAATAGTATTTATTTTACGTAGCCTGGGGTAATTTTCCTCTAAAGAATCTAGGAAACCAAACTCTGGACTTACTTGGTCAAAAAGTCTAAAGATATAACAAGTCCAGATTGTGCGGTAGAGTTGGTCCTCCAGAAGTATGGAAGAGTTCTTTTACTCTGCAAGATGATTTTCTGACTCAATACAGCTGTTTTGTGATTGTAGAGGCAGACTGAGCACAGCATGTGTTTTAATAAGGTGTATCTTTTCCATTCATTTAACAATCATTTATTAAGTGTCCATTACTTTCTATACACCATGGGTGCAAAAACATCGAAGTAATTAAGTCCCTGATTTCAAGGGGTTCATAATCTAGTGTATACAGGAAAGTGAAGAAAAAATAATTGGTATATGATATTCCAAAGAGCCAAGAATATTGGTTGGCACTCAGAAACAATATGTTCTCCAAGGCTAAGCCTACGCAGCAAAGAAAATAATTGGATGCTCAGTAAAAAGGAAGAATCTAAATTATTGCTTCAAAAGGCCCCAGTGGCAAGCAGGATATTCAACATACAAACTGAACAAACAGAAGCAAATTAAATATTTTCAGATAGCAAGGAAAGAATAAGAAATAAAGTGTCTATTTTCATGTGGTTAAGGCTAGAAATCCCTATGAATGTTGGCGTGGCAGAGTCTTTTGTGTGTAGTTTGATCTTCTTTAGCAAAATAATACTTGCATTGTCCAACAGACTGCAAGAATGCAATGAAAGCTGTAAAACCTTAAAACATCTGAACAGTAAAAGATAATGGGAAAAAAAGCAGGAGAGGAGGTAGAAAAAGTAAATTAATATTTATGTGTGTATATACACATATGTACATTGAAATATTAATTTGAATGAAATGAAATACATATATGTATACATGCATAGATATATACATATTTAACACTGTTTATCTATGTCTGTCTGTCTCTATCTTATTCTATTTTCTTAGAATAGAGGTATCTATTTCTAGCATCTATACCTGTAACAAGTAAACACAAACTCAACATTTAAAGCCTTAAATATTTAAATATTTAAAGCATCAAATTTCCCAGTAAGTATAAAAAGAAAGAAGGAATGCATATTAAGGAACAAATTTTCTACATATAGGAAACACATTTAAGACATACAGAGACTTACAGAGTAAAAATGAAGGGATGAAACAATCTCTTACGCATTGGACACCTTCAGAAAAATAGGAGTGGCATTCAATTATTTCAAGTAAATTAGAGTAAAATAGTTAATGCCAAGGGAGACAAAAATAAATATAAGGAACTTCTATTATGCTTAAAAGGTACTACCAACAGTGAAAAAGAAACATAATATTGAACATATATGAACAAAATAAGTTCAGAGAATCATAACTTTTGGGTTGGAAGGAAGCTTAAAGGCCACTGAGATAGCTCCCTTACTTTATGGACAAAGAAAGTGAGGAATAGAGAAGAGGGGTTCAGTGTCTTGCTTGCCCAGGATCACACAACTAGTAAGTCTCTGAAGCAGTATTTGAAACCAAGTATTCCTGACTTCTAAGTCCAGAATTCTTATCCATTATAATATACTACTATTATAATATACTATCCATTATAATATGCTACCTTTCAATATGTAAAAATTAAACAAAATAAAACATTTTAGCAGCATAATAACTACAAAGATTTAATATTCTTTTCTCAGAACTGAATAAATTCAACATGAAAACAAAGGAAAATAAAGAGCTGAAAACACTGTTGGAAATTTGAGATTTGACTGAACAATGTTGAATTCTGAATATGTTTTTAAAAGATGTATTACTCAGTAACATACTATCTTTGCAAAGATTTATCATGTACAAGGGCATAAATAAATAATAAATAAGTAAAAGAAGAAATAATGCACAAATACTTTCTAGAGCACAAAACTATGAAAAACATAGTAATGAGTAAAGGAAATATAAGGAAAAATATAAACCTAAATGGAGATTAGATAATGGCATCCTGGAAAAAAATGACTAAATAACAGAACTAATCATAGAAAAAATAAGCGATTATCCTAAAGATAATTATAAGTAAGACAACATCAATAATTAAAGTATGCAGGTAAAATAATTATTTAGAAAATTCATCTCTTATTTACACTTATATGAATTTACAACTTGTATATATTTATAAAACTTATAGAAAATAGAAAAAGAGTGGATCAATAGAGTGAGCATGCAATTAACAAAATTTTTTTAAAAGCCATGTTCACAGGAAATGTATCTCTAAAGATGCATTTTGATGAAATAGAAAAAAAAGGATCAATGAACTGAGCATGCAATTAAAAAGACTCCAACAAATTAGCCAGTCTAACTCAAGTACAAAAGAAAAAAATTAGGAAAATTATGGAAATTAAGAAACATTAAAATAAAGAGTATTGAAATAATAAACAAAATTAAGAACTCTTCTTTTAAAGGCTCAGAAAACAAAACTATTAGTTAACACAAAAGGATGAGGAAAAGCAAGTCAACATTTTTTTAAATGAACAAGGTGAAATCACAACAGAAAGGAAATATTGTAAACTATCATGGTCTCAAAACTGAGAATTCAAAGGAAGTTGATGATTATTTACAAAAAAATATAAATTAGCCAAACCAATAAAAGAAACAACAGAGACTTCAAACAATGTAACCTAAGAAAAAGCTGAACAAGACATAGATGAATTGTCAGTGAGGAGGAGGATGGGAGGGGGAGGGGGAAATTGGGACCATGTGGATTTACAATGAATTTTAGCAAATGTTTTATGAGCCAAATAACTTATGCTAAATTTCCTCCCCTCAGTAGCAGAGAGAAGGCACTCTATGAAACTCATTTTAAGAATATAAGATAATGGGGGCAGCTAGGTGGCGCAGTGGATAGAGCACCAGCCCTGGAGTCAGGAGTACCTGAGTTCAAATCCGGCCTCAGACACTTAACACTTACTAGCTGTGTGACCCTGGGCAAGTCACTTAACCCCAATTGCCTCACTAAAAAAAAAATATATATAAGATACTGAAACTCAAAACATGGAGTAGCAATGGTAACTATCAACCAATATCATTAATAATGATGCACCATTATTGTGAACAATTATGTTTCTTTTGTTGAGATATCAGTGATGTTTACAAAATGTTGGAATAAATAGATTCACTCCAGAAATAAGAGAAGACAAAGTTGCAGTGTAAGTAGTAGTAACAACTCATCCACTCCCATACAGTCTTAAGCATAGAAAATAAGTAGTAGGCCAAGATCTGAAATTGGGAATTGAGCAGACTATAGGTCTAGATGGCTATTCTATGTTGTGTAAACTGCCATCACCTGTTGGGTAGAGCCTTCATTAGCATCCTGTTCTAACCAAATGAGTTGAGTGTTCATGATTTTTCCTTTTGAAGTATATTATTTGGATTATTTTTTTTCCAAAAATATATGTTGATCACTAGTTGGATCAGGCACCCTGCATATTAAAAATGTGTCATCTCAGAAGAAAAAAAAAACACTGAAATTTCTTGCACTGCTTTTATTTTCTTACCCAAACATGAAGTCTCTTAGACTTATCCAAAATAACTTTGTTTTTGGTTTTCTGGGGGAAAATTAGTAAAAATAGATTGGCCTAACCTAGTGATTCAACAATTGGGAGCTAAGGAGGTCAAAGCAAGAAAGAAAGGTTTCATATATAAGAAAATACTGACAACTATACTTTTTGTGGTAGCTAAAAACTGGAAACAAAGTGGATGCCTATTGATTTACCAATGTCTGAACAAACTGGTTTACAAACATAACTGAATATTATATCACAATCAAAGATTAATCTTATCATCTCAAAAAAGAAGAAGATTTGTATGGACTGATGCAGAATTGTCTTGGATCACTGTATAGCTGAGGAGAGCTAAGTCTATCTCAGTTGATCGTTAGACAATGTTGCTGTTACTGTATCAGCATCAGTCCACTTAAGTCTTTCCAGGTTTTTCTGAAACCTGCTTGCTCATCATTTCTTATA
This sequence comes from Dromiciops gliroides, assembly GCF_019393635.1. NCBI lineage: Eukaryota > Metazoa > Chordata > Mammalia > Microbiotheria > Microbiotheriidae > Dromiciops > Dromiciops gliroides. Next base: position 43,041,168 of record NC_057867.1, read on the forward strand.
GCACAATAGGATTCCATTACATTCATATACCACAACTTGTTCAGCAATTCCCCAATTGATGGGCATCCCCTCGATTTCCAATTCTTTGCCACCACAAAGAGAGCTGCAAAAAATGTTTTGCCCCTTCTTATGATCTCTTTGGAATACAGACCTAATAGTGGTATTGCTGGGTCCAAGGGTATGCACAGTCCTATAACCCTTAGGGCATAGTAAAAACCTCTTTAAAAAGGAAATTAACTGTTCAATTGAATCCCAAAAGAACACATTTCCATAACCCCTTGTTGATCTAACTTGAACCTATTGTTGGTTGTCTTTAAGGCTATGGCTATATAAAATCAACATAACTAATTGAAAATTAAAAGATATAGACTGTCAACCAGCTATTTCAGCTACAAGATGTTAAACAACCAATTGAACGGATTTTTCCCTCACTGAATTGGCCAGATGTTTTAATATCGCATAGACACAGCCTAAGAAACTCACTCAACCACTGTGTTTTAAATTTGTGTGGCAGAAGGTTTGGAATTTATATGCTTAACCACACCCACATTGGCAGGAATATACCAATTGCATAAAGTGAAGCACACTTGTATAATTTTATGACGATATGCCCACTGCAATATTTTATCTTGTCCAGGAATTATGAAGACATTCTGTAGTTACATAAAAAAGTATCTTGTTTTACTGAAGTTCTGATGAATTAAGGTAATTTATGATGCACAGTCTTTGTATGTGTTTAAAATACCTAGAACATGGAGTTGTTTTTTTTTTTTTGAATTACTAATCTAAAGATTTTTCTGATGATAGAATTGTGAGCTCCAGGCTGAATTTTTAGAAGTAAATGTGGTGGTAGATTTACAATTCAAAGGAGTTACTTAAATGAACAGAAATGCCCTAAAAGAACATCTGTCTACCTGAATGATCCAAGAAAATGAACACTGAAAATAAACAGCTGCCCTGTAGAAGACTTTGTGGTAAAAAGTAATCACCCTAAGCATAATGAATTTATTTTCCTTGTGCTTATTATGAACTTGGCAAACTTTCTCCCATATAAATATTTAAATGTTAACACCCCAGAGGGATGCAGTAAGATATGAGGGCAGCCTCTGGGAACCTCATTCTAACAGAGCCTTTGGGCCTTCTGCTGAGAGAGGAGTCAGCAACCTCTTCAGAATTAAGTGCCTGTTACCAGTGCTACTGGCAGACCTTCCTCATAGGCAGGAAGGAAGGACTCAAAGAAAAAGAAAGATAGGCATAATTCAATTAAACAAGCACGGATCATGTGTCACCTATGTGCTAGGGATGTACTGACAGAAAAGAAATAGTCCCTGCCCTCAAGAAACTTACACTCTGGTAAAAAAAAAGAGTGTTGGTATAATTGAGAAAGACTAAAGGGGAGAGAAAAATGAAGGTGATGAATGTGGTAGTAGTTGTGAAAAGCCACTCACAGTGAGAAAGGCAACATAAAATCATGTGTCAAACACTAGAACTGGAGTCAGTTATTCAATTCAATTTAATTCAACAAGCATTTATTGAATGCCTAATAGGTACCAAATACTATGCTAGATGCTGATTATACAAAGATAAAAATGAAATGGCCTTCAAAGAAGGCCCCTATGACATTCTGTTGGAGGAAAGAACATTTACATAGATAAGTATATGCAAAATATATTCTGTGTAAACTGGAAGTAATGGAGGGGACAGGGCTGATAGGCCAATTTAACAAGCACATGGGGAGATTAGGAACTATCTCTTCTGAGAGGTTATAAAAAGTCGTGCTTTGAAGGAAGCAAGAGATTGATTCTATGAGGTGGAGGTGAGAAGGGAGAGTATTCTAAGCAATGGAGGCAGCCTGTGAGGGGAAGCAAAGGGAAATCTGGCTAGAAAGATAGGTTGGGGGCAGCTAGGTGGCACAGTGCATAAAGCACTGGCCCTGGATTCAGGAGTACCTGAGTTCAAATATGGCCTCAGACACTTGACACTTACTAGGTGTGTGACCCTGGGCAAGTCACTTAGCCCTCATTGCCCCACCAAAACCAAAACAAAACAAAACAAAAAGACAAGTTGGAAGACCTGAGTTTGAATCCTACCTATCTAAGGCAACTGTTTGACCCAGGACAAATCAATTAACGTTTCTCAGTCTCAGTTTCCTCATTTGTAAAATGGGGATAATAACTTCATTTATTTCTTAGGGTTGTTGTGAGGGTGAAATGAGATAATATTCATAAGGAGCTTTGTAAACCTCAAAACTACCAGAAAGAAGGACTGAAATATATGAGTTTAAGAATAGCTCAAAGGATCAAGATAATTTTTGCATCCGTTGATATACCTGTTTCTTCTTGTGTTCATGTCAGTTTTCATTATTATCATTATCATTACATATAGTCTAATGGGCAAGAAATTTTTGTCCAACATCTAACAATGTCCTATCTTCCTAAATGCTGCATGAAAGGAAGACAGCCTGAAATGACCTAGTCAGGCATTTTATCTCTAGGACTTATAGTTAAATACACAATAACTCCATAATACACTATGGTCAAAGTCTTTAAGTCGTGAGGTGTTTTCATGGCCATGCTAATAGGAAAGCTTTTAGAGGAAAAGAAATGGGGGACTTTTCAACATGTGAATGTTTTACAAGATTCTGGCATTACAAATTTTCAATTACCGAAAATTCCATTAGGGTACCTGTTTTCATAACAAACTTATGTGGGAAATGAATGAAGCAGAAAAATTCAATACCGCCACATGATTTTAAGCAACACAACTCAGCCATTATAGCCCAGCATCTTTAGGAGGGCAATGAACAGGTAAACACCGGGATAGATAGAGTTCCTCCTCCTATGATGTGATTGCATCATTCTGTCATTAGAACCCCAACATCAATGACCATGTAGCAAGCTACAGAAATGATGTTGCTGCTCACTCAGGCTTAGAAGAGATGTTCTTTTCTATCATTTCATCATTGATTTTGAACAACTAGAAAACAATTATCATAAAGTTCGATAAATTCCTATCATCGAGCCCTCTGGGATTTGTCTCTTCCCTTCTGATTTCTCTAGTGTTTTCCATGATTTGACCCTAATAGAACAAGACAGGGGGTGGGAGAAGGGGTGGGAGGAATAATGGAAGATGGAAAGGCAGCTGCAAAGATATATTTGGGAGTGGGAGACGCCAACCATATTGGAGCACAAAGGGGAAAAGAGGTCAATGGAATTGTTACCCTAAGTCGGTGCGGAGTAAAGACTGGAGACTCTCCCTTAAACAGTCAGTGAGTCATGAGGATCTCTTTCCTATGTTGGGTGGGGCTCTGGGTCTAACAAAAAAGTGGAAATTAGTCAAGTAGTTGGGGACATACAAATAGCATAGTTATTGGGAAATGTGCTGAATAATGAGTACAGACCACCACCACCCCACCACCACCACCACAGAATAGTGATCTGGGGGATACCTCTGGTCTAGGATGAGGAGTGACAGAAAGTACTAGAGAAAGTATTGAGAAAGAATAGCAAAGGAACATTATATGCAAACCATGTCCCTTACCACCCTTCAAATCTTGCTTTCTTCAAATTCTAGGCATCTCTTGCATTTAAGGCTGCCCTTTATTTTGCTTGTACTTCATTTCTGTCTACAAGAATTTCCTTTAGAAATTCCTCTTCTTATTTGCACTGTGATCCTCTGCTTCTCCTACTAAATTGTAAACTCCTTGAGGTTGAGACAAAACCATATGGAAATTGGGCATTTTCCTTGTGATCTTATGGTTTAACCTGAACTTTTTGCCCCTAGAAGCTCTGCCCTGTGGCCCAGCATTAGAAAAATTGGCCTGACTTACTTTGTAAAGCACATCCCATTCTGGGGAGCAGATCTTTTCTTTCTATGCAAAATTCTGCACACAGTGAGCACAATGTCAGTAACCAACAGTGATTTGAAAAGGAATAAAAATTAAGGAATAAAAATGTAACAGACAGTGAGACAGACAGATGATAGATATTTGTCTATATAATGAAGGTTTTTTAAAACGAGAGACAAAATGAATTACTGTTCAAAAAAGGAAGATGCTTTGCAATTGTACTATTCTTGTTCACGATGACTCCTTACCTCAAGCTTGGGAAAGAGAAGAATGGCCATTTGTATGATTACATACATCATTTTCATTCCATGAAGAAATCAATCAAGTATACTATTTTAAGTATGGAAAGCACACACAAGAAAAGATAGCCTTAGCTGAAAGTATTTTCAAATAAAAAGGGAAGAGCAATCTTAAAGACCCATTAATAAATAAGTACCAAAAAGCCAGAATTTAAATAGATCTTGTTAATTGTGTTTATCTCAGTGTGAGGCCATGTCAAAAAGCCAGAAGCAAATGTATTTTGTTAAAAGTACCATTGGCACAGCAGGTCCTGAACATTAAAAAGGAAGCTTGTCATTATGGGCCTGGAATGGAGAGAGGCAACTAACATCAGACTAAATCATTAATATCATATCTTAAATTTGAAATGCAGCATTAAAAATCCATTTATGCACAACATTATTTCCTAATATCATGCGTCTATCCCAGGCCTACTTGGCTTGAGAGCCTCTGTTCTGCTTGGCATCACACAGTCTGAGTTCTGGGACCTGACCTCCTGGTTAGTGAGCTGGGTTCTCGTATGGCTTGTGTATTTGAGAATAATCATGGCTACTGCTAACTGTTTTGTTGTCACTGTTGTTACTGGACATCGTGGTTAATGTTATTGTTCTTGTGATCATTGTATCCCAAGGAAATGTTTGCAGAGAGACCTCAAATCTGAGCTAAAGAGACATTAGAGGCCAGTTACCCCAAACCAGAGCTGAACAACACTCTAATCCATATCCTGCCTTTGCTTGAAGGCTTCCTATGGTTTTCTCCCAAGATGGTCTATTCCATTTTTGGAGAATTCTAATTGTTAGGAAGTTTTTCCTTAAATCAATCCTATTTTGTGACTTTGAAACTTCCAGCCATTGCTCTTAGGCCTGCCTTACAACTTAAGAACAGAAAGGAAATTTACTTAAGGCTTGGAAAATGGAAAATATTGAGGAAAAGAATGAAGCAAATTAATAAGACTCTACTTTATCAGGGGCACAGTGATCCTAACATTTTTTTTCCCTTCTTCACAGAGAAGTGTCTGAAAAATGAAACAAGCTTAAAGTGAAGCATTATGGATTTGAGCCAGATTCAGGAAGAGACTAAGGATAGATACTGGCAAAGGTGATCTAGAAGGATATATTCCCCTTGAAGAAATGTCATGTCTACAACATGACTTTTTCACTAGAGTGTAACATGGCTGATCTTTGATGAATTTCCTAGTGGAAACTAATGGCCACAGCTCCATCACTTCACTGCTGATATGCAGTGCCTGGGAAGATGAGCCAAATGGTAGGCCATGACAATAACCAGCCATCTGTCTGGTTATTGTCAGTACCACCAGAATATTAACCAGCTTGATCTTGGACAGCCTTTTGGTGTCATACATCCTTGATTCTAAATTGTGAGCTTTAGCCAATAAGTTTCAAATATTTAGAATAGTCCATTGGCGTGATGATATAGTAAAGAAAAACTATGAATGAGTTTATGTGATGTGGGGGGAAATGGCAATGCAAGAAAAATAAAGAATATTAACCAAACATATCTGCATAAGATGCATAATTCTGGAAAAACTAAGGACTCAACTAATTTAAGCTCCCAGTTAACTAGGTTTTCTGCACTCCTATTTTAGAAAAAACAAATGGCAATAAAGTAATAGAATATGAATTATTTTTAGAGTAATTTCATTTATTTCACTTGTCTTATTGTTTACTTCACTTGTCCTTGTTTGACAATCATCTGCCTTACATTTAGAAGGTACTTAATAAATGTTTTTTGGGGAAATTGAATTTACTGAATTGACAATATGATCCTATGAGGAATGTAACCCAAAACCAACTTCCAAAGGATGGCCTATGCTCAGGATAAATCAAGTCCAGTTTCTTACATCTTCTGGCTTTATAAAATGGCACACCATATAAATGAGTTATTATTTACTATCCACAGGGCCATGAAATGTGAATTCAAGTTCAAAATGAGGACACCATAACATTACAAGGTCATCAAGTCATCAAAGATTCATTTATCTTTATTTACTCTCTTTAGTAAGGCAGGAAAGTAGACAACTATTTTATAAAGAATGTCAACAGAAATGATGAAAAGCCAACCCTCAGTTGATAAGAACATTAAGTAAACCTTAATACCCTACTTCTTGGACATTTCTGTTCAAACGAGCTTTGCCATGCCACACTGTACTACTTTCTGAGCAGGGAAGACATCTATTTGGCAAGCAGTCTCACCTGGCTTTACCACTGGAATAATTTGTTTTAAAGGGAGCAAACAATGATAGTCCAAAGCACAGCTATGATCTGAAACTACTTCTTTAGTATGCGACCCAGATCTCCCCCCAGCAGGACATAAGCATCACAAACATCAGCTTCCTGGGGCAGCACACACATCCATCTACCATGCTGTGTGTGGTACATGGCTTTAGGCTTCAAGCCAAGATTTGTCTTTACCCACAGTAACTTACTCTTACTCTCCTGACTATTGTTAATCACAGATTACTGTCTATGTGAAGGTTTCTTTTTATGAAGTCATACATTTCTTCTTCCAGGAGGAGGTTTTCAGAGGAAAGGATATTTTAAAAATCTATAGAAGATGAGAAGTCATTGTTATTGCACAAAATTCTTTGTAATAACGTTGCAAGCTTATTTCTCAGCTCTTGTGGTTATGGAAATGATTTGGTTGCTTTATCTTTTGCAAACTATCACGGGATGTCAGGTAGATGGTAAGGGGAATAACTGATATGAGACTATCTTAAAATATGAAGCAAAGGAAAAAAGGTTTTCTTTCCAGTTTTCCTAATGTTCAATAAAAATTAGATATGGTCATTAATACAGAGGACCATGGTGGTAAAAATGGAAATTATGGGGATCCCCATCAATTGGGGAATGGCTGAACAACTATGGTATATGATTGTAACAGAATGCTATTGTGTGATAAGAAATGACCAGAAGGAGGTTTCAGAAAAAACTGTGAAAACTTATATGAATTAATGTGAAATGAAGTAAGGAGAACCAGGAGAATATTGTGCACAGTAATAGCAATATTGTAAGGATGATCATCTGTGAATGATTTAGCTATTCTCAACAATACAATGATCCAAGATAATTCTGAAGGACTTATGATGAAGTATGCAATCCACCCCTAGAGAAAAAAAATTGATGGAGCCTGAATATAGATGGAAGCATACTATTTTTAACTTTATTTTTCTTGGCTTTTTTGGTCTGTTTTTTCTCTTGCAACATGGTTAATATGGAAATTATTGTTGTTGTTGTTGTTGTTTGTCCTTTGTTCTTAAAGATGACCATGACAGATGTCATGACTCATGGTGAATTGGATTTAAGTGAGGAAGGGCTGTGAAAAGTCACCAGCTTCACTCCTTCCTCCAGAGGAACCAGACTATTGGAGGTAGCCCTTGATATTTGAGGCACTCTGGGTTAAGTGACTTGCCCAGGGTCACACAGCTGGGAAGTGTCAATTTCTGAGGCCAGATTTGAACTCACATTCTCTTGATTCCAGGGCCAGTGCCACCTAGCTGCCCCTTAATATGGCAATATGGTCTGTATGACTTCACACGGATAATCTATATAAAACTCTTTGCCTTTTCAAGGAGGGGGAGGATAGAAAAGGAGGGAGAGAATTTGGAACTTAAATTTTTTTAAAAAACCAAATGTTAAAAATCATTTTCTATGTTATTGGGGAAAAAAGATATAAAAATTACTGAGGACGAGCTTTACGAGCTGGCAAAGGAAGTGACTTGAATGTTGGCCAGTTCTGTCCCATTATTAATTCCCGATGTTTCAGTTTTAACAAATTTTGTATTAAGCATTGTATTATTTTGTATTAACCTTTGTATTAAGCATTCCTCCATCCAGACAAATCTCTCTAAAAGTGGATTCATTTTTTTTTACAAAGTAAACATTTAAACTCTAGCATGAATTAGTCTATCAAATAGCTTTCCTCTGTTGTAGGAGCATGAGCTCTACAAGAGAACCAAGTTCGCAAGCAAGCATTTATTAATCACCTGCTATTTTTCAGGTACTCTTCTAAGCACTGGACAAACCGTTAAGCTACCAGGTACTGAATTTGTGTAAGGAGTAGGGCCAAAGGCTGGAGAAGGGTCAACGGTAGAGGAAGCATGGAGAAATGGAACACCAATTAAGCAAAAAAAGATGGAGGGTTTCTGGAGCAATACATACCCTGATTCACAATTCTGCTCAGTGCCAATCCTGCTAATACACAAGAAAATTTTGTTTCTTCCTCATATATCCAGATTTCAAATATCTCTGCACTGCTTTGATTAGCAAGCAAACTTTTGTCAGTCAACTTTACTATGTGACAGGCGTCATACAGAAGAATGCAAAGAAAGGCAAATACATGGGCCTTGACCTCAAAGACTGACAGTCTAATGGACCCTACATTTGTCTCCTGTCTACACTCCTGATTCATCTCCAAGGGATATGTTTCTAGCAACCTATTCACCCTGGAAACTTGCTCCACCGGGGTACTACTTCTCACAATGGAAGCACCCTCCTGCTCTGTGGCCACTCCCTGTGGTTGGCTGGTTCCTTCCAGAACCTCCATTTCAAGGAGGAGGTCTAGGCCAAACATGTCTTCATTCTTCTTCAGGCAGTACTCCCAACTCATTTCCACAGAAACTTATTGATCCTGCACTTCCTCTCCCAGTACTTTAGCACCCATCAGAATGTAAACTCCTTGAGGGCAGGAAGTGCCTTTCTGCTTCATTTGTATTCCAATAGATTAGCACATGTTAAACACTAAATACTTTTTGATTAACAGACTAATAGGGGAATCAGCACCCCAGCAATGTTTTTTAAGATATAAACAGAGTAGATGGAAGGTAATCCTTGACTCTTCACAGTCACTCACCTGATTTCCTCCATATCCATTCATCAAATTTTATTGATTCCACCTCCACAGTAACATGTGCCCTTTCCCACTCACACACCTACTACCCTAGTTCAGGCCCTTATCACCATTTGGATTACTACAACAGCCTCCTAACTGGCCTCCTAGGTTTTAAGCTCTTCAGTCTCCAATTCATCTCCTATACAACTGCTGAAATAACCCTCCTAAAGTATAAGACTGACCATATGATTTCCTTTTACCTCTAGGATGGGGGTTGTTAACCTGGAGTCTAAGGGATCCATGGATGGATTTCACGAGGTCTGTGAATTTAGGGGGGTGGGGTGGGGCAATTCATTTACTTCCATTAACCTCTAACTAAAATTTAGCATTTCCTTCAATTATACATATAGGCAACAGACATTTTCCCCACCTAAGAAAGCTTCACTAGACTACCAAAGAGATCCACAAGACACCCACAGAATGGTTAAGAACCTTCAACAGAGGATAACCAACTCCCAAGCTCTTCCCAATCTGGCCCAATCTTAGCCAAATCCAGCCATGTTTCACATTATACCTTGGCCATTTTCTGGCTCTGTCCTGTCTTCTGTGGCAACTTCTGGACCAATGGACCTTGTCGTGCCCCTTCCACTCCTCTGGACACCTTCCAGTACTGGAAACCATAATCATATTAATGCTGTCATTATTACTGGAAAGGGTGTATCATCCAAATCCCCACTGGTGCCACTGACCATCCCTGTGACTTCTCAAACCAGAGTTCTCCTACCTGAGCACTACTCTCTTATGTGTATTGTCTCCCTGTTTTGAATATAAGCTCTTTGCAGGTATGTATCTTATATACAGATAGCTGTTTCTGCATTCTACCCACCCCCTCACAATGTGAGCTCTTTGAAGAGAGGAGGAACTGTGTTTTTGCCTTTATTTGCATCCCCAGGGCTTAGTACAGCAATGGCATATACAAAGTAAGTGCTTAATATGTGCTTTTACTTGCTTTCATTCCAATCATTCAGTCACAAGGACATTGCACTTTCCAGCCAAACTGACCTCCTTGCTGTTTCCTGAACTTGACTTTCTAGCTTGGATACACATTACTTTGCACAGACTCTCATTATCGATAATGCAGTTCATCCTCATCTTCACTTCTCAGAAACCCTTGCCTACCTCAAGAAGCCCCTCCTGACTCCCCTAGCTGTGGGAGCTCTCTTCTTTCTTCTCAAATCCACATGTAGTTAATTATGTATTGATATGATATATTCCTTGCCTCCCCAGTACAATGTAAGCTTCATAAAGACAAAAATTCCTTCTTTTCACTTCATATCTCCAGTGCCTAGCATATAAATGCTTAATAAAGCTCTGGTGGGTGGCACTGGATATGCGTCATATGAATCCAATCTTGTTGGGAGACATAGTGATTACACAGATGTTTCCATTATGATATCCCAGAAGCTTCAAGGATCCAGGTTTGCCACCAACCCTTTAAAGAGCTTCTTTGGATCTGGTCATTCAACGAGCTCTGAATCCACCTAAATATACTAAGAGCTAAGGACAACTATGGAGAAGCTGTACTGGCAAACAAAACATGGCCAGCCTGGATCTTTCTCTCTCTGCTTTTCCCATTGAAATCCAGTTGATACATGAATTCTGAAGACTGAGACCTGATTAGCAGTCCTGTGAAACTGAAGAGACAAATATTTATTAAGTATAAAGCACTAGGGGCAGCTAGGTGGCTCAATGGATAAAGCACCTGCCCTGGATTCAGGAGGACCTGAGTTCAAATCTGGCCTCAGACACTTGACACTTACTAGCTCTGTGACCCTGGGCAAGTCACTTAACCCCATTGCCCTGCAAAAAAAACAACAAAAACAAAACAAAACAAAAAAAAGTATAAAGCACTATTCCTAAGGCCTTTTGCAGAATGAGCTTTTGCTATCGCAAGCAAAATGTAACTCATGGCAATGAAGAAAGCTACAAAATGGAATCTTTAGCTTCCAAGCAAGATCATGGCTAATCCATGGACAAGCCTGAGGGTTTTAACACTGACTCAGGTAGGTGAGATCTAAAAAGGAAAAGCCAGAAGGAATGGCAAAGCCATCTCTTTAAGTAGAATAAATGAAGGCCACACATAAGGGCTTTCAAAATAAAACTGCCTAGGATTCTGAGAGTTGCAGGTAAGGAAAAATCCAGACTAAAACTAAGGTAAATGATTATTACCAAAAATGCAAATTTAGTGACCAAGTCATCCAAATATACTTAAGCATTTAAATTTATTTCTTTAAAACATACTCTAATTATATAGCCTGATGAACCATAGTTTCAGTAGTTAATTTTTATAGAAAAATCTAATTGAGCAAAAAAAGGGTTATAATTGTAGTATCAGAGACTCGCAGGATCATAGATTTAGAGCTAGAAATAATCTTAAACGTCATCTAATCTAATTCCCTTATTTGACAGATGAAGAAACTGAGCTACAGAGAGGTGAGGTGATTTTCCCAAGATAACAGAGTGAGTTACCAAGTATCTGAGCTGGGATCTTTGGCTCAGTTACACAATAATGGAACAAAACGTGAGATGTCGAGTCAAAAGACCCAGGCCTCAAATCCAAGATCTGCCACCTAATCTGGACTAATAGTAATAAATTATGACTCTGAAAACTACTTCAATCATTCTACTACTATGTCCTATGATTTCTTTTTCTGCTTAGTATTCCCTTTGTTGCTTGTGTGAGAATAAATGACCTCCTCCATATATGATTCACATTTGTATCTATCCATCCATCCATGCGTCTATTTACATGTCTGTTTTTATTACTTTTTCCCCTTCTGGAAAACTCCAGAGACTAATGTAACCCCAGTCCCAAAGTCCATTAGGATGGGACTCTCTCATTATTGGTGGAAATCAATTCCCCTCTCCTGCAGGAGGAGACATCTTAAGTTCTCTTTCAGTTTCCAGTTGCTTCAGGTGCTCCTGGCTTCCAGCTTCAAGAGGGCTGATGGATAAGGCCAAGCCCAGATGCTGATGGCAAAGATGCTGAGAAGACTGTACTAGAGACTTCAGGGAGTTTCCCCTGAGGACCATCTCTTGGTTCGGCTGAGTTACCTGGCATCCAATGGGAGAGCTCTTTCATTCTGCAGTGGCTGGTATATATGCTCCTATGTTGATTTTCTCTTATTTCTGTCTTGCTTTCGATTTTAGTTTTCTTTGATGATTGCTATGTGTATTCATTGTGAAACTGACCTTATTCTGGAATTCTGGAATATTATGATATTTCAGAAGCTTCAAATACACAGGTTGCCCCCAACCCTTTAAGGGCTTCTTTGGATTTGATCATTCTCTGCCCAACAATGAACATCAATCAGAAGTTAGCTCCAACCTGAAAACCTTATTCCCTGGACTACCAATATTTAAGGGAACAGCTATAATTCTAGCCTTGTATCCGTTCTCTCTGAGGAGAGCAGAGTGGCAGCTTGTGGTCCCTACCCTCTTACTTCCCCTCCTGGCAGAAATTAAATTTCCCCTTGGGGAAGTGTTGGGGGGGCAGAGAAAAGGGGCTAGAAATATCTATTCTGCCCTCCTTACAGAACAAACATACAGCCATGCCATGCCATGCCATGGTGGAGGGGGCAGGAAAGGCCCCTACTTCACATGGCCTCATTGCAATTACATAATTAGCCATTTTTTCTAGGATGCTGGAATGGGCATGATGACCCAAAGAATGTGAGAACTGGGGAGCTCACTTCCCCTAATTAGAAGACAGAATCCTCCTTGAAATGAACACATGGAATACAACTGCATAGTTGTGTGATAGAACAGGAAGCACCACAGATCATCAGCCCTGTGAGTCGCAGCCAAATAGTCCTCTCTGACCACTATATTGCTAGCCTTTAAAATAATGTCAAATATGGCACAAAGGCTTTTCCTCCCAATTTCCTTAACAAGGTAAGGAAATGATTTTTAAGCGTTTTTCTCCTTTTTGTGCTCAATTTTGCCATATAGTTAAAGCCCAAAGGAAGGGCTCTGTAACACTGGCCTGCTTCTTTTTAGGTCACTCACTAAATATGAAGCTATAATTCCATCTAGAAGGTCCACAGATAATAAACCTCAAGAGCACAGGTTTCTGTTAACTCTCCCCTTCTTCCCCTCTGCCTAGCCCCTACTGATTATTTACTTTTCAAATATATCATGTTGGCAGAGAAAGTTCACAGTGCAGACAACATATAAGTAAAGAGGGCAGCAGCTTGTATTAAAAGATCAACCCAACTGCTACTAGGGGACAGAGAACACTTGGAAATGCAAAATTTTACAGATGTTCCTGCTGTGGACAGTTCATGAGAATTATTTGTTTGAAATTAAACCACCAAATCTCTGTGGGGGTCTGGGGTCTACATAGGAGAGAAATTCAGCTGTGTGGTGAGCATAATCTAGACCTAAGCACATCCTGACCTCTATCTTCATTAAACCAAGTATGACTTTTAAAATTCATTTCCAATTAGTTCATCCAAAGGGGGATAAAAAAACAGGGAGCACTTTTGCCTTTATCTCATTTAGAGAGCTCTCATCATCAGGGTCCAGCAATCATTTTCTTAATTGCTGGCCCTGTCCCTTAAGCAGCCTCCTAACATTTTGGGATGGGGGGGAGATCTCATCGGAAGCTGAAGCTTGCCACATTCACTCTGCCTGGAAGTGATTTTTTTTGGAAATGCTCAAGGAAAATGAGTCCAACTACCTTTGAGTTATGTGAGCTGAGGGTCAAGGATTCATTTTCTTTTGATTATTTGGTCTTTTCTATATGTGTTTCCAAAGAGCTCAGGAAAAAAGAGATGCTGAATTACAGCAGTGTCTGTCTGGCCAAACTGGTCCATACTTGTTGGCACTTCTAGCAGAAATGAGGATTTTTTGTGACTTCATTACCAATCCACCTGTGACTTTCCTCCATGTTATTTACCTGGTTTTGCTTCCCTTAGGTACAGACTAGAGCAAGATTTCATGCCAGTTAAGAAAGTATGCTGAATTATCAGGGGGTGGTGCATAGTGGGAGGAGAGGAGTCTACCTGGATAGATATGTATATTCTGGGTACTTGGAGATATGTATGAACTATAGTAGGCTGTAGCTGACCAAAAATAAAAGGCAGCATCATGCATAGTAGACAGAATCATGGAGCACCTACTTTTTTGTATAAAGGCACAGGGGCCATTCTCCTCTAGGCTATGGGTGAGGGCATGATGTGTACAAAGATAGGTATAATATAATGAAGAGTCTATTAGGGACAATGGAGTGATCATAAGATCATAGATCCAGAACCGAAAGGGATCTTAGATCTGAGCAAAGGACTTGGAACACCAGGAAGTAAATCTAGCTGGGAAATGAGACTTCATGGAAGAAGCAGCAAATGAGCAGGCTGTATCTTGCAGGAAGAGAAGAGTTTAGGATGGCAAAAATGGGGAAAGAGGAAATTTGAGACTTAAACAACAGTCTGCACAAATACATGGAGGCTTGAGAGTATGTTAAGTTTAGGGAACAGTTAAGAGACCACTTTAGCTGCAATGCCAAATGTGAGCAGGGTCATGATGTGAGGTAGGGTTGAAAGGTATTTGGAGCCATACATTTGGTAGAAAGTCTGAAACTCCAAGCTGAAGAGTTTGTATTCTGTCCAGAGGCACTAAGAAACCATTGTAAAGTTAGTATTCTGGTGCAGAAGCAATAAGGAAACAGTGAAGAGGTTTTGAACAGGGCACTCACCTGGTCAGACCTACCTAAACCTTAGAGGAATTACTTTTGCAGTGGTGTGAAGGATGGATTGGACAGGGGATAGATTTGAGGCAGGGAAACTAGTTAAGAAGCAATTGTAATAGTCTAGGCAAGATGGGATGAGGGCCTGAATTAGGGTCTTAGCAGCACAAGTGGAAAGAATGGTGCAATGTGAAAAGAATGAAGGGAAAATAGAAATGCAATGGATTGGAGAAGGTGCGGAAAAGAGAGGGAGAAGAAAGAGACAAAGACAATTACGAGTTTTGAAGACTAGGGGACTGGTAACTTGGTGGTCCTGAGAAGTTTAGAGAAAGGGAAGATGTTAATTTCAGTCTGTGAAATGCTGACTTTGGGTTGGGACATCCAAATGGCAGGACAGATTAGGACTGGATATATGCATGTGGAAGTCAGCTACAGAGAAGTAATAACTAAACCAATTGATGGAGAAGAGATATATGGAAAGAGTAGAGTGAAAGGTGAGAAGTCTTAGGACAGGATGATGGAGACAGCCATACTTAGTAAAGAGGATATGGATCATAATCCACCAAATGAGAATGAAAAGGATCAACCACATAGTAAGAGATGATCCAGGAAAGCCAATGAAGCATTCACACAAAAAGAAGAGTTAACAAGGATGAATGGTGCATAATATTCAAGGAGGATGATGACTGAGAAAAGGCTGCAGGACTGAGCAATTCAGCAATTAAGAAGTCACTGATGACCTCTGAAAGGAGAATCCATATAATCACAGAACCACTTTGTGGGTCTCAATTTCCTTATCTCTAAAAATGAGGCGTGGGTCTCAATTTCCTTGTCTGTAAAAATGAGGCATTTAGATTCAGTTGCACTGCAAGTTGCTTTTGAATTTAACCCCTAGGATTCTTTTGAAAAAGGTGTCCAGAGAATGGAAGAGTGGCTATTGCTGACATTTGCATATTTTCAAAGGGCAACCAAAAGGTAACAGTGGATTAATCAATCAGTATCCCCCAATTCCTGTTCAGGATTCCTAAAAATAGGTCAGTCAGTATCTGAGCTTCCATGTCTCCAGACTATTACATCTGTGTGTATATGTAGACAGATAAACATATGGTAGAGGGAAATTCCACTAATGTCCTCTAAAAGTGACTTCTAATTTCTCAGACCATGTGTTGGTATTTCAAAGTTGTGTGAAGTTTTAAAGTATACCTCCAAAGGAAAAATATCTAAAAATAGGCAATTTTTGTAAACTCTATCAACTCCATCATAACCTAAATTAATTCCCCCTCTAGACCAGTGCTGCCAGCTCAGAGTTACATAGTCTAAAGAAAGGTTGTGGGGGCAGCTAGGTGGCCCTATAGTGGATAAAACACTGGCCCTGGATTCAGGAGGACCTGAGTTCAAATCCTGCCTTAGACACTTGACACTAGCTGTGTGACCCTGGGCAAGTCACTTAACCCTCACTGCCTTGTGAAAGAAAGAAAGAAAGAAAGAAAGAAAGAAAGAAAGAAAGAAAGAAAGAAAGAAAGAAAGAAAGAAAGAAAGAAAGAAAGAAAGGGAGGGAGGGAGGAAGGAAGAAAGAGAGAGAGATAGAGAGACAGAGAAAAAGAGAAAGGAAGGAAGGAAGGAAGGAAGGAAGGAAGGAAGGAAGGAAGGAAGGAAGGAAGGAAGGAAGGAAGGAAGGAAGGAAGGAAGGAAGGAAGGAAGGAAGGAAGGAAGGAGAAAGGAAAGAAAAGAAGGGTTAACAATTTTGTGTCCTAGACCCCTTTAACAGTATGGTGGAGGCTTTCTCAGAATCACTCTTGTAAATGCATAAAATATAAATGCTTCCAAAGGAAAATAGAGTTAAACCCAGTTATCAAAAGAAATTCACAGACCCTGAGTAAGATCTCTGGTCTAAAGGTTTTAGGTCCAAATCACAAGAGAATAAACAGAATAAGCAAAGCAAGAACATGGCTAAATAAGCCGAGCTTGGTGGCTAAGGGAAACAATAAAATTCTAAGGAGTCCTTAAGTGTTTTTGTGTCATGGACCCTTTTGTTAGTCTGGTGAAGGCTATGGATGGACTCCTTCTTAGAATAATGGTTTCAAATGAAGAAAATAAAATACAATATTATTCTAAGAATAGGAGTAAAATTGGGGAGTCTACAAGATGATATGAGACAGCTGAGTCTACAAGATGATGTGAGACAGCAAGGTGTCACAGTGGATAGTGTGCCAGGCCTGGAGTCAGGAAGACTCATCTCTGTGAGTTCAAATCTAGCCTCAGGCATTTACTAGCTCTGTGACCCTGGGCAAGTCATTTCACCCTGTTTGCCTCAGTTTCTTCATCTTTAAAATGGGTTATAGAAGGAAATGGCAAACCACTTCAGTATCTTTGCCAAGAAAACCCCAAATAGAATCACAAAGACTCAGAAACAACTGAAATGACTAAACAACAACTAGGCAATATAAAGGGTTTATCACAGAAGAGCTCTTGGGAGCCTTCAATAATAGCAATCAGGATAGGTCCATAACAGTAGTAGTTTCCAGAACATTCTTTTGAGCAGGAGCAGCAATGGCCTACTTCCTCCAGTCTATACTACCTGATCAACTTCTTTGCATCTAAGAGGCCCCAGTCTCCTTCTACTGTTACAGGTAACTTTTTCTAGAATGGAAGATGTATTTGTTCATAAATGCATGTGTGGGTGTGGGGGGTATGCTTGTGGGTATACATACACACAGGTATGGATTCTCATGGCCTGCTTCTTGGGAACCCTGGTCCAAAGCCTGCTCATTCCTGCCCTAGGTTGGTACACTTCTTAAGCAAACTGTGAATTACAAAAGCCTTGAAAGAAGTCTTTATGGTTTAGGAAATATGGGAGCAGGCAGCCCCATGACTGTGCTAAGAGGCCTTAGTAAATTGATCATCATAGCCAAGAAATCCCCAGATACTGCAACAATAGGTTCTAAAGAGATAGATAACATATAAAATATTTACTAGTGGTTCTGAAGATCTTACTCAGTGTAACCTCAAAACATTTATCATGTTGTTTCCAGATTGAGCCATAAATTGAACTTAAGGCATATCTTTATGGCTTTTAGTTGTATTCTGAAATCAGTTAACTTCAACAGTTATAATGGAACAACCAAGGACAAAAAATAAATAAATAAGTGAAATGTCAAAGTCAAACTGAAACACAGACTTCACATGTTATCCAGACAAACAAACCACTTAAGGGTCTGAAATCTCTTCTAAGTTATCAGAGGAGTTGACCTGAAATTGACATAGTGATGCGGTGGGGACATATTGAACTCCTTGGCAGGGGTAGGGTGGGGGTGTAGGTTGACAGGGTCTAAGTATCCAGAAATAGCTAGAATTAATTACCAATGAATCCAAAAGTAGAGACCCTAAGACCAAGGGAATTCTAGTAGGCCCTGTGTACACCCTTGTCTGGAACATTCATAATGAGAAAGGTGACCTATGTCGGTAAGAGGCAGTATTATATTTTAGAAACATAGCTCATCTTGGAGTCACAAAGACCTGGGTTCAAGTTATCTTTTACATACTGGCTGTGTGATCCTGGGAACATCACTTAACTTCACCATGGGCAACTCTCCAAGATGGTACATTACAGAGATCCATTGGAGATTAGTGTTTGATCTACACTGATAGAGGGAGTTTCCTCACTGGTTACTCCCAATCTCCATGAAATAACAAGTACAGTCAGGGGCAGGGGCATAATTATTGTAAGCAATAACCTTCATTTTTCTACTGTTCTCCTGGCATAGAAGTTCAACAGATGCAGTCAGAATT
Organism: Dromiciops gliroides; assembly: GCF_019393635.1. NCBI lineage: Eukaryota > Metazoa > Chordata > Mammalia > Microbiotheria > Microbiotheriidae > Dromiciops > Dromiciops gliroides. The sequence continues at coordinate 43,059,677 of NC_057867.1, forward strand.
GACATGAAAACACATAGGGTTGAGGGGGTGAATGATTCACCCCCTCTCTAGAATATCCACATCTCGAAGCAACTTTACATTTAGAACAATAGGTACCAAAAACAGGAGGGCCTGAATCTCTTCCCCTCTCTCTGTCTTAGAGGGCAGAGATTGATTCCAAAGTTTTCCTCTTCTTTAAAGTTCTCTTATACTTCCTATTTTAATGAGCACAACTGCTATCTTAAACATTTGATTTCTTATAGCCATGTTCCTTGGCGTATTTTATTATTTAGTGACTGGGGAATTGTGGAAGGGAGACAAGCATGGGATGGAGTGAGAAAAATGTGCATTTGCAAAATTTGCTAATGGATTTGAGGCACTGGAGTATTTCAGTGGCGTCATTTCAGTGGCTTAGCTAAGATAATGATGAGGGATGCTGCTGCTCAAGCATGAATGTCTCAGCTCCAGCAGTGACGACTCATACCAAGCTAAATGAGGAGAGGACCAGTAGAGGAATGGAGGTGGAAACCCCTGCCACCCTGTGGTAGACTGACAATGCCAGGCCCCCTCCTCCCAACCTGTCAGCCTACTCTTTCAGGGCAGAAAGGATGCCCACATATTGATATTTATTCTACTTTTGGTTTTGCTTCAGCTAGATTCTACTATTGAGATCCAATAGTATAACACTATGCTAGTTTCAAGTGCTGAGGCCAGGTGGACCCAGCCTACAATTCTGGGCAGAGCTAATTCTGAAATTGTCACATACATAAGTTCCCATCTCAGAGACCAGCACCAGTTAGGACTAAAACAGCCTGCTGAGGCTACTCAAATCTTATAGTGTGGTAGGTATCCTTTTGGGATGTATGGCTACACTAGTGTGCTGCAGCCAATTCAGTTCAACTTACTTCAGGGAGCTGATTGTTAAATGGGTAAGCATTTACACCTCAAAATTAAGTAAATACTAAAAAATCAGGGCTTAGGTGCAGCTAGGTGGCACAGTGGATAGAGCACTGGCCCTGAAGTCGGGAGGACCTGAGTTCAAATCCGGCCTCAGACACTTAACACTTACTAGCTGTGTGACCCTGGGCAAGTCACTTAACCCCAACTGCCATACCAAAAATCAAAACAAACAAAAAAATATTTCAAAAATCAGGGCTTAATTTATTGGCTAGACTTAATAAAGTGATGAAGAAAATGTTTAAAATGCAGATCAAACTTAGAAATGCATCATGTACATATTTTTTTCAGAGATCATTGTTAAACATTTACTAGCAGAACTATATGGTTTATTTATTAATATAGTTAAAACAATCCAAAAAACAAATCCCAGACTTAGATCTAAGGAATATGGGGGGCTCTATTTCTGTTCATTGCAATCTAGAGTCAGGCTAATCTAGAGTCTACCTGCTAACCCGGAGCTCAGTCCACCATCAGCGTTTCTCAGGGTTCTTTGGAATCTTAAAATTCCATGAAGAAGAGAAAAAATGTACTAACGGAAAAGCAGACACATAAGTGCTCTCTACTTTGCTTTCTGTGTGCATTAAAGCCAAAAGCAAAGAACCATTAGAGATTAGTTTAAACTGATCACATTATAGCTTCTCAGTTGGGCCTAGACCCAATTGTTGAATACACTCAATAATTAAGTATGACACACCATCACATGACCGTCAGCCTTCCTTGGCAAAGAACATGTAAAATAATCAGTCCCCATTTATATTCTATTTTTGCAGTAAGTCCGTTATTGGTAATTGGAGAAAACTAGGAAGTTCAAAGAGACAAAAATACATTCGTGTAAATAACGAAGGGCTCTACTGATGAAATCAATACCAATAAACCTAATTTAAGTATAAGCTCCAAAATACATAAGATCTGGAAATCGAATATGTAACTCCAAATTGGGTTTCTTTCTGGTGCTCCTGATAAGATAGTATATGTTATATTACCAATTTTAATAGTTCCAAGATTCCAGCAAAACAGCTAAAAACAACATAGATTTAAAAACAAAACTCTCAAATGTTTAAAGGGAAAATGGGATGAGAGAAACAATTCTCTAAATATCAGATTCGATAAAGAATGGGAATAACAGAAAGTGAAGCATCTTGCTCTCTCCTCCAATATTGTTCCCATTTATAAATAAAACACTTGTTGATAGCAAATAATCTTATCCTCACTAAGTATTTTAAGCCACTAAGAATATGAAATTGATATTAAAATATTTGTTTTTTTAAATCAACTTTTCTACATTTAAAATGTTTTTATTCTGTTTGTGCTCAAAAATTAATTTAATTTTTACTTCATTTGTTTAATTATTAATTTATTTAATGGAATTTACATTTAAAAACAATTTCTAACATTTCAAAAATAATTTTGGGGTTCCAAATTCCTTCCCTCCCTCCCTTCACCACTTCTTGAGAAGTCAAGCACTTTGATATAGATTATACATTTATAGTCATGCAAAATATATTTCCATATTAGCCATGTTACAAAATAAAAGCCAAACCAAAAAACAGAAGAAAAATAAAGTAAAAAAAAATGCTCTGATCAGCATTCTCCAGAGGTGGATATCACTTTTTATCATAAATCATTCAGAATTGTCTTGCTGAGAGTAACAAAATCACTCACAATTGATCATCATACAATACTATTGTTATTGTATATGCTGTTTTCGTGGCTCTGCTCATCTCACTTTTTATGAGTTCATATAAGTCTTCCCAGGTTTTTCATGAAAGCTCTCATCTTGTCATATCTTAAAACACAATAATATTCCACTATAGTTATATACCATAACTTGTTCAGCCACTCCCTAATTGATGGGTGTCCCCTCAATTTCCAATTATTTGACACCACAAAAAGAGTTTCTATAAATAAGTTTGCTCTTTTTTTGGATCTCTTTGGGATACAGACCTAGTAGTAGTATTGCTGGTTCAAAGAGTAGGCAAAGTTTTATAACCCTTTGGGCATAGTTTCAAATTGCTCTCTGAAACAGTGGGATCAATTTATAACTCCACCAAGAGTGTATTAATGTCACAATTTTTCCATTTCCCCTTCAACATTTGTCGTTTTACATTTCTGTCATATTATCCAATCTAATAGTTATACAGTGATACATCAGAATTGTATTTTTAATTACTTTTATGACTATAAGCAGCTTCGATTGTTTTCTTCTAAAAACTGTTCATTTTCTTTGACCATTTATCAGTTGGAGAATCAATCACATTATTATATATTTCACTCAGTTCTGTATATATTTGACAAATAATGTCTTTGTCATAGAAACTTGCTGTGAATTTCCCCCCAGTTTTCTTTATTTCTCATCTTGGTTGCATTGGTTTTGTCTCTGCAAAACCTTTTAAATTTAATGTAATCAAAATTATTCATTTTGTATCCTGTAATGCTCTCTATCTCGTTTGGGCATGAATTCTTCCCTTATCTGTAGATCTGACAGATAAAGTATTCTGTGCTCTCTAATTTTGCTTATGTCATCCTTTATGTCTAAACTATGTACCCATTTTACTTTCTCTCAGTAAACAGTGTGAGATGATAGTCTATGCCTAGTTTCTGCCAAACTGCTTTCCAGTTTTCTCAGCAGTTTTTATAAAATAATGAATTATTTTCCCCAGAGCTTGGATCTTTGCATTTGTCAAATATTAGATTACTATGGCAATTTACTACTGTGTATTGTGTACCACAGGGCAGCTAAGCGGTAAAATGGATAGAATGATAGGCTTGGAGTCAGGAAGATTCCTCTTCCTGAGTTTAAATCTGGCCTCAGACACTTACTAACTATGTGACCCTGGGCAAATTACTTAACCCCATTTGCCTCAGTTTCCTCATCTATAAACTGACCTGAAGAAGGAAACGGCAAATCATTCCAGTATCTTTGCCAAGAAAACCCCAAATAGGGTCATGAAGAGCCAGAGACAACTGAAAAAAAAATGAACAAAAATTGTGTACCTAATTTATTTGACAGATCCACTGCTCCATTTCTTACCAGATTGTTTTGATCATTACCGCTTTGTAATATAGTTTCAGTTATGGTACTGCAAGAGCACCCTATAAATTTTTTTTCCATTCCCTTGATATTCCTGAACTTTTGTTCTTCCAGAGGAATTCTGTTAATATTTTTTCTAGCTCTATATAACATTTTTAGTAGTTTGATTGGTATGCCACTAAATAACTAATTTAATTCAGGCAGTTGTCATTTTTATTATATATGCTCAGCATATCCATGAGCAATTAATATTTCTCCAATTGTATAGATCTGGTTTATATTTGTGAAAAGTGTTTTATAATTGTATTCATATAGTTCCTGGGTTTCTCTTGGCAAGTAAACTCCCAAGTATTGTATGTTGTGTGAAGTTCTTTTAAATGGAATTTCTCTTACTGCTGAACTTTGATGGTAATATATAGGAATGCTGAAGATTCATATGGGTTTATTTTTTTATCATGCAACTGCTGAAGTTGTTAACTATTTCCACTAGGTTTTTTCATTGATTATCTACGGTTCTGTAAGTATACCAACATATCATCTGCTAAGAATGATATTTGTCTTTCCTCACTGCCTATTCTAATGCCTTTACTTTTTTTCTTCTCTTATTGCTACAGCTAACATTTCTAGTACAATATTGAAAAGTAGTGATAATGGGCATCCTTCCTTTACTCCTCATCTTACTGGGATGGCTCCTGGCTTATCCCCATTACATATAATGCTTGCTAATGGTTTTAGATAGATACTACTTATTATTTTAAGAAAAACTTAATCTGTTCCCATGCTTTCTCTAGTTTTTAAAAGGAATGAGTGCAGCATTAAATCAAAAGCTTTTTCTGTATCTATTGAGAGAATCACATGATTTTTGTTGTTTTTGTTACTGATATAGACATTTGTACTAATAGTTTTCCTAATATTCATTCAGTCCTGCATTCTTAGAATGAATACCATCTGGTCATAGTGTAGGATTTTTGTGATACATTCTTGTAATATCTTTGCTAGTATTTTAGTTAAAAATTTTGCATCAGTATTCATAAGGGAAATTGGTTTAGAGTTCTTTCTCTGTTTTTGCTCTTCCTGGTTTCGGTATCAGCACCATTTATGTATCATAAAAGGATTTTGGTAGGACTCCTTCTTTGCCTATTTTTCCACATAGTTTATAGAGTATTAGCCTTAATTGTTCTTTATATATTTGGTAGAACTATTTTGTGAATCCATATTGTCCTGGGGATTTTTGTCATAGGGTGCTCATTTATGGATTATTCAATTTCTTTTTTCCTAAGATAAGGATATTTAAATATTCTATTTCCACTTCTGTTGATCTGGGGAATTTATATTTTCTAAATATTCACCCATTCACTTAGGTTGTTAAATTTATTGGCATATAATTGGGTAAAATAGCTACTAATAATTACTTTAATTTTATCTTCATTGGTGATTAATTCACCCTTTTCACCTTCATACTGGTAATTTGGTTTTCCTTCTGCTTTTAAATCAAATTAACCAATGATTTGTCTATTTTATTGGGTTTTTTTGTACACATACATGCAAATGTATGGCTCCCACATTGAGAATCCCTACCTTAAAGGAATTTGGGGGTGGAAGTATTGAGCTCACCACACCATATATAGATATAGGTATAGGTAGAGATAGAGATAGATATGTAAAATATAAATGCATATATATATATATATGTATATATATAAATACACTCTTGCCTATGTGTGTATATATGTAACTATTTCAACATAATATGTGTCCTTTGTAATCATATATGTGTGTGTGTGTGTGTGTTTGTGTGTGTATATATATATGAAATTTAATGTATTTACATTTTATTCTGAGAAAGGGTCCATAGGCATCCTTTCCTGGACTGCCAAAGGGGTCTAGGAAACAAAAGATGTTAAGGAATCCTGCCAGAAGGAGACAGATTAAGAATAAAGGCTGGGGGCAGCTAGGTGGCACAGTGGATAGAGCACCTGCCCTGGAGTTAGGAGTACCTGAGTTCAAATCCGGCCTCAGTCACTTAACACTAGCTGTGTGACCCTGGGCAAGTCACTTAACACCCATTGCCCTGCAAAAAAAAAAAAAAAAAAAAGAATAAAGGCTTACATATCAACATCTCCCTAGGCTAACACTGGGTCTTGAATGAGTTTCAGTTGTTGAATCAATAAGTAGAAATCACTGATGTCATATCCTTCTCAGGTGGTGAAGAGAAGACTGTGAATGCATAAAGTAGGGGGAGAATCAAAGAATTTCAGACATATATCTCAGCGGTCAACTAGTCCAACTCATACACGGAAAAGGATCATTCTTACAATTACCCTGCTAAGTGGTCATCCAGCCTTGTATTGCAGGTCTCCAGTGAGAGGGGCCTCACTAGGAGATCTATTTTACTTTGGGCCAGTTTTCATTCGTAGGGAATTCTTTCATTTAAATCTTAATCTCCCTCATTGTAATTTTCAAACAATGGTCCTGTTTTTGTCCTATGAGGCTAAGTAGAATCTATTTACTACCTCTTCCACTGGCAATGATCATTCTCCGTTAACCCCTCTCTTGCCCAGGATTAGCATCCCAGTCCTTTTTCATATGTACATATGCGTATACATGTATGTGTATACAAATGTATATGTAAACATATATGCATCATGTATTTTCCTCTTACATGTTAAAATTTTAACACTCATTTAAAAAAATTAATCCCAAACTATCTCCCTCCCTCCTGCCTTCCCTGAAAAAGCAATTTGATAGCAATTATATATGTGACATCATGCAAAACACATTTCCATATTATCCATATAGCAAAAGAAAACAGACAAAAAAAGAAAGTTTAAAAAAGTATGCTTCAGGGGCAGCTAGATGGCGCAGCGGTTAAAGTACCGGCCCTGGATTCAGGAGTACCTGAGTTCAAATCAGGCCTCAGACACTTGACACTTACTAGCTGTGTGACCCTGGGCAAGTCACTTAACCCCCATTGCCTAAAAAACAAAAAGAAAAACAAAAAAAGTATGCTTCAACATGCATTCAGAGTTTGTCAATTCTCTCTTTGGAGGTGGATAGGATTTTTCATCATGGGTCCTTTGGAATTGTCTTGGATCATTGTCTTGAGCAGAGCAGCTAAGTCTTTCACAGTTGATCATTCTTACAATACTGATGTTACTGTGATATCCCAGTCCTTTCAACTAAGCCTCAAATACAATAATGGTCCTTTCCAATTCTAAGTGCCTTCTTCTTGACATTGTAACTCTTCTTTTTTTTCCTTTTCATACCAAATTATGTTTTCATTGGGGGAACTCCTGATGTGCTTAGCATGCATGGGGCACTGATAGGTTAATGGATTTAACCATGGTCAGAGAGGCAAAACTTGAACCTAGGTTTCCCTGACTATAAAAATTTGGGCCCATGAATCATTATGCAACATTGCGTCTGGGTTTCCCTTATCCTCCCCAGAAGTGGTGGCCAGAATTAGACTTAATACTCCAGACACCATCTGAAATGGACACTGTCTCTCTTTAGCCTAAGATTGCATTCTTAGTTATCTAGCACACTGCACTGATGTTATAGAAAGAGAAGATTCAAATAACATCCTCCCCCAATGTTTTCCAGATTAGTTACTGTCTGGCCAGTACTCTCCATTTTGTACTTGTGAAGTTGATATTTTGAACCCAAGTCAATGGTGTTACATTTATCCCTATTAAATTTCACTTAAATCAACAACATTATGTGTTGATCAACTGTGATAGATTAGATTCTTCTCACCAATACAACAGTACAAGAAAGTTCCAGAGGACTCATGATGGAAAAGGCTCTCCAAATCCAGGAAAAAAGAACTGTGGAATATAGATGTTGATTGAACCATACTATTTCTTTTGTTTTTGGTGCTGTTTTTCTTTTTTGAGGTTTTTCCTTTTTTGCTCTGATTCTTCTCTTATAACATGACTAATGCAGAAATATGTTTAATGTTATTATATATATAAAGATATATATGTGTGTGTGTGTGTGTGTGTGTGTGTGTGTGTGTGTGCGCGCGCGCGCGTGTGTATGTGTGTATAACCTATATCAGATTACCTGCTGTCTAGGGGAGAGGGGGAGGGAGGGGAAGGAAGGAGAAAAATTGGAAATTGGAAATCTTATATAAACAAATGTTGAAAAGTAAATTTAAAAATCACTTAAATTGATTCAGTTCAATGGGCTAACCTGCCAAACTCTTTTTTTTTTTTTTTGGTGAGGCAATTGGGGTTAAGTGACTTGCCCAGGGTCACACAGCTAATGAGTGTCAAGTGTCTGAGGTCAGATTTGAACTCAGGTCCTCCTGACTCCAGGGCGGTGCTCCATCTACTGCACCACCTAGCTGCCTCTCAATAACAGTTTGGTTTTTTTTGAGGGGCAATGGGGGTTAAGTGACTTGCCCAGGGTCACACAGCTAGTGAGTGTCAAGTGTCTGAGGCCGGATTTGAACCCAGGTACTCCTGAATCCAAGGCTGGTGCTTTATCCACTGCGCCATCTAGCCGCCCTCAATAACAGTTTTTAAAAGAGTTTGGGGACAGCTAGATGGCGTAGTGGATAGAGCACCGGGCCTGGAGTCAGGAGGACCTGAGTTCAAATCTGGCCTCAGACACTTGACACTCACTAGCTGTGTGACCCTGGGCAAGTCACTTAACCCCAATTGCCTCACCCCCCCCCAAAAAAAAAACCACGGTCAACCACGGTCACTGAACAAGGGAATCATTGCTTCCAGCTTTGTGTCATCTACAAATTGTACAATCATGTAATTTATGCCTTTATCCATGTCACTGATGAAAAATATTACACAGCACAAAAGCAAGCACAGATCCTTGGAATTCTTCACTGGAGACCTCCCAAGTTGATATTGAACCAGCAATGGCTGCTCTTTGGGTCTGGGAATTCAACCAATTCCCAGTATAGGTAATTGTACTAGTACCTAGTCCATATCTCTCCATCAGTACACAATAAGACAATGGGAGACTTTATCAAATACTTTGCTAAAAATATAAGCAGACTCTGTACAGCACTATAGACAAACTACATACAGCGCTCCCCTGAACTAACACCTTAGCAACCTTACCCCTAAAAGAACATAAGCTTTGTCTGGCATGACTTGATGAAACCATACTGGTTCCTTTTTCTAGACATCCACTTATATAACACAGTTTAAGATTTTGCCATGAATCAAAGACAACACGGTTGGCCTTTATTCTGCAGACTGAACTCTCCTCCCCTCTTTTTGAAAATCAGAATAACATTTGCCCCTTTTGAGTTCTGTGCTGCCTTTCCCTTTCTTCACTGTCTTTCAAATATCACTTCCAAGGAGCTTGAGTCACATTTTCCAGTCTTTTCTGTTTTTGAGGATATAGTTCATTTGGGTCAAGTGATATGAACTCATCAAGAGCAACTCCCTATGAGCCAATTTGATTCTATCTTTTCTCATCAAAAGATCCTTCTTTTTGGCAGAGGAGGCAGAAGCAAAATAAGGTTGTCTTCTCTAGATCATCAATTATCATGATCTCATCCCCCACAAACAGCTGTCCTAACACTTCTTTGATTGTCCTATTTTCTTGATTGATTCCCAAATAGTGCCATGAAGTTCAGTTATACTGCAGTCTTTCCCAAATATTCATTGGTACTACTTTCACAGTTTCACAGCTGCATTGCATGAACCACTGGTCAGACCTACTATGGTGGGTCTTATGTTCTCAAAGTGTAGACCGTGGGGCAATGCACATGAAATTCGTATCATTTTAATAAAGAAGAATTGCGCAAATCATGTTCTTTTTACTTTAATAGAAATCAAGCTATGCTCTTTATCAAGAAGGAGTATAGTTTGCTCCTATGACACACTGGGAATTTATACAACAAATCTTTAGCTTGGTTGTTAAGAGAACACTTACGTGAAGAAACAACATAGGGAGAAAAAACAACTTCTACATGGATGATCAAACTAATGCACAAGGAAAAGCAATGCTGTGGAAAATATCTCTAGGACTCAGTTCATGGGTCATGGAACATTGCTCTTACCTTCTTTTTTAGAGAAATGAGTTCCTCTTCAATTTTTACTTTGAGGAAAATTATTCATTTGAAAAGGATGATGTAACAGCCACATGGAAATTGTGATGTTTCCTAGAAAGACTTTCAGATATTCTTTTGTACAACTCAAAATTATCTTGGGATCCAGGTTGAACACTCATCAGGAGAAGGGGACATAGATGGATGTATTGATCGTTGCGGATTAAAATCAGGTTAGAAACATCTCAAATTTCTTTTTTTAAAGGACTGAGTAGACATGATGAAAGGCAGTATAAATCAAGGTCTCTCCCAACTCTCCCAAATATTTATTTGCCTAAAACAGGTACTGAAATCTCCAACTAGACAGATGCATTGACATTTTGCCTGACAGATTCATAACCCTATGGTTTCCAAAACTTTAATGTTCAATAACATTTCATTAGTATACTCCAGTGTATTTATTACTATGCATTATTAATACAGATATGTGCTGAGGAGATGTACAGTTTGTAATTATTTTTCCTTTCAAAACATAATAGCTTCACACTGGGCTTGTTGCAGCTACGATATTTCATCTCCGAATGCTCCTTCAAACATTCTGGGGCTGTGACAGAAATTTGTATTTGAACAGAAAAGCTGTCAGGAAGGTACTGTGGGACTATCCATCACATTTCTAATCCTGCCCATAGTTAGATGCTAGTGAGGCTAGCTGTCCAGGACACTAAACAAAGATTGAAATTATGCCTTCTGTTCTTACACATCAAAGTATCACCCTTATGGCAAATTCAATAGGCCCGTATTACAGTCTATTAATTTCCTATTAGTTCTCAGCTATGCAGAATCCAACCACAGTGTCACTATGGTTTAGACATGCTACCTTGATTCCAGCATCAAAAAAAATGGAACCTGTCACTTCTAATAATTTTACAGGAGATTCTACAAATGTAAATCCTTTTTCATCCTGTCATCCTTTCATCTCTTTAATGAGTTTGCTCACTAACAGTGTAGAATCTTAATTTAACTTTCAGAAATATTAACAGCTATTATAACTGAGCATCTCTTGGAGTAGCCTAATTAAAGGGTAATAAAGAATAATTTATAGTACCTGCAAGGTTGTTTTTTTTTTCTTGACAAACAAAACAAAGCCCCCCCAAAAGATCAACAAATCACACTGACTGGTGTTCATTTGGAACAAACACAAGTCCTCTAGCTTATTCCTCTGCATAAAGAAATTCTCTACTTTAGAGGGAAAGTGATGGCTCACACACTCAGGTTCTCACATATGCTCTGATGGCCAGCAAGTGAAATTCTAGCATTTGTAGAAACAAATGACATTCCATTTGCTTGACAGCCAAATTGCCCTGGGATTGCCATTTGTTAAAATTTCATCATAGAAAATAGTTGAACTGTTGTGGACAGGTGCCAAGATCAGCCTGACAAGTACTTTACATGGAAGATTAGCATATTCTCTTCCAGAAGTTTATACTTAATTTAGATGCATTGACTTTTGGCCACCATTGCTGACCTTTATGTCTAATTAAAGTTCCTTTGGATCTAAATCCACCCCCTTTTATCTCTCCTGACAGTGCCTAATTTGAAGGTCTGTAATAAAGTATATTAACATTCAAACCATATCATCAGCAAGTGGGTAGGGCAAGATTGGTTGGCTGCAAGCACAGGTTTCATATGTTGGATGGATTGAGAAAACTCCCAACTTTCATCTGGAAAGTTGTATAACTAATTAAAATATTCCCAATGGATTCCACTTGGGGTTCCAGTTGTATCAAATGAAAACAAAACAGGAGGGATATAATAACTGAATATTTATGGAACCCTTATGTCAGAAGCTCTGACTCGACATGTAGGACCTAGGTACTCTTTGGAGACTTTGCACATTTATTAAGAATTTACTATGTGTGAGGGGTAGCTAGGTGGCATAGTGTATAGAGCACTGGCCCTGAAGTTGGGAGGACCTAAGTTCAAATCTCACCCCAGACACTTACTAGCTGGGTAACGCTGGGCAAGTCACTTAACCCCAATTGCCTTAAACATCTCAGGGCATCTCTAGTCATCCTGATCTATATCTTGCCACTGGACCCAGATGGTTCTGGAGGAGAGAGTGAGGCTGGTGACTTTACACAGCCCTGCCTCGCTTAAATCTAATTCACTGCAAGTCATGACATCACCTCCCTAATATCATGGTCTTCTTTTTTTTTTTTTTTTGGTGAGGCAGTTAGGGTTAAGTGACTTGCCCAGGGTCACACAGCTCGTAAGTGTTAAGTGTCTGAGGCCGGATTTGAACTCAGGTACTCCTGACTCCAGGGCCAGTGCTCTATCCACTGTGCCACCTAGCTGCCCCATGTCATGGTCTTCTTCTAGAAGCAAGGATAAACGACAACATGTGTGAGGCACTTTGCTGTGATGTTTAAAATCTAAATGTGATATCTAAAAAATATAATATGTGGTTGCCTTAAATTAGAAGCTTTAGCACCAGTCTTTGGGCATTAGGCATTCATTAAAGCATACCAGGTTTCTTTAAAAAAAATTGTAATAGCTTCAGTTTCTGAGACCCAATGGCCCCACCTATATCCTTAGTTGTAATGACTGCATTACCCTTAGTCCAGTCAGGGCAACTGGACTCTAGTTGTCTCTGGACTCTGGTTGTCACTGGACTCTTTTATTTCTTTAGCTGTTGAACTGCTGGATTTTTACTAATCCTTAGTATAGCATTGTAAATGATCAATTTAAACATTGAGACTCTTCAAAATATAACTCATATTTAAATTTCATATATACAACATATTACATTCCCCCTTTTTAGGAGATACGTATACCCATATGCAATACAGAGTTGAGGCAGTTATGCAATCTATAACACTTCTTACCACCATGTGTCTAGATCAAGGCCAACTTTAGTAATGTGTCTGTGATGACACCTGAAAATGTTATGGAAAGGTTACCACACCACATCTCGTGGTGTCTTCTGGGTGTAGTCATGGAATGAAAATCTTTTCAGGTGTTTCAAATGTGTAGATGCTGGTAATCAGCCAGGAAAATTTCCTACAAAATTGAGCTTAACACAACTTTAAATAGCTTTGCTAATAATCAAATCAAACACCAAGAGTTCTCAAAAACATGTCTAAGGAAATTCAGAATCTTTTAAAGATATAATAAAAGCAAAAAAATGATTTTTAAAAAACTTAATATTGGGGCAGCCAGGTGGCACAGTGGATAAAGCACTGGCCCTGGATTTAGGACAACCTGAGTTCAAATACAGGCTCAGACACTTGACACTTACTAGCTGTGTGACCCTGGGCAAGTCACTTAACCCTCATTGCCCCGCAAAAAAAAATTTAATATTACTGCAAACCCCCCGTGGGGGGTATTCACATGGTTCACAGGGACTGTCACTCTGTTTGGCAGCACAAGGTCTGCAGCGAAGTTTATGTGGCCAAGAGAAGGGGGTGGCATGGTGCTTCATAGGTCCAGGTGACTTAATGGGAACTGGAGATTCTGCAAAATATGTCCCTGTCTTATTCAACTGATGAATTACTACATTCAGTTGGTGTTTGTCTGATTAACCAGACTAAAGTTAGAGAAAAGCAGGTACTTAGGAGGTACTTTTTTCCACAAACAGATCAGGTTTTGTTAATGGGAATAAAATATATAACAAAGATGAAATTAATAAAGCCAAGGATTTACAAATATAAGCAGGTGAGATGGTCCTTGCCCTCAAAGAGCTTACATTCTTATGACGGAAGACAATACATAAAGGGGGAAATGGAGATAGTCATCAGATGACACATATCTGGTACCCTTCCTAAAACAGTGATCTCAGCAGACTTTGTCTAATTTTCTACCCCCACCAAATAATCTGGAACTACCCAATGTATTGGTATTAATGCTCCTTACAAACACATATCCATTAAATAATGAACACATTTATTCAAAGATTAATACAAAGCAATGGAAGCCATATTTCTCATGGAGATAACATTCACCAATGAACAACCCTTCCCTTCAAAGACCAGCAGAACCTCAAACACTTTATTTCCCTAGGCCTCAATTTCCTCATGGCAAGATAGAAAGAGATCTGGATTTAGAACCAGATGACCTGGGATTGAATCTCAAAGTCTTCTGAATGGGTATCATTACTTGGGTGACCTTGATACAATCCCTTCACCTTCTCATTTGCTTATCCACAACATAAATAAAAAACCCACACTGGACTATATGGCCTCTGAGATCTCTTGCAGCTCTCAGTCTGATTCTCTTTGATTTTCTATGTTTCTCTTCAGTGTGGCTCCTCAATACACCTCCTTTTAGGGTTTTGTGGTGATTTTCACATGGTAGTTTAGCCTCCATGTCACCCTACCTACAGGTCTCCTCAGCTTGCAGAAGATAATGGCCAATGTGGTCATTTGTCACTCAGTCATGAGAGCATGTCATTGAGCCTTCACTTAGAGCTATTTCCTCCCCTCCCCAAACATGCATGCTCACTGTACTCTTCCATCACTCTGCTGGTGGTATCACAGCCAACTGACCCTACAGCCAAAGCTCTCCTTCAAAGCTGAGGGAACTCTTCTGAAGCTCCTTTTTTTCAACCAGATATGTAAAGACCCTACTATATCCAGGACCCAAGCAATGCTAACAAAGCATCTCTCTCTGGGTTCTGCCCTTGTTCTAGAGTCCTTTGGTCTCACCTCCCAGACATTTTCCTTCTACTTGGTTGTTGGAAGCCACATATACCTTTGTACCAACTGTTTGGGCTCCTCTCTCTTTCAAACCTTCCCAGAGTCTCTTGGAATATTTCCCAATAATGGAACAGCTGGGGAGCCATATGATCCCGGGTCATAGATTACCTGCTGTCTAGGAGAGGGGGGGAGGGAGGGGAGGGACAGAGAAAAATTTGAAATTGGAAATCTTATCTAAACAAATGTTGAAAACTAAAATAAATAAATAAATAAACATTTTTATATTTTAAAAAAAGATCCTGGGTCATTTCCTGGGATATCTGGTGTGGGGGCCAATTTTTAATTGGGGAGTGCTAGCTAAGCGGTTCGTTGCAATATGGTCCCCACACTGGCCTACGGGTAATGGACAGGGAAATCCACAAACAATCCTTGCTTCATGAACATATAGCACTGTTCACAAAGATTGAGTAAGAAAACCTCTTTCCTGCATTTCAAGGCTTAGCATAAAAAACAGGCCTCTGAGAATCTTTACTTCTAAAACATAAACTTGTTTTATTCAACAGGACTCTCCTTAATTTAATAATATGCACTTGTTATTTAACCTTGTTAAAGGAACTGGTCAACTAAGAAAGATATTACAAAAGTATCTGAAAGGGTTATAAGATTTGAAAATTTCTGTTTCTACTCATAAATGATCTATAGCCCATGAAAGCTCAAATTATATTTAAGTTACACAATCTCTCTCTCTCTCAGGAGTAACCTACATCAAATCAGTATTCAATACTAGTTATATGGTACACAAAACAGTATATCCTTCTCTGGTGTAATTGTGGGATGTGAAGCAAGATAAAGAAGGAAGTGCAAAAAGAACAAGGTAGGAGAGAAAATGAATCCATAGACACTCATTTGGTAATAAAATTGCAAACAAAACTAGGTCCCTAAAAGACATAACATCTAGAATTATGTGCTGCTAACAAATGAAAATGAACCCAACTTAAGGCTGCCAGCTAATACTTTTTTATTGGCAATGAGCTGGTTTTTCATGTTTGTTTTCCCTCATATGCAACCACAGTATCATAGGATTTGGATTTTTTCTCTCCTGTTTCCCTTTCTGACTTCAGAGGACCATTTCTACTCATCATGGTTTATGTAAGAAAACTTCTCTATTCTCTTACCATCATATATCACGGTCTTTTGGTGCAAAAATACACACACAAGCAAGCCTTTCTCCAGGACAGATTTCAGAGGGTGAAGACCCTGTTCTCACCGCAGGCCAAAGCTTTTAGTCTGAAGGAGATTGCTCAGACCTCATTCACCATTTGAACAATGGTATTTTTATTCTTCTTGATTCCTTTTTAACAAAAGCTAAATTTCTTCAAATTGTACTTCAATGTGTTGCTAGGTTCTTTCTTCTACATGCTTTGAACCTACCATTATGTTCCTTCCTTCAATTAGCCTTCAGTTCCTTTTAAGGCACCCTATTCTGGAATCAGTCATTCTCCCCCTCTTAGAACCAATTCTGAGCAGCTGAGCTACAGAAAGGTTGGCATAGCCATCCAGTAAGACTAACTGCAAAGATGGCTGGATTACCCCCTACACCCCTGTCCACAATGTATGATATAGAGAGCCTCCAAAGGAGATGATAGAGGATATCTGGATAGCAGATAGAGTATGCTCCCTGGATACTCCCAATTTCCATGAAATAACAGGTACAGTCAGGGGCAGGAGCAGATTTATTGTAAACAATAACCTTCACTTTTGTACTGTTCTGGCACTGACGTTCAAACCGCTACCACCAGAATTGACATGGAAAGGAGCTTAAAAGCAGATACTATTTCATTTGCTTGCTTTTATTCTACTGCCACCTACTAAGTGCTAGATAATTGCTTTTTTCATTGATTCAACAACTCTGCAAGGGAGGCAGTGCTACTATCCCTATTCCCATTTTACAGAAAAGGAAAATGAGGTTCAAAGGTCACTGAAGAGGGTTTGACATCAGGTTTCTGCTGACTACAAATAGGGCTGTGCTGGAGCTAACTCAAGCCAGCTGTGAGCATTTATGCTCAGGAAATTGGAAAACACTACAATTCTGCACATGATTTATTGTTTTGCTGATTATCTAGATCTAAGAAAGTAACAGAGAAAAATGTGAATAATGCTGATTAAGTTTAAAAGCATTTCCTGCATGGTACATTCTTTTCAAGAGCTAGTTGTTAAAACATTTACCAGCACACTACTGTTCCAAGTTCAGTTTTCTTTACACTGTACTTTGCTACTCTCATAATCTAACCTGTACAACAAGCAGATAGACCAATATTTGCCCCCCTAAAAGAGGTCTAAGATGGAACTTTTTCTCAGGTTTTTTATAATATTGCTCCCTGGGAAGGGCAGGGTTACATTGGGAAGCTATAGGCTGTATCAGTAAAATGTTATTTTCAAAGAAGAATGGAAAGAGTCATAAGAATAGTAGGGAGGACCTGGATTCAATGTATCTCGAAGGAATAGAATCAACAAGGTTTGGTGACTTTTTGGATAATGAGGGAAAGGTGATGGAGGAGTTAAGAAAACACTGTAAATACCAGCAGCAAGGCTGGGGAGCATGACAGTGCCATCAAAAATCATAGGTAAGTCAAGAGAGGAATAGGGTTGGTGAACAAAGGTTGAAGTAGGTGTTCTGTATCTTAAGTTTCAGTTGCTAACAGTACCACTGGATGGAAATGTGTACATAGCTGTATGTAATTTCCATTAATCATTTTGGAGAACTGAACTGATTCCAGCCCAGTCCTCACAACCATTATCTAGGGGAGCAGCTCACATGGAAGAGCCGGACCATCCCTTGCCAAGTACAAAGCAAGTGCCACTAACAGGGCTGAGGAACCAACCTACCTGAAGCAACAACACACCCTGAGGGAGAGACAGTAGACAACATATGCCACTCAGATTAAACCACTGCTACCACCCACCACCATTTGAACCACTATCTCCCCTCAGAGGCCGAGAGACAGTCCAGAACTCTGAATCCACGAATCTTTAGAATAGTAGTGCTTACAACCCATTCACTCTCTGCAGGCATCTCAAGGATACTGAAGAATCAGAAAAGAAAGTTCTTGCCAACAAGGTCCTTAGCCCTGTCAAATAGTTCAAGATCAGTAACTCATATGGAGGTATTTGCATCTGCTTTGATGTTACACCCTAAGGACCATGGAACTTGCTATCTGACTTGCAGCTGAAACTCTCATATGTGTTTCTTCTATTAGAATGTGAGCTCTTTGACAGAAGAGACTATCTTACTTTCCCATTTGTAATCCCACCATTTAGCACAGAGTTTTTTTCACATGGTAAACACTTAATAAATGCTTCATTCATTCATTCATTCATTCATTCATTCATTCATTCATTCATTCATTCTAGGAGAAGCTTCCTTGTCTTGTTTGACATCATTCCTTGGTGTTTGGACAGCTTATTTCTTGATGTGTATATCTTTTCTTTGATACAGGAGCTGTGGATTTTGGCTATGGCATTTCTGGGATTTTTCCTTTAGGGGATCCTTTCAGGTGGTGATTGGTAGATTCTTTCTCTTTTTGTCTTCCTGTTCAAATAGAGCTGGGAAGTTTTCCTTTCTCATTTCTCGAAACAAAAGCTCCAGACTTAATTTTGTTTTGTTTGTAGTTTTCAGGAAGTCCAAATGATTCTTGAAATACTTCTACTTGATCTGTTCTCCAGGTCATTTTTTTAAAAACAGGTATCTTACATTATCTTCTATTATGTCAGTCTTCTGGTTTTATTCTAATAATTTTTGTTGTCTCATAGTGGCACTGATTTCTTTTTAGTCTATTCTAATTTTTAGGAATTCTATTTCTTGAGTTGGTTCTTCATTTTTTCTTCTCAGCTCTTCATTCTCCTTTCAATTCTTTCCTCAAAAACCTTTATTCCATCTATTTTTTAAAAATATCTTCATCTTTTCTAGGTTTTCATGTAGTCCTTGTGGAAATTTTTTTTGAGTCTCTACTTATAATTATTATGTAGTTAGTTTTGCAATAATTTTTTTATACTTTCAATTTAAAAAAATAAACACGTTATTTACCTATTTTTCCAGTTTTAGTTCCTAAATTGGAGCTCTGTGACAGGGCTAGACTCTGCCTCATGCTATACTTTTGGGCAGGATGCTTGGCCCTGCTTGGTCTCACTCTAGGTTGCCAGAAGTTGCATCCCAACTCCAACCTGTTCACCCCTATGCATCTCTGGGGCGCCCTCTGGTGTTTTGAGTGTTAGTGAGTATTTAGAGTGTTAGTGAACTCAGAGCCCCTGGGTCTGGGCCATCGAGTTCTGAGCAGTCGGTACCATGCTGTCTCCCCCATCTCTCCCTGGAGCTTCCAGTATTCCTAAAGTGTGTCTTTGGGACTTTCTCAGGAGAGCCCTCTCTTCTTGTTGCCTATGAATAGAGGGCTCTAATGTGTTACAGGCTATATCACTTTGTAAACCTTCAAGTACCATATGAATGTTAGGTATTAATATGATTATTACTCTTTAAAAATTTGTAATAATTTGGATAGAATCTAAGCCAAGTTTCACTCTATTTAGCAAATTTGTTGTTTCTAGTAATGTAAACAAGAATGCAGAAGGAAATGAGCAATATCCTTAAGAGAAGATATTGTTTTCAAGTACCCTCAACACTTTAGAAATAAATCTCTATAGAAAAATCATTTCTATTCTAATTATAAATCCTTCTTACTAAGACATTCCAGTAAGTCTTCTGGGGCCTTGTACTAGTCTGAGTTACTGTGGTTAATTGAAAATAAGTAAAGCATTTCCTTAAAAATATTTTATAAATCAGACTTCTGACTAATTTAGAATTCTCTACCCCAATTAGTCCAAAATTACTGAGGTTTTACTATATATAAACACAATTGGATAATCCTTCTCCTAGGAAATTAAGGGATATAGCTAATGTGTTTATAAATCACTCAGCTCATTTTTCAAAAAATGATTTTTAAAAACACCCAGGAGACAACTGACAAGTAAGAGAGACTATACCTTCCATAAAGTCAAGAAATTAAATAATAGATTCTGGTACTGAAAGAAAAGCATCCTCTGATTTTCCATATGGGCCTCCTCTATTAATTGGAAAACAATAAGCTCTCCAAGGGGAAAATATTAGACGGTGCCCTCAAGCCAAAAATCCCTATGTTCACTTTTTTTTTTTCCTGTCATCTGCTTTTACCAACCAGTGGGGTGATTCCTTTACTTTAGACTGTACTCCAATCCTTTTGTAATAGGACATCAGTATGGCTTAGGCCCCTATTTAGGACATGGATTACACATTATTCAACTTTTAGCAATGTCTCAATAGCTGCTTTTGCATATGGAAGCTGCACGTACTCTGTTGTGCTTTGAGTGCCAAGCAATAAAACACACATCTGGAATTCAGAGAAGAGGAAAGGCTAGCGACCAGGCCTTGGGAATCATCTGCACAGATGTCCCATTAGAAGCCCTGGTATGGAATGGGATGGCTAAGAATAAGGATAAGACAGCTGAGGACAAATCTTTAGAGAGCACTGACTGACATTTAGGCAACCCATTAAAGAAGACAGAGATGAAGTTGGGGTAATGGTAAGAGAAGCAGACATAAGAAAAGAGACTACGGAAAAGAATGGAAGGATCCCTAACATGGGGGATGTTGCAGTGAGACAACAGAGGAAAAGAGGTCGAAAGGGATCTTGGGGTTTGGTGATCTGTTCGTTGGAGTAAAGCTTGTCTCCTTTTTTGACAGGAGATTTGGGGGAGGGATTTCTAAAACATAAAATGTTTTCTGCTCTCTGCCCTCCAGACCCCACATTTTAAACATTTCTCAGCAAACAGTAGTTGAAAGGCATTTTAAACCAAGAATGCTTTCAGAAAACATCTCATTTTGATGAATACCTTTCTTAATTCTAAGGGAGCGTAGCAGTAGTCTTAAATTATGACTACCACTATCTTTACAGTAGAAATTTGGAGCTTTGTAACAAGCCATGGAAGCGGTGCTCTCAGAGAGACCTGTCTTTCTCCTTCACTAATGGAGAATTCTAATGAATGCCCCTCTGACACAGATTTGAAAGTTTCTAGGTCATAAAACTGAAAGCTTGTGGGAATCTTGGAAGTCATCTAATGCAAGACCATTCTGTGAAAGATGAGGAAACTGAGACCTAGAGACAGAAAATGACTTGCTCAAGATCACAAAGGTAGTAAGGGGTAAGGATGGGATTTGAACCCAGGTCTTCTGACTCCATATCTGATGCTCTTTCTGTGAAATCATCTGGTTTGAGAGATGAGCCCATGTTCCCTATGTTCCTAATGTCACCCCCAAATTCAAACTACCCCCACTTTCATACATCAAAAACAAGCTACAGTAACCTGAAACTGAACCCTGAAGCAAATTTCAATGGTTCCAAAGCAAAGAAGCAAAATACTTCTAATATTTATAAAATAGCACAGGTGTTAGGCAAAGAATAGTACTGAAGATGAGATCCTAATTCTTCAATGACTATAAAGCTCCAGCTGCAAATTCTGGTGCCAGGGTGCCATAGGTATCAAGCTCTATTTTTGCCAATCATCTTATCTTCTTGATTAGAACCTCACTTTCATTGAGACTATAGAACCAAGAACTGAGACCTCTCCCTCCCTCCCTCTGTCTCTCTCTCTCTGCCTCTCTCTCTCTCTCTCTCTCTCTCTCTCTCTCTCTCTCTCTCTCTCTCTCTCTCTCTCACACACACACACACACACACACACACACACACACACACACACACACACCCGCGCGCGCAATTCCTTCCTCCACTTCAACTGTTGGTTGTTCATTAGAATCTCCCCAAATCATGCTCAACAGATGTTCATAATGTTCTAATGTTAGTGAATGGCATGACAGCAGAGCACATTTTCTCCATATTCCTAATGCCCTTCCCCAATTAAAAGCAAGTGAAGTCCTTTCTCTGGAAGAAGCTGTCAGATCATGTGCCTCATAAAGTATAAGTGGCTTGTCGAACAAATCAACACAACAACCAACCAGCCACATATTCTCCTTTGGCCACTTCATGGAGTTAACATTTTACCAACAGGTGAGAAAGACAGAGGCAAAAATGATAAACAATTCTTGACAATGATAATAACAATTCTCCCTTGGTGTTTTCATTTTACAAAGGACTTTCCGCACAAGTACCGTGCTAGGAGGCCAGATCACTATTTTGTACATAGTGGGCTGCAGAAAGTTGTGACTGCTATTGCCAGCAATGAGGGATACATGAGCCACAGTTGCCCCAGTCTTGGTCACGTGGCCTTGACAACAGACGGCTGGGATGGACAACTTAAAACTGCCCACTCTAAGGGGCAGTTTCTACCTACCTGCTGCTGGTAGGTAGAAAAGGAGTCTGGGCCACCAAACCACACAGGCTGAAGTTAAGAAAAATTAACACTTCAGGGATATTGTATCCTTCTGATTTTCTTTCCAGTTGGTAATTGGTACAATATGAACATACATTGATGAATTCTGACTGAAAACAAATGTAAAATTTATGAACCTAAATATTCTTGGTCCTTGAAATTCCAGTTTTTCATGCCATTTTAGGCTCATAAATTTTAGTTTGTGGAAAAGAGTAACACAGAATAACACACACAGAGACAAAGATTCTGCATATGTATTGCCCTGCTCATGACTCTAAGGCTAAGAAGGGGGGTAGTGGGAAATCACTTACAGGAATCAGCAAAACAATCTCACAGCCACAGATGGAGCTAATGCTTGCTCTAAAAGGGAGGAGAATTGCAACTGCTGCTTTGAGAGGGAATTGAGCTATCTGTTGATTCCCTTAAAAGAACTTTATGTATGCAAGCATACAGAGGGAAAGATGTTCTGGGATCCTGGAGGGGACACCATCTATGGGAAATAAATCCATCCAGAACAGAGCTCCCTCAATCTGAATAGGCCACACATCATAGCCCAAATGACACCAATAGCAATTACCTTTACTTTAGGGAGATATTATCATTTTAGCTAATTAAGTCAAAATGCCAACAAAACAAAGACAAAGGAAATGGAAATGGAACTTATTCAGGAAGATGTTGAGGACCCCTGGGAAGAAGCTTTCAGAAATGAAAAGTAGTAATTATTTCAGTTTCAAAAGTCTTTCCCTCTCCAATGACCAAAAACTCACTTGAAATAAGATCATAATTACCTTGGACTTCCTCCACCACCACCAAAAAAGACATAAAATTACTGGTTTAAAAAAAAAATTGGGGGGCAGCTAGGTGGTACAATGGATAAAGCACCAGCCTTGGATTCAGGAGGACCTGAGTTCAAATCCAGCCTCAGACACTTGACACTAACTGTATGACCCTGGGCAAGTCACTTAACCCTCATTGCCCCACAAAAAAACCCCAAACAAACAAACAAAAATTTTTTTAACGAATGGTTTTCCCTTGCCAAAAGTCTGTGAAGGGCCTAAAATGTGGTATAAGCACTGGCTAATAGAACAATGGATATCAGGCCTGGAAAACAGAAGACTTGGGCAGGAAGTAGAGGAAGGCATGACAGCTTTTTATGGAAAAGGAATTAGATTTGTTCTTTGCCCCAGACTACAAAACAATGGAGAAAAAAGAGGCACAAGCTTGAGTTAAATAAGGATTTCCAATTATTAGAGCTCCCCCAAATGGGAATAGGCTTCCCTCAGGTGACAATGGACTACCCTTCACTGGAGTCCTGCCTACCTTCGATCAAAAGCTGGCTGCCCACTTGCTGGATATGCTGTTAAGCAATGATATCAAACTCAAATAGAAATTGAGGCCCTTGATCCATACATGAGGATCCCTATGGGCTGCACATCAACTTGGTTTTAAAATGTAATTTTAACTATATTTTCTTTTATTTTGTCAAATACTTCCCAAGTACATTCTGATCTCATTCAAGAACCATGTGCCTGACAGACATGTCTGATAGCTCTGTTATAAAAGGGGTTTTCTGTTTAGGTAGAGGTTGGACATGAAGGCCTCCCCCCAAATCTGACATTCTTTGACTCTATTTCAGGAAAATGTTCAGGAAAATCACTTTCCACAACAAAGCATTTTGAGATAAAATATACATTCTGAGTTTTTTGTTGGGCAATGAGGGTTAAGTGACTTGCCCAGGGTCACACAGCTATTAAGTATCAAATGTCTGAGGCTGGATTTGAACTCAGGTCCTCCTGAATCCAGGGCCGGTGCTTTATCCACTGTGCCACCTGGCTGCCCCTACATTCTGTTTTTGTTTTGTTTTTTTTTTAAGTGAGGCAACTGGGGCTAAGTGACTTGCCCAGGGTCACACAGCTAGTAAGTGTTAAGTGTCTGAGGCCGGTACTCCTGACTCCAGGGCCAGTGCTCTATCCACTGCGCCACCTGGCTGCCCCTTAAATTCTGTTTTAATGTGTTGTTTTTTTTTCAGGGCCCAAATAAAAGTGTTTAATACTATGCAAATTAAATTGTACATCTGAGATTTGAAAAAGCTCAAAATCGGAGTTAGGGTACTTGGGGATTATGTTGCCATATGTGATTCAATTTGTTCCTTTAATAGTGGTGATGGATTTCTAAAAATGTATCCACAAACTCTTGGCTGGAACCTTTGCCTCCAATGGCATGATGAATGGCCGGCTGAACTGGCTGGCTAGATGTAAGGATTCAGTCAATGGCCATGAAGTATATTGAGATCATTAGGATTTTAGGGTCCTACTGTTTTCTGGGTGCTGTTTCCACTATATTCTAGTCAAGTGAGTACTCAATGGCAGGTATTTTTTATTCACAATAATTTGTATTTAATTTTAGCTAAGCTCTTTTTAACTGACTGAATGAGATGAAGGATCCTCTGAAACAGGAGAAAAATGAAACTAAGGAAAACTTTGAGATCCATACAAGCCAAAGAAATTAATATTGTTTTGCAATTTTTAAAATTGTGAGTTCAAACTTTCAGAAATAATAAACATCTAGTCCTTTTCATCACAGCTTTATCTGGTTGTATCGATGATAAAACAGCAGAAAATGAGCTCCAGACTCATACATGGGTTTGAGATGTCGAAAACTCCCTAGACTGGCCTTAGACTGCGTATTACAGAGATAGGAACTGAGTCTCCAGGGGGAAGGTGCTGGCACTTCTCCTCTGTGGCACCCTCTGCCAGGCAATTAGTGCCACAGCTTGTAACAGCAGTTTGACAAAGGCACTGTGGGCACTAGTCCTGCCAGCTGGAGGTGGGACACAACACAACTACTGTGATAGGGAGGAGATACTGGGGCTATGCCAAGAATGGAAAGTCAGCTGAGAGAATACATTTGTTCCAACATAGACAACTAGAGTACTCATGATTTTGACAACAAGAAAGAAAGCAGCCTATTGTGCACAGGGAGAGTTAAAGTGTGGGCAGTACATTATGAGTTCCTGGATTCCAACTGTTAGCATTTCATCATTGCTGCCAATCTGCCATTACCTAACAAGCTTACTACTTTGGGGGTTCACAGTTATCCAGAGAGAATAAAATGGAGGCTCTTATTATGCCCCAAAGGAACTTTAGAAGGAAGCTACTAATGCTGACCAAAGGGAACTGAACAAGCTTGCCAGATCTTGTGAGGAAAAAAACAAACAAACAGCAGACTACTACACAGAAACAAAGACTTCCTTGTGAGTTCTTTTGGCAGTATGCCAAAGCATATCACCAGAGGAGTTGGCCAAAAGAAGAACCAACAAGAATTCTATAGGACTGGTATCTATGGGTCTTGATCCCAGGAAGCATAGGAAGCAAGGGGAATTTGGCAATGATGCACATACTGTGTGATATTTGTATATATGCAGCATTCATTATGATTGCAGAGTAAAGAAAGGCCTTCAGCCCAGAAGAAAAGGTAAGAGAGCCTAAAGAATAGTTCACCATTATCCAGTTATCAGGGAGGATGAAAGGTTCTATGGGGGAAAAAGTAAAAGGGAGAAGGAGGAGGAGAGGATTTATCAAGCATCTACTATGTGACAGAGACTGTGCTAAGTTGACAAATATTATCTCATTTGATCTTCACAAAACCCTGAGAGATCAGTCCTATTATTATCCTCATTTTACAGTAGGAGAAACTCAGGCAGACAGCTGTTAAGTGACTTTCCCAGAGTCACAAAGCTAGTAAGTGTCTGATGTTATATCTGAACACAGGTCTTCTTCATTCCAAGCCCAGCACACTATCAGAAAAAAGGAGAAGGATCTGAAGAAGCACATACAACTCCTGACTTGTGCTAGTAGGTTGAAGGGTTGAAGAATGGACATGGATGGGTGGGAATTAAGACCACTGGATATTTCCTGCTCATAAACTGGTATAAGACTGGAATAGGTTGTACCCTAAGAAATGGAAGCCATTGTTTGTGCTCTTAGAAAAGATGCTGAGGGTACATAGGTGCTGTAAGGTGACAGATCATCCAACAAGGGTCAAAAGAAGGGATTCATGGTGGTTGGCTGATTAGTGAATCACTAAAAGGAGTTCTGAAGCAACTATTTGTTGAAATGACACAAACAATAGGGAGGTTTGCTATCTTCTCAGGCGTGTACCTAGGACATGATAGAGAACTGAGATTTACCAAATCAAAGATGTTGCCAGGATGAATCTACAAAACTTTTCTAAGAATCATGAAATTCTAGGAATGAAACTGAAGATCTTAAGGGCACTAATGCTGATTTTTAAAAATCATTGCCCATGACTGAAGGCAAGGTCTTTAAGAAATAAATGAAAAGCTGGAAAGTGAATGGCTGCTTTAAAAGGTGCTTCTTGAGAACAATATTTATCTTGGCAAATATGTTTGGATATTACCACCCCCAACCTCCTCCATTTTTATTTTAAACTTCTCTTGACTTGAGGTCAGTATGTATTTTAAATAAGATCCATTAACTCATGGGAGGCAAAATCCAAGGAAGGCTCCATAGTGTCAAATGTTACAAATACCCAAAGTATGGTTAATTACTAAGATGAAACAGAGATTCTCAGGTAAGGTCAACCTGATTTCTTGGGCATCACTGAGATGTGATGAAACCAAAAAGATCTTGGTAGACTAGAACATTGGGGAAAACCTAATAAAATGAAATTTGAAAAAGAAATATGAAATATCCTAGTCATGGGTTCAAAACACAATTTCTAAAGCATAATATAGGGAAACTCAAGGTTACATATCAGTTTAAATTTTGCCCAATTATATGCCAAAAATTTGACAATCTAAATTAAATGGATTAATAGCTACAAAAATATAAATTACTGAGATTAACAGAAGAAATAAAATACTGAATCTTAAAAATAATTGAATAAACCATCAATGAATTTCCTAAGACAAAATCTTCATGACCAGATGGATTCACAAGTTAATTCTACCAAAGAGAGAACAATTAACCCCAATACTATATAAACTATATGGAAAAATAGGTGAAGGAGGAGTCCTACCAAATTCCTTCTACAACACAATTATTATGCTGATACCTAAGCCAGGAAGAGCCAAAACAGAGAAAGAAAATTATAGAACAATTTTCCTAATGAATATGATGCAAAAAATGTAAATAAAGTATATGTTGGTTTAAAAAAAACTGAAAGTTTTAATGGAATGCAAACTCAATATGGGTTACTAACACAATAGGGCAGGAAAAAAATTTGTTATCTTACCCTACACATTCAGGGGTATGATGTCTAGGACTAGGAAGGTAAAAACTGGACTATATCCTACCCTGGTCACACAATATATGGATTATTATATTAAATTATATAGCTTTTAGTATGGAGATGGATAAACTGGAGAGAATAAAGAGTACAATGATGAAGGGGCTTGAATCCATGTCACATGAGGTTTGATTGAAGGAACTAGGAGTGTTTTCCATGGAAAAGAGAAGACGAGGAAAGGAAATGTGATACCTATGTTCAAGTGTCTATAATTTTGTCAAGTGGAAGAGGTTAGAATCACTTGACCCCAGCGAGAAGGACTGGGAACAATGGGTGGGAGGTGCAAATATTTTGATTTGGATTTAAGAAAGATTTCAAACTATTAAGGCTATCCAAAGGTGAAATAGGATGCCACAAGAAAGTAGGAGGTGGCCCTTTTCCAGAGGTCTTCAATCACAAGTTGGATGACCTTTCATCAGACATGTTATGGCGGGAATTAATTGTGCTTCACTGTATTTTATTATGTTTTATTGTGTTATATAATATGATGTGATATTATATATCACATTATAGAGAAAAAACTCTGACCTTCCATGATTAACTGATTTAGTCAAAGCATAGCATTGGGTAAAATCACAAAGTTATGGGGGAGAGTGCAGAGGAATGGAGAGGAGTGAAGTGGGACCTAAAGAACTGCCCTGGTGGTAAAGAGGGACCAGGAAGCTGTGGAGTAAATGTGCGGCATGACTAGGCAGCATTCGAGGTTGCTGACATCCAGTCAGTGATGGAAAGGATGGCCCAGGCCAGAAGCAGAGTCTGAACTGATACAGATTTAGTGGCCCACTGCTGTCGATTGCTTGTGTGACCTTTTAATTGTAACCTAAGTAGCCAAGGGCCTTTGTTTATGTAAGGTTTCTGGTAGGTTTCCGGGACTGCAATCTTTCACATACCTCCTTATAGCCTTGTTGACTTTACAATATCACACCACTGTTCGATTTTGAGCTTTCAGTGAGAGAGACTGTAAATCTTTGGTTGTAGTCATCGATCCACAGAATTCCACAGTTTCAAGATTTAAAAAAATCACCAAGATTTGCCAGCATATTTTTTTCTTTGACCTGCAGTCATATAATATTTTTAGAAGAAAGACATAAACATATAGAATTTTACGGTTCTTGGTCATTGCAGGGATGTACAATTTGTTTCTAATATCTGAAGAAGAGAATGAAAAAAGCACTGGTTTTCAATAATATTTTTTCAGACTTATTTTTTCTTCCATATGTATTTGTGCTTGGAGTACTCAGATACATATTTAATTATTCTCCCAACGGCTATTCAAGAAAAAAAAACTAAAAATAAAACAAACAAACAAAACCATTGGATCCTTTTCCCATTCCAACAGCAAAAACATAGATAGACTAGAGAAAGATTCCTGAGTTTTCTTTATCAGGAATTTCTACATCAAGGTTACTTAACCATGACCTTGGCAAGGATCTGTTCAGATAATTTTTAGCTGACTTTCTCACAACAAAGGATTTGTCTTCCTGAGATGAGTTCTTCCTCTTTCTACTTTCTAAATAACACATTTCCCCCCTCCAGGCTTTATACTTTCTTAGCTTTGTTGTACCTTTATAAGTGTTAGATCAGTTTGAGGAACTGCTTATCCAGGATCTGATTCTCACCAACCAGGAGGAAGTGACTGCTAAAAATGTCTAACAGGGAGTTGAAATGCAAGATGAGTAAAATAGCACTTAACCGCCTTCAAGAAATTGAAGTGGGGGGGGGGGGAGGACGGGTTAGTAATTTTATTCAGGTATGGGTTGGCCTGGATGGCCTCTGATCTTCTTCCAAACTTCAATATTCTGTGATTCTGATTTTTCTATTCTTTTCTTTTCTTTTTTTGAGGGTAACTGGGGTTAAGTGACTTGCCCAGGGTCACACAGCTAGTAAGTGTCAAGTGTCTGAGGCCACATTTGAACTCAGGTCCTCCTGAATCCAGGGCCAATGCTTTATCCACTACACCACCTAGCTGCCCCCTGATTCTTATTCTTGATAGATAAGAATCTTGGGCAGAATGTGCTTAAGAAACTACTCCTTGCCTTTGACAGTCAAGGCCTAATAATGCCTAGGGTCACATGACCACCACAAAACAGCATCAAAATGAAAATATGATGGGAAATGACTAGAATTCTTCAAGATGTGAAGCTATCATAAACCAACTAGAACTTTATCAACCAATAAAAGTTTAGTTAAATAATCGAGTATACACATGCCACCTTGAAAAAAACAACATTAAAAAGAATTTAGAATCATAGGACATGGAGCTGGAAGGGAGTAGAGGATTCCTATATTCTAAACCACTTAGAAGATAATGTGGCAAATGAGAGCCAATGAATGGGAGTGCCTTGACCAGGGTGACATGGGTGGTTTGTAATACACCAGGGACTTGATCTGAGGCCTCTGATTCCGAGTCCACTGCTATTTCTACTCTATCATAAACTGGTACAATTAAAAGTTCCCATGGCCTAGGAAATCAGCTTCTTCCTTTACCAGTATATGTACTGTAAAGGAGGAACTAATCATTCCAAGTTTCTTTGCTGGCCTGGAGGAGTTGCAGAGGAGACAAAATTTACAGTTCTAAAGGATGCCAAGATAAAAGCTCTGAGCAACTTAAGATAAAGTAAGCCCCACTCTGACCAAAGTAAGAAGAGAAATGAGATCTATTTGAATTGGGAATTCAAGACACTGTCTGGGAAGAAAACTCAATTACTTTGTCAGTAGTAATACAAACTGGGGGAAAACTATACTTTAACTCTCTCTTATGTGTCTGCTTTCATTCTTTTGTTGGTTATCATGGTCCCAGCCACCCTTAGCAATGACCTTACCTCTTCCTTGTTTTCTTTTCCCAAATACACCTTTAAAAAACCTTTTTCAAGATTTTTCACTTTAGAAATTGGGTTTTTCCCCATTACATTGAGCCTAAATCTGCCACATCAGAGTGAATACAGCACTGGCCCTGAAGTTGGGTGGACCTGAGTTCAAATCTCACCTCAGACACTTACTAGCTGGGTGACCCTGGGCAAGTCACTTAAGCCCAACTGCCTTAACCATCCAGGGACTTCTCAAGTCATCCTGATCTGTGTCTTGCCACTGGAGCCAGATGGTTCTGGAGGAGAGAGTGAGGCTGGTGACTTTGCACATCCTTCCCTCACTTAAATCCAATTCACTGCAAGGCATGACATCACCTCCTGATGTCATGGTACTCTTTGAGAGTGAAGAACAAATAGCAACAACAGCAGCCTCCTGCCACCTCAAGGTCTAATATCACTTCTCGAGATATCACCTCCACCAAGTCTTCAGTTCTCCAGGAAATACATCCCTCATTTCTCCAAATGATCCTCCTATGGGATTCAGGACTGATTCTACAAATAGATTAGGTGATGCCCTATATGGTATGGTCAGAAGGCTGTTTTGTGGGCCTTGCTAGCCCATAAATTCCTCTACTGTCTTCCTCAAATCCTTTATGTGGCCTGCCGCTTACCTATTCTTATTTCAGCATCCTTTGGTTATTTTTTTGTAATAAAAATATTATCTCCAAGAGGTCCTTATTTAAAGGTATAGTCTATCTAGCAAAGGAAGGTAAAATCTGAACATCTCTAATAGGCTTCTTCCATTAACACAAATTAGTTTACCAGATTGGCTAATCTGTCACCTAGAAGTCACATCTCCTTGCCATGAAAGGAGAAGTTCGAGGTCAAAATATTTCAATGACATAGTAGTTGAAGAGATACAATACCCTACTTTACTTTACGTACTCCATAATTTCACCGAAGGCTGGCCCTATCTGGTTTTATCTTCTAGCTTGTGTGTACTAACAGAAAACACGCCAAAAAATAAACAGTGACCATCCTAAGGCTAACAGGGACTAACTGCAAAGTATATTAATAGCTAGCAACTAAACAGTGCTTTAAGGTTTGTAAATCACTTTACAAATGGTCTCCCCACAACCCTAGGAGATAAGGTGCCATTATTTATCTGAGTTTTACACATAAGGAAACTGAGGCAAACAAGTTAAGTGGCTTACCCAGGGTGACACAACTGGTAAGTATCTGGGACAGGGTTTGAACGTAGGCCTTCCTAACTCCAGGTCTACCACTTTACAGACTAAGACACCCCAGCTGCCACTAGAAAATATCTTAGTTTCTCCTAGTCTCTTCATCTTTCCCACAGGACCGAAGAGGTCTGTATCTATCTACAAAATAGCAAATGACTAAAAGAATGAACAAGATCTGCTTGTGTACAAACTAGTCCCAGGAAGTTCACCAACTGGGCCATTAGCAATGGTTTCACTGAACACATTCATGGTTCACTGGAAAGCTCTCCATAGTTAGGATTCTTTAAGGGATGCAGGACCTGAGCCAGGCAACATGACCACCTCTGGAGAAAGGCATGCCACTATGCCAAGGGGCCCTCCTTTCAAATCATAAAAAAATCCAGCTCTGTTTCTATCAGCAGTTTTCAGAATTGGAGCACCAATGTTCCCATTTCTAAACTGAGGTTAATAATACATATTAAGGACATTGTAGGGTTGAATTAATGTTTGCAAAGTGATTTAAAGATGAAAAAATCTCTAATTAAATGAATAAGCCCTATAGTCTTTAGGTTCTGTGTTCCATTGTGCTGGGTATAATACCTAATATCAGGCTAGAGGCAAGTTAGAAAATTAACTGAATTCATTAGGAGACTGAATTCATTCGTGAAAGTAAAACAGAGATAAAACTTTGTCTTTCTAGCAAAATCCCTTCCACAGAGCTCAGTACCAAAAGGATATGATGGGATAGAAAGCTCTCCCTAGATGAAATGCAAGACGAAAAAGTCTGACAGTTTGGGCATAAACATTCTTAGGCTTAGTCCGGGTTGATCACGTGACCTTGGCCAAGTCACTTCATCTCTGTGTCTCCATTTCTTCAATTGTAAAATGATGGGGTTGGACTTGCCAGGCCCTCCCAGGTCTTACACTGTGGTCTAATATTATGCTGGGGCTGGGCCTTTTCCTGCAGCTGTGGACACTTTTTTGTTTCCTCAATATGTATGGGCAGGCTTCCCCTGTATTTATGTGAATTACACGCAGGACCAGAAGAACAGAAATCAAGGGTCAGCAACAAAAGGCTATTACTGTTTTAAAGAAAACCTCTCAGTCACATATCTTCACACAGGACCACAGATTGGGAGCATCAATTTGCTGGGAAAAGGTATGGAAAGGTTTCTGAATTTTAAAAACAAAGAGTAAGAGAATACAGTATACCTTATCTGAAGCTGCACTACCCTTTATGGTGTAATCCTTGAATCAGCCTGAGAACATTTATATATTTAATTCTAGGCTACATTTGAGGGTAGTCTAATACTTTAATTAGCTATTTACACATGGCAAAAATTACAGAAGTAATTAAGGATATTCAGATTAATTAAACGCATTAGGAGGTATTAAATGTGAAAGAACAGATTTTAATTAAATCTTTCAAGTATTTTTTCATAATCTCCTGTGTTGAAAAATAAATGGTAGTAACAATTATATCTGAATCAGTTATGTGGGTAATAGGATGAGGCTACTGTTACAGATGTGGGGGTGGGGGAAGTTAGACTCCGTGGGTTCAAATTGTTTTTGTTTTACTCTTGACTTATTAAAAATGTTTTGGAGATAGATTAACCTTCATTACTATTTCTAATTGTTTCAACAGCATTGAAATGGGAAATAGAAACTCTGCTGAAATTATACATTCCACTGGAGCTCTGGGCCTGTGGAGTCCTCCATTATTGCTAGACTCTCCTGCAATTTAAAAAAAATGGGAAATTCTAAACCAGTCCATGAATCAGGACAGGCAGAGATACTACTCCAAAAATTTGGCCAAAGCCGTACCTCATTCATGTGGCTCAAGGACTGAGAAGGGCAGGGGTGTTGACATCTGGACCAGATCTAGACATATTAACACAAAGAGCATCATAGAATGGTTAAGTTCAAGCAGCCATGAGATGTTATTTACCACTCAGGACAGAGCTCCCATGAACCGTCCCACAGACTCTGAGCTCCCAAGTTCTTTAGGTCATTTATTCATCGTTTCTATTTATTCGTCATCAGAAAGTCTTCCCAAATAATGGCTTAAAATCTGCTTCCTTTGAACACCAACGCTTTGCTCTTCATTCTACCCTCTGGGGCCAAGCTGAGAAAGGCTAATCCATCCTTGTTCACCTAGCAATAGATTCAAATACTACTGGAGAACAATTGGGTTGTTCCCTCCCATGTTCCCCACATATTTTCTCTCCTCTAAGCTAAAAATCTCCAGGGGTCTTTTTTCCCATTTTGTTCTCAAATGGCATAGTTCTCCGTCTAGTCAGATCCTTGTAGTTCCCCTGTGATGTTTCTGAAATGTGGCACTCACAACTGAACACAATATGTGTAGGGTGAAGCAGTACAGAAGACGGTGGGGTCATTATCTCCAGTGGGCAGAAAGCTAGACTTCTAGTCAATGCAGCTTATGATTGCATTAGCTTCTTATTGAGTTTGTGGGCAACGAAAATCCCCAAGTCCTTTGCACATGACCTATTGGCCAAGCTAGCTCTCCCCCATGCTATTCTTGTGAAATTGATACTTTGAACTAGATGCAGGGCCTTAATTTTATCCCTCTCAAATTTCCTTTCCTTTCTTTTCTTTTCCCTTCCCATGTCCCATCATCTTTATCAATCAAGATCTTTATTCTGCTAGTCAAAGGAGTACTATGGTGATAAAGGGTATGGAGCATATTTTTGAGGCTACCACCATCCTACCAGTCACCTAGACTCCCAAACTAGATGTCAGTCTTGACTCTCTCATCCCTTTCCCCATATCTAATTTTTGACCAAGGTCTGTAGATTTTACTTTTATAGCATCTCTTGGATAGGCCCCCTTCTTTCTTCAGACACTGCCACCACCATGGTGTAAGCCTCCATCATCTCACACCTGGATTCATGCAATAGCCTGCTGCTGGGTTTCATTGCCTCATCTCTCCCCACTATAATCTACTCCCCCATTCAGCTGCCAGAGTGATTTTCCTAAAGGCGACGTCTGACCATGACACCCCCACATTCAATAAACTCCAACTGGCTCCCACTTGCTCCCTATTACCTTCAGAATCAAGCATTCAAAGCCCTTCAAAACCTGCCCTCCCCCATGTTTTTCTGGTTTTCTTATACGTTGTACCTTAAAACTCCCCCACATAGCTTTCTACCCAGTGACAGGAGCCTTCCTGTTGTTTCTCTACTAAGGCCTTCCATTACCAGACTTTGGTATGTTGACAAGCTCAAGACCTGCCTTAGATCCCTCTGGCCTCACAGAAATATACACAGGTAAGGAAAGACTTGCAAAGTAGCTCTTCTCTCCCAGGGATACCATTCATAAGACCCAATTCCCTTGGACCAGAATCTTATAACACAAAAAGACAAAGTACGTTTTGGGGGCGGGAGGACACAACCATACATTTTTCCTTAGGACAGAGGGTAGAATTTCATGGACAATGGACCCAAATGTGACTTTTCCTAGCCCTGACCTTTCAGTTCAGCAGAGCTTTCCAGTAACTTCACCTAGGTGGAAAGAGACCAACAGTGAAGGCTATTGTGAGCTAGGTATTATGGATAGCACCCCACAATCACTGCTGGCTAGTGAAAGGGCACTTTCCCTCTGATACAGCCATGTAATCTGCAGTTTCGGGACCACCTTTAGGCATATGAGTGTCCTTTTCAGCTGCTTACCACCTCACCACTACCTGTGACAGTTACAGTTTGCTGTCATAACATATCAGCTATCCATCTCAGATTTGTACCATACACAAATTTGATAAGTATTCCTTTTATGTCTTCATTCAATTTGTTGATAAAAATATAGAACCAGACAGCATCCTACCAGGTCTATGCCCTTCTTTATTATACACCCTTATTTATGTGTTCTACCACCCACCATTTGCATCTGAGCTCATCATAGCTTCCTGTGTACCTACCATGGCTTTTTAAAGTTAGATTTGTTTCTTTTCTTTACTTGAATCACTGGTGATTCTATTGTCACTATTTTGGTCTTGCACACCCTCTAATTCTCCCACTTGGGACCTAGACATTTAGAATCTATAATAATGGAATACCTCTATTTTCTCTGAAGTTTTTGAAGTCTGCTTTCCTAAAAAAGGTTAAGATATCAAATGTTAGTGTTCCTTTCCATGAATAGTGTGAGCTCTATGATGATATGGCCACTTCTCCCCAAGGTTCCTGTCAATTCTCCATCCCTAACAAGTTCTTTCTTGTTTATCACAATCTGGTCCACGGCAGTGGACCTTCACGGCCCTTTCCAGCTTTTCTATTTAGAAGCTCCCTGCAGGCAGCAGTGACATTTTCTTCATATCTATGTCCCCAACATCCAATGTTTGAGCCAGAATACAGTATGGCCTTAATAACCATTTATTGGATTGGATTTCTCCTTCTACCTTCAGAGTGAGGGCAAAGAAAGAATTTCATAGAATCATGGAATTTGAAAGCTGGAAAAGCCTTCCGTGCCCATCTAATCCAACTCCTAGGGCAGCCACATGGTGCAGTGGATAGAGCACTGGCCCTGAAGTTGGGAGGACCTACATTCAAATGTAACCTCAGACACTTACTAGCTGGATGACCCTGGCTAAGTCACTTAACCCCAATTGCCTTAAAACATCTGGGGCCATCTCTAGTCATCCTGATATATATCTTGTCACTGGACCCAGAAGACTCTGGAGGAGAGAGTGAGGTTGGTGACTTTACACAGCCCTCCATCACTTAAATGCAATTCACTGCAAGTCATGACATCACCCCAATGTCATGGTCCTCTTCAAGAGTGAAGGACTTGGGGCAGCTAGGTGGCGCAGTGGATAAAAGCATAGGCCCTGGAGTCAGGAGTACCTGAGTTCAAATGTGGCCTCAGACACTTTACACTTACTAGCTGTGTGACCCTGGGCAAGTCACTTAACCCCAATTGCCTCACTAAAAAAAAAGGGGGGTCAGCTAGGTGGCGCAGTGGATAGAGCACCAGCCCTGGAGTCAGGAGTACCTGAGTTCAGATCCGGCCTCAGACACTTAACACTAGCTGTGTGACCCTGGGCAAGTCACTTAACTCCAACTGCCTCACTAAAAAAAGAAAAAAAGAGTGAAGGACATGGGGCAGCTACGTGGCACAGTGGATAAAGCACTATCCCTGGATTCAGGAGGACCTGAGTTCAAAACCTGCCTCAGACACTTGACACTTACTAGCTTTGTGACCCTGGGCAAGTCACTTAACCCTCATTGCCCTACCCCCAAAAAAAAGAAAAAAAAGAAAAGAGAGTGAAGGACAAACAACAGTCTAACCCTTGCCTGAAATCAACCCTTAGAATAACACACCCAGTAAGTGATGGTCCAGCCTCTGCTTGAAGACCCCCAAGGAGGGGAAATCAATTACTACTCAAGTAGGCTATTCTACCTTTGGACACCTCCCTTTATTTAGAAAGGTTGTTTATTTGTTTCTATGTAAAACCCAAATTCTCCTCTGAAATTCCCACCCATAACTCCAGGTTCTTCCCTGTGGGGCCTCACACAATAAGTCCAATGGTTCTTCCATATAATAGTCCTTTATGCCTGAAGATAGCTATCACATCCTCCCTGAGTCTTCTCTTCTCCATGCTAAACAACCAATCAATATGACTTTCAACTATTTCTATCATAAGACATAAACAGAAGAGCTTTCACCATCCTGGGTGCCCGCCCTGCACATTTTCTAGTTTATTAGTGTCCCTTTCTGAATTTGATGCCCAGAATCAAACATCATATTCCAGATAAGGTCTAATGAAAACAGAATACAGTGGGACAATTAGCTCACTATTCCTGGAAACTATCTCTTTTAATGCAGCCCAAGATAGCATTAGTTTTGGGGGTAGCTGTATCATACTGTTTACTCCTACTGAGCTTGGGATTCATTAAAATACCCAGAACTTTTTTCAGAATAATTACTATGTAACCATATAACCCTCAGCTTAGACTTGTGATATTATTTGCACCCAAATGCAAGACTTGATGTTTATCCCTGTAGAATTTCAGTTTGAGACTCACATTGTAACCTGTCAAGATTCTTTTGGATCCCTACTCCATCATGCATTGTGTTAGCTATCCTTCCCTGCTTTAGATCATCTGCAAATTCAGTGTGCATATTATTTATGGCTTTATTGAAATCATTCATTTAAAATGTTAATATAAGAATGCAAGTCATTCCTCAATTGAAAAATGGTCAAAGAACATGAACAGGCAGTTTTCAGATGAAGAAATCTAAGCTATTGACATAAGAAAAAATGCTCTAAATCACTACTGATTAGAGAAATGCACATTAAAATAACTCCAAGGTACCACCCTCATACCTATCAGATTGGCTAATATGACAAGAAAGGAAAAGAATAAATTTTGGAGAAGCTGTGGAAAAATTGGAACACTGATGCATTGTTGGTGGAGTTGTGAACTGATCTAACCATTCTGGCAATTTGGAACTATGCCCAAAGGGCTATGGGACTGTGCATACCCTATGACCCAGTAATACCACTACTAGGTATGTATCCCAAAGAGATCATAAATAAAGGAAAAGGACCCACAGGAACAAAGATATTTATAGCAGCTCTCGTTGTGGTGGCAAAGAATTGGAAATCGAGGGAATGCCGGTCAATTGGGGAATAGCTGAACCAGTTGGGGTATATAGATGCAATGGAATACTACCATTCTCTAAGAAATGATGAGCCCGCAGATTTCAGAAAAAACCTGGAAAGACTTAAGTGGACTGATGCTGAGTAAAGTGAGCAGAGCCAGGAGAACATTGTCCACAGTAACAGCAACACTGTGTGAAGATCAACTGTGATAGACGTAGTTCTTCTCAGCAATACAATGATCCAAGAAAATTCCAAAGGACTAATGATGGAAAATGTTCTCCAGAACACATCCAGAAAAAAGAACTGTGGATTCTGAATGCAGACTGAACCATAGTGTTTCTACTTTTTTGGTGTGTTTTTTTCTTTTTTGAGGTTTTTCCCTTTTGTTCTGATTCTTTTTTCAAAACATGACTAATGCAGAAATATGCTTAATGTGATTGTACATACATAACCTATATCAGATTGCTTTCTGTCTTGGGGAGGGTAGAGGGAAGGGATGGAGGGAGGGAGAAAAATTTGGAACGAAAAATCTTATGAAAACAAATGTTGAAAACTATCTACATGAAACTGTAAAATAATAAAAATACTTTTATGATTAAAAAAAGAGTTATTGGGGGCAGCTAGGTGGTGCAGTGGATAGAGTACCAGCCCTGGATTCAGGAGGACCTGAGTTTAAATCTGGCCTCAGACACTGGACATTTACTAGCTGTGTGACCCTGGGCAAGTCACTTAACCCTCATTGTCCTGCAAAAAAAAAAAAAAGAAAAGAAAAGAAAAAAAATGAGTTATTTCCAGAAAAAAAGCTAAAGAGCATATGACTGAGCCCAGATCCCTAGGGCCCTCCACTGGAGACCTGTTGCTACAATGATATCCAACCAGTTCTGATTCCACATAATTATATCATCATTATCTAATTTATAACACTTCATTTGCTCATTTACTTTATCCTAAATTCTATCTACACTATGCCTCTTATATACCAGTGGTTTAGTAATCTTGTCAAAAAAGGAAGCCATGCTCAAGACTATTTTATGACTCCATAGCACCAACATGACAGAACTCATTTTGACTTGAGTGTTGTTATTGCTGTTCAGCTGTTTCAGTCATATCCAACTTTTCATGACCCAATGTGGGATTTACTTGGCAAAGATATTGGAGTGGTTTTCCATTTCCTTCTCTAGCTCATTTTACAAATTCAGAAACTGAGGCAAACAGGGTTAAGTGATTTGCCCAGGGTCGTCTGAGGCTGGATTTGAACTCAAGTCTTCCTGACTGCAGGCATGGTACTCTATCTACTGCAGTGCTACTTAGCTGAACTTTACCCTACAGTACCTACAGAGTATATGGCATTGAGTTCAAAATGAACAGGACTGACCCTTGCTTAGTCGGTGGCCATGGGCAAGTCACTCTACATCTCTGAGGCTAAGTTGG
This sequence comes from Dromiciops gliroides, assembly GCF_019393635.1. Taxonomy (NCBI): domain Eukaryota; kingdom Metazoa; phylum Chordata; class Mammalia; order Microbiotheria; family Microbiotheriidae; genus Dromiciops; species Dromiciops gliroides. The sequence goes on from NC_057867.1 coordinate 43,099,166, forward strand.
CTGATTTCTCCAATGGGGATGATGATATCTGTGGTGACAACTTTTTGAGTCCTATTGAGTCCTATTGGGGTATGTTATTCTTGTGACAGTGGAATCTTCAACCAAGAGACCAACAGAAATTCTACTTAAACAATGAACCTAGAAATATTCTCTAGATTCTACATCTAAACTTAATTGCATTTTTCACTTATTAATAGGAGTTCTATATGCTCCTTTCAAAGACCAGGGAAATGATAGTGATAGGTCCTTGTAGGCATTGGCAGATTTATCAAAACCAAAAGGAACAGCTTCCTCTATTTGGGGGGGGGGGGGTGCAGGAGGACACTGGGTCTACAGTCTATGGTTCTTTTGCTATAGAAAAGTATTCTCCACCTAACTTTAGGCAAGCTCTACCTCCCTAGTCAATCTCTCTGTGTGAAAACATATCCCCAATACCTCCATTATGCCATTTTTCTTCACAACCCTTGGAAGTTGTTTATTTATAGCAGTTGAATGACATTTTAGATACTGTTCTTATTAAATATATCAAAGAGAATCCCAGTAGCTAGCCTTTTGAAGAATACACATTCACACTCACATACATGCATGCATACACGCACATTCATTCTCATTCTCTCTCTCTCTCTCTCTCTCTCTCTCTCTCTCTCTCTCTCTCTCTCTCTCTCTCTCTCTCTCTCTCTCTCTGTTTCACTCTCCAAGAACCAAATTGCTGGATGAAAGCATGGCTGGGTCTGCCAGACTAAGAGAATGTTAAAGGTCATGAAGTTGAACGCTTGACCAGATACAGAGATTCTCAGCAAGTGGTCAGGCAGTCTCTGTTTGAACACCTGGGTAGCTTATAGAGTAAAGCTTAATTACAAGTAATGGAATAGGAAAAAATGCCTCCCCAACACCTTCATGGAAACACAGCAAGATACGTTTCCCTGGGCCTGTAATGACTGCTACAAATATAAAGCCTTCACTTCTACATTCCCAATACTTTCATTCTGCTCTATCTTGGGTGATTTGTGCATAAGTCACATCCACCATACTAGATTATAAATCTCCTGAGAATAGGGACCCTGTCTTAAATAATCTTTGTATCTTCCCCAATACCTAGTATAATACTTTGCACTTGGGAAGTGCTTAATTAATGTTTATTGAATTCAAATTTATTAAAAAGCTGTATCTTCTACAGTCACAATCCTATATAGTTCATTTTAAAATAGAAATAAATAATACAGCCAATATTATCTGAGTAAAAACAATACAGGAATCTAGGTTAGCAGTGTTTCGGGTTGAAGACCTCTTCTTTCCTCTTTCTCCTCCTCCCCACAACCCAGTCTGTTCCTAGATAAGCAGCAATAGGGTATGAACGCCATAAACCAAGGCTGCACTTGGATGAAATGTCTGACTGTATCTCTAGGACTGAATTCAAAGCCAAATAGAAATGTTTGGGGCTGGGCCTCTCCCCATTCGTTAGGACAAATAATTGTGAAAAAACTATCACATTAAACCGATGCCACTAAACAACAAGAAGTAATGCCTTGCCACTCATTCAGTCTCAAATCCTACACATGCAACAGTCATGGAGCTGACACTGCAGGCTCTGACCCACGCAGGTTGCCCTAGTCTTTCTGAAGACAAGTGACATTAAGGTGGGGCATCTAGGTGACACAGTGGATAGAGCACTGACCCTGAAGTTGGGAGGACGCTAGTTCAAATGTGACCTCAGACACTTATAAGCTGGGTGACCCTGGGCAAGTTACTTAACCCCAATTGCCTCAAGCATCCAGGGCCAACTCCAGTCATTCTGATGTAGATCTTGCCAGTGGACCTAGATGGCACTGGAGGAGACAGTGAGGTGGTTGGTGACCTCGCACAGCCCTCCCTCACTTAAATCTAATTCACTGCAAGGCATGACATCACCTCCTGATGTCATGGTCCTCTTTGGGAATGAAGGACAAACAACGACATTAAGGCAGAAAGATTGGTCTCTACAGGTAATCACTTGTGACGTTACATCTACCTCTACCACCTAAGGAACCAAAACAAAGTTCAATTGAGTGCTTCCAGAAATATGAGCTGAGGGAAGAAAGAACTCACTCTTGTAAATTGGCTTATCAAATGTTTCCACATACATACTTAACATAGCTAACAATGCCCTTTCCTTGAGGTCTAGGGTCACAGAATCTCCCAGTAAGGAGGGGTCTTACCAATCATCTAGTCTAAGCCCCTCTCCAAAGGGTGGGCTCAGAGGATAAAAAGCATAGGAGCCTATATAAAGGGCAGGTGTTAAGTAAATATTTGATGAATCTACTTGAGCATCCCTGAGATTGGTCTAAGCCAGGACGAGCCTACCTTCTTTCCCTGAGGTTTGTTTTTTTTTAATGCATATTAACAAGAGAGGTAAACCATGCTCTCAAAAATGAATGTGAATTATTATTCCTAATCTTACAAGTTTTTACAAATGATTTTATAGTAATGCAATAAAATAATTTATTTTTCTCTGAAACATTTAAGGCACTTTGCCATTACAGATTTAAAAGATACTGGAATAATTCTGGCAACTATGTAAGTGTAATAAATCACATTTATTGTGAAAATCTGAAAAAGGACTTAAAATACTCTCAGAAGTATGCAGAGAAACAGATCCTTATAAACTATTTGGGGGCTCTACAGAAAGTCTATTACTGTTATACACCTAGAGGGTCCTTCCCTCCACATGAGGAAAGGCTCTGATTAGGAAAGAGGTGTACAACTTTAGTCAATATACTTTTAATATATATACTTTTTCATATATATATATATGAAAGAACTGAAGTTAGTTCAGAGGAGAATAAAAAAAAATTAAAATCGATCTTTTGGGAAGAAGAAAAAGGTTGGGGTTCCTTAGAATGAAGAAACTAAAAAAAATAGATCTGGAATTAGAAGTAACTTTAGAAGCTAGAGTCTAATTTCCTCAGAGGAGAAAAATGAGACACAGCACAAGGATGTAAAATAATCATCAAAGGTCACAAGGGTAGTGTGTTCCACACTGTGTCCAAGGTTAAAGGGGGACTAGCTTCAAGAAAGCAAAGCAGAGGGTATTGGGCAGTTCTCTATATCCAGTGGGTATCAAGCAAAATGACAGTGGTTTAAATGGGCACAGGGGGAAGCTGTCAGGAAGGTGTTAGTAGGACAGCCACCAATGAGAGAGGATTTGATTAGGGTGGCTCTTTTCTCCAAGAAGTCAGTTTCTTCTTCTTCAATGGCTGTAGGACAAATATTCTTTTAGCTGATTTCAGTAATCTTGGACATAAGGAAGAGCTTGATGATCAGTAGCCTAAAGCACTATCTGAAGTTCCAGATGGAGGTAGTAGAAGCTCTACTCCTTTGGGTTTTTTTTTTTTTTTTAGTGAGGCAATTGGGGTTAAGTGACTTGCCCAAGGTCACATAGCTAGTAAGTGTTAAGTGTCTGAGGCTGGATTTGAACTCAGGTACTCTGACTCCAGGGCGGTGCTCTATCCACTGTGCCACCTAGCTGCCCCTCCTTTAGATTTTCCAAAAGAAATGGGTGCCTAAAAATGAAGGGACTATGAAGGGACATCAGTAAGAGTCCCACATCTGGAAGTCGGAAATTATTTCAATCATCAGACTTTTCAAGACGCTGATCAATGGCCCTTGGGGACCTGTGGCAAGAAATAAAATCTGCCTTGATTACTTGGTAAGTGGGGGGGGGTTAGTTCTTTGATATTTTGATATTATGAAACCTATTTTCAAGAAATCCATGCCACATGCAAACTCCATACCATGGTACTGGCATGGAAGCCCATCCCTGACACTCAAAGAAGGGTTTGAATCAAATCAAAGGGACAAGAGAAATTATGTGTCACTTATATGGTACGATTGCTATTTCCATTTGACCAAATGAGCTATAAATAGGAATTATGAGGAACAGTCACCAGAGGGTATATAGTGTGAATGGAAAGAGATGTTTGTTCAGTTCAGGAGGGGGCCTGGTGCTGATGTAAACACAATGGAGGGAGAGGTTGTAGGTTAAACCAGAATGTGTCACTTTGGAAAGCTTATGAGAGGTCACATGACCTTCCTGAGAAAAAGGAACAAAGATATGAATTTAGAAGCATAGGATAAAGAAGTTAACTTCATACCATCAGAGCACCAGTAAGACAGCTCTAAGGTGGGAAGGAAGCCAAGGCAACTGAGATGTGGGGTGAATGGCAAGAAGCAGAGGTGTGCAATGGTGGCTAAGAGGCCATCAGTCTCTCTCCCACTCAATGGAAACTGCCTTCCAAACTGTTGTCTGCGAAAGGGGGAGTGGGCTACAAAGAAAGCACAGGAAAAGACAAATACATACCACCAGGAAAGCCCTCCCACAGAAGCACCAGACCCCTTTGCTCCTCCATTAAGAGGCCTAACCTAGGGGCAGCTAGGTGGCGCAGTGGATAGAGCACCGGCCCTGGAGTCAGGAGTACCTGAGTTCAAATCCAGCCTCAGACACTTAACACTTACTAGCTGTGTGACCCTGGGCAAGTCACTTAACCCCAATTGCCTCACTTAAAAAATAAAAAATAAAAAAGAGGCCTAACCTGGCTCCTGGCTCCCTCCACACATAAATCAATGAAGAAGTCTTGTATTCATGGCTGTCCCATGAATTGCCTAAGGCACGGAGAAAAAAAAAACCTGACAGGGTTAGCCTGATGCTGAATCCATTACTAGGCTAGAAATAGCAGGAATTCTGTTTGCTTGACTATGAATATTTGTGACAAGGCTTTTGGTTTTCTATTTCTTTTTCCAAATGGAAAGAGCAGTCAGAAGGGAAGAAAAAAGACATTTTTCTTGAAAAAATAAAAATTTTTAAAATATTTAAATTCAGTTGGAATAACTCCAGTCAACTGCACGGACCCTTCTGGAAGGCCTCTTGCAAGGCTGGGAGCTCACATTCATTTGAGACTCAAAATACACACCCTGAGAAGTAAAGACAAGACCATTTGAGGAGGAAGAGCATACTATGAAGTGGAGAGGCGAGGGAAAGCCTTCAAGTCAGAGCCAGCTCTTGAGGTGAGTCTTGAAAGTACGTAGAAAATTTAAGAGATGTATCTAAGAAGAGAGGACATTCCAGATTGGTAGTTGCAGGGTAGGGGAGGAGAGCACACTGTATGGAGATCTGAAGGCAGGAGACAGAATGGTAGGAAGAACAAATCATGGGCTAGTTTAGCTGAAACTGAGTAGATCAAGGTGAAATAAGGCTACCAAGAGAGGCTGGAGGCTGAAAGTGAAGAGCTTTAAATAGGAAGCTGAGGAGTTCTGCTTTCATCCTAGAAGTCACAGGGAGTCAATAATGAATTCTGAGGAGAGTGACATGGCCAGACCGACTATATATTTAAGAAGATTATTTTTTGCAGCCAGATTGAAGAAGGGAGAAGCTGGGAGAATGGAGAACAGTTAGGAGGTTATCATTGTTAGGGCAACCAAATCAATAAAACAAGGAGATTCTATGGATATAGTTTACCTAGATTTTTGCAAAGCATTTTGATAAAGTGTCTTATATTTATGTTTGTGGAAAAGATGGGGAGATGTAGGCCAGATGCTGGGATACTAAGATGGCCAGTCAGTACCAGAGAGGAGGCATTGCTGGTCACGTGTCACGTTTGAAGGAGATGTCCACTGGAAAGCCCCAGGAATCTGCACTTGACCCAGTGCTGCTTCATAAATTTATCACTGACTTGGATGAGAACAATGGTGGCACATTTATCCAATTTGCAGACAATACCAAGTTGGGAACTATAGACAACACACTGTATCACAGTCAGGATGTTAAAAAAATCTTGACGAGTTATAACACTGGATTAATCTGAGTAATGAAATTGAATAGAGATAATAGCCTTGGTTTCAAAAAACTCAACCTCACCAGTACAAGATGAGATGGATATGCTAAGCAGCAATTTATCTGAAAAAGATCTAGAAAGTCTATCAACAATAACAACAAAAGCCATCACTTATGTAATGCTTTAGGGTTTGCACAGGACTATACAAATATCATCTCACTTTGTCCTCACAACAACCCTGGGATATCGGTGCTATTATTATCCCCTTTTTACAGATAAGGAGATTGAGGCAGACACTTAAGTTAAGACAATTCAATTAAGTGACTTGCCTAGGATCATATTGTTACTAAAGTATCTGAGACTGGATCTGGGCTTAGGTGCCAGAAGTCTAGCTGCTACAACACCGGGCTAGGTTGTTATTGGCATGCAAACTCAACATTAGTCAACAGTGTGACAGGCCAGCCAATGCAATCATGGCTTGCACCAGGGAGATGATAGTCATATTCTACTCTGCCCTGGTCAGGTTACATCTAAAGTAAGTGTTATGCTTAGTTCTGGGAACCATATTTTCAGAAGCTGGAATGCTTCCAGAGGAGGGTAACTAGAATGATGAAGGGCCTTGAATTCAGTTGAAAGAACTAGAGATATTTAGCTTAGAGAAGTCTTGGCATCGGGGCAGGGCAAATAACAGTTGACTTTAATTATATGAAGAACTGTCATGTGGAGTAGGGGTTAGATTTCTGCTTAGCCTTGAAGATAGCACTCAGAGCAATGGGAAGAAGTTGTAAAGAAGGAGGTTTAGATCTGATGTAAGGGAAAACAATCCAAAAGTGAAATGGGTTTGTATGAAAAACAAAAGGTTGCTTCTCGTTGGAAATCTTTAAGTAGAACCTAAATGACCGCTTCTTGGGCATATTTTAGATGGAACTCTTGTCCACATGTAGGTTGAACTCAAGGATCTCTAAGGGTCCTTCCAATCTAGAGATTACATGATTCTGTATTGAAAAGGGGTAGTCTGTTATTTGCAAGAAGCAGAGACTGAGGTAAAAAACAAATATCCTGGTGTCTTCTCCTGTAAGTTACCTTATGTCTGGAAAACCCTGGAAAGATAGGGGAGGTGTTAGCAGCTTGAAGCCAGTGGAGGAGCCAAGTGTTAACCCTGGCTTCCAGTGCCATGTGATCCCAAAACGTGCTCCCCTAGGTGGAGATTCTTCTGACTGTGTATAAGGACAGATTATTCTACTTCCCTGAATTGTGAAGGGCCAGTATTCCTCAGTAATGGGATTTTTTTTCTTTTAGCTTTTCTTTCTTCATGGGCAGTATTTCAAACAGTTTGGTCTTGAATTGGATTAAGAGTGAAACAACTCTCTGACCTTTGTTGGACATCTGACCTACACAGATCTCTCCAATGATCTGTATGTGAAATAAAATAATATGCATGCACACATATATACACACAGAGGTTTCTGTTCTACTCAGAGTGAAGCTCAGTTCAGCTCTTGGAGGAGAGTCATTTTTCCTAAATACACATTAATATGCCAGGAGCTAAAATGTTGGGGTGCCAAATTAGCTCTAGTCCAAAAGGGCAGCCCACAAAATGAAATTTCTTTTCTCTCCCTCCCTCTTGCTTGTTCCCTCCTCTCCCCCCAAAAAAAATTTAAAAGGAAAAGGAAGAGAAATGCTTTTCTTCAAAATCATCCCAAATTGAGATAACATCATCTGATATTTATGGGCAACGACTTTGGTCATCCCATATACTTTAATCTACCTGAAAAATGTGCCCATGGAAAGTGATCACCACCTCCATAAACTCAGTAGCCACTGTTTTTTACTCTCTCTTAGGATTCTCAACCAAGGTAATTGATGTTGGGCACAGCCTGTCTTGAAAGCATCGATCCCAATCCAGGCACTATAATGCATCACTACATGCCAGCCTGGAATTTTGTAGAAGGTGAAATTGACCTTCTTTAGGTGTGCCAAAAAAAAAAGCTGATGCAATAGCTTATGACTGAGGGAAAGACAGAGCTGCTCAAATGAGACATAACTGGAGCAAAGGAAAGAATTAGTTCAATTAAAACTCTTTCCCCTCCCCCGAAAATGATGTGTTAAAGGGCAAATGACAAAATTCCTTCCTATCAACTATTAAAAGGCCAGTCACAGAGGTTACAAGTCCCCTCTTCCTATCAGGTATGCTCAACTTTAAGAAGAGCGCATTTGCAAAACCCAAATCAGGAAGCTATTATTTAAGGATTCATTCATGGACAAGTTCTTCTGAAAAAGAGAGCTCAAGGTCCTAGGAATGCACAACGTATTCAACAGGGTGACTGATGATGTGAAGAGGCATCATCCTTGAGATCAGACACAATATCTAGGCTTGGTTCCATAGAAGTGATTGTTGCTCACACATAGCAGTTTTCATGTCATCTCCCGTGTAGGGAACTTTTCTTTACCTTTCTTTGTACCTCCAGCAGTTAGCACATAGTAGGTGCTTAATGGGTTTTTTTGACTGACTACAGGTGCAAAATCAAACATATACTGTCGACTGAAGTTGCTGTATCAATTAACTGTGCCTGTTTTCATTTGTTATAAGAGAGTAGATGGGGGAGTCTGGAGGATGTTACTGGGAAGAGACAGTGGCATATAAAAACACAAAGCATTAAAAATACTAAGATCTCTGAAAGAGTCAAAAAAAGGGAAAAAAGGGATTAATAAAAATGCAAATTTGTACCCAAAGTTTCAGATCATAGTGATGTGGTAAAATGAGGCCCACTTCACATGACTCCAACAAATGTCACTGCCTTAGGATAATGTGAACTGTTCACAAGATCCTCATCTCTTTATATTGGATAGGAAGAAGTAAAGCACCGTCTGAGAGAGCCTGAGAGAATGAGTGCCAAATGCAAACCAGGAGAGAAGAGCCCAATAACCCCAAAAGGCTTCTGAAATGTGTGACTGAGCCACTGCTGACAGACAGAAGGCTGATACCAGTCAGATGCTGTTGTCCCTCTTTCCTTGATCTCATTTTTTCTTTTGTCACCACAGTAACAATAATCTTCTTCCGACAGCACTCTGATCCTGTCACTCTCCTGTAGAGAAATCTACAGTGGCTCCCCATTGCTTATCTTATCATATCTGAACTCTTCAGCCCAGAAGATTTCAAGGTTATCCTTCCCACCTCTTTGTCAATACTTCTCACTAGAGGTCTTGGGCAAAAATGCGTAGATTGGGGAAATGGAGGTGAGAGGGAATCTAGCTGGGGCTTAGTTGCTCCCAAATATTCCAGGATGCTTACAACCCTGATTCTTACTATGACTTGGTTTCCCAAGACTCTTCTCCCTCTACCATGTGTCTTCATGAAATATTCTTCCAATTTTTCTCCAATAAAGAAAGATTCCCCCTCCTTTTTTTTTTGTTTTGTTTTCCCCCTCCTTTCTTTAACCATCCATCAGAATCTATAGCCTTGACACCACCTCATGGGGTGCTCCCCTGGAGAGGCTGCTCAAAGTTTTTATCTATTTGTGTGCATACATGACATACCAGGCATCTGGTAGCCACGCACAAAAGCAATGCCCCAAATCCTAGTGGGTAAACATGGAACATGGGCATTCCTTAGGTATATATGACCCATGTTTAGAAATGAAGCAAGTATGGGGGCGGCTAGGTGGTGCAGTGGATAAAGCACTGGCCCTGGATTCAGGAGTACCTGAGTTCAAATCTGGCCTCAGACACTTGACACTTACTAGCTGTGTGACCCTGGGCAAGTCACCTAACCCCCGTTGCCCTTAAAAAAAAAAAAGAAATGAAGCAAGTCTTATAAGGCCTCTATTCTGACAGCACAAAGTCCTCTGGGCAGAAATGGACTCCTCCACCAAGCTGTAAGATAGCTTGCTTGTTTCCACTCCCATTCTACCTTCTTTTGGGGTCCTCTTTCTTCCCTTATGGTAACCTCTCTTCTAAATCATCTGGCTGACTAACTAGAGCTCCTTCCCCACAAGGCTATGCTCCCCATCTACTCTTTTGCTATCCCATCAAAACCCGCTCTCAGCTGTCAGCTGGAAAATTATTAATGAATCTATTCACACCAAGTCCTTAATGCTAATAATAGCTTAAATCTCTATCTGAGGAATATCTATATTTTAACTTGGACTAATGCCCTTATACTAGAGAAATAAAAGTGCTAACAGTGGAATTTCAAGCTTAAGGGGAAGGTTTCTGAGGGTGAAAGTTTGGGACTGAAAGGGTTTCCTAGTGCCCCTCAAATCCCACCAATAGATGCTGTCCTGTTCCACTGACACAGCTCTGGTATTTCTGAGAAGCAACTAAGATTTCTGACCTTGGAGGCACATCAGAAAAGGGCAGAGATAGTCTATAAGAGAACCGCATCTGTTCTTCTTTCTCTCCTTAGCACCATTTTCCTCTCTGTATTTGGCTGCATCCCCCCCCCCCCGTCCAGGTGGGTTCTCGCCTAGTTTATAAATTCATAAATCACAGCCTCTGAGACCTCCTAAGTCTTTCAGGTCTTTCAACTTCTTGACTTCTCACATGAGGAAGCTGAGACCCAGAAGTGTGAGTGGTAGAGGTAGCATTTGAATCCAAGCCTTCTGACTCTAAATCCTGCTGAGCGTTACACTCCTACAGTAGCCAATGTGGCCAGAGCCAGGATCCATCCAGCCCAAGAGAATGCCCTCCATTGTGACAAAGAGAAATATTTGATGGGAGGATGCATCTCCTTTATGTTCATCTCAAAAAGGTGGGATTATGACCCTCAATAGCCCCAACTTTTCCTTAATAATCCCTTAGTGATCTTGCATATACGTAACACTTGCCTCTCCAACATTTCTACAGTTTTTAAGGCTGAAATACAGATAGGGATTTCATGTACTTATTATTAAAGTCCTCTTTCATGATTCCAAGAGAATCCTGAATTCAAGGAAATAAGGATTTGCTAAACAAGACTCTCCAAGCCATTTGTAATTGAAAGATATATTATATGCATCTCCCTTTCCCCATCCTCCAGTTAGTTTACAAGCCCATGCGTTTTACTTTATCCTCATCTGGAAGCTTCCCTGACCCTGTCTGGATCTCCTCCAGGTCTAGCCAACACACAGCATCACAGGTACTTGATGGTTTTACCAAAAAATGGAAATACTCACTGAGCTACTACTCTCTTGAGGAAACTATCTGTGATGACTCCCAGACTACTATTTTTTCAAGTTATAACTAGTAGAGAGTGCTAGTTAGACTAGTGCAGCGTAGCTAGTAGATAGCGGGGTCATACCCAGGGCAAGCAATTTGGAGGTTACTGGCAGCATTTGCAGTCTTCAACACCTCAGTGGCAAGAATAATTGGGTAGAAGAGGAAGTCCCTCCCCCTACTCTGCTTCAACAGTCTGTCCCAATAGTTTCCTTTTGTGCAGTGTCCTGATACCACCAGCCCTACAAGTAGTGATATTCAATGCCCCTCCCCTGTCACCCCAACACAGAGCATAATTCATGCTGCTTTTTTTTTTCATGATTCAGGGCATTTTCCCAAGTTGCCAGAAAACAAAGCTATGGCTCTGCCTAACTCAGAGCTGTCCAGCGTGCATGCGGTGCTCGCTAGTGTGCGCGCTCGCTCTCTCTCTCTCTCTCTCTCTCTCTCTCTCTCTCTCTCTCTCTCTCTCCCTCCCTCCCTCCCTCCCATATATATTTATGTGTGTGTATATATATATATATATATAGACACATATACACATGTATGTATATATGTATGTGGGAGGGAGAGAAAATAGATCATATATATCTATATTATACAAATATGTGATATAGGTGCATACATACATACATACACACACCTACTTAAAGATCAGGGACTGATAGGGGCAAGTCAGAAGCTGTAGCCTTTTCTGTGGTCCAGCAAAGAGTGGTTTGTACATTTTAAAATAATTTTTATTGTGTTTTAAAATGTAGAAAACCCACCTTGAGGGCTGCATTAAAAACAGGTAGGGGGGGCAGCTAGGTGGTACAGTGCACCGGCCCTGGATTCAGGAAGACCTGAGTTCAAATCCGGCCTCAGACACTTGACCCTTACTAGCTGTGTGACCTTGGGCAAGTCATTTAATCCTCATTGCCCCGCAACAAAACAAAACAAAACAAAACAAAAACAGGTAGGAATGCATATGTGGCACTCAAACCACTGTTTTTGAGCCCCACTTTAGATTCCTATCCCTAGAAAATATGTGAACCACATGTGGCCCAAAGAAAAAGGGAGATATAAGTTGATGAGCATACTTAAGAGCCCCATGTTATCCCTTCTGCAGGCAGCCTTAGTAATGCTAACTATTTAGCATAGATTTTTCACCTGCTGATAGGTAGATGCTTTGAAATTTAGAAACTGATAGGTGCAGTGGATAAAGCACTGGCTCTGGATTCAGGAGGACCTGAGTTCAAATCCAGCCTCAGACCCTTGACACTTACCAGCTGTGTGACCCTGGGCAAGTCACTTAACCCTCATTACCCCACAAAAATATTAGAAACTGAGCACCACACACGCGGAGCTGTGGCACTGGAAGGGACATTGTAGGTCATCTGGGCAATGCTTTCATGTTACAGATAAGAAAAACTGAGAAACTGGAGTAAAAAATCCTATGATGTGACTTAGTTGCTCTGTCAATATCAATATTAATATCAATAAACATTTATTAGGGGCAGATAGTTGGCGCAGTGGATAAAGCACTGGCCTTGGATTCAGGAGGACCTGAGTTCAAATCAAGCCTCAGACACTTGACACTAGCTGTGTGACCCTGGGCAAGTCACTTAACCCTCATTGCCCCACAAAACAAACAAACAAACAAAAAACCAATAAACATTTATTAAACACCTACTACATATGCCCCTGGCACTTTGCTAAGCACTTGGCATACAAAAAGAGGCAAAAGCTAGCCTCTGCCCTCAAGGAGTTCCTATGTAATGGATAAATAGTTCCAGGTTTTTCCCCAAATACTACCTCACATTGCACAAACAAATTCCAAAAGAAAAAGGAAAAAAAGTTTCCTGAGAAATATTGATGGAATCATAGTTATGTGACAATTGAAGGTTTGCAAAGTCCTTTAGATACTGGTTTGCTTTGATCTTAGGGACAATCCTGTGAGTTAAGCATTGACACTTCAGTTTGGGGACCAGATGCCCCTCCCAGAATAAACTCATCACTTCTAATCTCATCACCATGCTGCGACCTCAAGCCTTGGATGTCAACTCCCTCAGTCTCCTCTCCCCCTCTGATTGGAGGGCTTAGAGGATGATGCTCCAAACTCCTCCCAGAGCCTTCCTTTAAAAGGGGCAGAAATTGTATCTCCAGCTCAGTCCTTCCTTGTTTCAACTCCACAGAACTAAATGCTTCAGGGCCACTGGGAAACCTCCCAGCTTTGGTACCTTGACCCCTGGCTGACCTCCCCCTTTCCAGCTTTCTTTTGCCTCTTGTCTTTTCCGCTTAGATAGCAAGCTCCTTGAGGGTAGAGACTCTTTCTTGTTCTTAGCTGCCTTGGATCATGTTTATCGAATTGCGTTTTGCTGATGAGGAAGCTGACATCCAGAGTTCAAGTGACTTTGGCCGAAGGTCACACAGCTAGTAAGTGTCCCAGGCAGCATTCCAACTCAGGTCTCTACGAGCACAAGTCCAGTACTCTTTCCCCCCTGCCAGGCTGCCTAACAACCCCTGGGAATGACACAATTCAATACAGCAAAGTTCTCTTACCTGTGCTCCCTTATTTTCTTCAAACAAAAGGAATCAGAGAGATACTGAATTTGCATATTACTGCTAATATGAAAAGCAACTTTCCAAAGAGCCTGAAATAGTCTCCATGGCCAGAATTCCTCTGTGGGGTTTTTCACTCTCTAGTCTGAGCTAATACTTCTCCATTGGTTTAGCAGAGCAACCTCCAACTAAGGATTCAGGGGTGGTGGTGGTGGTGGTGATGATAATGATGAAAGAATTTACAAAGTGATTTAAGGTCCGCAACAAACTTTACAACGTATTATTTCATCTGATCCTCTAAACAATCCTGGGAAGTAGGTGCTATTATTATCACCATGGTACAGATGAAGAACTTGAGGCAGACAGTAGTTAAGTGACTTGCCCAGGGTCACAAGCTAGTAAATATCTGAGGCAGAATTTGAACTCAAATCTTTTTAATCACTGCAGTTCCAGCATTCTTTCCACTGAACCAACAATGTCTTCGGCTGTTTAGATAAATACTAGCTAAATCATCAGAGTCAAAGTCACACCTTCCTTTGGCCGTCTGTGATATCTGCTTTACACATACTTATCCCACTACCTTCCAACAGAAACAAATGTCAACCATTCCTAATAAATTAAGGTAACTATTGTTTTTAAAGTCTTCCAAAGAAACCTACCACCACTCTTTTTTTTTTGTTTTGTTTTGTTTTAGGCAATTGGGGTTAAGTGACTTGCCCAGGGTCACACAGCTAGTAAGTGTTAAGTGTCTGAGGCCGGATTTGAACTCAGGTACTCCTGACTCCAGGGCCGGTGCTCTATCCACTGCACCACCTAGCAGCCCCCACTCTTGGTCAGAGACAGAATAAGAACCTCTCGACTCCCTTAGTACACAATGATCCTGATACCTCCTGAGGATTGATTCCTGGGCTAGAAGTATCTCTATATACACAGTGGACTTGATCATCTTAGTAATGTTGCCATCTATCATCACTGCTTTGCATCAGGAGATCTCCTGTGAAAGGTAAATGTTTGGTCCAGTTTGAGAAGGTCTAGGAATTTGTCCTTTCAAAAGGCAGAGGAGAAGCTGGGGTTGCTGGTTCTCATTCTCATTAGTATTTGGTAACACCTTTGGAAGGCTGTCATGTGGCTTTTGGTTTTTGGTTTTTGACTGTTTTTGTTTATTGTTTTAACTGTACCAAGTTCAGCCACTAGTGCCACCTATTCCTGGCTTCTCATATCCCTAAGGACAAAGCTGTCCAGTAACATCCCAAAATCTAATTAGTTCAGTGGTCAAAGATCTCTGAGAAAGAAGACTTTTAGGGCTCTGTCAGTAATGGGTGGGATGTGGTAGGAGTAAAATCTAATCACACGTGCAATGCTAATCCCCAATTCCCCTCTCCCCCCCAAAAATCTAATAAATTATTCTTGAGACTTTATTGATCTAGGGAACTAAGTACTGAAGTTGAACATAGCTTTCAGGTTCTGTAAGTAAAATAGAATGAGGAGCTAGATATTCCTTAGGTTCAACACATTCAGCTGACCATTAAGGTCACCAGGGCAAATGCAGAAGCAGGGGAGATATGTCTGATTCAATCTTCACTGAATATTCTTCCCATGGTATTGTTAAGTTAATGACCTTTTGCTAGATTTTAAATGATGTAAAGTTTCTTATTCCATACCAATCCTGTGCCTGAACCACTAGACCAACCTGAGTCAGGTATGGCCCAGACTTTCCTACATGACTTTTCTCAAAATACATGGGAAGAGGGTAGGGAGGAGTTAGATATCATGGCATTGTGTGGGTACCTTTGGAGCATGGGAGATATTTACCAAATATCCTTTGTTCTTGCTACATGACTAGATCATCTCCCTTTACACTCATGCATTTATTTGATGTCTTTTACACTGCTTCTCTTACATAAGTCTTCATTGGTAATAAGTTGCAGCTTCCTTATAACCACCATGAATCTCTACAGTTACTTTGAGGTAACCAATACCTTGAATTCTTCAGACACCATGCTGTTCCATGCTTCCCAAACATTTAGTATCATCAGAAAAAAATACTGCTGTTAAAACAATGGGCCTCTTTGTTCCAGGGGGAAACTTAAAATAATTCAAAGCACTGGGTAATTCCCCAAAATGCAAAGGAACTTCATCTTCAATTCTGGCTTATTTCATTGTCGACACACAAAGTCTGCCCAAGATCTATGTATTCATGGAGCAGTTCTCTAACCTGTCCATCCAACTGCATATCATAATCTAGGCAGCAGGCATTCCAAATTCCCTTGGCTTAAGGTGAACTCTTTTGAGGTACTCATGGATCTCATATAAAAGGCTTTTCAATGGATGATGCTATTCACAAATAGGAGCAGCTGGAGGACCTCACCATCTGTAGAGAATCCCTCTTCCATTTGTACTCTACATTGGACATCCTCCATGATAGCAGATGTCACCCTGCATTATGCCTCAACTGATATATTCATAATCACAGGGTTGTCAAACAAAGATGTCTCTGTTGTTGCATCTTGACTTTGATATGTACAGAGGGCAAAGCTCTTTTGGAGGGGAGCCATTAAGGTGGCCTCCTACCCTCCCAAATCAAATGATTTTTTACAATCAACAAGAGACAATTACAATGTGTGAGAAAATAATAAGTGTTTGGAGACATCCTGCCAGAGGACCTGTTCTCTGGGCTCTGACATCAGCATGACTACACCAAACTGCCCTCAAATCCAGCGAACCAATAGATTTGAGTGATGCTAGCCAATGAGCTTTGAACAATGTTTATGGGCAGGCTCTACTCCTCATTTTCTCTCTTCTCTAGGTTTTCCTTTCTTTCAGAGCCATGTGCGCTTTCTTTACTAACATTTAATATACTTTAAGAAGTGCTTAATGCCCCAAACTGGTGTGGTATCCTCTAATTTCTAAGTAACAAATATATGATACACCCCAGCTAATTTTCCCTGCACTTGGGGCAGTAATAGGCGACCATACATTTAATTTTAAATGTCACAGATGGGGTCCTGTATCCCCTACATCTTTTAATCAATTGTGTTGTGGGACTCAAAATATGAGGTCTACTGTACAATATCATTGTTGAATGCCTGCCTATTTTTTTCTTATGCTTTCATCAAGGATGTCCTAAATCATACATCTTGTAAGTTGTTCTCTTATTTTGTACAGAAGAGGGGCAGCTAGGTGGCGCAGTGGATAAAGCACCAGCCCGGGATTCAGGAGGACCTGAGTTCAAATTCAGCCTCAGATGCTTGACACTTACTAGCTGTGTGACCCTGGGCAAGTCACTTAACCCTCACTGCCCCATAAAAACAACAACAGAAGAGAAGCATATGGATACATGGTTATTGATGCTTTTCCAATAACCACTTTTTTTCTTTTTTTCTTTTTGCGAGGCAATGAGGGTTAAGTGACTTGCCCAGGGTCACACAGCTAGTACGTGTCAAGTGTCTGAAGCTGGTTTTAAACTCAGGTCCACCTGAATCCAGAGCCGGCGCTTTATCCACTGTGCCACCTAGCTGCAGTAACCACTTATTTTTGATAGTACTAAGACACATTATATTTCAAAGCATTTTCTTTCCCCAGTGATAAAATGAAGGGGTTGATTAGATAATCTCTAAGTCCTCTTCAGCTCCAAATCCTTCATTCCATATGAACTTTTTATTGGATGCTAATATACACCAAGGCGCCATTTTATGAGTCATGGAGGAGATAAGGATGATTAAGACAGGTCTTCTATGCTCACAGAGCTTATCACATAGTAAAGGAGAGCAGCATATGCACAAATGATTACAATACAGGGCAGCATGTGATGGATGCCATATTAATGATACAAAGAATGAGCCAGATGATTTTAGGGGAGGAAGAGATCCTTCCTGACATTTGAGCTGGGACTTGAAAGAGGAAGAAAATTTGGACAGGCAGAGATGTTAGGGGGAATGCATCACAGACAGGGGGAATGATAGAAGCAAAGACATCCAGCAGAGTGATGTACACCTAGTGTGGTGCTCTAAGTATATAGTGGTTAGAACTTGACTCACTGATTTTTACAGGCCTATGTCTGGTTTTCCATGATCATTCCCACAGAGCTTTAAGTCTCAAGAAGAGAGAGATAAATGACTGTTGTTTTTTCATGTCTGTGCTTTTATCACAAGGTTCTACCCTGACTTCCTTTCATTATCAGGAGGGGTGCTTTGCCCCAGTTGAGAAAGTTACAGCAAATAGGCCTATTCCCTTCTATTGATGTTGCAAATATTATCTCCATCCAAGAAAATCACGGAGGGAGCTCACTTGACCTCAACATAGTGTCTGTTCCATACTCCGTGCAACCTGAGAATCTCCTTTTCACTGATTTCCCTCTCACTTCTGTAGAGTTACATAAGTCCATGTCTTTCACTATCATCACATTATAAACTCTTGAAGTAAAGAACTTGAATCTGTATCTCCAACATGGAGTATAAGGCTTTGTATGAAGTAGCAGCTTAAAAACTTTTTGTTGAATGAAACTGAAGTGGAATGAATACAATCAGGAGGTCTAAACTGAGTCACATTCTAGACCTCACAACCTAGGCATAGTGAAGGAAAGAAGATGGAAGAAAGAGAAGAATAATGTGAGGGCATAGGAGAAACAAAAAAGGTAGAGAGAGAAAGATTCGAAAAAAGGAAAAGAGAGAAAAAAAGAAAATTTCTATATGGTGTGGCCTGGCAGAGTGCCACAAACATCTGCCCCACCTAGGTCATTCCGTAGCAAACATTCCCTACAGGTGATCCAATGCTTAATGTCAAGCAGTGTTGGTGTTCCTTGCACCTGCAAAGCTCATAAACCTATCACATCCTCAGGTGATTCTTCTGTGGGTTGCTGTGGCCAAAAAATCCATCATCTTTTGAGCAACCTCCTGTTGAGGAACCAAGAAATCCTAATACCTCCAACTAGGAGGGGTCTCTCTAATAGAGAGCAAGTATAGTGTAGTGGATACAGTTACCCGTCTCACCCAGCAGGCCCAGACTTGAATCTTGCTTCGGTCCCCATTGGCTGTGTCACTCTGGATGAGTCACTTAGCCTCCTTTGGGTTCTGGGCAAACTCTCTGAGGACAGGCAGTGAAAATAAAGTACTGAGATGCAGCAAGAAAGATGTTCCTCATCTGGCAGCTACCCATATGGATGAAATTACAGATCTAGTTCCTATGCCTAATGTTTCAACAACTACTCTACTTTTATAGATATTTGTGTTTGAACCCTGTTTTCTGATTCCCTGTCTGTTCCTCCAAACCTCAAAATTACCTTGAATTTTGCATTTATAATTTTATGCTACACTTAGATTTTGTTTTTATTCAAAGAAGCCCTCTCTGGGCTTGATCTCTGTCTTTGATCACTTCCAATCACTAGTGCCAATTGACTTAGATTAAACCTTATTTTTGAAGACCCCCATTTTTCTGGGTGGTAGAATACCACTAAGCTTGGAGTCTTTGGTGTAATTAATTAGGGAATCCAAGTCACAATGGGACATTTTACTTAGAAAATTTTGTATTGAAACAGCTGCCTCTCTCATTACCAGGAGATTGGTACCCTTTCAGATGCTGGGGCTGACATTTCTGCTTCTCCATTTCTCTACAAAATGAGCATCTTGAAAAATTCTAAAGGGCCTGTTCATGAGTAACTTACACAGTGGCATTTATAGAGGGTGGGTTTTTCCCCCTGCATTTTATATCATAAGAAATTATGTATGACTCAAAAGCTAATAAGCTCTGAGGCTGTCTTTAGTTTGTCCAATGACACAAACTTTTGAGAAGGAGAGGAAGAGAAGAGAGGGGTGGGAGCAATGGTAAGAAGTCACCTTTGGGTAAATATGCAGACATGGGAAGGCAAAGGGAAAAAAACAAATAGGAGGGAAGAGCCCAGCATGTCCCACATCCAGCCAGCCAGAGCTGCCCTGTACACCCCCTTTCCTGCTAGTAAATAACTAGCTTTGACCCTCATTGATTTCCTGTCAAACAGACATTTACCTTTGAGCACATGCTCAAATACTAACTGGGAAAACCTTTCTTAAGGAAAAACATCCTAATCTCAGAGTATTGGAAGGGCTCTATCTTAAAGGCACAAGTGTGGATGCAGAGCTGAGACCAGGTAACACAAGGTCTGCACTTCTCCTATTGGTGAGTTCTTGGAGTCTGGACTTTTTGGAGGACCCAAGGCTGGCCTGCCTTCATTCTCTGTCAAGGTTTGTTTCTGACTTCCCTTGTACTTCAAAACCCATCTTCCCCCTGTTTCTTAGCTCCCTGTTGTGTTTATCTTTCCCTTTTCTAAAAGAAGTTCCTCAAAGAAAGGGGCTGACTTTCTTTTTGTTTGTATCGGTATTCCCAGTGATTAGTATGTGCCCAGTATATGGTAAGTATTTAGAAAACACTTGTTTTCCTCCCTTCCTTTCATGACCTGGAACTTTCTCTCTCAAAGGGAAGCCTACCCGGCCTTTGCCCCATTCCTTCAGGATGGCTGACTAGCTAATGTGATGAACTCATTTAAATTAAGGTGTTCATGCCTGGTAATGGCTTCATACATTAGTACTCCTGGAAAACACTTGTAATGCTTTACCCCAGAGGAGTGATTAATGACCAGGATTGCAAGAAACACAGAACATCTGTAGTGGAGATATTTTTTCCTACATTTGCCAACTTTGTTTGCTCATGAAATTAGCCATACTGGTAAAAAATAAAGGCAGCAAATGCTGACTCCGGTATGTTTCTTATCTTCACAATCCAAGGGACTGATTGTCCAAACATATTCTGGCCTCACAATACTGGATTTCAACACACACAGAGCAAAATTTTGATTTTACAACTATGTAATGATGTGAGGTAAACTTAGAACCTTTCTTATTGGCAACAGAACCCATTTTCCCGACTCACCAATGTAGCTGCAAATGCAACACATAGTAAGGAGAGGAGAGCAGAGAAGAGAAGGAAAAAAAAGAAAGGAGGAAGGGAAAGGAAAAGTGGAAGAGAAGAAAACAGAGGAGAGTAGAAGAGAGGAGAGAAAGAAAAAGAAACAAGGGGAAGGAAGGGAAGGGAAAAGGGAAGAGAAATAGTAACCCAGCTTGATCCTTCTCCACAGAATTCTTCCTTATTCTCTCTGTCCCTGCTCAAGTCCTCCAAATCCATTTTCTTTCTCCATCCTCCTGACACTTTCACTTTCATTACTCCCAGAACAGAAACTTTCCTACCCAGACAAAATTGGCTCCCTGGGAATTACCAACTATATCATTATTTAAACAAAATGACATATGTATGTCAATTGAATTGTCTTCCAATATCAGTGGTATTTCTCAGTCAGCAAGGACCTAGGAAGAAAGAATTTTGCATTTTCATCTACTTTAATGTCCAACTGCTCAGCTAATGAAAGCACTAGAGCATGATGGGAAGTTCAACTTTTAAGCCCACGTGTTTGTGTTTGGATTTTTTTTGTAAACCCACATTTTTACAACATTACTCTCAATTGGAATGTTCTAGGTTGTTGCATTTGGTCCCCTGTTAAATCTACTCTGTATGGAGTAGGGGCTAGAGACAACCTTTTCTGATGGGGAAATCATTTTTATCACCACCCTCTAAAGCTCCACAAAGTAGCTATTTCCAAATTTATATTCGCAGAAGTGTTAGACTGTGAAAATTGCAGAAATCTGTGGAATTCTTAATTTCTACTTTTGCATTCAGTTTCTGCATCTAATTTTGTAATGAAAGCCTCAGAGGCCTAAATATTTCTAGTTACCTATGCAAATATCAAGGGGAAAGGAATAGTTTGGATTCAGGAGAAACAACAAGTACTCAAAATATTACCTAGAGAAAGTAGGCATGTTAACCAAGTCAGACAGAGCAGGACAACTGAGCTGGTCTTTCATCCCTGCTGTCCTTTCCCCATGCATTGTCTAAAAAGGTTCTCTCAGAGCCCTTAAGGATTAAGTGGCCAAAGAATCTCTTCAGCCTTCCTTAGAGCCAGGGAGCAGAACTGGGATTTCCCATTTTCATTTTTCTCACAGGGGCATTAAACCCTCTTTAAGAGAGATATAAAATAATATATAGAATGGAAAACTGTCTGAAAAATAAAATTAAGTATCATTCTACCATCTTCTGAATATCTAAGGAGTATCCACAATTAAGGACCCATACTAATGAGTAGAACATGGCCTTACAAGAATATACCTTATTAAATGAAAGGAATCTTGGAGTATCATTACATATGGAAAAATACAGGTCCCTATGTGTAAAATCAAGAATGATACTGTAAAGAATTAATTGTTATTTGAGGTTTTTATGCCTCAGTGTGCACTGGCCTGGGGCTCCGCAAACCGCATGGTGCTCCACCCACTGGTTGGAGCCGTTGCCAGGGCTCTGGCACCTTACGTCATCACTAGTCGCCAACGCCTACATGGGCCTGGCAAAATCATAATGATTGAAAGCCTAGTGAGGGCAGTCATGTGACTGTCAAAGCGGCCATCTCATTGGCTGGGACTGTGTGGGGGTTTCTAGGTTTGGGGGAGGAGAATTGGGCATTCTAGGTGGAAGCTGGAAAGCGACAGGCGTTCTGCTGCATATTTTCAACTGATTCCTGGGCGGCGGTATTTTTTCAAGTATTATAATTTCCCTTTCCCCATTTTATTTCCTTTCTCTTGATCCTACTGATCCTGTTTGTGTGTTTTTTAAGTTTGTTCTGTTAAAATAAATCTTGTACTGTTTTGAGGGAGGCTGCCGGTCTCCTTCCTTGCCCCAATATTGCGGCGAGCCGCTTAGCTAGCATTCCCCAATTAAAAATTGTTCCCCACAATACTGAGGGGGCAGCTAGGTGGCACAGTGGATAGAGCACCAGCCCTGGAGTCAGGAGTACCCGAGTTCAAATCCGGCCTCAGACACTTAACACTTACTAGCTGTGTGACCCTGGGCAAGTCACTTAACCCCAATTGCCTCACTAAAAAAAAAAAAAAAAAAAGAATGATACTGAGGAAGAACATTTGGGCTAAGGTGAATAAAAGAAAGAGAAGATATATTGTGGGAACATAGTACAAATGACCTAGAGAGAGAAGGAGGAAACAGACAAATTCAGGAATGTGAGCATTGACTTCCTAGGTAGGTTTGATGTTGGGCTGTTAAGGAAGGTCTGGTGGAGCCCTCTCCCCCTTCTATTCTCCTCTCTGTCTCTGTCTCTGTCTCTCTTCTAGGCAGAACATTTAGTAAATTCTAATATTAAAATATTTTTGGAGAAAGAGTAGGTCTATCGATGTAGCCGACAGAGGGCTACACTTGGAGTCAGAAAGAGCTGGATTCTAGTCTTTCTTCTGATACATACTTGCCAAATGACCAAAACCAAGTCATTACATCTGTCATTACCACCCCCCACCAGACGACTCTGCAAGGCTGTAAGGTGCTGCAAAGCTTCCTATCTTCATTGATGAATGGTATTTCTACACCTAGACCGAAAAAATCCCAGGTTCAGGACCTACCTCACCCTTAACAGATAACATTTCTCCAACACAGTGAAATACAATTATGGACTTGATTCAGACCAACAAGAAAGTGAAGAAAGAGAAATTATAGAAACCCTTCAAGCTAGTTCAAAAGACGTTCATTACATACCTCAATAGGGACACTGAAGGGAGAACAGGAGAGTCACAGCAGCACTCTGGAGATGCTGGGAGTAAGGGCGGGGGGCTCTGTAAGACTGAAGCAGTGCTATGACTGGGGACACTGAAGCCTAATAGTGTCCTGAGTGCAGACATACCAGGAAAGGCAGATGCAAGTGAGAACAGGTGAAACAGGGCCTAAGCACCCCATCCGAGTGTGTAGAAAAAGTCAGACTCTAGACCTGAAATCATGCCCAAAATTAGTAATTGAGGCTAGAGATAAGAGTAAGTAGAAAAAATATGATAGGGGAAGAGATATCCAAGAGTTAAACCTAAAAGACATGAAATAATAGAACTATTAAAAAGAATGAAAAAATAGAAAATAGAAAGTGTTAACTATGAAAAAACAGACCTTGAAACAGATAGGCAGATGATTCTTAAATCTACTCCTGAAAATTATATTGGTCCAGAAGACTGAGTTTTGAAACACTGGCATAGCCTCCCGGTGGCCTATGGCTAAATAAAAAGTCAAATACAGGAGGAGATGGGGCTCCTCTAGCTCCATGGATTGCTTATGTGTTGTATGAATCTCCATACAACATTTGAAGAGGGTTCTGGGTCGAGAAGAACAAACACTGTGCCTGTGCTGAATAGCTTTTGTGTGATGTTTGTTAAATAAACTTCCTTTTGTAAAATGTCATATGGGCTATGAGTACTTTTTTTTCCCTTCCAATCCTGAGCCTGAGCCATGAGACTGGCCTGAGTCAGTCCTGGACCACAGCAGAATCCACCAGAGGGAATGTCTCAATGCGTTCAATTCCTTTACAGGTAATAATCTTGCACATTTTGTACAGGGTGTTTCTTTGAGGCGTTGCTATACGGGATATATGCATGATAAAAGAGCTGAGGAACATTAATTAGCTTGTGTACGACTCTGTCTATTCTCCAGGGGCAGGACTTCTGAGAAATCAGTAGAAAATATGGTAAATTGTATAGATTATGAAAAGCTAAGGAAAAAACATGGCTATTAATCAGAGGAAAACAAACTGTAATAATACTTATTGGGAGAGGGGTGGAATAAGTATTTCTATAGCACCTATTATGGGTCAGACACTGTGCTAAGTGCTTTACAAATAATATCTTTTTTGATCCTTACAACAACCCCCCTCCCAGAGGTGAGTGATGTAATTATCCCCATTTTAGAGTTGAGGAAACTAAGGCAGACAGAGGCTAAGTGACTTGCCAAGAGTCACACAGCTAGTTAGCATCTAAGGCCAGTTTTGAGCTCAGTTCTTCCTAACTTTAGGCCTAGCACTCTAACTAATGGACCATCTTATAATTCTTGCATTATAAGGCAAGAATTCTTAACTTGGGGCCCATGAACTTAAAAGAAAAATTGATATATTTCAATATAATTGGTTCCTTTGTAATCCTATATTTTTATTGCAATCCTATATATTTTTACCACATGCAATTAAAAACACTATTCTTAGAAGGGGGCCACAGGCTTCACCAAAGGAGACCATGACACAAAAATCATTAAGAACCCCTGGTAGAAGGCATTTGACCACAGAATAAAATGTAGACACATGTGAATATGTGGCAATACCCAAAGCTTGTATTTAAAATGTTTGATTCAATAAATGAACAAAAGTGTTACCAACTTTATCTCAGAGAAACTGAGTATGACAGACAGTGTAGTAATACACATATTATAGGCTCCAAAGAAAAGGAAACAAATGGACAGTGATTGAATTGGGAATGCCTAAGCTCCTGAGTGAGGAAACTTTTTCTGCCAATTCCAGTGAGCAGCTTCCCTGCAATTGATAGTGAGAGAGCTGCCTGGAGCACTAAGAGAATTAATATTCTGAGGGGCTCCCAGCCTGTCTGTGTCAGAGGTCAGAAAATTCAAACCAAAGTCTTCCTTGACTTCAAGGTGCACTCTCTATTCACTATGCTATGTTGCTTCTCATTAGGCATATAATGCTTAGGAAAAAGAAAAATTCACTGACTCTCATAGGTGAGTACTTAGAATACATCTCTGAGTACACATGTGTATACATACATTTATATGCAAGTTTATTATAACTCTGCATAAATCCTCAAGGGAAGAAGTATCTACTTCAATGAATTCATGAAGCCAAGAATATATGGAGTACATACACAAAATTCATATAACCAAGTCTCCATTATATTCACTAATGAAGGGGAACAATGGCATATGGGATCTCAAAGAGCATACTATACACACACATACACGTTTGTTTATCCACATCTGGGTTGCATTTTTCACAACAGCTATATTCCAGGTTATTCTCTGCTCAGTATGATATGAAATTTAATATTAAAATGTAAAAATTACTATATGTTAGCAAGACAGCGGAGAGAAGCAGCTTAGGAACATTCTTGACCCAGAGTTCAAAATGAATCCTGCAGCATCTGTAAAGAGAAAACTCTAAATAACTTAGGTACAAGTGTACACATGCACAAGCTTTACAACTAAAGGCCTAGTAACAAAAGGTAGCTAAGGCCTCCAGTGGGGAAAATCAATAGAAACTGCATAAATTGATTATTTTCAATTGATATTCTTAAGCCCACTGACTCCAATGGTGCTATCTGACTGTGAATCACAGGGAATGCAATCTCCAAAGAATCAGAGCTGTGGGTCACCCAAAACAGTAATGAAGACATGTGTGGTCAAGTAGGCTGCCACGTACTACTTATGAAATGGGTATCCAGGTCTTGGTACTGGCTTTTAGTCCTAACTTACACTTCCTAGAGTCCCTGGTTTCCTACAAGACTCATCTCAAGCTACACCCACATCGTCTCTGTCTCTCCTATGGAATTCTTTATGTATATGTTGTCTCCCCCCATGCCTTAATAGGTGAGCTCTTTGAGGGCAGACTTTTTGTGATTTTTCTTTTTATCTTGAGCATTTAGCATGGAGCTTGGTACATGGTAAATGTTTAATACAAACCTGTTAATTAATGAATGACTAGGAAAAAATTGGGCTAGTCATGTAGCAAGAGGGAGAGATGAGTGATGGGCAACCTCCACGTTTGACTAAGAGTCGATCAGTGTCAAGAGATCCAGTGGGAGACCTCCCAGCACAATGGGTGGACTTTTCGTGGTGAACTTTGTGAGCACACAGTCACATAGAATGGAGGAGTCACGGATGGACAGGAGGAGTCACGGATGGACAGTAGTCTATGGCACTGTGAAACAATACCCCCATCTATGAGAATGCAGATCCATTGATCTATCAAAGTAGTTTCAAACCCAATCATTTTTCTTTTGTCTTAATAAGCTCTTATGCCTGGATTAGAGTTGTCAAGATGTGAAAAAATGTTGACTAAGCCTGATTCCCTAATGTGAGAAAAGAGATCCATCAAATTCAAATATGCTCATCAATATGCACACAAGTTCATGTACTAATGCCCCACTATGGGGAAAAATCAAGGAAAAAAAACCTCTCAATTATCTCTTGGAATTCAAGTATAAACAGAAGGATAGTACATTTTCTGACTGTTCTTTGAAGCTAGCTTTAGTTAGAATTTTGGCTTTAGGGAAGACATACGATTTCTACCTATGCCTGTGTGTGCACTGGGGAAAGGTATAGTTTTATACGGGAGGGACAACCTTCTATTCTTTCTCCACATACCACCTGATAAAATTCGACAGTATCAAATTCGATTGCATAGCTGCAGATAATACAAAAAGACTGTAGCACTGCACTATCTTGCTAGAGGCTAATCACTTTATAATGAGTTTAGTGAAAAGTACCTATGCAATAAGTTGTAGCTGACAGCAGCCCAAGGGAACCTCTAAGTGCTAAAAATTAGCAGCTGAGAGATGTTGGATGGCATCCTTTTGAAGATAGGAAACAGATTCCTCTCGAAAATACAAGCAGTTTAAAGGCGACATAAATCACACAGATGGTAAAAGAAATAACTTGTTGCTATGGGCTTTATCCTGTGTTTGTTCCTACTGCTGTATGAAGTAATAGAAGACAAAAGAAAAATCCATCTGCTAGCGTTCCAGTTTTCAGAAACAATACCTTAACACGGCAGCCAGAATACTCTGGGGTGCTGGATACTGGACAGTCCAAGAAAATGTTTTCATCAAGTTCCCCTAAATATCTGGTGAACACATACTGAGCATTCATCTGGCTTTGAAACAATGATATAGAGTTTTCATTTGTCAATATTAAACATGCCATAAATTGCCACAAATCAATTGATACTGGGGGGGAGGGGGAAGGGTAACCCAAAGTGGTCACTGATTCTATTCTACTAGTTCCTTGCTTATTAGGATTTGTCAGAAAGGCCACCAGTCAATGCAGGAAATTGATCTGGGGTCACCGTGTGATGATGTTACTGATAATCATCCATGAGTCCTACTCCGTTCTAGTTCAAATGAAGATATGGCATGACATGTTAAGGGAAGCACAATTACAAACTCCTTATTGGAACCATACTGTTTTCAGCCTTATAATATGGCACTAGCAATGATAAAAATAAATCAGAGAAGAGATACTTAAATTCTAAAATACATCTGACATAATACCATGAAAAACAATACCACACTAGCATATTTTCCTATAATAAAGTGTGTGCACGCATTTGCACATGCTCATGCGCGAGCGTGTGTACACACACACACACACACACACACACACACACACACACACACACGGTATATCAAGGTTTTTATAGAGGGCAAAATAATCAACAACCTGACATTTCTAATTGGTTTAGATGCAATCGCTAAACTGCTGGTGCGTGCCAGAGTAAATACTTCCTGGTGAAACTAGTTGAGCACCATGTATAGTTCTACAAACATGGGAAGAAGGAAACTATTTTATAGTAGAATATGACAGCCCTGCGGGGAGGGGAGGGGAGGCCAGGGGAGACCAGGGGAGGCCAGGGGAGGGGAGGGGAGGCCAGGGGAGGCCAGGGACTGGTACCTAATGCAAACATAGCTGTTAGTTGAAGCTGTGCCAGGAAGGAACACGGGAGAAAAGTCCAAATCATCCAACTTTCTAAAGTTCACAATATCATCCTCAGACAAAGGAAAAGTTATGGAAAACACAGGCATTCTCCTCCTTGGGCCCCAAGTAATTTCTTCTCAGTAGCTGATCTGGAAAGCTCTCTCCTCTCCATTTCCAGGCCCTTAAATATGATTCCAACCAGAACTATGGTTTTATATAATGCCCTGAAGGTATAACCAAAGCCCTCAGCTAATCTGAACAAACTTCTGTCATACATGGCTTTCCTATACCTCCTGAGTCAGAGAGATCCATTCTCACCTGATAAATGAAATGGGGAGTGGCATCTCATCACTTACTTTAAGGGGGTGGGGTAAACATCTAGGTTGATTGACCCAGGAATGCCACTACTAGGTCTGTATCCCAAAGAGATCATGAAAAAGGTTAAAGGACCCATAGGTCCAAAAATATTTCTAGCAGCTCTCTTTCTGGTGGCAAAGAATTGGAAATCAAGGGGATGCCCACCAATCGGTGAATGGCTAAACAAGTTGTAGTATATGAATGTAATAGAATACTATTGTGCTATAAGAAATAATGAGTAGGCAGATTTCAGAAAAACCTGGAAAGACTTAAGTGGACTGATGCTGAGTGAAATGAGCAGAACCAGAACATTATACACAGTAACGGCAACATTGTATGATAATCAACTGTGATAGACTTAGTTCCTCTCAGCAATACAATGTTCCAAACCAATTCCAAAGGACTCATGATAGAAAATGCTCTCCAAATCCAGAAAAAAGAACTGTGGAATCTGAATGTAGATTGAACCATACTATTTCTACTCTTTTTTTTTTTCTTTTTTGAGGTTTTTCCCTTTTGTTGTGATTCTTCTTTTACAACATGACTAATGCAGAAATCTGTTTAATGGGATTGTACATTATAACCTATCAGATTGCTTTTGGTCTTGGGAAGGAGAGGGGGAAGTGAGACAAATTTAGAACTAAATATCTTACGAAAACATGTTGAAAACTATCTTTACATGTAACTGGACAAAATACTATTAATATTGAAAAAGATGTCTAGGCTGACCCTCACTCTTAGTTTCTTAATAAATGCTTGATTGATTGATCAGATAATTGGTTATGCAAGAAAGATATAATAATAAATAGACTTTACCCAGAGACATATTATGACACATGTGTGATAAAAATAAACAGGAGATTATAGACTTTTCCCCCTAAACTTAGTCATATGGATCTAGCCTTAGTTTGAAAGAGCGGCCTTTAGAACCATAAATAATAGACCTATGGAACACGGCCCTTACAGGTGGCGCATTTCTTATCTTATAAATGGATCTATCATTTAGAGAACATGATCAACAAATTCATGCACTAAAATAATAGTTAATGGAAAGAAGAAAAAACATCTGAAGGTAGTAACATTCACTCCGTGAGCCTGGAATGTGAAAAGCCTTTTCTCCATAATGGCTGAAACAGTTACTCCCAGAGGCCAGATCAGAGGAAAAAGGAAACATTCTTGTTACATATTCAGCAAAAATGAGAAATTTTACATACTACAAATCTTTTGCATGGCCTCATTTATTTTTATTGGCAGAGAATACAGAAGCAAGTCAACATTTTTTTTTGGCATCTATATACCTCCCTGAAGACCTATAGAATCAACTATCAACTTTGGTTCAACCCATTTTTGTTAGGTGGCAGGACTTAGGCAACTATCCAGAAATATAGCATCTACTCACATCAGAAGTTCAATTAGGGCTGTTTCCATTTAAAAGATATTCCAAAACTATGGCTCATTTGCATTTCTCTTAGCTGGGGCTTTGGATAATACTTTTGATATCTTCATTTTATTACTCTGCTAGTTTTCCTTACCTCCTTCCAGGAACTGAAACCTTAATCTGAAGTGTCATTAGAAGGCTTTCAGTTCCCAGAAACTGAACCATCCTTATAAGCAAATACTCCGACACGATTTCTTTCTAAAACAGGCTGTTTAATGAAGGTCTGCATTTCAGTATGCAGATGGGTGCATCACAGTCAATAGGAAGCACACTAAGTTATTATCCCATGTTATATAGTGGACATTTGTGGGTCTTTCAGCCATTTCATCATTAGAATGAATTCATATCTCAACTGCACTCCTCCTAACTTCTATCATTATTCTTTCTATAATTCTTAGACTTCATTTTCCAGGTATGTATATGTTTTAACCGTTCAGTTCAATGCAATGCAATTAAACAAGCACACGAGAGACACTTAGGTGCTATGCACTATATTAGGTGGTAGGGGTACAAAAATAAAAATAGTAACAACCCCTTCTCTCAAGGAACAGAAAATCCACTCAGAGGAAACAACATGTACAGAGATAAAGGACAAGCAAAGGAAGTCTAATTCCCATTTCTCCAACAGTTTTTTAAATAGTTCTGACATGTAATATACATGTTATATATACACCAGCTATAAGTCTTCTCTTCTCCAGGCTAACCACCAGCTCTTCCTTCAAATGATCCCATATGACATGAGAACTCAAGGCCACTCTCCCTTATGGTCATCTTCTTCTGGATGCTTTCCACTTGCTAAAATGTTGTGCCCAGAACTAAATGCAATATATAGTATACCTAGATTTCAAAAAAGAAAAGCAAAAGCAAAACTTCTGGCCAAAGTCTCGAATTATCTTCTTTGGGGAAAATGGAAAGATGTGGGCTAGATGATAATAATAAAGGTAGGTGCTTGGGGGAAGAGGTGGTTATCCCAGCGTGAATCCAGAGTGACATTTCTAGTGGAGTACTGTA
Source organism: Dromiciops gliroides (assembly GCF_019393635.1). Lineage (NCBI taxonomy): Eukaryota > Metazoa > Chordata > Mammalia > Microbiotheria > Microbiotheriidae > Dromiciops > Dromiciops gliroides. The sequence continues at coordinate 43,130,102 of NC_057867.1, forward strand.
GACCTCTGTCCTTTGCCCTGAGATATTCAACATGTTTATCAGTTATTTAAAAGTATGCCTGTTGGGGCAGCTGGTGGCGCAGTAGATAGAGCACCAGCCCTACATTCAGGAGGACCCGAGTTCAAATCCCACCACAGACACTTGACACTTACTGGCTGTGTGACCCTGGGCAAGTCACTTAACCCCAATTGCCTCACCAAAAAAAAAGTATGCCCGTGATGTGTCAAGTACTGTGCTAGGTACAAAAACAAAAGTGAGTCTCTGCCCTCAAGGAGCTAACATTCTAATGCAAAGACAATACACATATAAACAGACAAAAGAGACATAAGGTAACTCTCTGGGGGGAAGCACTAGGAACTAGAGAGCCCAGAAAGTCCATGGAGATGACTATTCAAGGAAACCAAGGATTCCAAGTAGCTGAAGTGAGGACAAAGTCTATTCTTGGCATGGAGAACAGTCAGTGCAAAGCACAGGAATGGAAACTGGGATGCTATGTCTGAGAAACAAGATCAGCCTGGGTGGACCACAGAATTTATGGGGCACAGTGTATAACAACATTAGAAAAGTAGGGTGGGGGCAGGGTGGGAAGGGCTTTGAAGAACCAACAGAAGAGTTTCTGGTTCATCTTAGTGATAATGGGGAGCCACTGGAGTCTATTGAATAGGATAGTCACGTGGTCACACCTGTACCAGAGGAAAATTACTTCTGTGGAAGTGTGAAGAATAGATTGGAGTGGGGAGAGGCAAAAAATCAGTTAGGAAGTAAAGAGAGCCTGGACTAGAATGGAGGCTGAGCGACCAGAGGTGTCAAATTGATCTTCATAAAGCTCAAATCTGACCATGTCACGCCCCAGCCCCCATTTAAGAAACTCCTGTGACTCTGTATTACCTCTAGGATCAAATATAAAAACCCCAGCTTGGCATGTAGAATCCTTCACAACCAAATCCCCCCCTACCTTTCCAGTCTTCTTGTTCTTTATCCCCCAGTCCAGTACTCTGTGTGCCAGGGACATTGATGTCCTTGCAATTCCTTGCATAGAACACTTCATTTCCTGAGTCTGAGCATATCCACTGGCTGTGTTCCATGCCTGGAATTTACTCCCTCTTCATCTTTGCCTCCTAGCTTTTCTGCTTCTTTCAACTTTCATCTAAAGTCTCACCTTCTGTAAGAAGCTTCTTCCAGTTCTCCTGAATCTCAATGCCTTCCCTCTAAGACTGCTCCCAATCTATACTGTGTATATCTTATTTGTACACAGTTGTTTTCATGTCAATAGCTATAAATGCTAGTTGATTGACTGAACACATGTAGATGTTAAGAAGGCAAAAATGAAGAGATATGGGAAATTTTAGATATGGGGTAAGAGAAATAGAGGGGAAAAGCACTGTTTAAGCACTTCATGCTAAATCTTAGGCATACAAAAGTAAATATGGTCAGTCCCCTGCCCTTAAGAAGTTTGCATTCAGGGGCAGCTAGGTGGCAGCCCTGGAGTCAGGAGGACCTGAGTTCAAATCCGGCCTCAGACACTTGACACTTACTAGCTGTGTGACTGTTGGCAAGTCACCTAATTTAATTCCTATTGTGAGGAGGAGGAAGAGGAGGAGGAAGAGGAGGAGGAGAAGTTTGCATTATAATGCAGAAGACAGCACCCATATAGGGGTGGTGGCCAGAGAGGAACACTTTGGCCTGGAAAATTACATGACTCATCAGTGGGGTCATAGGGGAGTACGTTGACACCTTCCAGGAACAACGGCAAAGTTTATCTAATAGCAGAACTGAAGGAGAAGGTAAGAAAGGAAAAGATCGATACAATTAGGAATAAGGCTGTCAAGAAGGTGGTTTGGAAGTAGGAAGGGACATGAATCATGTCTGAGGCTTCCTTCCAACATTGAAGCCTCACTGTTGAAGCTCTAGAGATGAAGGGGTTAAAACCTCCAGGTCATGGTCTCTGGTATAGACAGCAAGCAGGATGCTAAGGCTATGGAGGAGAGCAGGAAGTGAGAAAGACAATAATACTGATAACCTAGGTGCTTGGAAAGTTGGTAGTGCTCTCTAAAGTGATAGGGAAGTTCATACGAGAGACTGGTTTGCTAGGAAAGGTAATATATTCTGTTCTGGACTGTGGAGTGAGATGCATACAGATATTCAATTTGAAGTGTACAATATGGAAATAGTCTACATCAGGAAGATCCTTGGAGATCCTCCAGTACAGGATGTCCTGGAAGGGATACTTGTCCCACCTCAGAGAATTCCTGATTTGATGAAATTGCAAGGTGGCTTCAGCCGTTCAAATCCCCATTTGCTCTTGGGAAATTTGTGAACCAAATTAAAAGGCAGCTGTTTCTGACAAGAACATACAGGCTATCATGCTCCTCTTGCCACTGATGAGTTTTTTCACACACCACCCCCCGCCCCAGCCAGCAGTGTGAAAAAAACAACCCGTTGAACTTCTACTTTTCAGCCTGAAGGTAATCAACACCAAGGAGACTCTTGGACTTGGCCACCAAAATTCTGATTGCTGACGCCTGCAAACAATAAACTATTAGAAAATCACATCATTCCACTCCCTTGAAAACTTCTGTTTTAAAAAATGTTTTCTGGAATTGGAAAACTATCACAAATGTATTCTGGTTCTCCCAATGGGAGGCAATGAAAGCCATGAGGTTATTCTTCCACTTCTAAGATGCCGAGTCTCCATTAAGCTAATCATATACTAGTTACTCTTATTCTATTTACGTTCTTTCGTGTGGGTGACTCAGTTATAGAAACAATCATAATTTTACTTGAACTAAAATAAATTTAAGTAATATTTTCTCCCTCAGCTTAATCTTTTTTCCCACTAGGAAACTAAAAACCTCAACAACGTTCAAACCTTGCATAAAACTCCTTATTCGAGAGTTGCCACAATCATGTTTCTTTTTTCACTAAATTTCAAATGACAGAATAAAAATAGCCATCCATACTCTACCTCAGCAATATCACCCTGATCCTAATGCTAATATTCAGATCAGTACGTGTCAGTTCCTTCTCAGTCCTCTCTTTGACTTACTACTCCAAGCCTTTGCATCCTTTCCCCACTACAAAAATCTCAATTTTGCCATACTGGTAGAAAATGAGTATTTATTCTTCAAGTTCATTAAAATCAATACTTGTCTGGATGCAACGAGCTCTCTACTAGACAGCAGGGAATTTTTTAAGACTTTAGACCCTGCCATTTAAGGGCACATGGTCTCACAGGGGATAAGACAAAGAAAGATCATAAGACAGAACTCAGCCTTATATAAGTGCATTAAAAAGATGGGAACCACTTTTGGGTCTTTTTCCCAAAGAGATCATGGAAGGGGGAAAGGGACCCACATGTACAAAATATTTATAGCTGCTCTTTCCGTGGTAGCAAGGAATTGGAAGTTGAGGGGGTGCCCATCAATTGGGGAATGGCTGGACAAGTTGTGGTATATGAATACAATGGAACACTATTGTGCTGTAAGAAAACCTGGAGGGTCTTGCGTGAGCTGATGATGAGTGAGATGAGCAGAACCAGAAGAACATTGTACACAGTATCATCAACATTGAGTGTTGACCTACTGTGATGGACTATATTCTTCTCACCAATGCAATGGTACAGAAGAGTTCCAGGGAACTCATGATAGAAGAGGATCTCCAAATCCAAGAAAAAAAAAAAAGAACTGTGGAGTATAGATGCTGATTGAACCATACTATTTCTTTTGTTTTGGGTGCTATTGGTTTTTTTTTCTATTTTGAGGTTTTGCATTACTGCTCTGATTTTTTCTCTTATAACAGGATTAATGCAGAAATAGGATTAATGTTATTATGTGTATATATATGTGTGTATATATATATAGAGATATGTATATGTATATAGATATATAGATATATAGATATAACCTATATCAGATTACCTGATGTCTAGGGGAGGGGGTAGGGAGGGGAGGGAGAAAAATCTGAAATTGTAAAGCTTGTATAAACAAAAGTTGAGAACTATCTTTACATGTAACGGAAAAAATAAAATACCTTATATGTAATAAAAAAAAAAGGGAAAAAAAAAAGATGGGAACCAAAGTGATACATGAAGAGTGTTACAAATCAGGGAGAGGAGGGAAAGTTTCATGGAAGGAGGAGGTGGCATCTGAGTTAAGATGTAAAAGATGGGTTGAAATTCAATATGTATTGCAAGAAATTTCTATTAGAATTTTCATAAACTGCATTGGAAGAAAAAGTTAAAAGTCCTGAGAATTCCTCTATTTCCTTTTACCCTCAAGGAGGAATCTCTTAGAAAAATCTGTTTGAAACACCTTTCAGAAAGAATGGAACAGAGAAAATGAATGAATAAATAAGCACTATAACAATTCTTCAAGCTTTGTATTAAGTGTCTACTATGTGCCAGGAACTCTGGGAAGAGAGATACAATAATGAGACAATTGTTGTCCTCCAAAATTTTATACTTTACTGGGAGTGTGAAGGACAATGGATGAGAAAATGTCGTTAAAGTAAGAGAACAGATACAAGTGTAGTAAAAGAAGGAGGCCCGACATTCCCTGGATGCCAGGGCATTTTGGATGTCTTGCAACTTGATGAAAACTCACTTGCATAAATGTATTTTGTGGCAAATAGCCAACTATATTGAGCCATTTTGAAACTACCAGGCAGTGTTGAAATACATTCAAGTCGAATCAGAATGATGGAATTGTTGTGTGCATGTCTGTGTTGACAACAAAATTAAAATCAATTCTACAACCATTTGTCAAATGACTATTACATCTCCCAAGTTCCATACACCTGACTTCCTAGTTGCTCTACTACCTCATTTGAAATCCTGATTTCTATGTTTCACACCTCAGCCTGGTAATGTGATACAGATGTCTGATTGCTTCCTTATTTAACAGTTTAGTCTTAGCTAATTTTAAAGGATGCGTTAATATTTTTAAAAGTCTTAGTGATATATTAGTCATTTCTGGATATTGATCCCTCATCCCATGAGCCGTCCTCTGGAAAAAAGGGGAAAAAAGCTAAGCAAAACCAAATAACACAAACCACTCTAACAGTGTATAGGACATTCCACATCCAGTCCCCGACCTATACAATCAAAGAAGAGAGGAACATTTTCTCATCTTTAGAGACAAGCATAATCTGAATGAACCAAGACAAAGTGGTTCACAACAAAGGGTCCATGCCCCTTTTGCTGACAATATGAGGAGGACACAATACGTTTCTACAGCAATGGGAGGTGGTTACACAGAACAACTAATTGGTGAACCTGCTCACTATATCTCGATTATAGCAACAATTTCTAAAGGAGTAAAGTAAATAAACTTACCTAAAATGTACGATTCAATTACAAAATGAGGGACCCAAACAAACGAGGATATGGCTAAATGATCCAAGGTGTTTACTACATTATGTTCTAGAGGAGGTGAGAGCCTTTTCTGAGCTATTAACACAATGAAGGGGAAACACTAAGACCTCTACCATAGAATCCTATCTTGTTCGGTGTTTTTGATGACTTTTTTACAATATTCTATCATCAGTACAAAGAGTTAAATTCTAGAGCTCAAAGACTATTTTAGTGAACTGTTTAAAAAACAAATTTGAAGGAGATTGCTCAAATTTTACTTGGCATACTTGATAATTTGGAGCTGATTTTAGTAAGATATTTTTAGATTATAACTTCTCTGCTGAAAAATTGTTTATAGTGGTTTTTCATATTTAATAAAAATAATGTTAATTCTGAGATGGGGGAATTAAATGAGTCATCTAGGAGAGCGATTATAAAGCCCCAATCACTGTTTTACAGTAATTGAAACATTACTAATAATTATGTGTATAAGTGTTGCCTGTTAGTAAATGAAGTTCCCAGTTTGAATGCTCAGAGATTTGGAAGATTCAGAAGAATTTGAAATAAATGTAGTTTTCATTAAAAAAAAATAAAATGTGATGATAAAAATAATGGCATAGGATGAGTCTCTCAGTCTAAACATGAGATTTGGAGACTCCCACTGCTCCCTCCTCTTTTTCTCCCTCTTCTAAGTCATTCTCAAAAAGTATAAACCTATCTTGGTACATGAAAAGATAAGGTAAATCAAGAAACCTAGAGCTGGAAGGAACTTCAGAGGTCAACTTGTCTAATTGCTTCATTTCAGAGGAGGAAACAGGCCACCCCAGGGATATCAAGTGACTTTCCCAAGTGCATATATAGATGTCATACATAGGATCATAGATCTTAATCGGTAAGGTGCCAATAGAGGTCATGTAGTATAACCATCTTGTTGCAGGGAAAACTGAGAGGTGAAGTGTCTTGACTGTGATCACACAGGAAGTGAGTATCAGAAGGCAGGATTTAAACACAGGTCCTATGGCTGCAGTATCAGCACTTAGAGCCCCATCCTGTGGGACATGTCCTCCATGGGACTGCCCTGAATTTCCTCATCTGTAAGAGAGGCTTATTTTGTGGATCAAAAGTAGAATGTCTCTATATGCCCGTGGCAAAGCACAAAGTACTCTACAGAAAGACCAGAGCTATTACTAATTGCAAAACTTGAAATGCTAATGAATGCCTACTGGAAGATGTGCCCATGGCCTAGAGCTGAGGAAAACACAAAGCAACATTACCCAAACAGGTGGTATTGAGAATATAAAAGGACCATCATCAACACTGTTAAAAACATGAGAGCAATGCATAATTAAAGAACAGTACTAAGGTAATAGGGGCACTAGTAATATATGGAAAAACTCATTCCAAGAAATGTGTGTGCTAAGAAAATGGCTGCATCTAAGTTATGTCTACACCATAAATGCAAAGTAGATTCATACCTATGTTGGAAATGAAAATGTCACATAATTGTAACCATCAATAAACTTACATTCATTTGGGGAAGAGAAATCAGCTTCAGTGGTATTTTTCAGGTCATCTTTACAATCCAGTTATAATCATCTGAATCAGGCTAGCATGAACTGAAGTCATATTGTATAAACTAGACTAATGAGAGCTCTAGCTGTTTCAGGGCTTTTAAAGAAAAAGCTGGCAAATGATTGTCAACCTCAATGAAAAAGAATGGGGAAAAGCTCATCTATTTATAGTTTCAGTGGGTGGGAACAATTTAACTTCAAGGAAAAGTTATCAAAAAATTAGAGATGGTTATTGCACATTTATTTATGAATATTTAATTGGAGCTCAGAGAACTGGCAGGATTTCAAGCTGTTGATCACAGATTTCTAAATGCATATTAGCTAATGGGTGTGTAAAATTATGCCTATCTTGTCTCAGATAAATGTCTAATTAAAAGTCCTATGGGGGGAGAAGGCCCTTTCACATCATTACTAGGTGAAAAAAAATAATATGGAAATGTGTACAATGCTCAAAAGTCCTTGTATATTCCCCATCTGGAGATGAGAAGCCCAGGTAAACCAATTTTACTCATTTAAAACAATATTTTTGCTGTACCCAGAACACAACAGCTGATTTTCAGAGAGGTTCAATTTACCTAAATTGATACATGAGCTTACTGAGGTATGAGGGGAGCAAAGCTTTTTGTTCTTCCTTTCCATATGACACAATGAATTTATAAATTCAAATTTGAAATTTGAAAAGCACCAAGCAAATATCAGGATTTAGATGGTTTGAGAGAAGCCATCTAAATTAGACCCAGATTCAAAGTTCATCTCTGAGCTCCCAACCACGTTTATACCACATCCACAAAGCATGGCCAGATAGGAATTACCAAAAAGAATTAAGAGGGTGGGGTAGAGAGTAGTGGGCTGTAAGATTAATATGAGTCGGGGCAGCTAGATGGCACAGTGGATAGAGCACCGGCCCTGGAGTCAGGAGTACCTGAGTTCAAATCCGGCCTCAGACACTTAACATTTACTAGCTGTGTGACCCTGGGCAAGTCACTTAACCCCAATTGCCTCACTAAAAAAACCAAAAAAAAAACCAAACAAACAAAAAAAAAGATTAATATGAGTCAATAGTGTGATTCATCAGCAAAAAAAGATAATGTGGTCTGAAGTTGTGTGTTGAGAGAGAGAGAAAGAGAGAGAGACAGACAGAGACAGAGACACACAGGTCTAGGACTAGGGAGTTACTAACAGGCTCTCCATCCTCTGCTCTGGGTAGACCACAGCATGAGTATTATGCAAGGGCATTGATAAACGGGACAAACACATCCAGGGGAACAAATTAGGTGAGTGAGAGGCCTCAAGGTCATGGCACAGTAAGGATTTGCTGAAGAAAGCAGTAGCACCTGGAAAAGGTTTTGGCAGAAGAAACATGGGGAGAAGGAATTTCGGAAAAGGAATACTATCTTAAAGTACCCGAAGGATAACCCAGTCCTAGAGGGATTTGACTTAGTTTGCTTGGCCCCAGAGAGCCGAACAGGAAGTAGTGGGTGAAAGCTGAAGAGAAAGACAATTTAGACTGGAGCAGCTGACAAGAGGAAGAAGGTGTGTCTCCCCAGAAAACTTCAAGCAGAGGCTGGATGACCAATTGTTGGCTACATTGTAGATAGAGATATTTGTATGCTGAGACTCCCTCCCACTCTCTGAGTCTATGCCTCATTCAATATCATCATCACCAACAATTTGAGACAAAGGAAAGGATCCCTTAATAACACTAACTCTTGGCCAGCAAGGGACGGGAGAACACATCTAACACTTCTTCCCCATGTTCAATTAAACGCCCCAATGGAGCCTCTTCCCGCAAATTCAGAGGATCTTATATTTAGAGCTGGAAATGACCTCAGAGGTCGCCTGGTATTAAAGCCCTCCCTTTAGAGATGAGCCGACAGAAGTCCAGAGAAGTCAAGTGACTTGTCCCAAATCACATAATTGGGGAGTGGAACAGCCAGGATTTGACACTAGCTGCTCAGGTTCCCTATCTGGTGCCCCTTTCCCTGGAAAGGTTAACTTGTCAAGTTTTTCCATCAAGACCAGCCATTTAAATAGTCACAAGATTAATGGGCCTTTCATTTTGGTGTGGGGCCAGATATTTTGTCACTGGCATAGGGCAGTCCTGGTGAGGGCTCCTTCTACCAATGCATGATGGTACCTGGCCTACAACTTATAGTCTTCAAGAGTTGCCTATACAACACTAAAAGGTTAGGTGATGACCACGCATATTGAGGCAGCACTGCACCAAAGGTCTTTCTGACTTGGAGGTCAAGGCTGACTCTCTATCCAGTAGGTCACTCACTGCCTTTTGTTGGGTGTTCCTGATACTAGCCAAACACGTGTCCCCTTTAAGATAAATCCAGAATTGCAAAAGAGCTAAATTATGGAATCACAAAAAGGTAGAGCTTAGAGGTCATCCGGTCCATCCCTATTCTACTTTATAGATGAAGAAACTGAGGCAGAGAATAAGAAGTGATTTGCTCAAGCTCGCAAATACAATCTTGATGTTCTGATTTCAAGTCTTTCCAGCACATCACGTTTTCTCATTTGTTTTACAAAGAGACTCTTTACCTTACAAAAAGATCCACAGCAGATTTCCTTTAATCTCTTTGTCTTCCAAAGAAATCACATTTGTTTCATAGTTAAGTATTAATTCATTCAAGTTTCATTTGCTTATAACACTTCCACTGAATTTCTCCTTTGAACTCCTGTTCTAACTTATGGTTATTTGTTCACATGTTTAAGATGGCAAGCCACATGAGCAGGAATGCTCCTCAGGGGGATTTTTTTTAGGAGGGGAGCTGTTTATAAAAACAATTTGATTATATTCTAAAACTGAATATTCAAAATTCATGGACTCAAGTGAGATATACTAATTTCTTGGTGAAGATGAACAGGCACTTCTGTGTTTTCAGGCAGGATGGTCAGGAGAACCAGAGGCTGTGTCAATAGCCCAGGTCAGTAGGTGACAGGTCTACCATACCTGTAGTAGCAAGCAATCTAACCATCTTCCCCAGGCCCAATCCCACTAGGAGCCGGCTAAGTGCTTAATAGAAGCAGGTGGTGAAAGTTAGTGTGGAACGAGTTACTGCAGTCACACTCTAAGTCCCAAAGCCAAAGTCCCTGAGCAGCCAGGATATCTCTCCTGTCTCAACCATATACCACGAGCACTGGGTTCTGGGCTAAGGTGCAGCGCAGGGCCAATTCTAACAGTCACGTCCTAGTCTGTATGTTTAACAATACAGGGGTGGGAAGCTCTCAGGTCACAGTCATTGGGGCTCCAAGAACCTGCTATGGGGCATGGTGGATCCAATGTCCAAGCTAGGGGTCTGGGATGGGGTTCCACATTAGTAGTTGGGTGGGTTTCTAAATAGTGGATGAGAAGAGAAAAGGTGGAGGGAAATGGAAGGTGTACCCAATTTCTCTTTTGTTTAGCTCTGAAGCAACATCCTGGGGTTCCTCTCAGTGCATGAATGTGACTCCTTACTGCCAAAAAGGGATCCTACAACAGGTCTCTGCACTGGGTATCCAGGGTTTTCAGCTCCGAGGGGTGGGGTGCAGGGTGGGCAGGTTAGTGGGAGATGGTGACATATCAGGTACACGTAAATAGAGGGGCGGGGCACCCAGCTGCAGCCCCACGTTGACCAACAGCAGATACCCCATACCACTCCTCCCTTCCAGTTGCTGGGAGGAGCACTCCAGGTGCAGGTGTAGTTCTTCCTTCCCACCTTCCCTGAGGCTTCCCCAGCACCTAGCAATCAAGCTCCCAAGAGCCACGCCAAATTTTCAATGTGAACATTTATAACTCAGAAATGAGCAAATCTTAGAAAACAGGGCTTGATTTATTGTTCTGTTTATTGTCTAGAATAAAGTGTTAATAATGCGGATTAAAAGGGAAAGTATGTCTTGGGTTGTTAAACATTTATCGGCACAGCCCTGGTCGAGGTCCAAAAACCCAGGGAAGCCAGGGGATCTGGGGTACTCTTCTAGCAGTTCCCAGGATATGGTGAAGAGCATAGCCAATTCTAAAGTCAGGGATGAATGATGACCTCTTGGGCTGCAAGCTGAGCAGTGTGGGGTGGGGACTGTGTGGGTGCTGAGTGAGTGGGTGGTTTCAGATCAGGCTCCCTGGAGCTCCTAAAAGCGGTTGGCAGCTAATGCCCCAGGCTTCCTGCCAGCAGCTGTGTAGTTTTCTGAGTGGTCAATATGAAGGGGAGTAGTTTTTGAGGGAGATACCGGGGTGTCCACTTTCTTCTCAAGTCAGCTACTACAGGGTCCCGGGATATCACCCCCACTCCCACCCCCCACACACACACACCCCTTCCCCACTCCCCAGTCTCCAGAAGACTTGGCCCTGGGTTTACGTAATACAAAGGTGATTGATGTCAGTGAAGACCCTGGGGACAATCAGCCAATAAACATTTATCAAGCACCTAGTGTATGCTAAATGCTAGGGAAACAAAGGCAAAACAATCCTAGCCTACAACTAGCTCATAGTTTGGGGCAGACAAAATGCAAACTATAAACACATAAACTCAGTGGGATAAAATGGAGATAATCAAAAGAGGGAAGGGAATGATTCAGATAAGTAAATGTGTTAGATCAAGTCAAAGGGACTAGGGCAGATTTCCTATAGAAGGTGGAATTTCAGCTAGGTCATGAAGGAAATCCTAGAAGCCAGGAAGTGGAGGTGAGGAGCGAACACCTTCCAGGCATTATGGCAAGGAGGCCAATGTCACTGGAGAGCAGAATATGGGAGGGGGGGTAAGATGAAGGAAGATTGGAAATGTAAAGGGGAATTTGGCTCTGGAGGGCTTTTATTTTTGATCCTGGAGGTGATAGGGAGCCACTGAGATAGAGTGAGTCTGGGTTAACATGGTAATGCTTATTGGATGGTTTTCACTCCTCTTCCACCACCAAAAGAATCTTGGTATTAAAAACCAGGCCTTTCTTCCTGACAGACCTTTTAGATCATGAAAAGAACTCTATCATTTTCCAAAGGTCATCTACATGGCTCCTGGTGAATTCTAGCTTCAGCTGACTATCCACTTACTATGTCTGTCCAAGATATTTCACATACTGATGCACAAGCTCTATGGTTTCTCCAGCCAACTTCATGCATAACATTGTGTGAAGAACTGATATATTTATTAAAAAAAACATTTTATGACTTCCGCGAGTTTGGTCAGTACTTGTAATTCGAAGCAGCTGCCTAGTCCTCCTACCATCAAAGAAAATTATTATTTTTTTAAAGAATGGAATAGACTCAAGATCACATATGCCATTAAAAAGAACTTTCTGTTCTTTACAGACCATAATGCAAAAGAAACTGTAATTGCAGGTAGCACAAACAAAAGACACAGACAGACAGAAAATAAAGAGTAATGTAGACTTAAAACCCCAACCCTAACACTAACCAACCCCATTCTACCCATGACAAATAGTAAAAAATGGTAACCAAAACAACTATAGAAATGACAAAAAAAACTGAAAGTTGGTTCTTTGAAATGACTCACAAACTTTTGGACAACCTCTTTTAACAAGAGGGCAGAAAATTAAATTTAAAAATAGTAAATGAAGAAATTAAAATCACAATAAAACGAGAAAATATAAAAACAATCAGGAGAACCTACAAAACTGAAAACACAGAATAGAGAAATAGTTAGAAAAATGGAAAATTCCCAAAGAAAGAAAAGATCAAATTGAGATATTAAATAATCTAATCTCAGAAAGGGAAATAGAATTAATGATAAAGAAACAACCAAAGGAAGAAAAATTTTGGTTCCTGATGAATTTTATCAAACTCTAAGAGAACAAATACCAATATTACACAAGTTATTCTCAAAAAAATGAGAATGAAAACACTACCAGAATCCTTTTACTAAATGAATACAAACAAAAACAAAAACTAATAAATACATTCTTAATACCTAAAAGAAAGGTGGATAAAACACAGAACTACAGAACAGTATCATTAATAAATATTGATTAATAATGCTTAATACAATCTCGTCAAACAAACCACAGCAATTCATCCAATACATAATTCATTATGACAAGGTTGGATTTATATCACAGATGATATAATTTCAACACTAGGAAAAAATAAATATAATTAATCAAAACAAAAACATCCCTAACCATATGATTATTTTAATAGCTGCCAAAAAAACTTTGATGAAGTATGACTTTTATATTCTAAAAACCCACAAAGTAGGCAGATGGGGCCCTTTTTTACATCACAAAAAGCACCTAAATAAAACCAAGGGCAAGTATTATGTGCAATGGGGATAGATGGGAACCTTTCCCAATAAATAAGAGTTAAACTGGGTTACCCACTTTCCCTATTATTTTATTAAAACTTTAAAATGTTAGCAGTGGCAATAATTGAAATAAATTAAAGGGATAAAAATAGAAAATCCTAGGGAATCCCAAAAGATAATGTTATGACTTTGAAACAGACCCAAACAAACCAATGATATTTCTAAATAATCATCGTCATCGTCGTCATTATCGTCATCATCATCCAAGAGGCGATAACAGGAAAATTCCATTTAAAACAACTACAAAATACATAAAATATCTGGGAATCAATATACTAAAGCATATAAAATTCTAGCATAGATTTTGATTATAAAAATTGCTCCTTAAAGAAATTTAAAATGTAAATAGGTGGAGAGATATTCAGTACCAAAGGCTGGTACTGAAAGGGAAGATTAACCATTTTCTCTAATCCTCATGACCTCTCAAACCTTTCCAAGACAAAAATTAAGCATGAGCTAAAACAATTTCAGCTTTCTCCATGAATCAAACAAGGGATAGAGGCAATTATACAACATGAAGTATATTATTTAAATTGCATGAAAGTGAAAAGATTCCTCACAAATAAAATTGATGTATCTAAGAGGGGAAGTAGGTGAAAGGGAAAATTTTTATCAATTTTTTTTCAGATAAGGTTTTGGTAATGTTTGTATATATGTGTGTATGCATATGTTATATACATATATACATACACATACAATCAAAAACGTTCTACAACAGATAAGTACTCAAAGACGTAAGTAAGTAGTTAGATGGTTCAGTGGAAAGAGTACTGGACCTGGAGTCAGGAAGACCTGAGTTTAAGTATAGACTCAGACACTTACTAGCTGTTGTGACCTTGGACAAGTCACTTAGCTTCCTTCTTTTTTAGTTTCTTTATTTCTAAAATGGAGATAATAGCACCTACTTCCCTGGTCCATGGTGAAGATAAAATGAGATGATATTAAAGCTCTTTATAAAACCTTAAAGCACTAAATAAATGCAAGATATTATTACAATTCTTAAAAGAAGAATTGCAAACTATTCAAAACCAAAGGAAATAATTCTCACAATCACCAATAATAAGAGAAATGTCCATCTAAATAACTTCATGGATTAACCTCAAAACCTGCAAATAGTCAAAGATGATAGAAGATGGGAATAATTAATGCTGGGAAGGTTATAGGAAGATATGCACATTAGCACAGTGTTAGAAGAGATGTGAATTGGCACAACCATTTTGGAAACCAATTTGGAATTATGCAAAGAAAGTGAATAACATTTCTATACACTTTAACCCAGAGATTCCATTGTCGGACTTAGGTCCCAAAGAGGCCACTGATGGAAAGTCCCCAAATATGCCAAAATAATAGCAGTACTTCTTATGATAGCAAAGACTTGAAAACAAAATAGATGTCCATTGATTGGTGTATGACTAACCAAACTGTGCTAAATGCAATGAAATATTACTGAGCTATAAGAAATGATAAATATGATGAATATAGAGCAGTATGAAAAGATCTACATGAACAGACAAATAATAAATTAATCAGAACCATGAAAACAATATAAACAAAGACTAAAACAACATAAATGGAAAGAATGACTTCCACAAAACTATCAAAAGTGAATGCAGAGGGAGAGGGGAAGCTAGGTGGCAGGGTGGATAAAGCATTGGCCCTGGATTCAGGAGGACCTGAGTTCAAATCCAACCTCAGACACTTGACATCTACTAGCTGTGTGATGCTGGACAAGTCACTTAACCCTCATTGCCCAACAACAACAACAAAAGTGAATGCTGTGGATAAAGCACTAGCCTTGGATTCAGGAAGATCTGAGTTCAAATCCAGCCTAAAGACACTTGACACTAGCTGTGTGACCCTGGGCATGTCACTTAACCCTTATTGCCCCACCAAAAAAAAAAGTGAATGCTACAGAATTATAAAGACCAAAAATGGTCTCAAAGAAGAGAAGTGAGAAGATATCTCTCAGTACTAATTTGTAGAGGTGGGAGGTCCACAGGTGTGAAATTTTGCATATATTTTCAGAACCTTTCAAAGTATTGATTGGTTTTACTTATTTTGAAAATCCTTTTTCTTTTCTTTACTTTTTTCTTTCAAAATATTCTTTGTTATATGGAATGGCTCTCTGGAGGATATAGAGGAAGGTAGAAAGAAGAAAATGAAGGCCATTAAAAAACAAAAGATATCAATAAAATTTATTTTAGAAATTTAAAATAGACATTAAAATTTTTCTATGAAGATTAGCAATTTATCCCCAAGTAAATACATTGCAAGTGTTTAGAAGAAACTGAAAATTGCTTAACTGCTTCTTTCAATTGAATGTGATGTGAGGTGGGGGAAAGAAAAAAAGAAAGGCGAGGACTATTCATTCATCAAAGGACAAAAGAAGGCAATATAGAGAAATCTACATTCCAGAAAAAAACCCATAAATTTGTACTGCTGAGAACTAAACTCTCACTTTTGAAAACTAAACTGGAGCATAATGGAAGCATACTTTTCCATTAGCTTTCTTTTTAAATTGTATTTATTTCTTTTTATACACATTTATTATGTGCACTTCCTACTTCCCCTCCTCTATACAATTAAATAGTAAGTAATGAAATAAAAATAAAACTCTTTTAATGAACATACCTAGTTCAGCAAATCAAATTCCTTAATTGGCCTTATCCAAAAACATAAGTCTAATTCTACACCCTGAGTCCTTCACCTCTCTGGAGGGAGTTGGATAGTATGCTTCATTTTCCATCGTCTGGCACAGTGGTTTATCACTGACTGCATGGCTCACATTTCTAGTCTTTCAAAGTTATTCTTCTTTATAATGTTGTTGTCATTATATAAATTATTCTCCTAGTTCTGCTCACTTCACAGTGTATAAGTTCACTGAGGTCTTCTCACTATCATCTGAAAATGTCCCTTTCATCATTCCTTATGACTCAATAATATTCCATTACATTCAGATACAATAATGTTTAGCCATTCTCCAATATGTGAGCATCACCTTACTTTCTAGTCTTTTGCTACTGCAAAAAGAGTACTACAAATATCTTTTTACATATGGGTCCTTTTCCTCTTTCTTTGATCTCTTTGGGGTAGTAGCAGCATCACCATATCAAAAGTTTAGTGACTGGGGGCATAGATTCCAAATAAGTATGTATCAGAACAGAAGGAAATTTACTTAGGTTCTAAGAGTTGGGACCTGAACATCTGACTGCTTAAGATGAAAGGATCGCCAGTCACATTCGGTCTGTGAATACTGAAATTCTTTTCAATTGACTCTCTTCAAATGTGATTTTGCTATACTTCATGGTTGACCCTCTGGGTTTGACCCAGAGCAAAAGATAAAGCCATTTTTAATCGCAAAAACAAAGCCCAGTCAGAAGTTAAAAACAGGGTTTTCAAAGTGATAGTCTAGAGCTATTGGTAGTGATGATAAATACATATACTGTTTATACTTGTATATCAGGTTAAACATATTTGTCTTGTTTTGTTTTTTCCAGGGCAATGAGGGTTAAGTGACTTGTCCAGGGTCACACAGCTAGTAAGTGTCAAGTTTCTGAGGCTGGATTTGAACTCAGGTCCTCCCAAATCCAGGTGCTTTATCCACTGCACCACCTAGCTGCTCCAACATATTTATCTTAACTATGTCATGATGATCTTGAAGGCCTTCTTTCAATACACCCTATGAGAGACTTCTAGTGTAACTTACACACCTACTATTGACATTAGTGCCCTCTAGAGCCAAGCAGAACAGGACTAACCCCACTATAATAGGCTGGCCCTTCAAGTACTTGAATGTGGCCATCATGTGTCCATCATCAGTAGCTTCCTCACACCCATCACCCAGTATATGTCTTTCCTGGTGAAACATGATGCCTAGTTGCTTTAACTGATCCTTCTAAGGTATGGTATCTAGGCCTCACCATCCAAAATTGTTCTATCAGCAAGGATACAGATCATCCCCTGCCCAGGTTGGACTTAAAGTAGGAAACACCAGATCAAGGGAGTTACTCCATAGAGGTAATGCATTCAAGAAGCTTCCAGATTTCCTGCATTCAAAGCTTGCCCTTTTTTGGTGAGACAAGACAGTGGTTTCCATTTTGAGCTCCAATGTTCACTTGAAGGTATTTTTTTTTTTGCAGGGCAATGGGGGTTAAATGACTTGCCCAGGGTCACACACAGCTAGTAAGTGTCAAGTGTCTGAAGTTGGATTTGAACTCAGGTACTCCTGAATCCAGGGCCTGTGCTTTATCCACTATGCTACCTAGCTGCCCCTCAAGGTATTTTTCATGTATGAAAAAATTGATAAAAAGAATCTAAAAGTACAAAGTTCCCTGTGAGCCCTCTTTTATTTTAGCCTCCTAGACTGGAGTCAACACTACTGAAGTGTACACTTTGAGAAACTATAGACGTGAGTATTTTTTTTTTTGTTATTTAGAATTTTATTTTTCCAAATTACATGTAAAAACAAATCTTGACATCAATTTTGTTTTGTTTTGGGTTTTTTGTGAGGCAATGGGGGTTAAGTGACTTGCCCAGGGTCACACAGCTAGTAAGTGTCAAGTGTCTGAGGCCAGATTTGAACTCAGGCCCTCCTGACTCCAGGGCCCATGCTCTATCCACTGTGCCACCTGGCTGCCCCTTGACATCAATTTTTTAAAAATTTGTTTTTCCAACTTCTCTCCCTCCCCATCCCACCCCCAAGAACTCAAGCAATTCAATATAAGTTATACATGAGTAGTCATGCAAAACATCTCCACATTAGCCAGACTGTGAAAGAAAACAGACAAAAAACAAAACTTCAGATTAAGGAAAAACTTAAGGAAAAAAAAAAAGATTAAGGAAAACTTCAGATTAAATTTCCCAAAGAAGATCTACTCAGCCCCTTCTTGTTTTTTCGTACTTTGTCAACACCAGGGCAGCATTCAGGCTTCCAACCTGACTCCTTTTCTGGTCAAAAGAATCCTTGAGGATGAGTTTTATGTCATTTCAATTCACGTCAGAGATGGGACAATGATGCTGCCTACTTGCACTTGCTATACAATTTTCTATTGTTTTTTTGGTCATCTAAACATTTGGATTTGGGAGATCATCTTTACCAACCCCAACTTTATTTTAATGAATACTTCTTTCAATTGACCTTTTGGCATGATCACAATATTCTTTACTGTTCTGATCACCCTCCTTTACACATGATCCAGCTATATTCCTTGGTAGGTGGACTTCACTTGTAGAATTTAATTCCATGACATCCTACTACTTTTTTTTTTTTTTTTTAGTGAGGCAATAGGGGTTAAGTGACTTGCCCAGGGTCACACAGCTAGTAAGTATTAAGTGTCTGAGGCCAGATTTGAACTCAGGTACTCCTGACTCCAAGGCCAGTGCTCTATCCACTGCACCATCTAGCTGCCCCTACATTTTTATCAGAACATTTTTAAGTCTGTTTTCCCAAAATCTAGGGTATGCATCAGACTATATATAATTTTTTCTCCTTCCCTAACATAAATATTAAGAGGAAAATAAATATTAATTGGGGGTTCTCCCAACTTTCTTGTAATTTCTACTTCAATATCCAGTTCTTCTTTGTGGAAAGAAACAGGTAATGATAGAAACTAGGCACAGATCAACATCTCACACTATTTACCCAGATAAGGTCAAAATGGAGAAATAATTTGGGCAGAAAGGGTGATACCATAAATTAGAAGAGCATTAGAAAATGTACCTGTCAGATCTATAGATAAAGGAAGAGTTTAAGACCAAATAAGAGAAAGAAAGCATCACAGTCTATAAAAAGGATAATTTTGATTGCATGAAATTAAAAAGCCTTTGCACAATCAAAACTAACAATGCCAAAATTAGAAGGAAAACAGGGAAATGAGAAAAAATTCATGGCAAGTTTCTCTGATAAGGGATTCATATATAGAGAACTGAGCCAAATTTATAAAGATAAGCACATTTCCCCAGTTGATCAATGGTCAAAGGATATGAACAGGCAGTTTTCAGAAGAAGAAATCAAAGCTACGAAAAATCAAAAAATGCTCTAAATTACTACTGATTAGAGAGATTCAATTTACAACAACTCTGAGATGCCACCTCTAACCTATCAGATTGGCAAACATGACAGAAAAGGAAAATGATAAATTCTGGAAGGGACATAGAAAAATTGGGACACTAACGCACTGTCAATGGAATTGTGAACTGGTCCAACCTTTCTGGAGAATAATTTGGAACTATGCCCAAAGGGCTATAAAACCATGCATACCCTTTGACCCAGCAATACCACTACTAGGTCTGAATGCCAAAGAGCTCAACAAAAAGAGAAAGGGACATATTTGTACAAAAATATTTGTAGCAGCTCTTTTTATGGTAGCAATGAATTATAAATGAGGGGATATCCATCAATTGGGGAATGGCTGAACAAAGTTGTGGTGTGCGGTTGTGATGGAATATTATTATACTGTAAAAAATTATGAGCAGCACAGTTTCAGAAAAACCTAGGAAGACTTATATGAACTCATGCAAAGTAAAATGAACAGAGCCAGGAGAACATTGTATACAGTAACAGCAATATTGTAAGGAGGATCAACTGTGAAAGACATAGCTATTCTCAGCAATACAATGATTCAAGACAATTCTCAAAGGACTTAAAATGAAAAATCCTGTTCACCTCTAGAAAGAGAACTGATCAACTCTGAATGAAGATTGAAACATATTTTTGAGTATTCCCTTTGTTTTTGCTGTTTTACTTTTTGCTTTCTTTTGCAAAATGGCTAATATGGAAATATGTTTTGCATGACTTAACATGTATAACTCATATCAAATTGCCTGCCTCCTCAAGGAGGGGAGAGGGGTAGGAGAGAAGGAGAGAATTTGGAACTCAAAGTAAAAAAAAAAGATTGTTAAGAGTTTTTTATGTGTAATAATTTGTAAAAGGAGAGTAAAAGAAAGAAAGAATCAGGTATTGACCTCCCTCTATTATTTGCAAAAGTGAAGGACTATGGATGTGGTCCAGTGAATATGCTGTGAGATTTGGTTAATGTCTTGGCTATTTCTGCTGAACTGCTTTTATTAGCTTTCTTTTTATATTCTTTGTTACAAGAGGAGGTAGAGAAAGAGTTAGAAATGAAGGTTATGTTAAAATAAAAGATATCAATAAAAATTGAAAATAAGAAAAATAAAATCTAAAGTGGGTAATGAAAATAAAACCAGGTACACAGTAATATTCCTCCCTGTTGCTTCTTCCATCTTTTGAAGCATTAAATTATCATTCATGTAAGGCATGGAATTATTCGTTACCCTGCTTTAGGCAGAGAGCTCCAACAAATATGTAGGGAGCCTCCTTCCTCCACATTATTATTATTGTATAACAGGATGTCTTGCTTGGATTGTAATCTATTTCCCAAACTTACTGATTTCTTCTTTCTGTTCAATGGCTTTGGCCTCCAGTGATCCTCACCCAAATACAGCTCCCCAATCATGTTTCTCCCTTTTGATTTTTGGATTTATTTTTCATATGAATATATCTTTTTAGCAGGTAGTTATATTCCCCCCATTTACCTATCATGTTTATTTTAATAAGAAAAAAAAGCAATTTAAGAGCCATATTCCAAGATAAACTATTTAAAAGTCAAATTCCAATTATAGATGTCATCCCCTTAAGTTGCAGTGAACCTATGAGATCAAAATTACTTCCTTGTTAGGATCTCTTAGTGATCTCTCTGTGTTTCCTTTACTTGATGAATTTGTATACAAATACCTGATGCTATGATTTCCATTGCTGGCTACCTTTTTGGATTTTGTCTCCTCTGGACTTCTACAATTCTTCCTCCTATGTAGCAACTAACCTTTATCACATATAGCTTGATAAATATAGGTAGGTGATCAATGCTCTTCTGCTCTCTTCTCTTTAGTTTTAGACTCTCTTAATTAGATTTGCAAGATTCTTGGCAAATGCATTTTATCAGCTCTCATTAGGTACACTTCAACCCAGATTGGAGAGTAGCAAGTCTTCACTGGCTTCTGTAGCTGAAAAACATTTATGCTCTATTGGCTAAGCTTCTCATTATAAACTCCTCCATGGTTAGTGAGGCTGGTCTTCTTGTGACAGTCACAAAGTCCATTTCTGGATGTGTAATTGAAGTTGTTCCTGGTTGGAAGGACCAAGCAGAATTCACCTGGATTTCTGGAGTAGAATGCTTAGCTTGATACTAAGAAATCTGGGGGGGACTAAATAAGCAGAATGATTCAAGCCAAAAGAAAGGAGGAAGGAAAGGAAGGTTCATTACAGAATAATTACCTCATTTTTCTTCATGTTGAGAGAAAACCTGACTTGGCTTTTGTGGAATAAGGCTGCAAATTGTTCAACTTCCCCAGCTACCCTCAGGGTCTATCAAATGGTAGGATGAGACAGTTAAGCAACATGATAGACACCTACCTTGCTAATATACAGACAAGGTTGTGCTCTTTAGGATCACACCCTGAAAAAGTGGTCGCTTTGTTTCCAGTGTCTATTCCGAATTTTATCTCATGCTTTAGAATAAGCTGGGCCTGAACTCAAATAGCTGAATTGTTGGGTTTCAGTTTGTGTCCTGTGGCACTTTGTCAAACTTTCTACTTGTATTTTGTAAAAGGATTCTCACAAGGAAATAAGTGTGCACTACTGAAAACTCTCATTTAAAACTGCTTATAGCTTATGCATGTTTCAGTGTTTCTTTTCTGAATTTTCACAGCTTCAAGTCAAGTTTCCCCATGTACACTTACTGAATTTATGATGACTATTCTTTCAAGGTTTTAATCAAATCATATGCAATATGTCTAATGATCCAGGAGAGAAATTCTAGAAAGGCAAAAAGTAATATCTTTATATGAAAAATACACAATTAGAAAAAGGTCTTACCTTTGCAATGTTCCTAAGAAAACATTAAATCAGAGATCTTTTATTATAACATTTAATAAATGAATCTAATGATAAGGTCAAGCAACTTTTCTGAAATGAAATTCTTCTTGGGAAGGTATTATAGCATGAAAAGAGACTATATTTTGTATAGTCATCAATTATGCTGGATGTTATTTGAAATAGTATCTCTTCATTTTCTAGACATGTATGTTATATATATTTCACATATGAGTGCATTAAGAGATATACAGGGGCAGCTAGATGGCGCAGTGGATAGAGCACCGGCCCTGGAGTCAGGAGTACCTGAGTTCAAATCCGGCCTCAGACACTTAATACTTACTAGCTGTGTGACCCTAGGCAAGTCACTTAACCCCAATTGCCTCACTAAAAAAAAATAAATAAATAAATAAATAAAGAGATATACAGATTTATATCTAGATATATAGCTGACACAGATGCAAATGATAGATATAGACATGTGAATTATAGACATAATATTAATAGACATAATATTAAATAGAACTCTGATAAAAGCAATGACCAATGACAAATCCAGAAGATAGATAAAGAAGCACACTAGGCACCTCTAAACTCTAACACTATACTTGTCTGCTTCTTGAACTGCCCGTTCTGCTCTCCCTTGTCATCTATGTACTGGATAATTTGCTTATCCTTTAAAGACTTGTATCAATGCCGACTTTTCCAGGAATGCTTCCCTGAGAACTCCAAGTTTCTCCTCATACTCCCAAAGCAGAAATGACTCTTCCTCCTCTAAGCCCTTCTAGAGCCATGATTTGTACCTCTATAGTACCCTCCTGTCTCATTTCATATTAAAGCTTCATATTTGTCATTTCCCCCTGATAGACCAAAAATTTCATGAGGGTAGGAATGTTGTGCTGTGTTCTGGACACCATGTTTTAGCAAGTACATGGACAAACTGAAGCTTGCTCCAAGAAGCATAACTAAGATGGTGAGGGGACTTGAATTCAGGCCACGGGTGGATTGTTTGAAGAAAAGAGAGCTGTTTCACCTGAAAAAGACTTCAGGAGAGGGGGCAGCTAGGTGGCACAGTGGATAAAGCACCGGCCCTGGATTCAGGAGGACCTGAGTTCAAATCCGACCTCAGATACTTGACACTTACTAGCTGTGTGACCCTAGGAAAGTCACTTAACCCCCATTGCCCCGCAGAAAGAAAGAAAGAAAGAAAGAAAGAAAGAAAGAAAGAAAGAAAGAAAGAAAGAAAGAAAGAAAGAAAGAAAGAAAGAAAGAAAGAAAGAAAGAAAGAAAGACAGACTTCAGGAGGACATGACAGTTATCTTCAAGTTTTTGAAGGACTCTTATATGGAAGACAGAATAGATTTAATGTTCTTCAATGCACAGAGGGCAAAGCCACCATGGGTGGAAGAGGCAAAGACATACATTTAGGCTTGACATAAGGAAACACTTCCTAACAATTAGTGCTACCTCCAAACCTCAAGGAATTAGGCTGTCTTGGAAGGGGGTGAGATTCCTCTCACTGGAGACCTGCAAGCAAAAACTGGATGATGACAATCTATTGGTTAAATTTTAGAGGGATGCTTTGGGTTTAGTTGCAAGGTAGATTAAATGTACTCTGAGGTCCCTTCCAACTTTAAGAACTGGTGATTCCAGGGTAGCTAGGTGGTACAGTGGATAGAGCACTGGTCCTGGAGTCAGGAGGATCTGATTTCAAATCCAGCCTCAGACACTTGACACTTACTAGCTGTGTGCCCTGCCAAAAAGAGAGAAAGAGTGCAAGACCAAGAATTGGTGATTCCAGGAACTATCCCAATTTTGTAGCTAATCCAGGACAGTGCTCTGCACACAGTAAGTGCTAAGTAAATGCTTGTTTAAAGTGCAAGGTGTGTGTGTGTGTGTGTGTGTGTGTATGTGTGTATATATATATATATATATATATATATATATATATATATATATATATATAATTTGGTTCTTTCAAGATTAAATTATTTAATTCATTGATTTGCTGGGATTGAAAGTTTTCAACAATTATAATAACAAGCTCCAGCTTATTGGACCTAGTTAGTTTTCTGATATTTAGATCTCAAAAAGATCTCATGGTTATAAGGGACTCTGATAACTACAAATTTACTGTGCACTGACTGATTCCCCACCCAGTCCCCCTACCCAGGCAGGTGAATTGCCTGGGGCAGATTGGTCTTTGTCAATCCCAAACTCTTGATTGATTTATGGACCTTTTCCCAAGCAAAATGATCCCCCACCTCTTTACTCCCCTGATTTTGTGTTATTATGTAAAAGGACCCACCTACTTTAAGTAGTTTCTATTTAGAGTTAAGTAGCATCTGTCCTTAACTCTGGAGCAGTTCTATTGTTTCTTTTGTTAAAGGGTCATTTACAGGGGCAGCTAGGTGGCACAGTGGATAGAGCACTGGTCCTAGATTCAGGAGGACCTGAGTTCAAATCCGGCCTCAGACACTTAACACTTACTAGCTATGTGACCCTGGGCAAGTCACTTAACCCCAATTGCCTCACAAAAAAAAAAAAAAAAAAAAAAAGGTCATTTACATTAAGTGCTTAGTAGTTTCTATACTGGAGCAGTCTTTTGGTTCCCTTTGTTGGTTACCCCATAAAAACCCTGTCCTAGTCTCTCATCTTTGGGTATTCCTAGCTTCTTGCTATAGTTTCTCTGCCCTGATTAAAGACCTTATTTTCTCCTATATGGATTGTTTCCGTAATTTACAGGTCAACAACTCCAAACTGAATCTGACTTCTCACTGTTATGTGGGAGCCCAAAAGTAAATGTGACTTTGGGTGACATTAAGAAAGACACAATTCCCAGGACTAAGGAATTTTCTATTCTGTCCTAGTCAGATGACATCTTGTGAATTATGTTCAGCTCTGGATCCCCCAGCTTAAAAAGAAGCCAGAGAAAGGCCCAGGGGCTGGTGAAGGGTGTTGAAAATATATCATATGAGGAAAGGTTTAAGAGGCCTAGGGATGTATACCCCAGGGAAGAGAAGACCCAGGGAGGCATGAGAGCTGTGGGAATTCTGTCATGTGGAACAGAATGTAGGACATGTTCATGCTCAGCCCCAGAGGCCAGAACTAAGAGCAATGATGGAAATGTGGGGGTAAAGTAGATTGCCAAGAAGTACATTTCAGCTTGATGTCAGGAAAAAAATACCCTATCAATGAAGGTCAATTTCCCCCCACTGGAGGCCTTCAAAGAGAGCCTAGAGAAGCACTTGCCGTTTACATTATACTGGGGACATGGGTTATATTAGAATTAGTGGAATCAGACTCAACTAGAAAGGGATCCCGGCTGGTCACAGACCGACTTAGAAAACCACAGATTAACATTGTCTAATTTCGTTAAACATTTCCCAATTACAATTTAATTTGCTTCTGACCCAGCCAGGAGCTCTGTGGGCTGTGACTATGAAACCTCTGGATTAGAGGGTTGCTAAAGCCCCTTCTAACTCTCAAATTCTGTTGATGTTGGAATAGCTGATAATTAGATTTTGCTTTAAGGTTTAGCAAAGTATCTTATTGTACAGAATTTCATTTTATCTTGACAAAAACCCCTTTCAGGTAGACAGGATAAGGGAAAGAGACTGTCTGTGATCTCATAGGTTTCCAGAGCTCTTAGTGAGGAACTGTCTGCCTCTAGCACTGAAGATCAGCACCTTTTCTACAACTCTGTCTTAGAGAACTTCCTAGAATAGGGAAGTGCAGTGACTTGCCTAGGGCCACACAGTGGTATGTATCAGAGGGGGGACCTGAAGCCAGGTTTTCATATGCCTCTATCTGGTAGGTTCTACTGGAATTATCATCTTGATTTTATGGAGAACTGACATTCAGACTCATTAAGTGACTCATCCAAGGTTATACAGCTTTTCAAAGGCCAAGGGTGATATTTGAACTAGCCTCTCCTTACTCAAAGCCAAACAAAATGAATTTTCAGCAGTTACAGAACAAAGGACATTTCCAGTATTGGGAACTTCCCTTTTTAGCTCCTTCTGTTGACAGGAGCATCTGCTGCTTCTATTTAGTGTGGTCATGACCTTGGGTAAGTCACTTCCCCGTACCTCAGTTTCCTCATCTGTAAAAGGAGAACAGTATCTTTCATACCTTCCTCATCCTGTAAGGAAGGGATGACAGATATATATATATATATTTTTTTTTTCTTTTTTTCAGAGTTCTGAAAATTTAACACATCATCTGATACAAGCTATTGTTAATGTTGTTGTTACCTCTACAATAAGAACCTTGTACTAAATGATCTTTGAACTCCATCAAGGCTTTAACATTCTCTGAGTCTATGATTCTCTACACTTCCCCATCCACATAAGAGAAACCATCTTGTTATATAGGGCAACCATTCTCCCGGAGCTCTGAACTGAGAAATGAAGGGTATGTGATCCCAGTGAGAGCAAAGGTTGGGAACAGAGGCATGACTAGATTTTTTTCACCTGGGGCAAAAACAGTTGGGAGCAAATGAAGGGGGAAGAAGACGGTCTTATGGGAATGATGAAGGGGGGCAATGGAACCCTATGGGTGGTGAGCAAGAGAGGAAACTGAGTTGTGCCATAGGGTGCAAGTCAGTGGATGAGAATGAGTTGGGAAGAATAGGGGCAGTGGCCTCCAGGGTGCTGCTGATGGAAGTACCCTGCCCCCCTCCCCTATCCCTTATATCAAAGCATTTGGGAGCATAGATTTAGAGCTAGAAGGAACCCAAGAGATTATTTAGCCCAACTGCCTCCTCTTACACAAGATGAAATGAGGTGCAGACAGGTTAAGTGATTTACCCAGTTTGTGTCAGAGATAAGATCCAAAAGGAGGTCCTTCAGGACAAAATCTTGCTTGTTTCACCCTCAGCAGAGCCCTGGTGGAATCATTTTGTATTATGACTTCAAGCCCCATTCTTTATAACTGGGGGGTGGCTTTTAAATTGAGTAAATGGTACTATACCCTTTGATAGAGTACTGGAAAGACATATTGCATAGATATAGCTATGCATATATAATATATGCCTACATATGTGTGTGTGTGTGTGTGTGTGTGTAAGAGTGGCTAGGGGGAATAGTGGATACAGAACTGTGCCTAGAGTCAGGAAGCCTCATCTTCCGGAGTTCAAATCTGGCCTCAGACACTTCCTAGCTGTGTGACCCTGGGCACATCATTTGACCCTGTTTGCCTCAGTTCCTCATCTGTAAAATGAGCTGGAGAAGGAAATGACATACCACTCCAGTATTTCTGCTAAGAAAACCCTACATGGGATCATGAAGAGTCAGATATGACTGAAAAGACTGAACAACAACAAAACACTATGTGTATGTATGTGTATGTGTGTAAATCCTTAATGAAAGAGATGATATGAGACTTATGCATTTCAGGGATACAATGAACTCCACTGGGAAATGAAACTCACAAGGATAACACCTACTGTTTTGGAACTGATTTTGACAAAACCAAAGGCCACTATTATACTTAGAAAAAATCAAACAGTCATTTGGAAAATGTAATGTTTATGCTATTAACACACCTGAGTTAACTCATGAGATTAAAAAGAACCATTTGATCTAGCAGTCATTGATTTATGGACAGAGCTTGTTAAATTTTATTAGCATTCTCTTCATTGCAGAAGCACTTTTAATTCTCAACTACTCCGTTATAATAACCCAACACAGTTTGTTGACAAACTTTAGGGATATAGAGTTTGGTTTTCTAGGGTTTTTTTTTCTTTTTTTCCTCACAGAATGACTCCCCTATTAATGTCTTCATTAGTTTAACAACCAGATTGTAAGAAAGACCTTTATTTTCATGGAGCAGAGCATCTTTGACAGTGATTGTATCCAGTCATAATGGGGGGAGAGTGTTCATTGGTTGGCTTGAGTCATTTTCAACCAGGTTAATGTCTTGAAATTTTTCTTAGGAAAGTGACTGTATAAATTTCCATTCCATTTCAATACTTTAGATAAACATGAAAGCTTAATGCAAAGCCTAACTGCTAAGAAAGAAAATTGTAATACTCTGCATATTATAGGGATTAAAACAAATTTGGTTGAAGGTTTTCAAAGCATTAATTTGAGAGGTTTGGGGTGAATATTATCTATAAAAGCATACTTTCCAAATCCCTTCTGGGCGATTATCAGTGAATTGTTTAACATTTCCATTGTGCTCTCCTTCTTTCAGATCAGCTAACTGTCCATCCAGTATTTCTGAGTTTGAGCCACTGGGCCAATATCACATTAGAATTCATTTCACTCTCCCTGGCATATTTAGAGTCCCATTTTCAAAGCAGCTCAATGGAGCCTTCCTTCTTATGTGACTACCCAGCTGAACTGTGCTGCTAGCTGAACGGAAGGGTAGATTAACTGGTCATATATGCAATTATGGACACTGGCAAGGGAAGATGGAGAGTCATGGGGCCAATGTCGTCTTCTGCTTCTATACAAAGCAGCTTGCAAATGGAGCGCTTTGGGGACTTGGTCCGGGGCTACTTTGTCACTAACTATGGCACCATATGAATGTGCTAAGAAAAGGGGCAAGGACATTTCTAGTGAGGTGTAGGATCTGGTATAAATCGTTCAGGATGACCTCTGTAATGATAAATTTCATCTTATAATACAAGGTCAGAAGGTGAGAATTGCCTTCCCACAGTGCCCTGGAGGGCTTCTAATAGGTGTAACCATGGAAGAAAAGCAGGAAGGAGAGACAGAGAAGCAAACAGTAAATAAATAACTCCTCATATTTCTAAAGCACTTTAAGGTTAACAAAGTGCTCTCCTCCCAAATTCCTGGGAGGGAAGTAATGCAAGTATTATTAGCCTCATTTTGTAGATGAAACTGAAGTTCAAAAAGTTAAGTTACTTGCCTGGTTAAACACACACACACACACACACACACACACACACACACACACACACACACACCTCAAAAGGAACAGTCAAACAGTGGATGGTAGAGGTTCCCATACTAAGACTCATTCCTTCCTTCCTCTGTAAAATAAAGAAGCTGGGCTAGATGATCTCAAAGATCACTTTCATCTCTGCCATTCCATGAAAATTTAACACGCTGCTGCTAACATGGTTTTTGGTTATTCGTGACATCAGTTGCTGGGACTAGAGTAGACTGTGGCCATGCCTAGATGTGCTATGAGCACTCTTTCCTCAAATGTGACACAAACTTCTTTGAGTCTCTCACTGGTTAGCTCTACTTGGTTTCTGCAGCACTTGGGTCCTGGCCAAATTTGGCCTGCTCTAGACTGGAATAACCCTAAGGTTGGAAGGAGAATGTTTATCTTTCCAGTTAATTCTTTCCTTTGCAAATGGAGTTCATTCATTATCCTAGAACACTCAATGCTGAAAAGATAATCACAGGTGCTAAAAACCGTAGAGAGTTGAAGAATTCTTCAGAGAGGAACACAAATTATTTTCAACCACATTTACTCAATTCCCTCAGGAGGGAGAGAGGATGACTTCTACACTTGAAGAATCACTGCCTTCCTCAGTAGAAAGAACTTAGAAGAGAAAATCAAGACTGAGTTCTCATTGATTCTACTTGTGCTCTTTGGTTTCAAAGCATTGTTATATGCCCCAGTCAACTTAATTGTTCCCTAACTGGAATAGTCCCTTTATATTACTTTCTAAAATCCAGAGAAATATCCACATTTTAGTCAGATGGTTTGTCTTTGATCCAATGCTATCTGATGCTAGAGTATAATTAGGAATTCTGCTTATGTTTTGGCAAGGAAAATGGCATCTTGATTCATTTCAATGCAGTGCAGTGCACCTGATACAAACTGTCTGCTATATGCAGAGCCCTGTGATCTCTCTAATGGGGAAATACAGTTGAGATAAGAAGCAACCCTTGCCCTAGTGGAGCTCACTGCCTAGAAGGGAGATAAAATGCCAGCACAGCTAACACAAATACATATTACATTGCTTACATACATGGGGGGGATCATATGTATATGAATAGCTCCAAGAAGGAAAGAGAATCCTTGTCCAAAGAGTGGGCAGCAAATGAACTGGATTTTGAGGGGTCAGTAGGATTTCTACAGGTAGAAATGTGGGGATGGGGAGTGATGACATCCCAAGTGTTGCAAATGACATGAGTGAACTACAAGGAAGCAGAAAAGCAAGATCTGACCACAAGGGCTGGCAAATAGTCTAATTTGGCCAGAACATGGAAAATATCATAAGGAATAATGTCCAATATGGAAATTCAGCATTGTTCCAGATGGTAAAAGGTCTCAAATTCTAGGTTAAGCAGTCCGGATACCATTTATTGTGAAATGGGGAACCATTCAAGAGTTTTGAGCAGTGGTCAGTTCTGTCTATGAGAAATATGGAGCAAGAAGGAATGTAAAATATAAACTGGCAACTGACTGGATGTGGGAAGGGAGGGAGATGAATGAAGCAAAAAAGCCAAAATTTCAACCATGACTGAAGACAAACGTTCTAGACTAAAATACTGATAATTATTAGATTAAATGTACTACAGAGGAAGTAGATTTTCAAAAATATGGTACACATGGTGATCTGTGATGCCAGTGACAAAAATTTGCTTCAGATGGGCCATCTAGGTGGAGATGTACTCAAGGGAGTTGGAAATGGGGGGTGTGGAGGATGGAAGAGAGGTCAGGACTGGATTTATAGATTTTAAAATCATCTGTAAATAGGTGCCATCTGAAGACACTGGAGTAAATGGGACTGCTGAAAAAGAAATAATAGAGGGAAGAGTGTAGGCTTGACCTTTTGAAACAAGTACATTAAACAGCCAGGAAAAGGAACCAGCAGCAAAGGGTATGCAGAAGAACAAAGAAGAAAAGTAGAAAGGGAAGCTTTAAGGGAACAGTGAAAAGACTGATGGCAACTTCTAAGAAGTTGAGAAGTGAGTACATGGTGCAGCATGAATAGAAAAAAATAGTTTGAAATTTCAAAGAATAGAGGATACTTCTAAAATTTTTAGATGTAAAGGACTACTAAAATAGAGAATTGGGGACAATTACCTTGATGAATTAGACAAAAATAATCCTTTTGCTTGAATTATTAGAGTAACTCCTTCAGTGATCCATTTCTCTTTCCTTGTCTATATTTCAACATTTCAACAACTGTGGTAGGCTTGTCCTCTAGATGACTAACATAAAACCCATCACTGGGACCCTATATGAAGCCTTTTACTCTGGGTAGGAACTTCCAGAGCTTATGCACTAAGGCAGAGCCATCACTAGGTCATTTTGAGATATGTGTGAAAGGAAGGTCCTAATGGACTTCCAAGTGACACCAGGTGAAAATAAATAGTCACCTACTCCAATTTTATTTGTAATTTATTGAAATGTAATAGTTAAAGAACTCAATCTTCAATGAAATAAGGTAAGCATGTAAAAAGTTTGTATGTGTCATTTAGTCCCCTTCACCCCAAATCCCCAGTTGATATAGTCACAGGAAGTAAGATATAATAAAAAATGATGAAGTTTTAGTGTGGTAACAAGGTGTTAACCCCAGGATATTTCTTTTTGAAGTGTGAAAACTTCTTTGAGGCAAAATTGTTAGAACATTGAGGAAAAAAACCTATTCCCTCCCTCCACCCTAGGCTCCCATGATACTTAAAGAGTCTAGTCACTTTGAGTCAAGAGTTCAAGAGAGTCAAAAAGAGAGCCAGTAGTTGGGCAAGAACCTAGCTCTTCACCTCTTTGGGGGAAATAGGTAATTTTTCTCTTCATTCCCTACCCCCCCCCCACCCCACAATTGGCCATTCTGTCTAGTAATGAAGTTACATAATGAAAGAGAGACACTCTATCCAACAACTAGAGTCAGTTGGAGAGAGTTCAACATACAAGTGAGGAAAAGCTTTTGTTGTTTAGTCATTTTTCAGTCGTGTCTTACTCAGTGTGACCCTATTTGGAGTTTTCTTAGCAGAGATACTGGACTAGTATATTATTGCCTTGTCCAGCTCATTTCAAAGATGAGGAAACTGAGGCAAACAGGGTTTAGTAACTTGCTCAGGGTCGCAGAGACAGCTAGGTGGCACAGTGGATAGAGTGTTGGCCCTGAAGTCAGGAGAACCAGAGTTCAAATCTAGCCTCATGTATTTAGTAGCTGTGTGACCAAAGCTCCAAGCTCAGGCCATGTTAGGCCCACATCACAACAGCATGAAGGCCACTTCATATAGTTGTCTACCTTCTCCATTGCATGCCAGTGACAGTATATTCTTTGAAGAATTTTGTAGATACTGACTGGGAGTCACGGGGGCCACTTCCAATAGCTAGTCCAGAACTGGCCCCAACTGTGGCAACTGGGCAATGAGAAGGAAGATAGCCTGTTCTTAGCTTCAGGGACTTTGCTAATAAGGACCTCTGTACCAAAGCATTCTGATGTGTCCTGTAGTTTAGATATCACACTCAGTACCATCTGGGCCCATAGGATCATTCTCATAACCTGAAGCCATAAAAGATTCCCAGCACCTGGTCCCTGTGTCCACATTGCTCCTGCTACACTTCTCATTCTTGGACATTTAAGTCTCGGTGAAGGAAACATGTCAAGTCTTGTTTCCCCAGTTGAACACCATATTCCACCTGGAACTTCTTTAAAATCTGGAGTAGGCTATTTTGCACAAACCATCTATGGCTGGCTGACTGGTGTGTAAATCTGACTTGTCTTCTAATCTCTCTCACTGCCTGCCTTTCACAGTACTTTGCACAAAATTAGTTTGTGTTGAGGGAAATTAAAAGAAGTAACAATACTTAAAAGTATCGTTGGGTGGTGCTTTTAGTTTACACATTATTTTACATATGCTCTCTTATTAGGTCTTTATAACAGCCTTGTGAAGTACTTACTGCAACTATTATTATCACCCATTTTACAGATGAACAAATTGTGGCTCAGGAAGATTAAGTGACTTCTCAAGAAAACACAACTATTAAGTAGCAGAAATGTGACTCCAATTCAGGTGCCAATACTCTAAAGATAGTATTCTTGCCACTATCCTATAACAGGCTCAGTATAGGTTATACAGGGACTTAAAACAAATAAAAAATGTAGATGATGAAGATGAAAGTTACAACAACAACAACAACAACAACAGCTGATATTTAACATTTTAAAGTTGCCAAAGAGCTTTATCTCATTTGAACCTCACAATGCCAATGACAGAGATATTGCAGGAACTGTTATAACCATTTTATAGATTAGGAGACTGAAGATTCAAGTCCTTGTGAAGCCAAATAGGCTAACATTCAACTTCACCACGACTGAATTTAAAGCTCATCTTTCTGCATCATATTTGGCTGGGTCGTAGAGTAGGCTTCACTTGAACTGAATATAGTATTTGGGATTTTTTTTTGTTGTTTGTTTGTTTGTTTTTTCGGAGCAATGATGGTTAAGTGACTTACCCAGCGTCACACAGCTAGTAAGTGTCAGGTGTCTAAGGTCAAATTTGAACTCAGATCCTCCTGAATCCAGGGCTGGTGCTTTATCCACTGCGCCACCTAGCTGCCCCTGAATATAATATTTGTAAAATACAGGACAAAGTATAACTCTGAACTCTCAGGGAACAAGATAATTCATAAAAGAATGACTGAAGGGCATTCATTAATTTTGAAAGAGTTTCCAGAGTTTTCCATCAATGCCAGGTACTTTGCAATTTGTTCCAGATAATCATCCCAGCCAAGGAAAGAAAGATGATTTCTGAGGCTGTGACAGTGCCCTTGCTTGGCCAGACAAGTCCATATCACTCTGGAGACCAGGTGTGACTTGCCACCAAAGTCACGTGTAGACATTTTTAAAAAAATCAAAACAATAACTTTTGAAAAACATGTTTCTGCAATCTAGACAGGATCACACCTAAAATCGCTTCTTAACATGCATGTGGATATACTGTCACATTCCAAAGCTAGGCTGGAATTTGAGAGACTCATGGAATATTCATATGAAGTTGCTTCTTTGCTTTTCTGAAAACTTTTGGTGATGGGAATTGTGGCTCTTTTACAGATAATTAAACTTTCCCTAAAGGGCATCCTTCATGTTATTTCTCTCAAAATGCCTACTCAATTACACATTGAGGAATTGTGTGATATTTACCGCCTCCTCTGGTTAATAACCCAATGTGTGACCTAGTTTGATGAATTAGTTGTATGCTGATATGTGATCATGCATGCCAAAAGCAAAATAAAGAAAATGTCAACTTACTTTGGGTGGCATCAAAAACAGACTTCGATTCTCCATAAGCTCATACCATCTAAGCTCGAAGCATGCAATCACACCAAGAAATGCAAAAAGATCTCTCATTCAGTGACTCACCAAGGGTCTTCAACAGACCTGTGGAAGTACCTGAGTATCTTTGAGGAAACCTAGGAGTACTCATTGACCCCAAATTCAAGGGCTAACATAAGATGTTTTCCAAGAGTCTGGATATCTCATAGGTATCTCAAACCCAATATGTACAAAACAGAATTCATTATTTTACCCCCAAAAAACCTTCCTCCTCCTAACTTCAATGTTTCTATCAAGGTACCACTATTCTTACATTCACTCAGGTTCACAGTCTTGCTGTCACCCTCATATTTCCATAGCAGACACAGTGTTGGATTGGGGAATGAGAAGGAAGGTGATAGGGAGAGGTGGTATCTGTCAAGAAAATGACTTTTTATTGTCCTTAAGAGCATAAAGTAAAACCCTAGTTGCATTCTCTTTCCCTTTCAATTGCCCAATACCACCACCCTCCCTACCTAGCTATAACTAAACTATAACCATTTTCAAGCCCTCACCTACCAATTCCAAGTATTCTGTGCCTTTCTTTATAATTCAAATGTCAAGGATCAAACAGCTGAGTACAGTAGATACCACCATCCAAGGTGACCTTTCAAGGTGGCAAATAATTCTAGGTTACAGGTGAGTTTAAGTGGTCCACCAAAAAATTGATTCTAAAACAGTAAACTTAAAGAAACACTTCTCTGACAATTTTCCTTTTACTGTGGATAAGGTGTGTATTTCTTCTGTTTCAACTAAATAATTTAGCACTGTACAACTGTTAGAATTCACAGGCATTTCAGCCATTCTGAAAAGGCAATGGATTTGTGTTGGGATTTGTTTTTTCATCATTCTATTTCAACTCCTTACATCTCTAAAATCAAAACACATTGGCCTCTAGAGCAAATGCAAATCTTTAAACTTATGTTATTTTGTAGATGCTCAATATTTTGGGCTCCAATTAAAGTTAATTAATAGTCTTTCATAGATACTTTAATGTGAAAGTTGGAGATTTTATTCGTAGCAGAAACAACTACTGTTAAAATGTATTCTACTCCTACAAAGCCCTCAAAATTATTTACTGAAAGGCTATATCCCATTACTCATCCCCTTGTAACTATCTGTCTAAAGCCAAAATGCTTAATGTCAAAGAGATGAGGGGAAGGACTAATATTTATAATTAAAGGACAAGTTATCCCCTGTACAACCAAATGTAAAAAGAAATTATTATTACAGTCTTTATTAGGTCTTGGACAATGGGAACACATTTTACAGTAATTATGCATTACTTTGGGATGGTTATCAAGGTGTCTCTTGGGCATCAGTGTATCATTTTGCTCCAACAAATATAGAATGATGAGAAAGGAATTAATTTTAACTACCTGGAAAATGTAAATATGAATTAGAAGTGACCTGAGGAAAAAATAGGGGACACAGGAAAAGCAGAACCAAGATGGAAGAGAAAAGTCAGGGACTCACTTGAGCTATTTAAAATTACTTTCCAAACAACTTTAAATAATGACTAAAAATGAATTCTGGATCAGCAGAATCCACAAAAGGATGGGGTGATACAATTTTCCAGTCCAAGACAATAAAGTTAAATTCTTACATTCCTACATAAGAAGATAGTTGTTACTCCAAAGAACTTTCTCCTTATTAAGGCAATTGGATAGAGTATATGTAGACAGAGGGTACAGGTGAGTTGAATATGAAGGAATAATATCTTTAAAAAATAAAATGAAGGGGTGAAAGAGGAATGTACTGGGGGAAAGGGAAAGGGAGAGGTGGAATGGGGTAAAGTGTCTCACATAAAATAGGTACAAAAGAGGTTTTACAGTGGAAAGGAAGGTAAGAGACGTGGGGAGGGGAATCCTTGAACCTTACTCTCACCAGCATCAGCTCAATGAACAAATAACATACATACTCAGTTGGACATAGAAATATATCTTACCCTACAGGAAAGTAGGAGAAGAAGGGGATAAGAGATTGAAGGGTAGTAGAGATTGAAGGGAGTGCAGATTGGGGGAGGAGTCAGATTGGAGTCAGAAGCAAAACACATTAGAGGACAGAGTGAAAGGAGAATGAGTGGGACAAAAAGAGGGAAAATAAGATGGAGGGAAATACAGAGTAATCATAACTATGTAAAAAATTACAAAATGTTTCTCTGATAACGGCCTTGTTTCTCAAATATATAGAGAACTGAGTCCAATTTTAAAAAATAAGAGCCATTGTCCAATTGATAAATGGTCAAAGCGTATGAACAGGATATTTTCAGATGAAATAAAGCTATATTTAGTCATGAAAAAAATGCTCAAAATCACTACTGATTAGAGAAAAACAAATTAAAACAATTCTGAGGTACCACCCCACACCTATGAGATTGGCTATGATGACAGAAAAGGAAAATGACAAATGATGGAAGGGGGTGTGGGAAAATAGATACATTAAGGCACTGACACTCACAATGAGCCCACTCAGCACCCCTTCCCTCCTTCCCGCATTTCAAATTAAGTTGTACTGGCAGACTCGAGAACATGACATAGGCTTACAACAAAATAGACCCCCACACCTGGATTCCCCCATTCTCTTTCCAATGCCATGGAGACCTCAGGTCCAAGGTACACATATTTGCCTTGGACAAACAAATAGCCATGGCCCCTCAAGAACAAAAGCCTGCTGGTGGCTATAACCAATAAGTCCCAATGTTGCAAAGATCTGAACAGCTGGTACTGGGTTAAAAGAATGAAGCAACAACGGGAACCAGAAGGAACAAGGGGAACTGGAAAGAACACCAGGACAGCACACTGTAGCAGGGGACAGGGAGGGGAGAGGTATTTAAAATATTTTTAAAAAGAAAACCAGAACTCAAGAAATCATTTGCTTCCTGAACACCTCAAACAACAGAAATATATTGTGAATAGAACCTGGTGATTCTTTGCCTACATATGAGTCAAAGTGGGTTTTGGGGTTGTTGTTTTCCTTTGGTGGCACTACATTATAATGGAGAGGGGAGTAGGGGATAGAGAAGAGGCTATTATGTGCTAGAGTCAAATCAAGTGCTAGCCATGAGAGGAAGGTGACTTCTGTGATCTCAGAAAGAGAAAATACTATAAGGGAATGAAGCAGGAAAAAAGGAGAGGGAAGGATTATACATGGAGAGAAAAGAAGCAAGCCTTCCCTTTGGTGGTAGGAGGAGGGTTCCCTGATGATGAAAAGAAAGGGTCTTTAGAGGAACAAAGGGGCCTTTTACTGGGTGTGGCTTGGGGGATCTGGTATAGGACAAGTCTATTGTCCTATATTAAGAATAATCATTCTTTGAACTTTGAATTCCTGGGCCTGACTGACACCTGGGAGAGTTGGAGAGCATGGACACAGGGAGGAAATTTACATGGCACATGTAGAAAACCAAGATAAACACGGTAGGGTACAGATCAGTGGTGGGATGGATAATCAGAGACATGGTAGGGGAGGTATCCTAACATGGTGCAGCATGCTTCCTGAAAACTACAGTAACTGGCATTGTTCTGAGAGCAAGGGACAATGGCAAAGGGGAATCAATGAGGAAAGTTCTACAAGACAGTGGCAAAAGCCACCTGGATGGGAGTGCCTATAATGGATATCTTGAAAGCTTTGACTGCATGAGGAGTAGAGAGAAAAGAAATATCAGATAATGATGGAGGCTATGTATAAGAGAAACAAAGTCTAGAGTAGACCAAAAGAGAGGATGTATAATGAAGAAAGTGAGAGAAATCCTTTTTAGGAAAGGGATATAAAAATTTAAAAAAAACTAATAAACAGGACTAGCTGACAGGGAAGAGAGAAAGGGAGAATCTACTTGACTAAGAAAGAAAAGCAGAGCATAGAATTATATAACTAGATAAAAAAACGAATCAGTAAACAAAACCCTAAAGAGAAAGAAGTAACAAATGAGAGGAAGAAATAAGAGATGAGGGGAAGACAGCCAGTAGGAACATGGCCACCTTTAAAATAGATTAAAGTCAAATAACTTGATAAACATAATATTATGTTTACAGCAGAAAAGGGGAAAATATAGAAAAATGAGGGAAAATATAAATCAGACTCTTACAACTTTAAATGTGAATAGATTAAATGATCCAATAAAAAAAGAGTGACAGGTAGGATAAGAAAACAAAAGCCTACAATCTGTTGTTTACGAGAAACACATTTTTAAAAAAAACAGAGACATACACTAAATAAAACTGAGGGGAGGGAAAATTTTGCTATGCACCAAGTGAATAAAAAAAAAATCAGGCATTGCCATCATTCTGTCTGACAAATCAAAAACAAATATTTAAAAACTAAAAAGGGTAAGTAAACAAGGAAATGTTATCATGTTAAAAGGAACAATAGACAACAAACCAATATCAATAACAAACTTATATGCTCCAAATGCCGTAGCCTCCAAATTCAAACAGGAAACATCATCTGAGCTATAAGAAAACAGAAACATTAACACAATCGTATCAGGAAACTTTAATATCCCTCTATGTATTTTGGATATGTCTAAAAGAAAGATAAAGAAAAGGGAAATATGGAACTGGACAAATTGTTGGAAAAACTAGAGTAAAAAGACTTATGGTGTATTCTAAATTAGAAAGCAAAAGAATATTTCTTAGCACTACACAGAACTTTTACAAAAAGTGGTGACACAGATATTGCAAACAAATATAAAATAATCTATATGATGTAAAATATTAAAATATAAAATACAAATATTTAATACAACCTTTAGATACCATAATGCAATAAAAATAGAAAATGTTTCAGAGACTATAAACAAAAGATACATACCCAAATGGAAACTTAACACTGCAATAATAATGACTGGGTCAAAGAAACAATCATAGAAATACTTAATAACTATATAAAAGAAAATGCTAATAATTAAACCATATACAAAAATTTCTGGGATGCAGCTAAACTAGTCCTAAAGGGGGAAATTATATCCTTACCAAAACAAAATAACAAAATAGAAAAAGAAAGGATTAAAGAACTGAATATTCATTTTTAAAAACTAGAAAGCCATCAAATACACAAACCTAAAATAATCACAAGAGAAAATTTTTTAAATTAGAGGGGAAATAGATAAATTGGAAACAAAAATAAAACATAGAAATGATAAAATTAAAATCTGGTTCTTGAAAAGACTAATAAAACTGACAAATTTTCAGCTATTCTAACTAAAAACAAGTGAGCAGAAAATCAAATCAATAAAATAGCAAATGAGAAAGGTGAAATCACAGCAAACCCAACATAAAAAGGATAATCAGAACGTATTATGCACAGTTATAATGCTAAAATAGAAAGAAACACAAAAAAGAGAATAACTTCAAAAATATAAAACACCCAAACTATCAGAAGATCAGATAGAAATCTTAAATAACCCAATCTCACAAAAGGAAAGAGATCTACCTATAAAGGAATGACCAAACAAAAAAGAAGCTTCTGGTACTGATGGATTCACAGGAGAATTCTCTCAAATCATTGAAGAACAATTAGTAATCACACTTCACAATTTTTTTTCAATAACTGAGAAAGTACTCTACCAGATTTCTTTTATGAGACAAATACAATCCTAATACCTAAAACAGGGAAAGATAAGACACAGTAAGACTATAGGCCAAAATCATTAATGATTATTGTCTCAAAAACTTTAAATGAAATCCAATTAAATACACTATAGTGATTTATTCAAGAAATCACTATGACCAAGTGGAATTTATACCAGGGATATAAGGATTGTTTAACATTAGGAAAACAATATAATTAAACACATTAAAAACCAAAACACATGATCATCTAAAGAGATGCAGCCTTTAACAAAATAAACATTCTTTTCTGCTAAATATGCTACGGAGAATTTTTTTTTTAATACCATAAAAAGCATCAAACTAAAACCAAAAAGCTAGAATCTTATGGAATAGGGATAGGCTACAACCTTTTCCAATAAATATTAGAGTGAAGCAGGGAAGCCTACTTTCCTCACTATTATTTGATATGGTTCTAGAAATGCTAGCAACAGCAATAAGAGAAGTAAAAAAAATAAAGGAATAAAGAGAGGTAAAGAGAAGATAAAACTATTTCTGCTGATGATACTATGGTTTACTTGGAAAATCCTAGAAAATCAGCAAAGATACTGATTAAAACAATACCCTTAGCAAATTTGCAGACTACAAAATAAACTCTTAAAATTCAACAGCATTTCTATATAACAATTAAAAGCACAAGAAGTAATAATTGTAAGGGAAATCCCATTTCAATTAACTATAAAAAGTATAAAATATCTGGGAATCAACATCTTGAAGCATAAAAATACTTTTATAGAATCAATTACAACATGTTCCTTAAAGAAATAAAAAAACAACTTAAATAGTTGGAGAAATATTCAGTGATCATGACTAGGCCATGCCAACATAATAAAAAGGATGACATTACCAAAAATAATTTACATTTTTAATATTATGCTAATCAAATGACAAAGGGGATACTTTATAAAACTTGATAAAATTAATAACAAAAGTAATTTGGAAAAACAAAAGATCTAGAATATCAAGGAATTGATGAACAGAAGCATGCATAAAGGTAGAATAGCACTACAGAACTTAAATTATATTATAAAGCCATAGTTAACGCCATTTGGTACTTGTTGACAAAGAGAAAAATAAACAAATGGAACAAACTACACAAGGGAGATTTGGAAACAACGTAACTTAATAACCCAGTGTTTGATAAAGTGGAAAACAAATTACCTAGGAAAAATCTCTTTATTTGATAAAACCTGTTTAGAAAACTGGAAAGCAGTCTGGAGGATATGAGTCTTACACAACATTTTATGCCATATGCTACTATATATACAATGGATATATAACCTTAATACAAGAGATGGTATTGTTAAAAAATAGAAAAAGAACAGATCATATACTGCTCATAGCTATGAGTAGGAGATATATTCTTTTTTTTTTTTTTTTGTCTTTTTTTAGGCAATGGGGGTTAAGTGACTTGCCCACGGTCACACAGCTAGTAAATGTCAAGTGTCTGAGGCCGGAATTGAACTCAGGTACTCCTGAGTCCAGGGCCGGTGCTTTAACCACTGCGCCATCTATCTGCCTCAGGAGATATATTCTTAACCAAATAAAAATATAGAGAGAGACACATAGCACATACACAAAAAATAGTCATTGTTCAATAGAAGAGTGGTCAAATGATATAAACAAACAGTTCTCAAAGGAAGCTGTAAAGTATTAACAACCACATGGAAGAACAATTCAAATCACTAATAATAAGAGAAATGCAAAACAAAACAACCCTGAGATTTTACCTCATACCCTACAAAATAGCAAAACATGACTAAATACGGTCACACTCAATAAGGAGGGGCTGCTGAATGATAGGTACAAAAATACATTGTTGTTGGAGCTGTGAAATACTATAGCCCTTTTGGAAAACAATTTAGAATTATGCTAATAAAGTGACTAAAAATGTCCAACCCAGGGTATTCATTAGTGGAATGATACTCCAAGGAAGTGATATATAGGAAGAAAGTTCTCATATATTCCATAAAAATATAAAGCAATACTTTCTTATGATAGCTAAGAATTGGGGGAAAATGTAGATGCCCATCAATTGGGGAATAGCTAAGTAAATTGTGGTAAATGAATATAAAGAAATATTATTATGCTTGTGAAATGGCACCACGGCTGGAGAGATACTGCAGGGAAGCTCCGCCATGAGGAGAAAGCATGTGATTTAGAGACCATGTGACTTAGCTTGGAGCTGTGTGTGTGTGCATGGCCCTGTTTTCTGTTGGAGAGGAGGCTTCTAGGAGGAGAAAGGGGCGAGGGGGGTTCTCTTTCACCCAGGACCTTGGTTGCAGTAGAGCTGAGATGCTGGCTCCCTGAAATAGATAGATGAAGGAATCTTGGCCTCTTTCTCTCTCCTCACCAAATTCTTATACTCCTTAATAAATACTTAAAAGTCTAAACTCTTGCTAAAACTTATAATTTATGGTGACAATTCATTAAATTTTTAGACATTCTAGCTAGAATTTTAGCTCTCTACATGCTGAAATAAACTGTGTGATTAATATAGAGAAAAATGGAAAGATCTGTATGAACCGATGCAAAATGAAGTAAGCAGAGCCAAGAAAACAATATATACAGCAACTACAACAAAACAACCACACACCAAAATATCAAAAGTAACAAAATTATAAAGATCAAGCAGGATTTGAATGAAGAGGTATAAGAGGACACCCAATGTACTTCTTTGTGGTGGTGGAAGTTCCACAGGTGTTAAACATTGCACATGCTCTCTGAATTTTTCAATATAATAATCAGTTGTGCTGATTTTTTTTTCCTTTCTAATAAATGCTTTTTATCATATGGGATGGAAAGCTCTCTAGGAGAGGAAGAGGGAAGGATATGTGGGAAAACTATTGTGATTTAAGAAAAAGAAAATATCAAAAACTTATTCACAAAAAGAAAGCTCACTTTTTATTTTAGAAAGCTGAATCTAGATTCCTTCTGCATAAGATGCTTAAGAGAGAACCCTGTCCAATGGAAAATACACTACTATAGGACTGGGTTTGGGATGTGTAATGCTCTCTCAGGCATTGTGCTACAGCACTGATATGAAATAATAGAATCTCTCTAGAATAAGTGAAATAGTGAGAGGGGAAAGATCACATGCAAAGTAAACTCTCCCGATCACTTTGCTTACAAAGTACCAAACTATGTGCATGAGTGTCTGATTGGGACACTCGATTTATGTGGAA
The DNA here is from genome assembly GCF_019393635.1 of Dromiciops gliroides. Taxonomy (NCBI): domain Eukaryota; kingdom Metazoa; phylum Chordata; class Mammalia; order Microbiotheria; family Microbiotheriidae; genus Dromiciops; species Dromiciops gliroides. The sequence continues at coordinate 43,173,265 of NC_057867.1, forward strand.
GTTCTAGGGTATAGGGGAAAGACATAAAGATTGCTATTCCACAGCAGTGGACAGTTCACAAAGCCATTTACCTCCTAGAGGAGCCAAGGATATTCCATCCGTTCTGGCACTGATCTCCCTCACTCCTAGAGTGCAATAAGTGCAATTCTTTTCTTTATATGGCCAATACTGACAACCCTTTTCCTCTTCAATTTTTCTCTACACAAAATGACTATAACTTAGTGAAAAAGTGAATTAGCAGCATGGAGCCTTTCACTTAAAAACTGTCACTTTTGGTACATTTTGATTTTTTTTCTGCATGAATTAAAGGCCTAATGAGGTATTCAGCAAAAGCACAGTGAATAAAACTGAAGGTGATCTTCTGGGTAGGGGAACCCTTTTAAGTTCACTGTAGGTAATATCATAGATAATATATTAATATTTAATTTCTCATAATAGAAATAGAAAATAAGAAAAAAAAACTAGCTAGAGAAGTGGAGTTTTTTGATAAGTCTTATAAAGAAAATCCTCTCCTCCTGAACAAAATAATAACTTTTTGGAAATAAAGAACTACTTTAATTTTTGTGAAAGATAATTTAAGGATTAAAACAAACACAAACACTGAAATCTTAATGAATGTACTTCAGACAGACAAAACCAGATCTTGGTCTAATCTACTAGGGAGTGTCTACTTTCTAGATTAATAGGAAGCAAGAACTATCTGCCCTCCCCCCCTTTGAAAAAGAGATAAAGAAAGCTCAAATGAGTTGTCTGAAAGACAAAGGATATCAATAACAAAATATAATCTAGTATCTTAACTGACAATCAAATCATGCTTATCGTATCCAACAAACATTTACTGAGCAAGTATTCACTATGTGTTAGGTGCAGAGGAGAACATAAAAATGGATATTATAGAGTTCCATCTTCAAGGAATATATAATGTAATAGGAGATAGAAATAAGAAGTGTATAAAAATAAGCAGATTACAAAATATAATATGAAAAAATGTACAACAAAAATCCTAGAAAAGATCACAGGAAGGAAAACTTAATCTGAGTTCAAATAAGGGGGCAAGACAAATATCAGCCAAGGATGGGAGTAATGATATGTGCCAAGCGTGTAAGGACACATAGGGATTCAACAGACAGAGATGGGGCTTGGAGAAGAAGGTGTTACTAGTACAATAAATGCTATGGGCAAAATAAGAGAAGGCAGAGAAATTAAAGATGAACATGCGGAAAGGAGAGAGAGCAACCCAGTTTAGTTTAGGGCATAATGTAAAAGGTGAGCAGTATGAGATTAGTAATAATAATAATAATAATAATGATTTATTGAGATCTTTGATGTTTGCAAAATACTATACATATGTAATCCCTTTTGATCCCCACAATAACCTTAGGATATAGTTGCTATTACTATCCCATTTTAACAGATAAGGCTGAGAGAGTTTAACTTCCCCAGGGTCACACAGCTACTAAGCAAGTATCTGAGGCAGGATTTGAATGCAGGTCTTCATGATCCCAAGTCTATCACCTTTGCCACTACAGAGGAATTATGGAATCACAGAATTTAAGAGTTTATAGGTTATTTAGCCCAAACAGTAACTCACCACTTATCAAGACTCATCCAGACTATTTGAAGAACTCTAACAAGGGGAAATCAGTGATCTTCCTAAAGAACATATTCATTTGGAGGCATTTCTACTTTAGGAAATTTTATTTTGTTTTGTTTTCCTGACATCAAACATAAAGTTGCTTCTTTGCAACTCTTATCATTGGCTTATAGTTCTCTCCTCTGAGGTAAAACTGAACAGACTAAATTCTCCTTCTACATGTCATCTCCTCAAATACTTGAATACAAGTATCATAACTTCCCTAAGCATTTGCCTTTGCATAAAAAATGACAATTCAGAAAAGTTTGCCAGATATAAAAGAAATCTATGTGAACCATCAGCATTCCTGTATGGTATAAGCAGAATCTAGCAGAACTGGAAAAAATTAATTCTATTTAATATAACTATTACAGAAGTTATAAAATGTTTAGAAGCATACCTACCAGGATGTACCCAGGAGCTATGTTATTCAGCTATAAAACATTTTACAGAAATAAAGACAGATCTAACTCACTGGAGACACATGAATTGCTCATGGGTAGGGCAAGCCAATTAACAAAGCAAATGACAATACTACCTAAATTAATTATTTATACAGTACTATACCAACCAAATTACCAAAAGACAGTTTTATAGAATTAAAAAAAAAATAAAATCCACATGGAAATCAAGAATCTCAATCTCAATATACAAAAGGGTAAGAACTGTCAGATCTCAAACTATAATACACAATAAAGAGTCATTAAACAATTTCCACATCCATGGAAAGGATCAGGGACATACCACACAGAAATAAGCAAACACAGGACCTAGCATTCACGAAAGCCACAGACTCTAGTTACTAGGTGATTGACCTAAACTATTTGACAAAAAGTGCTGGAGAACACTAAACAGCACCTAGCAGAAATTGGTCACAGATTAATTTTACAACATTTTTATATTGATATTGAGATTCTTGATTTGAATAGGCAGTTTTTAATAGAGGAAATCCAAGGCACAAATAATCAGATTTTTAAAATGCCCTAAATCACCAATGTCGTTATGCAGTCACTTTCAATTGTGTCTGATTCTTTGTGACCCCACAGAGATTTCCTTGGCAAAGATACTGAAGTAGTTTGCCATTTCTTTCTCCAGTTCATTTGACAGATGAGGAAACTGAGGCATACAGGGTTAAGTGACTTGCCCAGGGACACAGAGATACTGTGAAGTGCCTGAGGTCAGATTTGAATTCACAAAAATGAGTCTTCCTGACTCCAGGCCTGGCTCTCTAACCACTGTGCCACCTAACTACCTCAAATCAATAATAAAGAAATTAAAAGTAAAGCAAGTTTGATTTTGTACTTCACACCTATCAGACAAAAGAAGAAAATATCAATGTTGGAGGAGCTGCAGAAAAAAAGCACATCAGCTCTGAATTGGTTCAATGATTCTGGAAAGCAAATTCTATGTTCTAAAAATCACAAACCTGTATATATCTATTGACCCAGCTATACCAAGCCTACCAAACTTATAGCTCAAATAAAAGAAAAGAAACGAAAAGACATATTAAAATATTTATAGGACCTCTTTTTGGAGTAATAAAAAACTGGAACCTAAGGAGCTGCCTTCCTATTGGAGAATGGCTAAAGAAATAAGGACATGTGAATGAAACAGAATATTATTGTGCCATTGTACACAACAGAATGAACAGTTTCAGGGGAATATACTGAGAACTCTATGAAATGATGCCCATTAAAATGAGCAGAACTAGAAGAAAATATACAGTGTCAAAAACCATTATAAAGAACAACTCTGAAAGACTTTAGAACTCTAAATAATGCAATGATGAAATATGAATCCAGAAGAATGAAGATGAGAAATATCATTCACTTCCTATCAGAAAGATTAATTTAAAATGCAGAAAGATACATTTTTATATTTGGGGTATGGCTAATGTGGGAATTTGCTTTGTTTTGGGACCATCCATTTTATTTTTATTGCTTTATCATTAGTCCTTTGGGATTGTCTTGGATCATTGTATTGCTGAGAGTAGTTGCCATTCACAATTGCTCATGGAGTGATAATGTTGTCACTGTGCATAATGTTCTATTGGTTCTGCTTACTTCACTATATCAGTTCATATGAGTCTTTCCAAGTTTTTCTGAAATCATCCTGCTTGTCATTTCTTATTGCACAATAATATTCCATTACAATCATATGCCACAGCTTGTTTAGTCATTCCCCATTTGATGGGCATTCCTTTGATTTCCAATTCTTAGCCACCACAAAGAGTTGCTATATTATTTTTGTCCAATTTTTTTTCCTTTTCTCTTTTTCACAATTACTATTGTTAACTGTTTCCCTCCATCCTATTCCCTTCCCCATGATATTTACTCTATTATCTATCTTCTTTTACCCTATCCCTACTCAAAGGGGATTTGCTTCTGACTGTTCCTTTCCCCCAATCTGCCCTCCCTTCTTTCACCCTTCCCTCCTAATCCCCTTCCCCATCTACTTTCCTTCAGGGTTAGATAGATTACTCCACCCAATTGAGTATGTATGTTATTCCCTCCTTGAGCCAATTCTTATGGGATTAAGGTCTTTGACCAACTCTGATAAGTGTAAATCTTATTCACTACCCATCTTAGACAGATTACTCCACCCAATTGAACATGCTAATCCCTCCTTGAGCCAACACTGATAAGATTAAGGTCTTTGATACAATTCTGATGAGTGTAATGCTCATTTACTGCCCTGCTCCTCCCCCATCTCTCCCCCTACTGCATAAGCCCTTTCCTGTTTCTTTCATGTGGAATTTCGCCCCATTCTACCTCTTCCCTTCTCCTTCCCCTAGTGTAGTTCTCTCAGCCCTCAATTTTACCCTAAAGATGTCATCATGGGGCAGCTAGGTGACACACTGGACAGATCACCCACCCTGAACCCAGGAGGACCTGAGCCCAAATATGGCACCAGTCACAAGACACTCACCCACTGCTCATCCCCAGGCATGTCACCCAACTCTGACCACCCCACAAAAAACAAAAGATAAACAAAAAATAAGTACTTTACAGATATCATCCCTTCATAATCAATTCCCACCTGTGCCCTCTGTCTAAATTTATTTCTATCATCTGCCCTAATACTGAGAAATTTCTTATGAGTTAGATGTATCATCTTCCCATATAGGAATGTAAGCAATTTGACCTTTTAACATCCCTCAATTTCTTTTTCCAATTTACCTTTTTATGCTTCTCTAGGGTCTTATACTTGAAAGTCAAATTTTCTATTCAGTTCAGGTCTTTTCATCACAAATACCCAAAAGTCCTCTTTTTCATTAAATTCCCATTTTTCCCCCTGAAAGATTATACACAGTTTTGCTGGGTAGGTGATTTTTGGTTGTAATCCCAATTCCTTTGCCCTCTGTATTATCACATTCCATGTCCTCCAATGCTTTAATATAGAAGCTGCTACATCTTGTGCTAACCTGACTGTGGCTCCACAGATCTTGAATTGTTTATTTCTGGCTGCTTGCAATATTTTCTCCTTGACCTGGGAGCTCTGAAATTTGGCTTTAATATTCCTGGGAGTTTTCTTTTGGGGATCTCCTCAGGAGGTGATCAGTGAATTCTTTCAATTTCTATTTTACCTTCTGCTTCTAGAACATCTGGGCAATTTCCCCCGACAATTTCCTAAAAGATGATGGCTAAGCTCTTTACTTGATCATGGTTTTCAGGTAGTCCGATAATTTTCAAATTATCTCTCCTGGATCTATTTTCCAGGTCACCTGTTTTTCCAAGGAGATATTTCACATTGCCCACTATTTTTTAATTCATTTGGATTTGCTTTATTTTGTCTTGATTTCTCATAATGTCATTTGCTTCTATTTGCTTAATCCTAATATTTAAGCAATGATTTCCTTCGGAGACCTTTTGTACCATCTTTTCCATTTGTCCAATTTAGATTTTCAAGCCGTTGACTTTTTTTCATGACCCTCCTTCATCACTCTCATTTCCCTTTCCATTTTTTCCTCTACCTCTCTTACTTTATCTTCAAAGTCCTTTTTGAGTGCTTCTATGGCCTGAGACAAATTCATATTTTTCTTAGAAGCTTTGGATGTAGGAGCCCTGATGTTGCTATCCTCTTCTGAGGGTGTACCTCGATCTTCCTTGTCACTAAAGAAACTTTCTATGGTCCGCATTTTTCTCTGTCTGCTCATCTTGATCCTCTTTTACCTGACTTTCAACTCCTTAAAGTGGGGCACTACTTCCATGATGTACTGTCCCAAGGATTTCAATATAAGCTATACATGAGCAGTCATGCAAAACACTTCTACATTAGCCAGGTTGTGAAAGAAAACAGACAAAAACAAAACTTCAGATAAAGAAACTAACAAAAAATTATGCTTCAATCTATATTCAAATACCACCAGTTCTCTCTCTGTAGATAGATTGCATTTTTCATAAGACCTTCAGAGTTGTCTTAGATCATTGCATTGCTGAAAAAAACTGAATTATTCACAGCAGATAATCTCACAATATTGCTATTATTTTATAGACAGTACATTTCACTTTGTATCAGCTCATGCAGGTCCTTCTAGGTCTTTCTGATAGCATTCTGCTCATCATTTATTTTAATAGTAAACTACTAAAGGATAGACCTTTGATGATGACTGAATGGGAAGTTTATGGCATATACTTATTTTTCAATATCATAAAGTACATTTATGATATTGATCTAGGGCATAACAAATTCATAAATAAATGCAGAAATACTGAATACCTTTTAAAGGTAAGAAAATTACATTAAATATGGTAAATAAGAATATGTAAAATTAGAGAATAAATTTTCTATAAATATAATAGAGCAGATAAAAATATGTCACAGAAATAATAAGTACTTTAGAGAACAATATCTTATAGATAAGATATCAAAACTCATGTGATTTTGCCACTGTAGTCATTATAGCAAAATCTATATCTTTGAATAATTATATTAAAAAGAAAATGAGAAGGCTAATGAAATGGGCCAGCAGCTAGAAAACAAAACAGAAAAGTACCAAATTAACAATCTCCAGCAAACACACAAGCAGAAATTTGGAAATACAAAGGAGATATATAGTGACCATCAAAAGTATTGTTTTCTTTAAAAGATCAATAAAATCATGAAACTATTACCTAACAAGAGAGAGAGAGAAGGAGGCAAAAGAAATAGGAAGAGCAAGAGGCAGAGAAATCAAATTGCCAAGGCTTAAAATGTGAAGGAGGAATTCATGATGAACAGAGAAGTAGTAGAGAAAATTATGAAAAAGCAAAATACCAAATTATATTGCATTAAAACATAATACTTGAAGTAAAATGCACAGAGTTCTACAAAACTATAAAATACCTAAATTAATAAAACAAGTAACAGATATTGTAGCATCCCAATTTCGCAAATGTGTGTGTGTGTAGAGAGAGAGAGAGCCCTAAATAAATTCACAATAAAAAGTCCTAGTACAGATAGATTAAACATTTAGAGAATATTTAATCTCTATGGAACATATTTTCTTCTTAAAAATAGGAGAAATAATGTACTTTACCAAATTCTTTCTCTGAAACAAATATAATTCTATTGTACAACTAAAGATTTATAAAGTAAAAGAGAACTATAGAACAGTATAGTATTATTCATCTATATAAATTTAAATGTTAAAGAAAATAATAGCAAAAGAGCTATAGGAAGGGACTTTTAAAAAAATTGTCAAAATGCATTTGGACCAATAGCATACATTACAGGATGGTTCTATCTTAATAAAAACAATATCATAATTAGTAACAAAAACACACACAAATGAATACATAAAAAGTCTTAAATGAAATACAAGACTCATGTAAATTTAAAATGCTAAAAAAGATTGAATAAGTAATGAAAGAATTTTTCTTATCATATTAGAAAACTTTATTTAAAAAGCAGAGCTAGTATTACTCATAACGGGGAAAAAATCCTGGAATCTTTCTCAACAACATTTGAGTTGATGTAAGGATACTAATTTTCTATGCTAATTTTTAAGATTTATTTTTAAAAATTGTTTCATAATAAAAATAGATTAAAAAAGAAAAGTATGTGTGGTTGATACAAGATGTGGTAATGTTATTATAGGACACACAAAAAGCATTACATTTATTGACAATATAAAAATATCTCAGCAAGCATCAAATTCAGAAAGTTCCTATATAATATATTTCTGACGATGAATTAGTTGAATTCTCTGGAATAAACTCTTGACAATGATTACGTTCATTAGGTTTCTCTCCAGTGTGAATTTTCTTATGTTGAGTAAGGTTAGTTTTCCTGTAAAAACCCTTTCCACACTGATTACATTAATAAGATTTTTCCTCCAGTGTAAATTCTCTCATGTTGCATATGGTCAGCCTTCTGGCTAAAGCCTTTTCCACAATCATTATACTAAGGTTTCTATCCAGGGTGAATTTTCTCAGGGTTTAATTAAGTTAGCTTTCCAGCAAATGGAACTTCCACATTCATTACATTTATAAGGTTTCTCTCCAGTGTGTATTCTCTCATGGTGAGTAAGATTACCTCTGAGTAAAAAGGCCTTTCCACATTCCTCACATTATAAGATTTCTTTCCACCATGAATTCTGTTGTGTTTAATAAGACCAACTTTCCAGCTAAATGCCTTTTAACACTCACTACATTCAAAAAATTCTCTTTGGTGTGAATTATGATTTTAATAAGGTCAGTTTTCTAGAAAAAGGGCTTACCACATTCATAACATCAATGAGTTTTCTCTGCACTGTGAATTCTCTTATGTTGAATTAGGTAATCTTTCTTAAAATGACTTTATACATTGATTACATTGATAAGATTTCTCTCTAGTGTTAATGCTCTGAGAATGAGGAAGATTCGCTTTCATTGAAGGCCTTTGTACACTGATTACATCTGTAAGCCTTTTCTCTGTTATGATATCTGCACGCCTGCTCTTCTGGACTACTCTCTCAGGTGACTAAGGAGCTTTCCCCCACTGTAAAATGCCAATCACATTTGGGTCTTCAAGTCCCAGGGAGATTAAATTCCTGAAACTGTCCATCATTTCTTGGTATGTTTTTTTGAGTAGGGTCTAGGCATTTCCACTCCATCTGGATGAAGTAGACAGCCACAACCCTGAACCTCACCAATATCTGATGGTCCTTAGCTTTCAGTAACAGAATCCACTACTTTGACCTCCATGATCCCTAATCTGTGTCACAGGCACAGATGCCAAAGAGATGAGCTAATAGACTTCTTCTGGAGTCAGAGGAATAAAGAGACACAAAGGACAATAGCACCAAAAGGAGCAAAGGATTTAGTCCCTCCCAACTTCAGGAGAATCTCAAGGGTAAATGAATCCAAGGTATTACACTATCTTTGACAGAGTTAGAAATGCTAGCTGTAGAAACAATACAAGGAAAAAGAATTAAGGAAATAAGCATATGCAAAATAATACAAAAACTTTCTATTTGCAAACTATAAGATGTTTACTCAGAGAACCCTATTTTTATTTTTTTAATTTAGAATTTTCCCCGTTACATGTAAAACAAAAGAAAAATTAAAAAAAAAACAATCAAATTTTTTTAAAAAAACTTTGTGTTCTAAATTTTCTTCCTCCCTCCTCAACCCTCCATATGGAATAAAGCAATTCAATATAAGTCATACATGTTCCAAACATCTTCACATTAGTCAAGTTGTGAAAGAAAATACACAGAATAACTTTAGAAAGAGGAACTAACAAAATTATACTTCAGTCAGTATTCAAATACCATCATTTCTTCATCTGTTGATGGTTTGCATTTTTCATATGTATAAAACCCTATAGAATCAATCAATGACAATAGTTTCAATCAAGACAATAGTTTCAGTAATGTTGAAGTAAGCAAAAGAAATATGCAAAAATTACCAGCCTTTCTGTACATTACTAACAAAGTCCAGGAGGAAGAGATTGGAAATGAAATAGCATTTGAAATACATATCTTCCATTTAAACTATCAAAATATATGTAGGACTTACATAAATAGTCCTATGGTTTTTTGCAGAAAAAAGGACTCAAAAATTGGAAAACTATTCAACGTTCATGGCTGGTATGAGCCAATATGGGGGAAATGGTGATATCATTCTACAATTCACTGTTATACCAACCCAATTACTAAGGATAAACTCTTTAAAATCAAACAAAATAATAATGAAATTCATAAGGAGGAATATCAGGGTAAATTATGGAAAAGGAAGGAAAGAATAGGCCTCAGTGTTACTGACATCAAAATATACCGCAAAGTAATAACTGACAGCATTTTACCATATTAGCAAAGTTAAATAACATATCCTTTTTGTTAACTATTGATAAACTACAGAAACAGAAGACAATGTATACTGTCAGTAAAAATTTAAGTATAAGGTAGTTTTGCTAAACTGTTTTCATGCAATATATTCCAAGGGGGACAACTGAGAGCTTATTCAGATATATCTGCAGTTTCAAAATTAATGTAGTAATTTGGGGAAAAAATCATCAGCAACAACAGAGGGACCTGTTATCAGGGTGGACAAAAGAATCAGTTTTACAAAGAAATAGGATTAAGCCTGAAGCTAAAGAAAAAATATTTGGTAGCTATATATCCAGCCATGTTTATCTCTCTCACATAGGGGAACCTCAGATAACACAAAAAGAGTCTACAAAGAAATGGCCAAGTATATTATCAATTTTGGCTTAGATTCATATAACTGTCCAATTGGCATTGACAGTCTTTACAATGATTACGAGAAAGACAAAATAACAAACTGAGATCTGTTTTACATTTTACCATCTCCTCCCACCTCTATCAATATACAGGGCTTTCAGATAATTTAATCCTATATTTTATTCCTTTATAAATATACGTCATCATGCAGAAGTGAGGTATAAAGAGAATTAAAGTGAAAACAGTCAATAAATTAGATTGAGAAAAAAGAGATGGTAAATGAGAATAAGGCAATTACTTTGATGATATTTTTCCCTGTGTTATGTCTCTTTTCCATACTACTTTATTGGCAATAGAATTAAGAGGGAAATAATAAAATGTAAAATCAATACTGTGGGATCCATGTACCTTGTTAATGATAAAAAACATTTAGAATGTGAAAGATGATTCAAGGCTAGTCCCAGAATGTGACAATAAAGGAAAAGATTTTTAAAAACAAGGATATCTGAAATTTTTAGGGAAGAGAAAAATAAATATAAGACAAATCATATAACACTGGAATAAAATTACTATACATATAAAATAGCATTGTTCTATTGACTTTTCTAAGTCATAACTCCAGCAGACCCCATTGCTAAGTTCACTTTTGTAAAGTATTTTCTTAATAGACTAGCTCCCAGTTTTCCAGGTATATGCCTGAAAGCTCATAAGGACACAAAGTTCATATGACATATTTACTGTATGTGTCCCATTTTTGGAAGATATGATATTGTCATTATTGGTTTATGGTGCTAATAATATTTTCACATATCAACTTGGTGCTTATATACTCATGACACATACATAATGTTATAAAGCATACACTTGTGGGTTATATCCCCCAAAAGTCATCCTAGAAAGTCACCACTGTCAAACATGAGTTTTACTAGACAATCGCTAGTTTACCACATGACTTATTTGCCTTCTTCCAAGTTCATCATTTATAAGTTTTAGTTGGAAAGTCAATTATTTTGATCTTCTCTTCATTCATTCAGAACTATTAGCACTGTCAAGTCAAAGTATGCAATCAGCAAACTTTAACACTAACAAAAAAAAGTCATGGAAATTAGCCCTCTATTCAAAACACAGATTTAAAAAATAGTCACTGATGTCTATCCTATAAATAATGCACAAAAATCAGTGAGGGGATGTATTGTGCTTTGTGAACTAAGGAAAGAACGTGTTATCAGTATGAAAGGAAAAGGTATCATACAAAATAATTTATGAAATGTCATTTTCTAGAGAAGTTTCTTTTGCTTTCCCTAAACAGTTTCTTTCTTTCTTTTTTTACAATGACCTCCAAGTCAGGTTAAATTTTAACCATCACTTTCGAAAGGGTCAAATTTCCTCTGATAGTACATCATCTGTCCCTATCTCATAATTCATGACACTAGAAATACCATGGTTGTTTTTATCATCTCTAGTACCTGAAAAGCTGTTGATTGAAAAACTCTATGTGAGAGAAAATGAAGCTGTTCGAAATTAGCATTAGCATCTAGAATAAGGGCATCTGAAAAGAACACAATCAGAACAACCACAGAATAACAGACCTGGACGTGTGAAGTCTCCTAGGCCAGAGTCCTGCTTCCACCAAACACTGCGAGCAAAGAAGAAAACACGAATGAAGACTGGATTAGCGATATATCCTAATGATTTCTATTTCTCATTTTTATCTGGAGGAAGTAAAAAGTTTCATCTGGATTTTTAAAATGCATTTTACCATCACAACAAAATATATTTCTAAAAGAAAATATCCACATTTGTAGTTTGTTTATATAATTTTATATGTTTTGCAATTGAAGATTAAGTAACCAGAATCCATAAATTTATTTCAGTTAGATACAAATTTACATGTCTGAAATCACAGTCATTAATCTTAATATAGCTTGACTAAAATTGGCCACAAGTCATTCCTCAAGATCCTATAGAATTAGAAATGGTTTCCCTCCCAGTGACTTCATCAGTCAGTGCTTCCAGTAACTCTAATACATGTTTTAAAAGTTAGTATGAATAATTCTCAATAGAGAATTTTGAATTTGAATGAATTTATTCTAATCACAACTTTAAAGTGAAGAATGTAGTCATAACTATCTCTAACTGGTAAAGACTGTTATTATTGTTAAAGCAAACAAGGAAAAAAAATCCATCTTCAAATTTTTCCCATGGGAGTTCTAAAAGGTAATGGGGAATCAGAAGAGTTTACTGAGTAAGGAAGTGGCAGAGATAGAGTTGCACTTTACAAAAATTACTTTTGTAGTTGCATGGAAAATGGTCTAGAGTAGAGAGGCACTGAGGTAGATTTTTGAGCATTAAGGTGATTAAGTAATTAAACATTAAGTCATATGGATTCCATAGGAAGATATTTTGGCAACTTCACAGATCATACATTAGAGGGAAGAGAGACTGAAAGAAAGGAAACCAATTATGGAATCATTATAGGCATCGAATGACAAAATGATGAAGGCCTGAACTAGGGTTTCTATGAATACAGAAAAAGAACAGATGCAAAAAACTGAGAAGACTTGACAGTAGAATAATAGCTCTAGCAAGTTAGGGGAAAGTAAAAGGCATGATCTACTCAAGATTCTGATGCTGCAAGAGAGTGAAGATGGAAATGTCCTAAAAAACAAAAAATAAAAAACAAAACCCAGAGATGTCTTTATAAGGAGCAATCTTTAGGTATGAGGGAAGAATATGAGTTTTATTTTAGATAAGTTGAGTTTCAGATGCTAATGGTATACATAGGTGGAGATGTCAAACATGCAGTTAGTGATTTGAGATCAGAACTCAGGAAAACAGTTAGGGTTGAATCTGGGAGTTGTTTACACAAAGATGAAAATCAAACCCAAGAGAGTTGCCCAAGTCACTATTCCACATCTAGTGCAGTGGTATAATCACAGTCTGAGTATCTAAACAGTCCAGGTAATAAAACATATCCAAATACTCCCCCCACCCCCAGTAAAAGCCATTTCCCAAGGCAATTAAAAAGAAGAACATAAAAACAGATAAAAGTCATTAGCTGGGAGGTTACAAAAAGTTTCCAACAACGTTTCCTAGAATATCAAGAGCTCCCTGTCAGTGTCCTAAAACTGATTTTATATTCTTGCCCAAAAGACCCACAGATAGGTCCTAAATCAACCCAACTTAGGGGAAAGTTAACAACCCACTGTCCAAGGTCTATACCACAACTTTCTTGTTTTTAATGGTGCCATCAGGTAATGTAAGAATGTGGAGGGTTGAATTATGCTTCACCAGATCCACTAAGATCCTGCCCTCTAACAGAAATAGATGACACCAATGGAGCAAATATAGAAACAGAAGCACTGGCAGATAGTCACTTTTAGGGACCAGTTTATCGATGATAATCCAGTAAAAGAGACTGAGAGAAGAAAGTCATATATGTAAGAAGAGAACCAAGAGAGTAACACAGGACCCAAGAGCAGAGAGGGCAAAAGCAGTTTGGCAGAAACTAGGCATAGACCAACATCTCGTGCCATATACCAATATAAAATCAAAATGGTTAATGGTTAATGATTTAGACATAAAGTATAATACCATAAGTAAATTAGGGGAGCACAGAAAACTGTACCTGTCAGATATATGGGTAAGGGAAGAGTTTATTACCAAAAAAAGAGATAGAGCTATATTTCACAGGAAGTGAAATAGACAACTTTGATTACATGAAATTAAAAACCATTTGTACTGCACAGGAAGCAAAGGGGGGAAATATGGTAAAAAAAAAAAATGAAAGTTTTTAACAGTCGGTTAGGATAACTGAAAGACGCCAGTTTTTGAAGGACCACCCTTTCGGGAAGGAGACCAATGGCATGAGCTACGCACGCCAGTCCGCCTGCTGCGCACGTCAGACTGCCTGCTAGCACTCCACTTCCGGGGTGCGAGCTTAAAAGGCAAGGAGAGAATGGAAGTGGGACTTTTTCCTGCTCTGCTGGTCTCCTGACTACGCTGCACAGGCTGATGCTGATGAGAGTTCTACTGGGCCCGGCTCGCGGTTAGCAGCAGCACGCGCTTGACACGGTCTCTCTCTCCCCAAAGGTGGCCTTTGGCTTTTGGTGAGTTTTATATGGAATATAGACTAAGCTTAGACTTAAGACAATTTGTATTGTGTTTCTACTTTCCTATCCTTCTAATCAACATCACCTTGTGACTACCATACAATAAAAGCTCTAACTAGAAAACCAGAAGTTTCTTCCATTTACTAGTCTGGGAGATAAATTAAGGGAAAGGTTAAAGAGGGGAGAATTATGATCTAATATCCAATTTTAAATCTCACAGTTTGGCAGTAGTAAATGACACTGGTAATGTAGTGTTTGATAAACCCAAAGACTCCAGCTTCTGGGTTAGGAACTCAGTATTTGACAAAAACTGCTGGAAAAACTGGAAGATAGTACGGCAGAAATTAGGCATAGACCAACATCTTACACCTTATACTAAAATAAGGTCAAAATGGATACATGATTTAGACATAAGAAGTGATACCATAGGTAAATTAGGAGAGCAAGGAATAGTATACCTATCAGATCTTTGGAAAGGAAAACAGTTGATGAACAAACAAGAGATAGAATATATTACAAAATGCAAAATGGATGATTTTGGTTACACTAAATTAAAGAAATTTTGTACAAACAGAAACAATGCATCCAAAATTAGAAGGGAGGCAGAAAGCTGGGAAACAATTTTTCTGGCCAGTACTTCTGATAAAGGCCTCATTTCTAAAATATATAGGGAACTAAATCAAATTCATAAGAATCCAAGTCATTCCCCAATTGAGAAATGGTCAAAGGATATGAACAGGCAGTTTTCTGATGAAGAAACCAAAGCTATCTATTCCCATATGAAAAAATGCTCTAAATCTCGAATGATTAGAGAGATGCAAATAAAAACATCTCTGAGGTACCACCTGACACCTATCAGATTGGCTAAAATGACAAAAAAGGAAAATAATAAATGTTGGAGAAGCTGTGAGAAAATTGGAACACTAATCCATTGTTGGTGGAGCTGTGAGCTGATCCAACCATTCTGGAGAGCAATTTGGAATTATGCCCAAAGGGTGATAAAGCTGTGCATACCCTTTGACCCAGCAATACCACTTTTGGGTCTTTTCCCCAAAGAAATCATGGAAAGGGGAAAGGGACCCACATGTACAAAAATATTTATAGCTGCTCTTTACGTGGTAGTAAGGAATTGGAAGTTGAGGGGGTGCCCATCAATTGGGGAATGGCTGGACAAGTTGTGGTATATGAATACAATGGAATACTATTGTGCTGTAAGAAATGATGAGCAGGAGGAGTTCAGAGAAACCTGGAGGGTCTTGCGTGGGCTGATGATGAGTGAGATGAGCAGAACCAGAAGAACATTGTACACAGTATCATCAACATTGTGTGTTGACCTACTGTGACAGACTAGATTCTTCTCACCAATGCAATGGTACGGAAGAATTCCAGGGGACTCATGATGGAAGAGGATCTCCAAATCCAGGAAAAAAAAGAACTGTGGAGTATAGATGCTGAATGAACCATACTACTTCTTTTGTTTTTGGTGCTGATGTTTATCTATTTTGAGGTTTGTCATCATTGCTCTTATTTTTCTCTTATAACATGACTAATGCAGAAATATGTTTAATGTTATTATGTATATGTATATGTGTGTATGTATATATATATATATAACCTATATCAGATTGCCTGCTGTCTAGGGGGTGGGAGGGAGAAAAAAATCTGCAATTGGAGAGCTTGTATAAACAAAAGTTGAGAACTATCTTTACATGTAACGGGAAAAAAATACTTTATTAATTAAAAAAAAAACATTTGTACAAACAAATACAATGCAGCCAAAAATTATAAGAAAGATAGAAAAGTGTGGAGGGGGATTTACAGCAAGTTTCTCTGGTAAAGTTCTCATGTCTCACATGAGACATAAGCCAAACAGAGAACTGAGCCAAATTTATAAAAAAAAATAAGAGCCATTCACCCATTGATTATTGGTCAAAAGATATGAAGAGGAAGCTTTCAGAAGAAGAGATCAAAGCTATCAAAACTATTACAAATGCTCTAAATCACTACTGATTAAAGAAATGCAAATTAAAACAACTCTGAGGTACCATCTTACATCTATAAAATTGACTAAAATGAAAGAAAAGGAAAATGACAAATGCTGGAGGAGATGTGGAAAAATTGGGACACTAACACACTGTTGGTGGAGTCCAAACATCTCAAAGAACAATCTGGAACTATGCCAAAGAGGCTATAACAACTGTGCATATCTTTTAACTCAACAATAGCACTACTTGGTCTGTATCCCAAAGAAATCAAAGAAAAGTGAAAAGGACCTATCTACACAAAAATATTTATAGCAGCTCTTTTAAAGGTGGGGAAAAAATTTGAAATTTATGGGATGCCCATCAATTAGAAAATGTCTGGACTAATTATGGTATATGATTGTGATAGAATACTATTGTAGTATACAAAATGATGAGCAGGATGGTTTCAGAAAACCTGTGATGACTTATACAAACATATACGAACTGAACTGAGCAGAGCCAGGTGAACATTGTATACAGTCATAGCAACATTGTAGGGAAAAGCAATTGTTAAAGACCCAACTACTCTGATCAAGACAACGATCCAAAACAATTCCAAAGGACCCATGTGAAAAAATTCTGTCCACCTCCAGAGAAAGAACTGATGAACTCTGAATGCAGATTGAAGCAAACTTTTATAATTTTTTTCCTTTTTATTATTTATTATGTTTGCGTTTTCTTTTGAAACACGACTAAAATGGAAATGTTTTACATAACTTCACATGCTAACAAATTGCTTGCCTTCTCATGGAAGAAGGGAGAGAATTTGGAACTCAAAATTTTAAAAAGTTAAAATCTTTTTACTTGTAATTGGGAAATATTTAATGAAATAAACAAAAATATTTTAATTTTAAGAAGTAAAGTAAAAGTGAAAATACCAAATAAAAAAGCTAACAATGCCCAGCCAGTCATGCATAAGGAACAAGACATTAACTTTCACTTGGAATAATTTAAGAATGTCACTATCATGGGTCCTTCATGGCCAGAATCACAATGTCAGTTTATAAATCATTAGAACAAAACTTGTAATGCATTTTTAGTATATACTGGCATATTTTCATAAGTATGGTGCAATGAAAATAGCAATAACTCTAGATTAGCTGTTAGTGGACCTCAGTTCAATTCTTGTATCTGACCTTTTTCTGTGACCTTGGAGAAGTCACTTAACCTCTCTGTGTCTCAGAAAAATGAAGATGTTGGACTAGATGGCCTGCAGAGTCCCTTCTAGTGTTAGATCTATGATCTTATTATAGGTTATTGAGCATATGAAAATTAAGCTGCTGTAAAGCATTGGTAGAACAGTCTACTATCTTCACACCTGCCATTCTTAATCCAGTATCCATCATCTTTTTTAAAATCCTAATTAAACAGAGCATTGCTTAATTAATGGAATGGCATATTCAATTTGAATTTTTATAAGGCCAATCTTATAAAAATCTTTTAGGAGCACTACTCCATAAACTAAATAACAAGGTCTGTTACCGAACTCAGCATGTGCCTTTCAATCAAACATAAGTCACTTTGAAAATTCCTAAAAGCAAATTCATAGTGTAGTCAAAAAAAAAAAAAGAATTATTTACAATGATTTCTGCCAAATATAATCTATTAGTTTGATAGCTATTCACTTTTATTTAATTCTGTAATTTATCTGAGTGGGTTTTTGTTCTGTGATTGGGGGGCTGGATTTGTGCTTTGCCTCCCCCCCCACAAATAACCAAAATTTTGAAGGCATAAATTAGCCAATATTTAGATAAAAGAATCATTAATTAGTTCATTTCTATTTTTTTTTCCAAAAATCAACAAATGTTTCATGGTTAATATGGATACTATAAGTTACAATATATATTTATCCAAATATTTACTGTTTCTAATATATGAAATCCTAAATTGAGACAGGCAAGTGTTTAAGAAAATCATATCTATATCAAGAGTTTCCTTAGACAAGAAAAAATGTTTCATGTTGACTATCTCACCTCAAATAACATCTTTTCTACTGGATTCAGATACATTTGCATTGTGTTTTTATGACCACCATAAAAAGTCACATGATGTTTTTACATCACTCATTTTTGGCAACACTTCCATTATGACATCAGATGGAAATTGAGGCAGAAACCAAATTCTTTTGTGAAAAATAATATTCTTTGCTTCACAGAATACAGTTTAGAAAGGCCATTGATAAACTCTAGGATAGTCAAGATAGTTAAGGATCTTAATGTTATACCATATGACGATCAGTTGAAGAAACTGGGAGGTTGATACTGGAGAAGAGAAGGCTCAAGGTGAACATGACAGCCATCTTCAAATGTCTGAATATCTGTCCTAAAGAGGGATTCGACTTATTTGTCTTGGCTCAAAGGAGCAAAAAGGGAATCAACATTTTCAGATCTCATACAGAGAAGTGAAACAGACTTTAGAGGACCAAAACTTTCATTCTGAGAATGAGCAATAAGTAGATATTATAGTCAAATTTGGGGTTAATATAAGAAAAGAACAACCCAACAATTAGAGGTGTCCAAAAGCAAAATGGACTGCTCAAGTTGATGGGTGGGTTCCTTTCATCATTTTCCTCATCTAGATGATCATTTTTGGCATTTTTTTTGGTGGCAGGATTGATTTGGGGGTATGTTTTGAAGTCAAAAGCTGTGGAAGGGGGCATCTGGGTGGCACAGTGGATAAAGCACTGGCCTTGGATTCAGGAGGACCTGAGTTCAAATGTGACCTCAGATACTTGACACTTACTAGCTGTGTAACCCTGGGCAAGTCACTTAACCCTCACTGTGCGTGCAAAAAAAAAAGCTGTAGAAGTCCCTCTAAACTCAAAAATTCTGTGAAAACTGTCCTGCAAAGTTAGCTGCAGAATAAATCTTTGTAAAATGAAAGTTAGTGTCTAAGAATGAGACTTATATTTCCAAACCATAACTTTTAATAGAGGGATGATAGGCTCCTAGCCAAGGATGTATTTTACCCAACAAAGACTGATAAAAATGTATTTGCTTGGGTTCTTACAAGTTTTATCAAAAGGAACTTGAAAATAAAATAAAGAGGGAGTGAAAAAAACTGTCCATGAATATCCACATCCTATGAATACCATAGAAAAGCTAGAGTGAAGGAAGTAAAATAGCATTTGAGATAACCATAACTTCACAGGAGACAAATCTAAGAAACGAGCCAATAGTTAAAAGTCATAATGTCAAATGAACTTTCAGATACTAAAAGCTCAGGAAATAACAAAGAGGAACCCACTTCAAGGTCCTAATTCGAGGAGGGAAATCTGACTTTATAGGTATCACTGTGTAGTGAGGGGATGAAATACATTATGTTACCATGGTTTTGGATGGATATATCTTGGGAATGGGGAGGGAGAGGAGTAGGAGTGGAATAGGTTAGCATTGTTTATGAGGAGGACATCATGATATGAGGAAATCCAGGAAGGGGAAGGATGAAGAAAGAAGAAAAACACATAGGAAAAGATCAAAGGGGTGAGAAACAAGAACCATTTTTATTATCAGAGTGTATTATAGATCATTTGAAGAAAAAAGGAAAAAAAATGTGGCGTTCTTGAAACAAATTGAAAGTCTCACATAGAAGACTGCTAAAGTCATTCCTGGAAATGTCAATTATCCACATATCTGATAAAGATCTTAGATCAAGGCCATAAAATCTCAACCAGTAGAGAGAGTGTAGTGATTTGCACCGAGTGGATGATGTTTGTATATTTGCTACAGCTAAGTAACTGTGCTATGTGTCTCAAGTGTTAGCTCTCCTGCTTGAGAAGGTGATGGAATTCAAAGAACTCTTCTCTACATTGCAGGTTTTTAGGGAGGATAAAGTGGAAATGCTTTCATGATAATTTTATTCTTCAAGAGGTAAAGGAACCAACCAACAAGGAGATTTCTATTCTGAATGTGATTTTCACTAATGGGTTGCTGGGGTAGAAATAATAGAAAACATGGATGGGTGGGATCTCTTCCTGTCTCACCACCACCCCTCTATTCTCTGACCATTGGCATCACCCTGAAAACTTGTACTACACACACAGGTTCTCTGCTTCTGATAGGGTCTAGGTCTCCATGGCACTTCCAAGCCATCTCTTCAGCACATACTCTCGCCAAGTACCTTCCTTCCAAACCTACTTTTCAGTACCTGTTTACAGTATAGTCTTCTTCACTGGAACATAAGCTCCTGAAGTGCAGGGGCTGTGCTACATACTCTATTTGTATCCCCAGCACTAAGCATAATGTTTGGCACATAGTAAATGTGTTCTAAATCCTTTATCCATCTGTCTTACTCTCTAGAGATCTATATAGCCTAGAGTTTTTGATAGGGCTAGAGATAGGGACTGGGACTAGGAATTCATTGGTATAGGAGACAATCAGGTAAGGAAACTTCCTCTTATCAAGGAAGGTAGGCAGTTTCTCTGCAACTAAGTGTCTTGAGAGTCACCTAAAACAAAGGTGTCAAACCCTCAATGGAGTGTTTGCAGAACCAGATTAAAACGTAAATGGGAAATACTTAGAAAAAGAAATAAAAAACAATAGAATATGGCCAATGTTCTAATTCAACAGGCAGGCAGCAGAGATCTGTATGTGTGTTTTAGTGGGCACATTTCTATTTGAGCCTCATATCAGTAGCCTAGAACACTGAGATGTTCAGTGACTTTACCAAGGTCATATAGCCAGTGTGATCCTACAACTGGACTTGAACCTAGGTCTTCCTTTGTTGAGGGCAGCACTCTATGTACTCTGTCATGCTTCCAATCTTGTGAGAAGGAAAGGCAATTTGTGCATAGTCTGATGTGTACCCTAGATTTGAGCAAAATAGATCTCAAAAGGTTCAGAGAATATATAGGTAGAATTTCCTGAACTGAAACATTACTGGGGATGTCACACCAAGACCAATGTGAGAAATTTGAGGATAAAATTCAGAAGATACAAAAGGAAGGGATTCTAATGCAGAGAGGAAAAAAACCACTGGAGTTCCCTGAAGATACTGATGTGAATACACATAGAAGTCACTAAGCAGCTAACATCTTGAAAGATGTACAGAAGATGGCACAACCATGTTCAAACAGTGGCAGGAGCATAAACTTCAGAATGAATTGAGATTGACAAAGGAAGCAAGTGAAAATAACGGAGCATTTAGTTTTGGTTTTGCTTTATTTGTTTGCTTATTAGTTATAGCATGAGAATAGGGAGGGTTAAAGGAAGGTTAGAACCTTTGCTTGGGGGTTGAAGGGATGAAGATAAGTGAAAACAGAGAGAATTCAGAGCTGTTCAATTCTAATTTGGCTTCTGTTTTCTATACTTAAGAGAATGACCTATGCAATGGAAATGACAGGAAAAAATGACTAACGGAGTCAAAATGCAAACTGAGAGAGCCCTTATCTCCCCTGGATGATTTTAAGTCAACTGGCCCAGAAGAACCACATCCTTGGGCAACAAAAGAATGGGAGGATGTGAAGACTAAGTCACTGTCATTGGTATTTGAAAATTCTCAGAAAACAAGTGAGGTTATACAAGAACCAAGAAGGGCAAATTCTATGCCTATTTTTTAAAAGGGGAAGAGGGAGAGAGAAAAGAGCATGCAATCTATAGGCCAGGGAGCT
This sequence comes from Dromiciops gliroides, assembly GCF_019393635.1. Classification (NCBI taxonomy): domain Eukaryota; kingdom Metazoa; phylum Chordata; class Mammalia; order Microbiotheria; family Microbiotheriidae; genus Dromiciops; species Dromiciops gliroides. The sequence goes on from NC_057867.1 coordinate 43,195,289, forward strand.
TGCTTTCTGTTCCTAGGAAAATTCTAGAATAGGTGATTTAAGAGATGGGCAGTAACTATCTAGAAAGGTAAGTAGTGATTACAAGTAATCAGATTTGCAGATGATATGTAGTTGGAAAGGATAACTAACATATTAGATGATAGCCAGTGGGGGAAAAGATACTGACAAAAATTGTGTTGAATCTAGCTGGAGAAAATTTAGTATGAATAAGGGTAAGATCTTACATTCAGGAACAAAAAAAAATAACTTTACAAAGAGAAGATGGAGGAGGCAAGGTGGACAGTAGTTCTGAAAAATAACTGGGGGGTTTAATGGACCACAGGCTCAAAAGGAATCAGTGCTATGAGGCCAAAAAATTCTAATGTAACCTTGGCCTGCATTAAGAGAGGCAAAGCTTCCAGAAATAGAGAGGCGATGATTCCATAGTATTAGGTCCTCTTTAGACTTCATGTGGAGTGTTGGGTTCAGTTCTGGGGTCCACAGGTTAAGAGAGAGATGAATAGGTTTTAGAGTGTCCAGAAGAGGTAAAACAAGAATGGCAAAGGGCCTTGAATCTATATCATGTGAGCAAAGGCGGAAAGAACTAGATATGGCTAGCCTGGAGAAGAGAAGACATAGCAGAAACGTAAGGGTTGTATTCAAATGTGTGAAGAGTTGATATGTGAAAGAGGCATTAGAATTTTAGTTTTGGCCTAAGAGGGCAAAACCAAGTAGCATTGCTGTTGTTGGTGGTTGTGGTGGTTGTGGTGGTTGTGGTGGTCATCCATGATGATGCTGATAAAAGTAGGAAAGAGACGAATTTAGGCTGGAAGTCAGGAACAAACCCTACTTTCTCACAAACAGAACTGTCTACAGGTGGAATGAACTATCATGAGAGGAGGTTACTTCCTGCTCCTTAGAGTTCCTCAAGTAGAGGCTGAGTGGCCATTTGGTAGGTATGTTACATTAAGAATTCCTTTAATGTATGGGTTGGAATAGTCTCTAAGGTCCCTTAGCACCCTTAGAAAAATCATTTTATGTGACTTAATTTTACTTTAATCTTTAAATTTAAAAATAATGTTCATCTGTGTGAAAAAAATTAATGTACTTATTTTGGACAATATCATGATTGTATGACTGGAGGAAGTAAAACCTGAAAATGCACAATATCACTACTGAAATAAAAGTTTTAATATCATTCCTCATAATGAAGCTCTTTTCAACAAAGAGAAAACTGAGTAAGAAATAGTCTCAATTTCTGGAGGATGCTTATTATAACACAAGTGAAGATGTGACAGCAATGCTTTTCTTCACTTGAACTCTTATCAATATAATGTCATCATGATTCAGGGGCAAAAACAATGGATTTAGAGGCAGAGAATAAATCTGTGTTTGAATCCAGTCCCTGGTACTTCCTACCTGTCTGATCTTTAAAAATCACTTCTCCTCTCTGGTCCTCTAGTAGGTGACCCTGGATCTAGAGTAAGGATCTTCCACATTCAAATATAGTCTCAGCTAGTTCCTAGTGGTGTGGCCCTGGGTAAGTCACATAACCTCTGTATGCCTTATTTTCCTCAACTCTAAAACAGAAACAAAAATATTATCTATCCCATAGGATCAAATGAGATGTCTGCAAATCTTAAAAGCAGATAAGTGCTAGCTAGTAGCAGCTGGAGAAAAAGAAGGAAGGAGAAGAGAAAGTAGAGGAAGAAGAGGAGGAGGAAAAGGAGGAACGGCTTGGATTATATTATCTTTAAAGTTCCTTCCAGTACTAGCTCTCTAATCTTATAATACATGAACTCACCCTATCATGGTTCATGCCAAGGCTTTCAAGTCCAGGGAAGAATAAGGAAATACATTCTAGGGCAGGCATACAGTAAAAATAGACAGGAAACGATCATCTTCATGTATGTAATTGTCTATCTTTCCACTGAAAGCAGTCATGCCTGAAGAAGGAAAAAAAAACCTATCACTGAACCAAAAGCCCAGGGAAGGTCATCTCCAAATGAGAAAAATGAAGCTGTTCAACTTTAAAGGGAAATGGATTTCAGCAGATAATTTTGATTTGACTAAAATATGATTCTGAAAATCAACTTGTATAAGATGAATGAAACAGGGGGCAGCTAAGTGGCGCAGTGGATAAAGCACTGGCCCTGGATTCAGGAAGATATGAGTTCAAATCCGACCTTAGACATTTGACACTTACTAGTTGTGAGACTCTGGGCAAGTCACTTAACCCTCACTGCCCTACCAAAAAAGAAAAGGAAAAGAAAAAGAAAAAAAAAACAAGAAAGGAAACTCACACAAAGCAAGATGGCATGTTTCACTGAGGCTGAAATGGGGTTATGTTGGGCACATTTCAAGATCAACAAAAGCCCCTAGGAGCAATACAGAATTTCCATTTTGGTAAAAATTTAATATATATTTTGGACAAACTGCTGTTGCTTCTTCTCAAATATGAAACCTATGTGCATTTTAATAGAAATTTGACATCTGGGCTGAGTCCACTTTGATGAATTCATCTAAACGTTAGTTGGAAACTGTTCTATAATACAGATTTGCACTTTTCTCCATCATCTTGATATATTGATTTAAGTAGTTAATAAATATGCTTAATTTATATTTCTAAGGCTTAATAAATTGAGTTAAAGCCAAAATGATTTGAAGTAAATATGATTTTCAGTCCTCATTGTTAGTTCCATGTCAGGTCATACATTAATGTACTAAAAAAGACAGTGAATAGAAAATCTCTCATCCACAGTGGCTACAAATGCTATTTATATTAATGACTTAATAACATTTAGATTAGTCCTTTAATGTACCAAATGAAAGCCTAGTTCCATTAAGGGGGAAAAAACAAGATGAGAGAAGAGAAAGATACAGTGGACAATTCGGAGGGGAGCAAGCTGTTTTAATATCAATGCCCATTCTTTTTTGTAATGGGTGGGAATATAAAATCATGAAGGCACCTGGGTAAATTAAATAAAAACTTAAAAGAGTAGGCTTCTCTTTGTTTCATTTTTGCCTAACAATATTTAACCCAATGCAAGAGACTAGATGATTATGTAACCAAGGAGAATTCTCAACACACTAAATTCCTACTATCCATGTAAAAAGAGACTAGAGCAAGCCCACCTTCAGTAGTTTTGCTGTTAACTAGAAATGAATTTTCATCCTTTGCGGTTTAGTTAATCCTTGTGTCCAGAAGCAGACATCTGCAGATCTGGGGATCCAGGGTCCAGCAATTGGTACCCGTGGGAAAAACCATGAAGATAACAAAAGTTTAACTGGATGAAAATGATTTATGTCTAGGATGATCTCTTCATTAGCTGTGGGCTCTGATGCTACCAGCTAACCCCACAGCCTTGGCACACGAATACAGAGGGATACAAGTGCAGTTTGTGAATTACTAAAGAGAAAACCAGATTCTTTTGGAATATTAGTGTTCTTTCCACATAATATGGAGTGCCCTACTTGGGCTTGTCCCATCTGATAAGGGATATATCTCTTATCCATGGTTTTCATATCCAAACTGTTTGAAGGCTGAAAATTTACTATTTCTAGCAGTTTAAGATCCTCCAAATTCCCTTGCTAAGCTAAGGTCAGGTTCAATCCCAGGTTTATTCACACTTCAAAATTCCAGTAGATTCTGATGTGTGCATAAGGCATGCTGGTATCACTCTATTCACTGTACTACTAAAAAGAAGTTATCTGCTTTCGATGTCAGCATTCCTTATAAAAATACATTTAGAAGCATTTTCAAGTAAAGACTAGTATAAGTGAGAAATATTTTTAAATGATGTAGTTGGAATTAATAGGCATAACTATTTAAACATAAATGAGAATAAAGATGAAATTATAGAAGCCAGAGGAAGACAAGTATGTATTTGAAATTCCAAAAACACATGACACTATATTTGTCATTACAGATCAACTTTAGAATCTTCTAAATTGACCTCTCTAGACCATGCAATGATGATTTAATTCCCCATTGAACTTTCTTTGCTTTAACACAGGGGTATGTCTATGGAAGATAACCAAGTCATGATGGCATGGTCCACCTAATCCTGATGTATTCTGATCTGTACTATTAAGATGTCCATAATCAGGGGCAGCTAGGTGGCGCTGCAGCGGATAAAGCACCAGCCCTGGAGTCAGGAGGACCTGAGTTCAAATCCGGCCTCAGACACTTGACACTTACTAGCTGTGTGACCCTGGGCAAGTCACTTCACCCTCATTGCCCCACCAAAAAAAAAAAAGATGTCTATAATCATCAGATAAGCTATTCTATACTTAATTCTCCCCAAAATATAGATATATCCTAGGTAATTCGTGCAGAATTTGGAAATTTTTGGTTACTCCATAACTAAAAGTTATATGGATGAACAGGCAAGCTAAACCTCACTTTGCCAATATTAAGGGGAAGTTTGGACAAGAATATCCTTTTCTTGTTTGTTTTTTAGTCATATGATTCATGGCCAAGAGGATTTGAGAGAGAAGGTCCTTGCTGTACAAAGCAAACAAATGCTTTACTCTAGAGGACAAACATTATTTTAGGTTATTTCTGTACAGCTCTGAGAGAAACAAAGTAAAGTTAAAAATAACTTTTAAAAACCTTGTGAAGTCTTTTCTTCCCAAAGTTCTACTTGGGTATATGCTTAGATTTATAATTGGAAGTTCTGGAAAAGAAGGAAGTTTATAATATTATTTAAAAAGATATCACATTTAGATGAAGTAACACCTAGCTAAGAGTTGCCAACTGATGAAACAGCAGATGCTTCACTCTTTTACAATAAGTCAAATGGCCATAGATAAAGAAGAACTATGGTTTGCATGCTCTCACTGGCATCCTGCTGCTACATGACTACTTCTGGTATTAAAAAATGGGAAGGAGAGAAGTTGTGAGGGTAATGTAACCTCTTGGGAATGACCTAGGACACTGTAGCAATGAATGATTCCCTAAGTGGAAACGTGGATAGACAAGAGCAAAAAGAAGGTGTAAAATCTATAAAGGGAGTGATGATGGGGAGAAGTTTGGATGTTTCACCAGAAACAGCATCTGAGGCCAAAATGGCTTGAAATCTCAGGGTTCAAAGTAACTTAGAAACCTTTAAAGAGTGTCTCTAGCATGTTGAATATCAGTGACAGTGACAACAGCAGCGTGCTGTGCACATAGTAAGGAAACAGACATTTGCTGGGATCAAGACACACATTAGGCTAATATAAGATTTATGGGTCAACCAATATATGGGTGAACAAGAAAAAGAACAAGTATTCATTTTCAATATTGTTATTTTTGTTTGTCCTTCATTCTGGAAGAGGACCATGACATCAGGGTGATGCCATGACTTGAAGTGAAATGGATTTAAGTGAGGGAGGACTGTGCAAAGTCACCAGTTTCACTTTCTCCTCCAGAGCCATCTGAGTCCAGTGATAAGATATATATCAGGATGACTGGAGATGGCCCCAGTGTTTAAGGTAACTGGGGTTAAGTGACTTGCCCAGGGTCACACAGCTAGTAGCATAAAATATTTGAACTCAGGTCCTACCAATTTCAGGACCAGTACTCTATTAACTGTGCCACCTAGCTACTCCTATTTATTTTCTATAACATTTAAATGAACTTACATGAATTATGAATCACAGAATTTCATAGTTGGAAGAAATTACAGTGGTTATCTAGTTCCTAGTTTCTTAAACTGTGGGTCTCAACTCCATATGGGATCACATAACTTTATGTGGGGTTGCAAAAAATCGGGTAACAGTGAAAGATTATATAAACCTATTTTATGCCTATATACCTATAGTAGAATAAAAAATTCTTGGGCAAAATGGGCTCGAGAGTGGAAAAATTTTAAGAAGCCCTGATCTGGTCCAATTAAATGGCAAAAAAGGAATTCTAACACACCTAACAACCTCTTCTGAAAGATTTCCTATGAAAGTAAAACATTTTTAATAACTTTAATGGTTAGGAATTTGTCCGTTAAAATAAGCCTAGGGGCAGTTAGGTGGCACAGTGGATAGAGCACTGGCCCTGGAGTCAAGAGTACCTGAGTTCAAATATGGCCTCAGACATTTGACACTTACTAGCTGTGTGACCCTGGGTAAGTCACTTAACCCCAATTGCACACACACACACACACACACACACACACACGCCTAAAATTAACACTTTTAGTATTACTTCTGTTTCTTGTGACTATATAAAAAATAGAAATATTCTTCCACAAAACAACCCCCCAAATACTTGAACTCTACTATCATGATGCTCCTGGGTCTTCTTTTCACCAGGTTAAATATTATCATCCCCTTTACCAGTGCTAACACAGTGACAACTCCATATCCTTCACAATTTTGGTTGCCTTTTTCTAGAACAGGGATTCTAATTATGGAGTCTATAGATTTTTATTTGTTTTAATATTTTATAACTGTATTTCAATATAACTGTTTCCCTTTGTAATCCTACAAATGTACTTTATACATTTTTTTGCAGGGCAATGAGGGTTAAGTGACTTTCCCAGCATCACACAACAAGTAAGTGTCAAGTGTCTCAGGCTAGCTTTGAACTCAGGTCCTCCTGAATCCAGGGCCACTGCAGCACCACTTAGCTGCCCCCTACATTATACATTTTCAAGCATTATTCTGAGAAGGCTTCACCAGATGGCCAATGGATCCATGACACAAGAAAGGTGAGGAACTCTTGTTCTAAGTGCTCTCCAATTTATCACTACCCTCCCCAAACTACAGCACCCCAACCAGAAAACAATACTCCACCTGAAGTCCAAAGAAGGCAGTGTGCAGAGGGACAACCACTATTTCATCATAGGAAATAATGCTTCCTTTAAAGGACCCAAAGATGATATTAGATATTTCATTCTCACATCATACTTGACTCATACATACTTAGCTTGAAGTCCACTAAAAGCACCAGATCATCTTCACAATGCTTTCTAACGTTTCCCCCATCTTAAAATTATGAAGTTGCTTTTTCAAACCAAGGGTAAGATCTGACATTTATCCTTTTAAAGTTCAGCTTCTTAGAGTCAGCACAACATTCTAATTTGTCAATGCAATTCTGAATTCAGACATTACCATCCAATATGTTAGCTATCCTCTGGGTTTTCTATTGTCTGCAAATAAGATGAGTGTGCTCTCTATGTCTTTATCTTTTTCAGAGAAAAAAAAGATAGCTAACTAGCTGGATGATCCAAGGTGTCAATTAACCTCTGACTGCTTCAATTTCCTCAACTGTAAAATGAAGATGATAATAAACAGCATCTATACAACCTTTCCAGGGTTGTTGTGAGGTTCTAATGAGAAAATTCTTGTAAAGTGCTAAGCACAATATCTGGCACATAGTAAGAACTTAATAAATACTTGTTTCCTTCCTCCTAGATAAGAAAGGCATCAGGGATGAAAGATGGAGTTCTGTGCATGAAGAATGGCAAAAAGGCCAGTTTAGACACAAAGTATATGACGGGGAGTAATGTATAATTAAGCTGGGAAAGGAGGTTAGAATTAGGTTGCCAAGAGCTTTAAATGACATATAGAGGAGTTTTAATTTGATCCTAGAGGAAAGTAGGGATCCACAGGAGATTATTGAGAAGAAGTTGGATATATTAACTTTGGAAGAATCACTTTGGCAACCTGGTAGAGGACAGATTACAGAGCACTGGTGGTGTCAAGTTCAAATAGAAAGGGGTCCTCCAATTCATACATAAAGATCTCCGTGGGCCACAGACTGATTTAGTTTTTTTGTGTTTTTTTTTTTTTTGGCAGGGCAATGAGGGTCAAGTGACTTGCCCAGGGTGACATAGCTAGTGTCAAGTGTTTGAGGCCGGATTTGAACTCAGGTCCTCCTGACTCCAGGGCCAGTGCTTTATCCACTGTGCCACCTAGCTGCCCCTTGATTTAGTTTGTAAATGTAATATTATCTATAGTTGATTGAATTTTCATTTGGTTAAATATTTCCTAATTACATTTGATTTTGGTTCTGGTTGCACTCAGGAGTATCATGGGCTACATGTTGGACTCCTTTGCCCCAGGAAACTCTCTAATATTATAAGATGCAGAGCAGGGGCTGATTAGCATCAATGGAAGGAGTTACTTCACCTGAGACTTTCATCCTTTGAGTTTAATTATAATCCCTATAAAAATTCTCTCTTCCTCTTAGTCTCTGTCTTTCTCCCCTCCCTCTTTCCCCACTTCTTTCCTTCTCTTCTCCTCTATCCCTGCCCCCTTCTCCCCCACACTCCTGTGTGTATGTGTAATGAAAATCCTAGTTCCTCTCTTGAGCTGCCTCTTTGGAACTCTATTGAACAACTTGCTGATACTTACACACACGATTATGACTCTGGACTAGCTCTCTCTCATGCCTGGAATTCATTCCCTTATCCTCTCAGTTTCCCTGGCTTTCTTTTGCTTCAAGAATAGATTAAAATATCAGCATCTCCAGGAGGTCTCTCCCACTGAGATCACCTTTTATGTACTCTGCATACATTTTTAGGTACCTGGTTGTTTGCGTGTTGTCTTCCTTATTAGCATGTGAACTCCTTGAGAGCAGAGACTGTTCCTGCCTCTAGTAACTGCTAAATAAAGTTCTGTTGACTGACAGAGGCAAAAAGTGAAGACAGCCTTTTCTAAGAGTTTGTTTATGAATGGGAGGACAGATAGATACAAGATGAGCGTTAGTAAGGGTAATAGAATTCAGTGGGTTTTTTTAAAGGATGTAGGATATTTGGTCATGTTTGTAGGTAGGAGGGAAGGAAGCAGTGGATCTAGGAAGACAGAACAGCAGAGATGGCACATAATAGTGAAGGTAGGGGCAAGCAGTTTACTGGAGAAAATGGTAGGGAGTGAGAATCAGGGTACATATAGAGAAAGTGGCTTTGTGAAGGAGAAAGGCTACATCATTATTACAGGAGGAAAGGAAAGGAAAGAAGAATGAGAGATGATAAAGGGGTTGTGGAGTAGGGTGAAGAGAAGTTTCTTGAAGAATGGCTTCTCTTCCCAGGAAAGCAGGAGATCTTAGCCTGGAATCTGACGACATGGTGTTACAAGAAAAAACTTGGTATTTTGAGGCAGATAATCTGCATTTTAATCCTGACTCTGCTACCAACTGTGTAACCAGACATAATTTCTCTTGGGCCTTTGATTTACTCCTCTTTAATAATGAGGGGGTCAGACAACTGTCAGGATAACTATATTCAAATATAATTCATTTCCTTTGCAATCCTGTGTATTTTAATTTACGCAATTAAAATGTGATTCTGAGGAGTTGATGGGCTTCATTGGTCTGCCAAACAGTACCAAGACAACAACGAAGGCTGAGAACCTCTTGAATAAGGTTCTTCACCAAGATAGCGGGATGAACTACAGATGTAGGATGCTTAAAATGAGAATTTAATAAATTCCAGTGACTCCCTGTTGCCTCTAGATCCAAATATGCAGCAGCTAGGTGACACAGGGGATAGAGCACTGGCCCTGAAGTTGGGAGGACCCGAGTTCAAACTTCACCTCAGACACTTGATAGCTATGTAACATTGGGTGTGAAACAGAGAATCAATCAGGGAAGAGTCAAAGGATTAACCTGCTATTATGTTTCTCTGATGAAAGTCGGAAGACACAAGGGAAAAAAAAATTCAGTGAAAAGGAAAAAGGGACTTTTATGAAGAGAGCATTGTGGAGGTACAGGAAACTTACAAAGCAATTTTGATTATAAAAGGACGTGGAAGATGGAACAGAGGATGACAAGAAAAGCATGACCTGGCCCAGTGGTTTGTGAGGGCTGAAGTTCAGAATAAGCCAAAGCAGTATAGGAATGTTAAGGATCATGAAAAAGGATAGATTTTTAAAACTATATGGAGAAAAGGTCAAAGAATGTGTAAGACCATGTATCAGGGTATAAACAATGATCATGACAGAGCATGGAGAGAAGACAGGACTGGCACTCTCTTATTTTTCTTCAATTTTCTCTACTAGTAAAATAGAAAGTAAGAAGCCTTAAATGATGAGAATATCTAAGCAAATTTTAGGAATTTAAGGCACCAAGCCCAATGAGACTACACACCAGGATCCTGAGAGAATTTACTGACAAGATGGGATCTTCATCAGGCATCTTGGAAAGTTTCTGTAGAGTGAAGGTCTTTTATTATTGGAGAGGGGCAAATGACCAATTTTTTTCAAAAGGCAAAATATAGTAGTCCATAAATTAAAGGCCATTGAGCCTGAAATCTATTCTGGAAAACTTCCAGAATGCATTATTAAAAGGATAATTCATGAAAAGTGAGGAAAGAATGCTATAATGAGAAAAAGGCAGGATGCTTGGTTTTCATCAGAATGATTTCATTTCTTTATTTTCACAAGGTTATTAGGGTGATCTTCCAGATATAGTTTATCTAGAACTTAGCAATACATTTGATGAAACATCTCATGTAATTCTTATGGAAGAATTAGAGAGGTGTGGACTCTAAAATGGGTGGATCACCTGGACCAGAGTAGTCTCTGATGACTTGAAAAATCAGAAAACACTAGCAGAAATTAGGTTTAGATCAATACCTTGTACCATTTCCCACAATACATTCAAAATAAATACGTGACCTTAATCATACCATCACAAAATAAGTCTCTCCCCACTCTCAATCATACTCTACTTGGCTCTCAAATTAATCTTCCTAAAGCACAAATCTGTCCATGTCACCACCACCTCCCCACTAATTCAATAAATTCCAGTGATTTCCTATTGCTTCTAGATCCAAATATGCAGCAGCTAGGTGGCACAGGGGATAGAACACTGCCCATGAAGATGGGAGGACCTGAGGTCAAACTTCACCTCAAAACACGATAGCTATGTGACATTGGGCAAGTCACTGAACCCCAAGTGCCTTAAAAAAACATCTGGAGCTATACACCCCCCCACACACACACACGTGTGTGTGTGTGGGGGGGTGTACGTATGTATGTATGTATGTATGTATGTATGTATGTATGTATGTATGTATATCTTGCCACTGGACTAATATGGTTCTGGAAAAGAGAGTGAGGTTGGTGACCTTGCACAGTCCTCCATCACTTAAATCCAATTCACAGCAAATCAGGAAATCACCAAGATGCCATGGTCCTCTTTGAGAATGAAAGACAAACAACAACAACAAGATCCTCTACTTGCTTTTAAACCCCTTCATAATATGGCTCCTTCTTGCATTTCATCTTCTCATCTTTTTGCTTGCTGTGAACCTAGCGATCTAAATGCACTGTCCTTACTGTTGCTCACACAAAAAACTCCATCTCTTGACTCCAAATGTTTTCAATGGCTCTCCCCCATTCCTAGAATTCTCTCCCTCCTGGTATTCCTGGCTTCCTTCAATTTTCAGCTCAAATACCACCTTCTCCAAGAAGTCTTTCCCAGCCCTCCTTCATTTTAGTATCCACATATGCATTGTTTGTACAAAGTAATCTGTATGTTGTCTAGGCATTAGACTGTGAGCTCCTGCAGGGCAGGAACTATCTTTTGCCTTTCTTTGTATCTCCAGGGCTTGGCACCTAGTTGGTGCTTTAAATGCTAGCAGACTGATTTACCCATGCATCAACTATCGCATTTGAACAAAGGTTTTTTCTGACTTAAAACCAGGGGCCCTTCTCCCAATACCACAAGACAATTCAGTGAAATGTTTTCAAACTTTAGTTTTTTCACCTTATGTAGAATTTTTTTGGCTCTGAGTCATGAGCTAATTTTTCAAATGGCAAGATGTATTTTTTTTCGCGTGAAGACTGTAACAGCCCCAACAAATCATGCATGCAGTCAATGCCTAGCCATCAAAAGAGTCACTCAAATGTGTACTCAATGCTTTAGAATAAATTTTCATCCCTGCAACTAATTTTAGCCCCTCCATTTAGAACTTCCATAATAAAGGCAGTTTGTTTTCTCTGCATCACAACTGAGAAAATCTTCACCATGTTATCGAACAAATTTGATTTATAGTCAATTGTTTCTGTCATAATAAATGCCACAAATTACTATACAAAGAAATACGATGAGATGGTAACGAGTTACTTGGGTTCAAAACAATAGATATTCTTTTCCCAAATCAAAATTACAGAACTAAAGAATATTCGTATCATTTATGATTGACAACAGTCTGTATCTCTCTGGAAGCAATGTGGCACATAGAATGATATGAGAGTTCTTCACTCCACCGGAGTTGAATAATCAGTAAGCAGGCTACGTGAATCCTGAGAGATGTTGGAGTGTATAAATGTACCTCATTTGGAATAGATGCATTGTTTACAGGTTATGAGTTAAAAGCATTATTTTGGGGGAAGTGAACATTTTTCCATTGCCGTATTATAAATTTCAGATGCTTTAACTTAATTCCTGTGCAGACATCACATGGGATATTTCCTGCCTGTTATCATTAAGACTTTTGTTAAGGATATCCTGGGGCCAAAATGTATACAACCAGGGAAGTAACCAGCTGTCCAAATTTCCAAGACGTCAAAAAGATTCTGAGTTCGGTGGAATGTGACATTCCAAATAAAGCAATTGTTAAGGGCTAAAATTCTAGCTAGTCTGTCTAAAATATCTATGAGTGGTCGCCAATAAATTATAAGCTTTAGCAAGAGTTAGACTTTTAAGCATTTATTAAGGAGAATAAGAGTTTGGTAAAGAGAGAGAGAAAGGCCTAGATTCCTATCTATTAAAGGGAGAGCACATTTCCAGCTCCCTTCTCCGCCAGCGTCCTCAGGAAAGAGAGTCCCGAGACTCCGCGCCAGTCTCTTCCTTCCTCCTCCCACTAGTCCGCGTCACTTCCTGATACCAAAGACAAGACTCCTGGTCTTGCCCTCAAAGACCTTCGCTTCATGGGCAGAACTCTTCTACAGTTAGTATCCAGCAGGTGGCGTTATTCCAATCGTTACAGTCCCCCCTGTTGTTCCTCAAGAAGCAAAATGTTTCCTTGACGGAACAGTAAAAAGAATATAATAACTATTGATAACTAATAATATGTGAACAACAATATAGAAAAGGAAGAGAGGAAAGTTTTGTCCAGAGGGGCGATTTTTTTTTTTTGTCCTCATGAACCGACGCTTTGACATTAGTCTTGCAAAGGGAGGGCCTCTGCAGAGAATACATGTTACAGATGGTGTATATTATAACAGAAAGAGAAAAAACAACAAAAACAACAAATCAAAACTGTTCATTTAAAGTCTCTGAAAGTCTTTTCTCAGATGTCCTCTAGGTGTAGTCGTGGAATGGAAGTCTTTTCAGGGGTTGATGTGTGGATGCTGGTAATCAGCCAGGAAAATTTCCTACAAAATTGAGCTTAACACAACTTTAAAACAGCTTTGTCAATAATCAAATCAAACAATGAAAGTTCTCAAAAACATGTCTAAGGGAATACAGAATCTTAGTTGTTACACATGAAACATATAATAAAACAAAAATTGAAACATTCTTTAAAATTATAATCTTACTATAGTCCCCCCTTATGGAGGGTAATTGAGAAGACAATTGCTGCGATATTAATTATTAAAAATAATTTTTATCTTTGTTTCATCACTTTTTGCATCATCTGCCTAATTATCCTCATGCCATTATGAGAAATTTTAAAATCTAATATAATTAGTAACAGATGTCAAGGCCAAATTCAACACTGTTATTTATCATGACACCTGAGATAATTATGGGGGTTACCAAAAAAGAACAGAGAAATGATGGGATATGAGCATTCCCACATTTGAGCAATATGTACTGCCCATGCAGTATGCCAGGCTTAAAATAGGTGGATGGAATATATGTCCATGCCACCGAACATATTAGAGGAAACTGAGTCAGACTTAATCAGATGCATGGGATTGAGATGTCCATGGCATCAGGCATATAGGAGGGAGCATAGAAGCCAGGTGTAGAAGTGAGATGGGTGGGATCAATACTTCCAGCCATCTGTACAATATTGTGGGGAAAAATAAAATAAAATATTAAACCAAGAGAATCCAACCTCAACATTTGTCAAAAGCCGTTCCCTCGGCCATACCTTGACTTCATGCATGTCTCCCCTCATGTGACAGTTCAGTGTCTGCTCTTGCATGTATTCCTCTTGTGATTGGATGGCATCTTGGCCAACTGGCATCTGATAACTCAGAATAAAGGTAATTAGTGTCTTAAATGATAAGTTCCCATAATCCAAGTCTCATATGGATTTAAAAATTGAGGATAATAAATGATTGCAAAAAATGTGAATACATCTTGACTCAGAACACAATATATAGTTATGCAACAATTTCAAATAATATCTTTTTTTTTACTTAGTATACAATTACTTTTGTGAAAAATCTGAACATATTTAAATACAAGTTAAAGCACAACACAATCTCAAAGACAACTTTTACAAATGTTCCCCTCTTTTTTTTTTTTTTTTTTTGGAATATGCTTATCAAAAATAATACTTCTAGAATCAATTTACACTTGCCATGGCAACCAATTTGCCAGGGAAATGCTTTAAAGAGTTTGATCAAATAATCAGTTGAGAAAAAATAACAAAAACAAACAACTCAGAATATGGGAGCACAATACTCCTAGAATTAACATTGTATAATAAAATCAAAACCATCTTGCAATGTTTCAAAATTAGATAGACAAATGAATAGAAGAAAATACACATGGAACAATAAAAGACAATGAAATTCAAACTAAGGAAGTCTAAATGAATGTGAACTTAATATTAATAAGAGTATTATAAAATATAAACTTGATCACATGACTATAAAAAGCTTTTACAAATATTCTCCTTGTTTTAAAAACTAAATATAAAACACAATCTCAAAAGCATGAAAATCTCTATGAAAATAAACCCATACCATTAATTTCAAAATGTATATGTAATAGCATAGAAATCCTATGTAACCTCTGAACTGATATTAATACTCTGAGTGAATTCAGAACACCTTTGATTCCGATATCTAAAATCCCCAATACTCATATCAATACCTTGCTGCTTACTTCTACATTTCTGTAAAATATATACCCTTCCATGGCAAAAGAGGCAGAGTCTTGAACTATGTTGATTGTCATTCTTATTCAGCTTAAGTTTTTCTTCTTTAACCCCTCTATATTGTCTGTCAGTCTTTTCACCATACAAATGCTTTATAAGATTACTAATTAAAGACAAAAGCAGGTTAGCAAAATTATGAACAAAACGAGCATATCTGGAATTTAAAGAGTTTTCTAAGATTGTCTCAAAAGCACAGCCAGGCCGGGGAAGGGCTGAGCCTGAAGCTGCAAATGCAGGTAGAAAAAGTTGAGCATGCGCATCAGATCTCTGGACTTCCCAGGCAGGGGAAGCAATGGGCTTGGCCATAGGAGGAGTAGAGGGTGGGGTCTGGAGAGGAGGGGAGGGACCAGAGCAATTTGAATCAGACTTGATTTTGAACTCAGGCCTGGATTCCTCTTCCCCCACTTTGCCTCCAGGTGCTAGGGGATTAAAAGCTTCTAGAGGGTGGGTCATTGCCTCCAGGCATGCAAA
This sequence comes from Dromiciops gliroides, assembly GCF_019393635.1. Classification (NCBI taxonomy): domain Eukaryota; kingdom Metazoa; phylum Chordata; class Mammalia; order Microbiotheria; family Microbiotheriidae; genus Dromiciops; species Dromiciops gliroides. Next base: position 43,210,786 of record NC_057867.1, read on the forward strand.
ATTAGAGCAACAATTAGTGTTAGAACTGGGAAAAGCTGCGGGAATCTCTTCAGGTTTCTCTGAAAAAGCATGGTTGGGAGAGGGAGAGATATTTCCTTGTGTGAGTAAGTTGCTGGCTCTTTTAACAAAAATAAAAAGAAAAATAGAAAATCCACAAAAACAAAGCATTAACATGATCTTATCTCCCATTTGTCTGGTTAAACAGACTAAAATCAAAAATAGGCTAATTAGGGAGTTTAAAAGGTCCATTCGAAAAAATTTAAAGGGAAAACACAGCCAGTACGCCAGTACTTAGCAGTTAAAGGGAGAGGGAGGGGAAATTTCTTACCCAACCAGAAGATCAGAAGACAGGTTTAGCTTTCCTCTTCGTGGTCAGCCATCTGTTAAGGGCTAAAATTCTAGCTAGTCTGTCTAAAATATCTATGAGTGGTCGCCAATAAATTATAAGCTTTAGCAAGAGTTAGACTTTTAAGCATTTATTAAGGAGAATAAGAGTTTGGTAAAGAGAGAGAGAAAGGCCTAGATTCCTATCTATTAAAGGGAGAGCACATTTCCAGCTCCCTTCTCCGCCAGCGTCCTCAGGAAAGAGAGTCCCGAGACTCCGCGCCAGTCTCTTCCTTCCTCCTCCCACTAGTCCGCGTCACTTCCTGATACCAAAGACAAGACTCCTGGTCTTGCCCTCAAAGACCTTCGCTTCATGGGCAGAACTCTTCTACAGTTAGTATCCAGCAGGTGGCGTTATTCCAATCGTTACACAATCCAATATATTTAATACCACAGACATCACAGGCACAAAAGATTACTCAGACCAGGAGAGAACATGCACTGATTCCAACCCATCCCCTAAGAGCTGATTGTTTGGATGAATCCCTGAACCTCAGCTTGCTTTTCTTGTCACTTTTCTCATCAAAACACAATTCAGGAATAAAAAAATATGTAAGCCATTGAAGGTTATGATGAGTTGGCTTCCAAACATTAATTTTTCTCAATTAATTTAATATGCATATATGTGTACGTGTAATACACATGCATGTGTATATATAATATACACATATCTATATATAATACAAATGTGTGTATATAATAGACATATATGTGTATATAATATGCATATGTGTGTATATAATATACATATATGTGTGAGTGTATGTGTGTGTACACACACACACACATATAATGGTTTCAGGCCCATAATTAAGTTGGGGCAACCAAACCTTTACTCCACCATCCAGGACACCATAATTTAAAGGATGCAGACATCATTTGCATTCCTGTTTCAACACAGAAAAAAAAAATGAGCTTACAATCTAGCTAGCAAACTGAGAAGAAAAAAAAAGAAGCAGGTTCACAAAATCACTAGATAAAGCACGAAAAAGGGTTGGGGGAGATGTCATTTCCAGACTTCAAACTATATTATAAAGCAGGAGTCATCAAAACCATCATATTGTTTTAAAAAGAGAGAAGATCAATGGAAGAGACTAGACAAGGGACAATTAGAAACAATGGAACTCGAAAACTCTGCATTTGATAAAATGGAAATTATGAATTACTTTGGAAAGAACTCCCTATTTTGATTTTTTTAAATGCTGGGAAACTAGAAAGCAACCTGGCAGATATTAGGCTTAGACCAAAGCCTTATTCTTCATTGCACAATACATTCTAAATGGCTGTGTGACCTTAATATGAAAGATCATGCTAAAAACTATTAGAAGAGAAGTAAACCATGCATCTGTCACCGCTCTGGGTAGGAGATCTATTTCTTCACTGAATAAGGGATAGAGGCAATTACAAAAGATAAAAGGGATAACTTTGATTGCATGAAACTGAAAAGCTTCACCACAAGTAAAATTAATGCACTTAAGAAGAGAAAAAGTAGAAAAGGAAAAACATACCTTTATATTATACTTTTCTGATAGGGTCTTGGTATCCAAGACATATGGAACTAACTGAAATATATAAAGCAAAAAAACCATCCACCAATAAAAAATAGTAGTCGAAGAATATGAATAAATAATTCTCAAAAGAACTGCAAACTATTAACAACTACACGAAAAAAGTAAAAATAAAAATGCAAATCAAATCACCCCTCTGGTTTCACCTTATACTTTATAAACAGACAAATATGATAAAATATGGGAATACAAAATGTGTGATGGGTTGTGGGAATAGGGGCATAATAACAAATTGTTGGTGGAGCTGTAAAGGGGCACAAACATTTTCAAAAGGAATTTGGAAGTAGGCAAATAAAATGACTGCAAAGTCCATATCCTTTGGTCCAGAGATTCCATTACTAAGCTTATGTTCAAGTAGGCCATTAATAAGAGGAAAGTCTCCATGGACACCAAAATATTCATGGCAGCACTTTTGTCATTGTAAAACACTGGAAAGACAGTAGATATTTTTTGATTGGGAAATGGCTAAGCACATTGTGGTACAAGAGCATAATATAATAAGATAATATTGTTGTGCTATGAGAAATGGTGAATACAATATGTAGAAAGGGCTACTCTTTCTTCTATGTGTTGACTCTCTCGGAAGGAAAGGGAGAGAGATACTGGAGGAAACTATAGTGAAGTAAAAATGGTTTATCCTTTTCCTTAGACATTTACAGAGAATGTAATGGAAATCATGTTATAGATGCAAACATGAAAGCTAATGAATTCTCATGTGTATGTTTATATATTTAGATAATCACACAAAGTAAGAATCAGAGATGCGATGCTAGATGAGCTTAATTTAGTATTCAAAATCAATCAGCATGCACTTTGATATTCAGTGACTTTTACGCAAATGGGGGCATAACCAAGGATAGTGAATAATGTCTCAGAAAATATGGTTCAGGAGTAAGGAATAAGAGAAAGCAAGGGCACATAGACTCCCCAGAAATTTCATGCCTAGACACCATGAAAACTTTCTTCAAGAAAATAATCAGAAAGAGCCAGAAATGGTGAGGACTAAATAAAAAAAATTTAATTAAATGATTATATTTTAGCTGATGAAAAATGACTCATTATTGATATAAGAATTACGATTGAATTAGCTATCCCTGCAGAGTCAGGCCACCACTTTATTAAAGCAAAGATCAGAATTAATTCAAAGTTAGAAAAAAGAATCAAATGAAAAGAAAACATGACCTCCAACTAAAATAACTCCAACTTGACTTAAGTAAAACTAGTTAGTAATGCTGAAAACCGGAAAACAGGAAAAGGGAAGGGCAAATCCAGCTGCCTTTTGAAAATCATTCTTATCAACTTCTCTTGCAGCCTCTGACACTGGCAAGCACTCTCCTCCTTGATTCTCTCTTCCCTATAGGTTTTCAGGACACTACTCTCTCCTGCTTCCCCTCCTACCTAACAGAGCACTCCTCTGTCTTTTTGACTGAAGCTTCCAGATCGTGCCCTCTAACTCTAGGTGTCTCTCATAGTTCTATACTAGACCCTCTCCTCTTCTCCCTCTATATTACTTCATTTGGTTATCTCATCAGTCCCCATGGATTTAATTGCCATCTCTGTGATAATAGTTCTCAATTTTATCTGCCCCAACCTTTCTACTGACCTCCAATCTCATATTTCCAAGTGTCTTTCAGACATCTTGAACTAGATTGACAGTAGACACCTAAAACGTAACATGTACAAAATGTAAACCTAACCTCCCCCATCCCTGTTTCAACCTTCCCTATTACTAGAAAGGGTAACATCATCCTCCCAGTCCCTCAGACTCATAACTGAAACATCTTTCACTAACTTCTCACTTTCCCACCCCATCCCCATATCTCCCACGCTAAGTTCTGCTGAATTTACCTTTGAAACATCTACTATATATGTTCCCTTCTGTCCTCTGACACTGCCGCGACTCTAGTGCAAGCATTTATCAGCACATTCCTAGACTTTGAAAATAAACAAATCTGCTAAAGGATCTGCCTACATCAACTCTTTTTCCAGCCCAATTCTCCACCCTCCAAGCACTAAAGTGGTTTTCCTGAAGTGCAGGTCTGACCATGTCACCTCCCTACTCAACAAACTCCAGTGGCTCCCTATCACTTCTAGGATCCAACACAATAGCATATAAAGCCTTTCATAACCTAGTTCCCCCCTACCTTTCCAGTCTTCTTACACCTTACTCCCTTCCATATACTCTTTGATCCAGTGCCACTGGCCTCATGGTTATTTCACAAACAAGACAGAGCATTTTCTCTGACTGTCATCCCCCATACTTATGAGGCCTACCAGCTTCCTTTAAGTCCCATCTCATCTCTGAATATCTAAAGTATCATCTATGTCATCTTCAAAAGACCTTCCCAACCTCCCAGAGTTCTAGTATTTCCCCTCTGTTCATTATTTCCAATTTTGCTTATATAGATTGTCTGTGTTTGTTGTCTTTCCATTAGACTGCAGGCTCCATAAGGGCAGAGACTATCTTTTGCCTCTTTTTATATTTCCAAGGCAAAGCATAGTGCCTAACATATAGTAGGTGTTTAATAAATGTTTGCTGATTGATCAGTTATGATTTTGTTGTTGTTCAGTCAATTCAGTTGTGTCTGACTTTCTGTGACCCTGAGGACCACACTCTCTATGTCCAACCAGGTGTGTCAGAAACTCAGTTAAAATGTAGCTGGGACATATTTAACAAAAGAAGCAAGAGTACAATAGGACACAGATAGTGTTAAAATGTGGTTTTCTAAGTCAATAAGCAGCCCACAGGGATCCTTATGTACAGTCTAGTAGCCTCTGTTTCTATATGAGTTGGATACCAGTGGGGGTAGTGGATACAACACTTGATTTATAAACAAGAAGATCTGGGTACAAATTCTACTTGCAATATTCTATAAGCAAGGCACCTTCTTTGTGTCTCAGTTTTTACATATGAAAAATGGGACATCTCCATGCTCCCAGTTTCCGTGGGATACTCAAGGTATAAGGTATATATCAGAAAAAAGACATACTTCAGTTTAACCCCATAAAAATGAGAACTATACATTTAAGAATCACAGTGAGGGCAGCTAGGTGGCACAGTGGATAGAGCACCAGCCCTGGAGTCAGGAGTACCTGAGTTCAAATCCGGCCTCAGACACTTGACACTTACAAGCTGTGTGACCCTGGGCAAGTCACTTAACCCCAATTGCCTCACTTAAAAAAAAAAAAAAGAATCACAGTGGCCCATAAACCAACAATGTAACTCTATTCTTTTTCTCTTCTTCCCAATTTACTCCTACTACCCTATATACAGTGTTTCTGGTTTATATTGCCATCCTTTGATTTGGACTACCCTGAGAAGGGAAATAATCTTGAGGTTACCAGAGAGACAACATATCTGACATCCGAGTGTATCCCAATTTTATTCCAATTAGCCTCCACACTTATGTTAATATAACAAATTAGGTTTCCTAGAGAGGCAACCTCCTTTCAATCAGATTTACCTACAGTGAAAAACTCATTGTTAAATGAAGTACAAGTCTAGGGTTTTTGATCTCTTATATTATAATTTTAATTCCCTACAGTTTTTCCACCTTCAGGAAATATATATAAAATCCAATCCTCCACAGTGCTCAGGCTACGCTGGAATTCTCTTTGCTTTCACCAAAGAAACACATTCCATGATGTAGTAGATAGAGCACTGGGCCTGGAGTCAGAATGAGATGAGTTCAAATTTACCCTCAAACACTTCCTAGCTGTGTGACCCATGGAAGTCCTTTTTTTTCTTTTTTTAATCTTTTATTTTCCTTTTTCACTTAATAGTATTTTTCCAATTACATATAGTTTTCAACATTCATTTTTGTAAGATTCTGAGTTCCAAAGTTTTCTTCCTCCCTTGCTTCCCTTCATCCCCCCTACCAAAGACAGTAAGCAATTTGATATAGGTTATACAGTACGATCATGTTAAACATTTCCACATTAGTCATGTTGTAAAAGAAAAATCAGAACAAAAGGGAAAAAGCACAAGAAAAAAAAAAGTGAAAATGTTATGCTATGATCTGCATTCAGACTCCACAGTTCTTTTTCTGGATGTATAGAGCATTTTCCATCATGAGGCTTTTGGAACTGTCTTGGATCATTGTACTGCTGAGAGAACTAAGTCTATAACAGTTGATCATCACACAATGTTGCTGTTACTGTGTACAATGCTCTCCTGGTTCTGCTCACTTCACTCAGCATCAGTCCACTTAAGTCTTTCCAGGTTTTTCTGAAATCTGCCTGCTCATCATTTCTTAAAGCACAATAGTTTTCCATTACATTCATATACCACAACTTGTTCAGCTATTCCCCAATTGATGGGCATCCCCTCATTTTCCAATTCTTTTAAAAATATTATTTTATTTTATTTTTGCCAATTACATGTAAAGATAGTTTCCAACATGCATTTTTGTAAGATTTTGAGTTGCAAAGTTTTCTTTACCCCTTCCTTCTCTCCCCTCACCCAAAGCCAGAAAGCAATCTGATAAAGATCATACATTACAATCATGTTAAACATATTTCCATACTACATGTTGTGAGAAAAAAATCAGAACCAAAGAAAAAATATAAGAAAGAAGAAACAACAACAAAAACAACAACAAAAGTGAAAATAGTCTGCTTCAACCTGCATTCAGACTCCACAGTTATTTTTCTGGATGTGGAGAGCATTTTCTGTGAGTCTTTTGGCACTGTCTTGGATCACTATTGCTGAGATGAAATAAGTCTATCACAGTTGATCATCACACAATTATATTGTTACTACGTATAATGTTCTCCTGGTTCTGCACATTTCACTCAGCATCAGTTCGTGTAAGTCTTTCCAGGTTTGTCTGAAGTCTGTCTGCTCATCATTTTTACAGCACAATACTATTCCATTACATTCATATACCACAACTTGTTCAGCCATTCCCCAATTAATGGGCTTCCCCTCAATTTCCAATTCTTCACCACCACAAAAAGAGCAGCTATAAATTTTTTTGGACATGTGTGTCCTTTCCCTTTTTTATGACCTCTTTAGGAAACAGACCTAGTAGTGGTATTGCTGAGTCAAAGGGTATGCACAGTTTTGTAGCCTTTTGGGTATAGTTCCAGTTTGCTCTCCAGAATGGCTGGATCAGTTCACAACTCTACCATCAAATAGAAATGGGTACAACTAAATCTTACATAAGGATCCCTGCCAGTTGCAAAGTGACTTAGAAAACCACATATTCACAACATCTATGTTCTACTGTATTTTAATTTTTTTTAACATTTCCCAATTACATTTTAATTTAATTCAACAGAAGGGGAGGGTTGCAACAGGCTCTGGGCTACATCTGACACCTCTGGATTAAATGACTTGCCATCCTTTCAAAATGCAACATTATGTTATCCTGACTATGGATCTAGTGGTAACATTATATGCCTAAAATCTCCTATCTATGATGGTGAGCTCCCCAAATCATCTATTCCGGGGTATGATCTGTATCAGTGAAAGGACACACACAAACAAATGCAATCAAAGATCTTTGAACCAGCTCCCCCAGAACTCAGCAAAATGCTCTGCACAAAGCAGAGTATTTTAATAAATGTTTGTTGAACTGAGATAGTGCTGCTTTAAATGCCAGAAAGATGAAAATGCCCTCTAGAAATCTGAGTTAATTTCATTAATGATTAAAACTTAAAAGAAATGTCAAGAACATAGTATGAAGAGTGTGTGTGTGTGTGTGTGTGTGTGTGTGTATATATATATATATATATATATATATATATATATATATGTTCACTTTGAGTGAAATAGATGTAAAACCTTGACAAAGTGAATGGACAATTTGCCATGTGAAAGTCTTGGGGGTGAGGGGGTGATAAGGAATGGCAGCCACTTCCAAGACAAGAAATTCATATCTGAACCTCTTGTCAGAATCCAATGCCATATTCATTGAGCAAATGGAGAAAACTAAACATAACCAGATGGAACTCATTAGAGTATTTTCATTCTTAAACATCAGAACAACTTTACATGAATGTTCTTTTTCAAACTGAATTCTTTTGTTTTCTTGCTTGACAGTGAGAAGGGTAGTGCTTGATATAAAATTCCTATCATCATTGTAGCATGTCACTAAATCTCCCTCTCATCTCTAAAGAATTTTTTTCTCACTGAAAATATTGTCATTCTACCAACTTCTGAAAAGAAGAGAAACTTTGAAGAATTTGGATTGACACAGTACGCTATAATAATGTGGATAACAAGAGGTTCTTGTAAGAAATATGTGGTTTCATGGATGTGAGAGACCTAAGACCTTGGGCAGGTTCTTGAGGGCCTCCAACACATAGGAGTAAGGAAGAAAAGAAATGTAAATTAGCAAGAACTTACTTCAATTTCTTCAGCATCCTGAGTGATCCAACCCTGTCCTTGAACTGAATATGACAATGGAACTAAAAGTGATTGTTTCCAGATGCTCAATAATGCCTGAGTTTCCTTAAAGAAAGAATAGAACTTGAAAATTCTTGTGCTGTGGAATTCATATGTTAGGAATGAAAGCAGAGTGTACATCATTCTTCAAAGGAAGGAGTCCCTGCATGGCAGAGTACTGTCTTGGGGACAAAGAAATCAATTTATCAGGATTACAAATCCAAAGACCCCAAGAGCTGGTGATCAGTACCTGGTCAAAACTCTCCTCCCATTGGAAAATATTTTCCTTAGCTCAGTGCTGATGAATGTTGGCTACCCAAGCAGGATGAAGCTTGGGCTATTACTGGAAATGCTGTTCCCCATATAGAGGTCACTATTAGTCTTAAGGATTACTCTCTTAGGCAACATTCTCTCAGTTAAGAAATCAAGGAAAATAAGCTACCCATGATTTTGACTTTTTGTTGCAAGTAAACACAACCATCTAATAGCTGCATGAAAAAAGACAGAATTTCAATTATCTATAGATAACCATTTTCAGTTGAAAATAAATTGTTAAAATCTTTCAGAAAAGAGATGAGAGGAATGCCAGCTCAGTATGCTGTGTGAGATGATATTCTTAACTTCATGGTAAAATCAGCTTCCTCTGCTGCTGAGCAACAGTACATAAAAATGATAGGATGATTAACTGGGTCATTATTTATTTTGCTAAATATTGGCCTGTGTCTCAATAGGCCCCTCCAATTGGAGTTCTGTGAAGATTTCATTTCACTAGGGATGGTAGCAGTAGAATTGCTAGTTTCAGGGTTGACTGGAGATAAAGATCAAAATGACCTTTACACAAATTTCTTCCAAACTCCTCTTAAAAACAAAATGTGTTTTGTATTATTCTCTCTCCATATTTTCAAGTTATATTGGCAGAAAAGTGAATTGATGGCACAAGATTAACATAACAATCTCTTGCTCTCATACTTGGTACCAATTGTTAATCTGGCTTTAGAAATGGAGGAAGTATGATTCAATAGGTTAAATGGACTGCCCTAATCACACAATGACATTTCCCATTAGCATATGGATTTGAAAATAGTAAAGATATTTTAAGAATAAGGATTACTCAAAACTGTGGCATGCAACTCCAGTAAGCAGGGCAATAGAACCCTCGATTAAGAGTGGGAAGTCACTGAAGCAGCACCACAGATAGAGTATTGAATGTGGAGGCAGGAAGACCTACGTTTGAATCCTGCCTCCTTTACTGGAGAAGAGGAAGATCACTAAATCAGGCAGAGCAACAGGTATTCCATTAGCAAAATTGGGAGGCTGGGATTGGTAATAATCCTCATAGTACCTACAGTACAGGGTTTTTGTTAGGCTCAAATGCTACAAGTAATGAAAAACTCTTCACAACAAATGGAAGATATCATTCTTTACCCAATTCCCTCCGTTACAGTGGAAGAAACTGGGGCAGCGAGGTGGTACAGTGGATGGAGCGCTGGCCCTGGATTCAGGAGGACCTGAGTTCAAATCCGGCCTCAGACACTTGACACTTACTAGCTGTGTGACCCTGGGCAAGTCACTTAACCCCAATTGCCTCAGAAAAAAAAAGTGGCTCTATAGTGGAAGAAACTGTACTACATGGAAAAAGTGATCTTCCAAAAGTCATCTGGGTCATAAGTAGCAAAGTAAGGGGCCAAACTCTGAGGGAAATGACTCAAAATTCAGCACTCGGCTTACTATATTCCCACTATACCACAGTGCTTCTAGCCCTTGTTTCTTCTAATCATCATGATTTAAGTGCCACACAAACATGACGCTATCACTAAAAGAAAGAAAAAAATGGCAGTTCTAAGTGAAAACCATCTGTAACAGTAAGTATTAAAGGCTCCATGGGTGTCCTGCAGAATTTCTGAATTTTTCAAGTTTAAGTGAGTATGTGTGTATTCTCACATATATGTATATAAAGTCATATAGAGATACATGTATATTATGTGTATATTGCCATGTGTGTATGTATATTCTTATATATGTATGTGATGTATATATAAATATATATATATATATGTGCATCTATATTTTTATTTATCTACATCTCTCTATATGACCTTCTGCTTGTACCAATAGTACAAGATGATCTGCCATTGAGTTGAAAAGGGAGTATACAAGGGTAGGAGCCACCCTTAATTATTTTCTGGCTCGCCTCTGTTTATGGAGACAGAAGGATCAGTTAGTTTGTGAATAAATGATACATATTAAATGTTTATCTGCAAAGTATCAGTAAAGTATCAAGGGACAAGCCCAGATTTCTTAATGCTATTTTACAGAAGTGGTAGTAAATTGCATGGAAGAGATGAGGAAAAGAGACAGTTTTGAGAAAAACCCAGTGAATAATCACTGAAGTAATGATACTGTATTCCAAAAGGAATATGGGCCTTGAGATACCAACACGGTTAATACAAAAATGACTAAGAGTTGCACTGGAATAAAATCTTAATTATTCTGCTATTAATAGAACCATTCTAATAACACTTCATTGCATGGTCAAAGGTTAAACTGATCAGATTTCAAGGATGAGGGAGCATATATAGATCATAATTTGATGTCAATAAATAAAAGTGCATCAGGCTCAAAAATCCAACTGAACACAATTACCAATAAAAGCCATTAATTTTTAAGATGGCAGATATCTACAGAGCAGAAGGAAATTATTCTTGAAGGTTAAAACTCAACTGCTCAGTGAATGAAAAGGCTGTGCTTTAATAACAGAAGGTAATACTGGTAATTCTATATATTATTTATTTATTGAGTGAGGAGTCAGTACAATTAAAGGGATATTCTCCAAAATAAGTACTCAACCTATTTGTATGCAGTCATCCAAACAAAAGAGATGATGAGAGTTGCCCACAAAAGTATTTAAAATAAGGTCAACTTATCTCCTACACTACCCATAGGTTTACCACTTGCCTTAGAGACTGTGCTAGAAAATAAACACAAATTCCCAATTATACACAATGAATAAGATAAAGATCTTAGTGAAAGAAGGCAAAGTCAAGCTTGTGAGTACCACTGAGGTGTGGTAGAATGGGATTCATGAATGGAATACAGTTCTGAAAAGGTATGCATTAATAAAAAGGAACACAATAAATAAAGGTTTGGGGCAGCTAGGTAGCACAGTGGATAGAGCACCAGCCCTGAAGTCAGGAGTACCTGAGTTCAAATCTGGCCTCAGACACTTAACACTTACTGGCTGTGTGACCCTGGGCAAATCACTTAACCCCAATTGCCTCACACACACATACACACACACACACATACACACACACACACACCCACACCCAAAATTAAAATTAAAACAAAATAAAAATAAAGGTATGGGTGGGAGGAAGAGGACCAGAGAGTGGCACTACGTGAGGAAATGCAAACAATGGAACAAGGAATATCTGGAAGAAATTATTTTGGTAAATGTCATTGAAGTATACTATACAAACTAATTGTGTCCATCTCAAATAGCAAGTGGGGCTATTAAATGATACATAAGGGTCCCTGCAGGCTGTATACTGATTTAGAAAACCACATATTAACATAATCTATAATCCATTCTATTTTACTGATTTTGTTAAATATTTCCCCATTACATTTTAATCTATTTAAAGTGAGTGCTGTGTTTGACACCTCTGCTACAGACCACCTAAGCAGATGGAGTAAATGGATTATAAACACATACTAGCATAAAATTGTTATGCTGGGACAATTCAATTGTCCAAATATCTCCTAGAGCTATTCTTGCAACAAAAGAACAATTGATATATTCTTTCAAAGGGAGAGCAAAACAAAAAAAAAAAAAAAAAGGAAACTACTGTTATGGGTCAAATTATGACCAAAAAAGGAAGAGCTGATTTTTAAAGCAGCAACAATGAAAATCTTTTTTTCTGTTCAGAATTTTATTTTTCAAATTACATGTCAAAACAAATTTTGACATCAATTCTTTAAAACTTTGTGTTCCAACTTCTCTTCCTCCCTCCCTTCCCACCCCCATCCCAAGAACTCAAGTAATTCAATATAAGTTATACATGAGTAGTCATGGAAAACATCTCCACATTAGCTAGGTTGTGAGAGAAAACAGATAAAAACAACACTTCAGATTAAGGAAATGTCAAAAAATTTATGCTTCAAGCTGTTTTCAGATACCAACAATTCTTTCTCTGAAGATGGACTGCAATTTTCATAAGTCCTTCAGAGTTGTACTGGATCATTGCGTTGCTGAAAATAACTACATCCTTCCCAGCAGATCGTCTTACACTATTGCTGTGATTTTGTATACATTACATTCCACTCTGCTTCAGTTTATGTAGGTCTTTCCAGGTTTTCTGATAGCATCCTGTTCATTATAACTTTTATATAGTACCTTAAACTTGACAAAGAATTTTCTTCACATTAGCCCAACAAAGTAGGTCCCATACCTTTTGCCATTATATCAATCATCATAACTGTTTCCCTCTATCCTATTCCCTTCCCCTGATATTTACTCTATTTTCTATCTTCTTTTACCCTATTCTTCCTCAAAAGTGTTTTGCTTCTAACTGTCCCCTCCCCTACTCTGACCTCTCTTCTTTCACCCTTCCCTCCTTATCCTCTTCCCCTCTTTCTTTCCTGTAGGGTTAGATAGATTACTTCCCCCAATTGGGTGTTTATGTTATTCCCTCCTTGAGCCCACTCTGATGAGATTAAGGTCTTTGAGTTAATTCTGTGTTCTAATTTTTTCTTCCTTCCCTCCCTCCCTACGAAATCAAGCAATTCAAAGTCATACTTGTGCAGTTATGCAGAATATCTCCACCTTCCTCAAAAGTGTTTTGCTTTTTACTGCTCCCTCCCCCAATCTGCACTTCCTTCCTTCCCCTCTTCTACCCTGCTCTTATCTCCTTCCCCTCCCACTTTCCCTCAGGGCAAAATATATTACTATTCCCATCTGAGTATTTGTATTATTCCTGCTTTGAGCCAATTCTGATGATAGTAAGGTTCACTCATTCCTTCTCCCTCTTCCTCTCCCCTCCAACAGCTTTTTCTTATTTCTTTTATGTGAGCTACTTTTTCCCCAATCTACTTCTATCTTTCCCTTTCTTCCAGTGCATTCCTCATAGCACTTAACTTTATCTTAAAGATGTCATCATGGGTTAGCTAGGTGGAACAGTGGACAAAGCACCAACCATGAACCCAGGAGGCCCTGAGCTTAAATCTGGCCCCAGATATAGGCCAGATTTGAATTCAGATCCTCCTGAATCCAGGACCAGTGCTTTATCCACAGTTAATTTGATTTAAAAAAGAAAGAAAGAAAAAAGAAAACTGAATTACCTATATCAAAAATGAAGCAGGGGGGCAGCTAGATGGCGCAGTGGTTAAAGTGCTGGCCCTGGATTCAGGAGTACCTGAGTTCAAATCCAGCCTCAGACACTTGACACTTACTAGCCGTGTGACCCTGGGCAAGTCACTTAACCCCCATTGCCCTGCCAAAAAAAAAAAAGAAAAAAAAATGAAGCAGGTTAATTTTAAAACAAGAAGAAATTAAAGCAATTATTAAGCCCCATTTTGTCCAATTATATGCCAATAAATCTGACAATTTAAGTGAAATAGATGAATATTTAGAAAAAAAACATACATTGCCCATATTAACAGAAGAAAAAATAGAATACTTAAAATTTTTATCTTAGACAAAGAAACTGAACATGCCACCAATGAGCTAAGGAGAAATCCCAGGACAAGATATACTCACAAGAGAATTATTCCAAACATTGAAAAAAAATTTAATTCCAATATCAACTATTTAGAAAAATAGGAAAAGCAGGAGTCCTACCAAATTCCTTTTATGAGACAAATATGGTGCTGATATCTAAACCAGGAAACCATATACCAATTTCCCTAATGATTACTAATGCATATTTTTAAAATAAAATATTAATGAGGAGATTACAGCAATTGATAATAAGGATAATATGCTATGATCAGGTCGGATTTATACAAGGAATACAGAACTGATTCAATATTAGGAAAACTATCGGCACAATTGACCTATCATAGAAATCATGCGATTGTCTCAACAGATGCAGAAACAGCCTCTGAGAAAATACAACACCTATTCCTATTTTAGGAATTAACAGGGCTTTCTTAAAATGATAAGTAGTACCAACTCAAGAATTATCTATTATGTTGATAAGCTAAAAGCCTTCTCAATAAGATCAGGGGTGAAGCAAAGATGTCCATCATCACCACTTATTCATTATTGTTCTAGAAATGTTAGCTATAGCAATAAAAAAAGAAAAAGAAATTTAAGAAATTCGAATAAGAAATGAAAAAACAAAACCTTCACTCTTTGCAGATGATATGATCCTAAAGAAGCAATATAAAAACCAGTTGAATTTATTAACAACTTTAGCAAAATTACAGGATATAGAATAAACCTATATAAGTCATCATCATTTCTACATATTACCAACAGAGTCCAACGGCAAGAGAAAGAGAAATTCTATTTAAAATAACTGCAGACACTAGAAAATACTTGGGTGTCTAGCTGCCAAGACAAATCCAAGAACTATATAAACTCAATAATAAAACACTTTTCACACAAAAGATTCATATCTAAACAACTGGAAAATATCAACTGCTCTTGGGTTGTTATATAGGAGTCAATATAATACAAATGATAAGTATACTAAATTAATTTACTATTCAGTGCCATACCAATCAAACTACCTAAAATAACTTTATACACCTAGAAAAAAATAATAAAATTCATCTGGAAGAACAAAAGGTCAAAATATCAAGAAAATTAATAAAAACAAATGTGAAGAAAGGTGACCTAGCCATATCATGTCTCAAACTGTATTATACAGCATTAATGACTAAAACAATCTAGTACAGGGGGCAGCTAGGTGGCACAGTAGATAAAGCACCAGCCCTGGATTCAGGAGGACCTGAGTTCAAATCCGGCCTCAGACACTTAACACTTACTAGCTGTGTGACCCTGGGCAAGTCACTTAACTCTCATTGCCCTACATAAATCATCATCATCATCATTATGATGGTGGTCATCATCTAGTACTGGCTAAGAAATGGAATGGTGGATCAGTGGAATAGATCAGGGACATAATGCATAATAGTAAATAACCACAGTAATCTAGTGTTTGACAACTCCAAAGACTCAAACTTTTGGGACAAGAACTCGCTATTTAACAAAAAATGCTGGAAACCCTGGAAAATCGTATGGGAGATATTAAATATAGATCAACATTTTATATACCAACATATACCAAGATAAGATCAAAATGGATACATAATTTAGATGTAAATGGTGATAGCATAAACAGTTTTGGATGGCAAGTAATAATTCATCTGTCAGACCTATGGAGAAGGGAAAAATTTATTACCAAACCAGAGATAGAGAGTATTATAAAACATAAAATGGATAATATTGAGTATATTAAAATGAAAAGGTTTTGCAGAAACAAAACCAATGCAACTGAGATTAGAAGAAAAGCACAAATCTGAGAAAAGTTGTTATTAAAAGTACCTCTGATAAAGGTCTCATTACTTAAATATGTAGAGAAATTAGTCAAATTTTTAAGAATACAAGTCATTCCCCAGTGGACAAAGGGTCAAAGCATATGAACAGGCAATTTTTAGAAGAAGAAATCAAAGCTATCAATAGTTATAAAATGTTCCAAATCATTATTGATTAGAAAATGCAAATTAAAATAACTCTGAGGTATCATCTCAGTCAGATGTATCATAGTGGCTAATATGGTAGAAAAGGAAAATAACAAATATTATAGGGGGTGTGGAAAAATGAGCCACTAATGCACTGTTGATAGAGTTGTGACTGGTCTAATCATTCTGGAGAACAGATTGGAGTTTGTGTGTTTTTCCTGGAGAGCAATTTAGAATCAGGCCCAAAGGATTATAAAACAGTACATAGTTTTTGGCCCAGCAATATCACTACTAGGTCTGTATCCCAAAGAGATAAAAAAGGGGAAAAACTACATGTACAAAAATATTTATAACAGCTCTTTTTGTGGTGGTAAAGAACTGGAAACTCAGGGAATGTCCATAAATTCTGGAATGGCTGAACAAGTGGTATATAACTGTAAAGGAATACTATTTTGCTATAAGAAGTGATGAGCAAGAAGATTGCAGGAAAATATGGAAAGGCTTAAATAAACTGATGCAGAATGAGGTGAGCAGAACCAGGAGAACAGTGTACATAGTAACACCAATACTGGACAATGATCAACTGTGAATGACATAGCTATTCTCAGTAATACAATGATCCAAGACAATTTCAAAGTACTCATGTTGAAAAATGCTATATGCTTCCAGGGGAAAAAACTGGTGGAGTCTCAATGCAGATCAAAGCATACTATTGTTCAGGTTATTTTTATGTTGGTTTTTTTTTTTGGTCTGTGGTTTCTTTCACAACATGACGAATATGGAAATATGTTTTACATGATTGCACATGTATAACATATATCAAATTGTTTGCCATTTCAAGGAAAGGGAAGATAAGGAAGGGACAGATATTAGAACTCGATTTTTAAAATAAATGTTAAAACTGTTTTTAAATATAACTGAAGAAAAATATTTTTTCAAAAAAAATTAAAATTAAAAAGAAGCATCATGGAGAAAAAGAAGGTGCTAAAAAAGGACAACCATATCCCCTTCCACAAAAAAAGTAGTAGGTGGAATCTGAAAACTATCAGTTGGAATGCCTGACTTTGCTTGCTTCAAATTTCGAGAAAATACTCTAGAAAAGGAAGCAGTGATCACTTAAAACTACTGTGGCTTCAGCAAAAACAATTAAAGCCAAACTCATCTCATTTCCTTATTTGACAGGGTTATTAGATCAGGGGAATACTATATAAATATTACATCAATATTTAATTTATACAAGGCATTTGACAAGACTTCTATGTGCTCTCCTAGTGGACAAGACAGAAAGTTGTGGTCTAAATGATAAAACACATAACTAGATTTAAAAGTGTCAGAATAGGGGCAGCTAGGTGGTGCAGTGGATGAGCACCGGCCCTGGACTCAGGAGTACCTGAGTTCAAATCTGGCCTCAGACACTTGACATTTACTAGCTGTGTGACCCTGGGCAAGTCACTTAACTCCAATTGCCTCACTAAAAAAAAAATTGTCAGAATGACAGATGACGAAAAGTATTCATTAATGGATGATATAAAGTAGAAGGATGTCTCTAATAAGAGTGCTTAGGAATCTTCCCTTGGCCAATGGTTCAATGGTTTTGTTTTGGTTTTCCCCAGCGGCTTGGATGAAGACAAAGATCAAATGCTTATCCAATGTGAAGAGATCATATAAACAGTAAGCTAATGATGATAGCTGAAATTTTTATAGGATTTTAAGGTTTTCAAGATTCTTTATATATATTCTGATGTAACTATCCTAATAAACTTATAAGGTAAATACTATAGGCAAAATCATTCCCATTTTACAGATGAGGAAACTGAGATAGGGACAGGTTATGTGACTTTCTCATGACTATGTAACTACTAAGTTGCAGAGATTTGTACATCCCCCAAGATCTCTTCTGATTCTATGCCCAATATTTTTCCCACTATATGTCTTCCTGACATTCCAAATGATAGAAACAGAATTTAAAACATCTCAAAAGCCTAGAACAATGGGCTAAGTCAAATGAGATTAAATTTAATAGAAATAATGTAAAACACCATATCTGATGTTTAAAAAAAGCAGCTTCACAAGTACAAGATGAGAGTCATAGCTTTATAACTGTTCATATTAAAAATGAGATTTAGAAAAATAAATAAATAAATAAAAATTAAAAAACAAAAAATATATAAAAATGAGATTTAGGAGTTTTACTGGACTGAAAGCTCAGTATAAATGAGCATTGTGAAATGGCAGACAAAAAATACTAAACATAAACAGCATAAGAAGCTAAAAAGCAGTTATACATGGGAAACAATTCAGAAAATAATATTCCTAGAAAATCTCAACAACGACTATGATTTTCTTGGCTCATGTCCATGTTTTAACAATAGGTCAAGACAAAGTAATTCCTGAATAATGAATTTTAAATTTGGCATTCCATAGCATAAGAGAGCCTCAGGGTGGAAAAGATATCATCTGATTGAAGTGGATAAAGATTTTATTTAGGATGTAGTGCTAGAAGGGACCTTAGAGAAAACCAATTTATCATTTTAAATGATGTTCCTATCATAGCTAGTCTTGTATAATTGTTTGGAATAACAACAAGTGACATTTGTATAAAGCTTTATATAGATCATCTCATTATTCATCTACTTCTAGATCTCAACGAACATAAATAAAGTTGTTTGCTACTCAAAATAGAACTGTTCAGGGTTTATGGATAAGAGACAAACCATTAATGGCACACATGAAGAAAGACATACAGATGCATGAGCCAATCAGATGTTCTGGCCACCCAATTCTAAGCTATCTCTTCTGTTTCCTGAGAAGCAAAGCTGCAGGTTCTGGCTAAAATGGTGGAGTGAATGGAAACAGAGGAGCCCAGTTTGCACACACCTGTGCTAGTAAGGATGCCAAAAGCTCAGCAGAATAAGGATTGGGGAATCCAAGGAAAAACTTCTTTCTATCTATCTATCTATCTATATCTATATTTATATCTATCTGTACAGCCCAGATCCACACAAAGAGCCAGAATTATGTGGGCATTTGAGAAGGTGGCCAGTCAGAAAAGCTAAGCCCAGGACACAGAACATGAAAGCCTCCTAATCCATGAACCAAGGACAAGTGAAGAGCAACTGAATGCGGTCAGAAGCCCAAAAAGCTCAGGTGGAAAAGGCAGTGATCACAATGTGGCCTAAATTAGAATGTACTCTATGGTTTTAAAATTCTTTACCTTGCTATACTGAACTGCCTCTGAGATTCTTGCGGATCACACTGTACTCTGGAAAAGTAGGAGTATAATCACAGATAATATAAATGAGAATTAAACAAGGCCCTTACTATCACTTCCGGAGGTTCACAAAACCTGTCCTTGCTTGACATGATGTCCCAATTTAGAACATAAGGTTGGAAAAAAAATCAGTAAAAAAAAAAAAAAAGGCACAAATGATAAAGAAACATTATAAATCCAAGGTCTCTCAAGGCACAACAGTAAAATAACTCTTCAACATCTAAAAAAAGCCTTAAAAACACAGCTTGGCCAAAAACTCTATTAAAAGACCTGAAAGATATGATGTTAGAATTACAAATAATTGGAAATCAAATAAGAACTCTAGAAAAAAGAATTAAAAGGAAAATAAAAAGTTTAGTAAAGTAGGTACAAAGCACTATTATAAGAAATAAAATTCTTGAAAATAAGGATGGACTAAACAGAAATCAAGGACCTCCTGACATAACAAGAAAAACTAGAAAAGAAATGAAAAGCCTGAAAAAATTAGAAGAAAACATTATGTTTTTCCTATTAAACATAAATGATTCAGAAAACAGGTTAAGGAAAGATAATCCAAAACTCATTAGATTACCTGCAAACCCTAATCAAAAATAAAAGCCTAAATAAAAGTATTTATTTCTTTTCTTAGATAAAGTATTTCAAGAAATCACGAAAGAAAAATTTTAGATTAATCAGAATCAGAGGACAAAGTCAAACTATAACCTACGGGTCACTTCTTGAAAGAAGGCACAAAATGAGAACTCTACAGAGGAACATAATAACCAAAGTCCAGAACTTTCAGGCTAAAGAAAAAATAGACTACAAGTAGCTTTACAGAACAAGGAAATACCAGGAAGCCACAGTCAGGATCACAGAATATACAGATATAAAGGAAATATAATTGGCAAATACAAAGGAAAGGAGAGCTAAGAATATAATATATCAAATGGAAAAAATAAAGTCTTGTTACCAAGAACAGTTTACCTTGAAAAGTGGAGTATTATCCTCCTGGAAAAAAAAAAAACAGGAAGTTTAATGAAACATAAGTTTCAAGCATTCTTGATGAAAAGATCAGATCTGCATATAAAATCTGAAATGAAAACAAAAAAAGTAGAGGGAAACATAGAAAATAAATTTGATTATAAGGGACCATATTATAATTATATGTTTATATTCTAATAGGAAGAGAAAAAAACAAGTATCCCCTAAGAACCTTAACATACTGAAGAATAATAGCTAAATAAAATTTTAAAAACCCTCCAAGTTGTTGGGGTTTTTATTGGGGGGGGGGGTCACATTTTAATTATCTTAAGAGAAAAAAAAAGAAAAGGGAGGGCAAGGTAATACACTAGGGAAAGAGGAGGTAGAAAGTGTAGGGAGCAAACTCTTTCATGTAAATACAGTATATAAGAACAAGAGTAAACAGAGTAAAGGGTGGGTCAGTGGGGCATACTTATTATGAACTAAACAAAGGAGGGTTAAATCAGGGGGATGGGGAGGAAAGCAGGAGAGGAAAGCCTGGAAAATATGGGAAAGGGAGGATTAAGAAACTGGCAAGACTGAGGGAGGGGCTTGGAAAAAAAATGAGTTGGAATGTGAAGAAATAAAAAGGAAAGAAATAAAGGTTAAAAATCTCTGAGTGAGGTCTTAGCAAGGGAAAGAAAAATAAGGCCTAGACAAAAGCAAATCCCATCAATTACAGATCACTATGATTGAGCACATTCTTTCTCACTCTTTTCTTCTTTGTAAAGATTGAGGTGGGATTAAAGAAAAGAAAAAGCATAAAAGAATAGTAAAAACTACAACCATAAACATTCACAGAATAAACTCCTGAAAAAAATGGAAGAGAGTAGCAGAATGGATTAGAAAGTTGAATCCAACTATTTATTATTTTTTAAAAATACACTTAAATCATCAAGATTTACACAGTTTTACAAAGGGGGATAGATAATAAAACCGTAGTAGAAGACTTTAATGTCCATATCTCAGAGTGGCACAAATTTCATAAAATACAAACAACAACAAAATCCCCACAGAACTGAACAAATATGTAAAAAAAAGAGGTAAAATACTATAGGCAGCTTGATGATACATTAGATAGTGTGTTAGACTTGCAGTCAGGAATAAATGAGCTTAAATTTTGCCTTGGACTCTTATTAGCTGTATGATCCTAGGTAAATGACTTAACCTTTCTTGGGTTCTGACTGCTCCTCTATAAAATGGAGATAATAAAATAAACTATTTTACATGTTTTTTTGAGATGATGAAATAAGGTAATATTTATCTCAAGAAATCATTCATCATAACCAAATTAGATTTATGCAAGGGATAAAAATGGTTCAATATTAGTAAAATCAGCACAATTAATAATATTAAAAACAAAAACATCTCAAAGATGCAGAAAAGCTTTTGACAAAATATTTGTTAGCACAGAGGGATATAGCTGATATAAAAAACTATTTACCTAAAAGTGAGAATTATATGTAATGGGGATACACTAGAAACTTTGCCAAGACATACAGGAGTAAATTAAAGATGCCTACTTTCCCTGATATTACTTGACATAGTTATATAAATTTCAACAATAGCAAGCAGATGAGAAATAAATTAAAGATGTACAAATAGGCAAAAAAGAGATAAAACTATATTTTTTACTAATGAGATGATGGTTCACCTAGAAAATTTTAGAAAACAAAGAAACTGAATGAGACAGTAGTTTTAGCAAAGTTACTGACTACAAAATAAATGGACAAAAATCAACAACATTTTCTATATAGTAACAACAAAATCTAAGAAGCAACAAAAAAGGTAAATGCCATTCCAAATATCTATAAAATACATAAAATATCGGGCAGTCAATCTACCAAAGCATACAAAATAATTGTATAGTATAGATTCATTTACAAAGTGTTCTTTAAAAAGGAAAGAACTTAAATAGGGGGAAGAATACTCAATGCTCATTATTGGGCCATGACAAGATAATAAAAAGAGCAATATTATTAGTTAATTTACAGTTTTAATGCTATATCAAACTATCAAGAAGATATTTTACAAAATGCAATAAAAGAATAATATAATTCATTTGGAGTAAAGGAAATCTAGAATATCGGTGAGGATAATGAAAAAAGTCAGGATTAAAGGGGAAATAGCACTTCTAGACCTCAAACTATACTGGAACTCATAGTTTAAATACAGAGATCAATGTAACAGACAAGGAAGAATCAGAAATACTGGAACTCAATAATCCAGTTTTTGATTAAACTGGGAAACAAATTACTGAGTAAAGAGTTCTCTTTTTGATTTTATCTTCTAGGAAAATGGGAAAGTATTATGCCAGAAATTAGGTATATGCCAATATATTATACAATATTTTATAATAAATTCAAAACTGATAATAAATGTTATATCAATTGAAAAGTGAAAAGGGAAGAAGAGCATACACCTCTCACAGCTACAAGATTAAAGGATATATTCTTAACCATACAAGGGATGGAGGCAATTACAAAATATTAAATAGGCAATATTGATTACATTAAATTAAAAAGCTGTACAAACAAAACAATTACCTCAAGGATAAAAAGGTAAGAAGTGAAATAGAAAATATATATATATAATTTTTTTTAACCAAATTTTTATTTAAGAGTTTAGTACTAATAATATAGAGAGATCCAATAGAAATGCAGAAGAACATTCAAGACTGGAAGCTTTTCCCCCAGTACATAAATGATCTAAGGCTATGAACAAACAATTTTTAAAATTAGAACTACATACTATTAAAAACCACATGGGGGGGCAGCTAGGTGGTGCAATGGATAAGGCACTAGCCTTGGATTCAGGAGGACCTGAGTCCAAACCTAGCCTCAGACACTTACTAGCTGTGTAACCCTGGGTAAGTCACTTAAACCCCATTGCCCTGCAAAAAAAACACATGGACGAATTTATTAAGTAACAAATAAGAAAAACGTAGCTCAAAATAACCCTGAGGTTTCATCTCCTACCCACCAAATTGACATGGATGGCAAAAGATGAGAACAGTCATTATTGAAGGGACACGCATACTAATGCATTAATGGTGTCTAAAATGTTGATACCCTTTGACCCAGAGATTACACTAGTGGGTACACAGCCCAAGAAGGTAAATGATAACTAGAAAAGTGCCACAATAATTACAGAAACACTTTTTGTGGTAGCAAAGACCCAAGAACAAAATTGATTCTCATCAATTGGGGAATGGCTAAATACATTTTGACATAGGAATGTAATGTATTATTACTGTGCTTTAAGAAAATGACAAATATGATAGAGAGAAGCATGAAATCACTTATACGAAGTAAAAAAGAGCCAAGAAAACAGTACACATAATGACCACAACAATATTAATGGAAAGAACGACAACCATAAAGCAATAACAAGGAATGCTGAAGTATTAAAAAGGAGGTGCTTGACCAAAAAGAGATATGAAATGACATGTCCTTCTACTACCTTGTAAAGGTAGGAGATCCATGGGTATGGAACACTGCATATAATGACTAATTTATTCACTATACTTATTAGATTTGATTATATTTTTTTTGTCCCTTTTTCTTTATATTTTTCCCCCCTAAAAGATGATTCCCTGGGAAAGGGAGAAGAAAGAATACAGGGGGAAGTTTACACTATGTAGAAATAAAAGATATCAATAAAATATATTTCTAAAAAATAATCCTAAAAATTAATATATGATAACACTAAAACTTAAGGAGCTGAATTAAAAGAAAACCAGGGGGGCAGCTAGATGGCACAGTGGATAGAGCACCGGCCCTGGAGTAAGGAATACCCGAGTTCAAATCTGGCCTCAGACACTTAACACTTACTAGCTGTGTGACCCTGGGCAAGTCACTTAACCCCAATTGCCTCACTAAAAATAAAAAAAAAGAAAGAAAGCCAGGGATAACAATCATGGTCTCAGACAAGGAAAGAGCAAAACACCTTTGATTAAAATTGATTAAATAGGGTTGCTACATTATGCTACAAGGATCTGAAGACAAATTAAAAATAATCAATGATTTAAAAGCAATTGGATATGTACCAAATTGCATATAATCTAAATATATAAATGAGAAGTTAATTGATTTACAGAGAGAAACAGATAGTAAAGATAAAATAGTTAAGGACCTCAATGTATCCTTTTCAGAGATAAACCTAAAAAAATTTAAAAGAAGTTAATAATTTGAATAGAATTTTTTAAATTATGATATGATATATCTCAGCTACTAGTGAATGAAAACTCAAGTATAAATATTTCTCAACTATGTGTTAGAACTTCACAAAAACTGGCCAGGTAGTAGAACACAAAAATCACCTAAAAATAATAAAAAAAAAAAACTATTAGCCACAAACTTTATTTTAAATTCAGTAAAGGGCCTTTGAAGAAATGCTTTAAAATTAACTAGAAACTAAAGATTTGGCAAGAAAGAACAAATCACAGAGAAAAGAGATAACTTCAAAAAATGAAATGAATATAATTATGGGAAAATTTATAGAAAAAGAAAGGAAAAGTAGGAAAGGGACAGAGAGGGGGAGGGAGATAGGAAGGAAGGAGGGAACAGATCAATGATTTGGACATGCAACTCAAACAAAACAAAACAAAACAAAAAACCTAGAAAAGCAAAAAATTTAAAAAAGAAAAGAAACCAGAAAAGAAATTCTGAAAAATATAAGAAGGACTTAGCAAAACTGAAAGCAAAAACTGAAATGATAAATAAAACAAGGAGCTGCTTTAATGGGGAAAAACAATAGATAAACCATTAGCTAGTCTGGCTTACAGAGATAAGAAAACAAAATTGCCATTTTCAAAAATTAAAAAGTGGAATTGACAACAAATGTTGAAAAAATAAAGGAAAAATTTCCAAACTATTTTTGCCAAATTGTATGCCAACAAAATTAACTACCTAAATAAAATGTGTGAATATTTATGAAAAATATATGATACTCAAATTCATAAAAAAACAAAAACCTAAGAATATTAAAAACTAAGTACTAGGAAAAGAAAATGAAGAAGCCATAAAGTAGGTACAAGCTTTTGGGGTAAGAATGCAAAATTGACAAAAATTGCTGGGAAAACTAGAAAGCAGTTTGGCAGAAACTAGGCATATGCCAACATGTCACATGATATATCAAGATAAGTTCAAAGTAGATAAATGATTTAGACATAAAACATGATATCATAAGTAAATCAGGGGAACATGGAAAAATGTACCTGTTAGATTTATGGATAAGGAAAGAGTTTATAACAAACAAGAGAAGATAACAGGTTGTAAAATACATACTTTTGATTACACAAAATTTAAAAGCTTTTGCAAAAAACAAAAGCAATGCAGGCAAAATTAGAAGGAAAGCAGGACGCTTGGGGAAAAATCATAGCAAGTTTCTCTAATAAAGATCTCATTTCTGAAATATATAGAGAAATAAGTCAATTTTATAAGAACATGAGTTATTCCCCAGTTGATAAATGGTAAAAGGATATGAATAAGCAGTTTTCAGAAAAAGAAATCAAAGCTACCAAGTCACATGAGAAAAAGACTCTAAATAGTTATTCATTAGAGAAATATAAATTAAAACAACAGGTTAACACCTCACACTGATCAGATTTGCTTACATGGCAGAAAAGGGAAATTACAAATGTTGGAGGGAAGAATGAAACTTGGGACACTTAATGCACTGTTGGCAGAGTTGTGAACTAGTTCTAGAAAACAAGGTGCAATTATGCCCAACGTACTATAAACTGTGTATACCTTTTGATGAGGCATTACTACTTCTAGGTCTGTATCCCCAAGAAATTAAAGAAAAGGGAAAAGGACCTATTTGTATATTTATAGCAGATTTATGAGCTGGCAAAAATTGTAAATTGAGGGGATGCTCATCAACTGGGAAATATCTGAATAAGTTATGGTATATGATTGTGATGGAAGACTATTTTGTTATAAGAAATGATGAGGGGGCAGCTAGGTGGCGCAGTGGATAGAGCACTGGCCCAGGAGTCAAGAGGACCTGAGTTCAAATGCAGTCTGAGAAACTTGACACTTACTAGCTGTGTGACCTTGGGCAAATCACTTAACCCTCACTGCCCAACCAAAAACCAAAAAAACAATAACCAACCAAACAAAAAAATGATGAACAGGATTCTCTCAGAAAAACCTGGAAATTGAATTGAATATAACAAGAACACTGCACAGTAACAGTATGATGATCAACTGTGAATGACTTAGATATTATCAGCAATTCAATGATCCAAGACAATTCCAAAAGACTTATGATAAAAAAATGCTCTCCACCTCCAGAGAAAAAACTGACAGAGTTTGAATACAAATCAAAGCATATGTGGTTTTCTGTTTGTTTCTTTGTTTTTGTTTTTCTCTATTTTTCTTGGGGTTTTTTTTTGGTTTGTGTTTTTGTTCATAACATTGGTAATATAGAAATATGTTTTGCACGGCTGCACATGTAAACCCTATATCAAACTATTGCCTTTTCAATGAGGGGGGTATTGAAGAAGGGAGAAAGATAATTTGGAACTCAAATTTTTAAAAATTGAAAGTTAAATTGTTTTACATGTAGTTTGAAAGAATTTATAAAGTTTTCACATTTAAAAATAAGAAATATGATGAATATACAAAGGCATGGAAAGATTTGCATGAACTGGTAATAAGTGAAGTAAATAGAACCAAGAGAAAAAAACATAAGTAATAACCACAATAACTTAAAGGGAAAGAATAACTATAAAACAATCATATAAATTTTGAAAATTGCAAAGAAAAAGCATGGTCCCAAATATACATATTGGAAGGTGCCACCTCCCTCATCCTTTACAGAAGTGGAACCCCTATGGTTTTGGTACATCCTGGTAACATAAAAAACATATCAATAGAAATTTATTTTTTGATGTTGCAGAATAGAAAACAAATAAGTACTTATGTACATTACCAGTAAAACCCAGAAGGAAGAGATAGAATGAGATACTTCATTCAACAAAACTAAAGAATTTGTAAAACATTCAGAAACCTACCGACCAACGCACATAGGAACTATAGGAAAACAATGTTTACAGAAAGAGACTGAAGAAATGTTAATTGTTCATGAGTAGTCCAAGCCTGTATAATAAAAAGTGTAATCAAGATTAAATTAATTTACTTATTTAAGCCTTACCAATCAAGTTACCAAAAGATTCCATAGCAGACAGAAAAAAAATAATTCATCTGGGAGAATAAAAGAATCAAGAATCTCAAGTGAAAAAATGAATGAAAATAAGAAGAAATTGCATCAGTCCAGTCAGTGTAGTAATACCAGTCAGTGACATTTCAAACTACATACAAAGCAGTAATCATACAAATGTTTTAATATGTGTTAAAATATTAAGTGGTCTATCATTGGAACAGATTAGATATACAACATGCAGAAGCAAGCAAAGTAGATTAGTGTTTAATAAACTCAAAAATCTCAACTACTGGCACAAGGGTTCACAATACAACAAAAAGTATAAAACCTGGGAAACAGAAAATATCTTTCAAAACTATTAATAAAGGAAGACTTAATGATTAAACAAGGGATGGAGAAGATCACAGAAGAGAAAATGGACATAATGGATTATATAAAATTTAAAAGTTTTTAAACAAATAAAACAAATTGAGTTAAAATGAAAAGTACAACAAATAATTGGGGAAAACATCTTTACAGCCAGTTTCTTTGATAAAGGTTAAAGACTGATTAAGAAGAGCTTTTCTTCAAGAGATAAATGGTCAAAGGCAGGTTTCAAAGAAGAAATTCAAGCTATCA
Source organism: Dromiciops gliroides (assembly GCF_019393635.1). Classification (NCBI taxonomy): domain Eukaryota; kingdom Metazoa; phylum Chordata; class Mammalia; order Microbiotheria; family Microbiotheriidae; genus Dromiciops; species Dromiciops gliroides. Next base: position 43,238,876 of record NC_057867.1, read on the forward strand.
ACAACCAAAAGAAAACATGCCGCAAAATGCTGAAGGCAATTTAAAGAAACTCTGCAGTTTTACCTCATATGTATTGGAGTAGTAAAGATGAGAGAAAAACAAAATGGCAAATGTTAGAGGGGCTGCAAGAAAACAGGCACACTAATACAATGCTGATAGACTGTGAATTTTTCTAGCCAATCTGGAAAGCAATTTAGAACTATGCTCAAAATGTTAGCACACTGCACATACCCTTTGATACAGCTACCAGGCCTATATCCCCATGAAGATCAAAGAAAGAAATAGAAAAGTCATATATGAACAAAAATATTTATAAGAGATCTTTCCCTGGGGGCAAAGAACTGGAAACTAAAGTAGCTCCATTAATTTTTAAACATGGTCAATGTAGAAATTTGTTTTGGTTAACTTTGTATATTTTCAAAAAGTTTTATTTTTCAGTAGGGGAAAGGTGGAACAAAGATGGAAGATTTGGATATTTTTCCCCTCACACTCCCAAAACGCAAGAAGCAGCACATGGAAGACCATAAGGAATTACAGACAAAAAATAGAACTTTGAAAGTTACATTTTGAACTCATAATATACTTTAAAATAAAATACAAAACTTTATATAATAGATACTGTCAGTTTCATTTAACTTTTGTTCTATAGAATATATGGAAATGCTAATTATATTATCAATTTCATAATCAAGCTAAAATGAAAGAAAAAAGAAAAGAAAAAAGGGTCAGTGAGACATTTTGAAAAATGGACAGATGGGAAGAAGGAAGTGCAGAGGAAAAAGAGACATGTAGGAGTGTTTCAAATGTAACATGTAAAAAGTAAAAGTTCTTTATAAGAGAAATTTGTGGATTCATATGTAATATATTATCTTCTTCATCCTGTTCTATTTTGCATGTGAAAATTATTTTTTGTTGTGAACCTATTTTTAAATAGCACTTTGATTCCCTGCAATCTCCCTTAGAGACCCTTAACTTATTTGTAGTTCTTAATTTTCTGTAGACACTTAAGATGAATATTTTCATTTAACAGACACTTATTCTCCCTATTTTGTATAGTGCTCTTCAGAAAGTAGGCACTTAATAAATTCATATTGTGTTATATTAACATTCCCTCTGTATGATATGGTCCAGTCCAGATTCTCTTCCCATTTTTAGGCTGCTTTGGTGCCATTTCCACTTTCTCATAAAACACTCTGGAGAATGAGGTATTAAATTCTGAGGTTACAGTATTGATCCATTAATCTTTGGGTCTATTCATCCAAGAAGTTCCTCATCCATTGAACCTCACCATTATCTAGCCCACATCTCTTCTTTTTCAACAAGGATAACACAGAAAACTCGGCCAAATGACTTGCTCAAACCTAGTTACACATGATCTACGTCAGTCCCCTAATGTACCAGTCCTATAACCCAATTAATGTGAATGTTCACCTTGCCTTGCTGGGTCTCAGGCATGCATTGAAGGAGTCATTGTTAATGGAGTCCAGGAGAATATTAAGATAGGAAATTGTGATCTAAATGATGACAGAAAACACTGTTTTTAAATGAAGTATCATGGAGGAGTTCTCTGATAGCCAGTCTCTACCTTCTGTATTTATATTGCCTAGAGATGTAGAAGCACACAAATCCTTAACTCCTTGGCAAAAGAGATAGAAAAAATGGAGCCTCACTAGAACACTATTCAGAACACTATTGTCTTGTATCCCATCCAAAAGGAACAAGTTATTGTAAGTACCAGAAGAATTACATATCTTCCTACACAATGGAAAACTAAGATGGCATTATAATGAGGCTTTAGTATACATTCACACCTTTTTCTTCATCTCTTTCATTCTCCATCAAAGATGCCAATCTATCTTGACTCCTCAAAAAAGCCCTTCAAAATGAAGATTTAATGGGAGAAAAAATTTGCCTGAAGAAAAAAGTGTTTGGGGGTAGTGGTAGGGGAAGGAAAGACATTAAGCAGTGGAGAGCAACTGAAGCAATAGAAGGTCAGACAAAAACAAATAGAAGGAAATAAATAAGCTTAAAGCCATTCATAGAGTCAATCATCCATCCAACAACCATCTACATAGTGTCTGATATATATATATATATGTATATATGTATATGTATATATATGTATATGTATATATATGTGTGTGTGTATACATACATACATACATAAACAAAATGATGTCAGATTCACTCATTAACTTCCTTCTAAAATGTCAGGAATTTATAAATATATATTTAAGAGTTCTAAGGTATATATCCCTTAATAAGGTGGTCATGTATACTTTATAGATTTCTGACTAGAGTTTGTTACTTGAATATCAACCAACCCAATGGAAAGAAAACTGGTGAGGATTTTTAAAAAGGAAGTGCAAGATAAAACAATAACTTTCCCAAGTGATGCCTCATTAGTTGCAGTCATAGAAGAGCACATTCTCAATTATCCATACTAATGAAAGGTGGAAGAAGTGTGGCTCATTCAAAATTGGCTATGAAGTCCAATTCATTCAAATTTTGCATGGCCAAAATATATAGTAGGAAAAGCAAATTCAAGACAGAAGGTTATTAATGACATTGCACACAAAAGCATTTATAAATGAAATGTGTTCTTTCAAAAGAGATGATAAGGATCCAGAGCAATGACTAGTAGGGGGCAACTGGGGCTTGGTTCCAAAGTGTAAACATCTATGTGGGCATGCTTCCTATTCTTCTGGCACCAAGATCCTAGTAGAAGCAAACCTTCAAACCCACAAAAAGCATAGCAGATGACAAAGAGTCTGATGACAAACTATGAGGTATGAAGGATTACCATAGGGAAGAAGTATACACTCCCACATGTCAGTACCTGAAGGCTGCCTTACTCTTCTACTATTCCCGCAGTATTTCACCTGATCAAGGTGTACGTCCCATGTATTGCCTATGGTAAAATGGCCTCCAGGTATCTTACAATTTCTGCCCTTTTTATATAATATTTTTCTTGTGTTCCAGAATCCCTAGTTATTGCTCTCTAGGAACTGATCTTGAATTATGAATTGTGGAAACAAGCAGGATTTAGTTAACGAAGTTATGAGGCAACTTTATGCCTGAGTATTCTTATTAATACTGGGCAATCCTTGAACACTTGGGCCAATGAATACAAAACTGTTTTCTATAACATTTAATGATAACATTAGCATTTTACTCTGGCACTAACTTTTCCCCTCAGATGCAAAACAATAAGCACAATTCTATACACTACGATTGCTGCATTCTGGGGTGGGGTTTTTTTGGGGGGGTGACTTTTTTTAAATATTGAAACATCCGTGATAGACCTTCCCAGAATTAGAGGACTGATAGAATCTGTGAGGATGAATCTGCCTTCAGGACACTGCTGTATCAGCATCCTTGCCATTTGCTGAATAAGAGCTGATAAACAGTAAAATCAATTTAAACAATCATAACAGTTAATGCATTCTACTTTGTATTACTAGCTCTAGAGAAAGTGGGGCTGTTAGATATTAAAACCAACTGCACCAAAGGCAGGAAAGAGGCTACACAAACTCCTTCTTTTCTAATTTATTTCTTCACATAGTTTATTTTTTGTTTTCTGAATGTGGGTATTTATCATTTTTGATCATACTTCTCTGAAATATTAAACATATTATATTCATCTTCTCCCATATCCAAAAGATATTGGATAGTGGAAAAGTTAGAGATAAAATAGCATAACTACTAGAATTAGTACTCCCATTTTTCTCTTATCTTTTCCTCCTTGGGTCTAATTGATTTCATCAGTTTTATACTCACATCTATCTGTCAGTCTCTCTGTCTCTTATCTGTTTTTCTATCTCTACCTGTCTATATATACATAAAACATATACTGAAAAACCTTCATCATTCCTATGGTTAAAAGAATATTCAGTGGTTCCATTTTCATTGAACTCCAAAGGTCCTTAAAAATTACATTTTACCTCTTTCCCTCAAAAAGCTGATAACCACAGTTAATTGTATAAAGTGTTTGGCCTAAGAAATGAAGATGCTAGATTACAAAATCCACTAGAAACTTCATGGAATAGGATTTGGGGGGGGGGGTCGGGCAATGAGGATTAAGCTAGTTTCAAGTGTCTGAGGCTGGATTTGAACTCAGGTCCTCCTGAATGCATGGCCAGTGCTTTATCCACTGTGTCACCTAGCTGGCCCTGGAATAGGATTTTTCTTTTGTTCTTCTTACAGATAATATTTTGATTTTTGGTGAAATTCTGGCAGACTAAAATTCTGGGGAGAAAAGGAATGTTTATCTCTCCCACCTTTTGTTTTGGTGAAATATAGCTATACTCTGTTAAGTGTCAGAATAAGGGGCTTCTCTGAAAAAAAGTTAGCCCTACAACTGAGTATCTGCTTTATGAGTTGGTAGACTATAACAAAGCCAAACAAATGGACTTGCAGATCTTGGCTCTGGTTCCAAAAGCAACCTGCCATATTTGTTTGATCCCAAGGATTCAAATTGGCATTCTTCAGAAGTGTAAAAAGTAAAGATAATTCAATTAAAAACCCCACATGCAAGCATGATTTCAAGGACATTGCAATATTCATTTAGCTTCTATAGTGGAAAATAAACTGAAAGTTGCTTCTGCTGGGAGTATAAAGAATTAGTTTTCATATTGTTCTATATCTGCAGACATTTGGAAGTACTCACAGCTATTGGAATGCTCTAAGTCTGTTAATGAGTAGAGCCAACTGTATGGCAGAATATTCACTATGGGCCACAATCATATGGAAATGTGCTTTGCTCACATTATTATTTCAAATTATATTTCCTTTCATATAGACCCACTGTTCTCTTCCTTGATTATGGTTCTGATTAAGCTGAGAGATACCGAAAAATGAAATTGATTCTAGAGCTTTCAATAGACAAAGGAAAAGAATCTTCCCAACTTGTCCATGATTTCCTTCAGATCCTTTGGTTTATCCCTTTCTCTCCTGGCATCAAAGATATACATCTGCATCTTTATCTGTTATATGTGTCTGCAACATAGTGAGTGGTTAAGAAATGTTTCTGTTTATTGATTGACTGTTAGGGAACACAAGGTGCTAGAAGTGTAGTGCTAGGTGGAAACTTTCAGATCTGTAGGCTCCATTGTCAGAGACTTGTACTTAGCCTGGGAAATCAAAAACTTGGAATAACAGCAGGTTAAAAAAAATATGAATAGACTAAAATCTGGTGTAATTCACTAGGTTTATCATTCCACTAAAACTGTTCTCTCCAAAGTTACTAAGGATCTCTCAGTTACCAAATCCAGTGATCTTTTCTAATTCCTCATTCTCCTCAAACTCTCAAGCCTTTGACACTTTTGATCATTCTCTCCTCCTTGACACTGTCCTCTCTAGGTGTTTAGGACACCCCTCTCTCATGGTTTTCCTCCTAACTATATGACCACTCTTGTATTGCCTTTGCTGGAGCCTCCTCAAAATCATGCCCTCTGACCATGGATGCCCCTCAGAGTCTTATCCTGGGCTCTCGTTTCTTCTCCCTCTCTAGTATTTTGACAGGCCAGAAAGCTTAGCACAAGGTCTGGTACAAAGAAGGTGCCTTTTTGTTGTAGTTCACTGTTTTCAGTCATCTCAGACTCTGTTACCCCGTTTGTGATTTTCTTGGCAAAGATACTGGAGAGAGCAAGGCTGAAGACTTTGTGTAGTTCTGCATCATTTAAATCCAATTCATGGGCAAGTCAAGACAACATGCCATGATGTCATTGGTCCTCTGTGAGAACAAAGGATGAACAACAACAACAAATTGCAGCAAAGAGGCTGAGGGCATTTCCTTACCTGAAAGATCACTGTACCAAGAAGATAATAGGTCCTATCCCTACCCTCTTCAATGGCACATTAAAGGACAAGATCGTTCAGTGCCTCATACTTCAAAGAGGAAGAACGGAACACATTTTAACAAAGAATGCTTTGCCACATATATACTGGAAATTAGGCAATGACTGACAAATAGATGCATTCCCCGAGTTTTCTCCTTTATTATCACTGCCTACTGCTAAGAACTATTTCTTATTCTATTTTTAAGACCCTTTAAAGATAAAGGCCAGGCTAAACATAGGTACTGTGTTTATTTAAAGGGCCTGTACAATAGGATAATTCGGTGTAATTTACTGTTATTTGTGTCAGCTTAAACACCAGGTATTTGAAAGAGAAGAAGCAAAAAAAAAAAAAGCTTTAACATTAAACAGGAAAGAAAATGCAAGTAAACAAAGCAGTGATTTATTGCTCTTTCCTTCATAACCAAACCTCCCCTGATTGAAGATACTCTCCTCTTCTGTTTACTACTCCAGTGCCTTCCTCCCCAAGAGTTTAAAACCATTTACAAAGGTTACTTCATTCATCTTTCTAATATCTCTCTAAGGTAACTATTACGGGAATATTATCTCCATACAAAGATGGAGGCATTTTCAGAAAAAGAAAGGGGGTGATGGAACTAGACGAATTTCAATAGTTCCTCTGAACTGCAATCTCAACCTTAATTACTTAGTGCTTTGCAATGTTTATTTCCAGTGTGTTTGATTTTTGCAGTAAATGTCCTTCCTGGAGGAAGTGGGAACAGGAACACTTCTTCTGGATACTTTCCTTATGGTACTGAAGGTCCAGTGAATCCAGTTTGCTGAAGCATGTGATAGCCAACTAATATAGCATTTGGATTCCAGAGGAGGTGTTAAAAGAGTTAAAGGCATAAACATTGCTTCTCTTTTGCTAAGCAGGAATGGGAGGAGTTGAAATAGTTCCCTCTTTTTCCTTGATGACTTTGATACTGAAAGGATGCTTGGAAGAATGTCATTTCCAAGTTCTCTGGATGTTCTAAGTTCTCTGGATGTAATAGGTAAGTGGCACAATAAACTTGGTACAGTAAATAAGGCACTGCACCTGAAGTCAGGAAGATGTCAGTTCAAATCCAGCCTCAGACACTTACTAGCTGTGTGACCTTGGGCAAGTCACTTAATCTCAGTTTCCTCATCTGAAAAATGTGGACCAAAAAAAGCATCTACCTCCCAGGACTGTTGTGAGGATCAAATGACATAATACTTGTAAAGTGTCTAACATAGAAGCTGGCACTATATAAATGTTCACTATTATTACCTCCTCCTACCCAGAAAGGCCATCACATTAGCATGTCACAGAAAAGGATTGAAGGAAATTTGTCAAGGATCCATTGCTTTGGAGTTCCTGTATCTTTAGCCATGAAGATAGCTTCCAGCCATACTTCCAGCAACCCATTTTCTTATGAGATGACCTCACTGCTTATTACTGTTCTAGTCACCATTCAATTTGTCAACATCCTATTTAAAATATGGTGATCACAACTGAACATTATACTCCAATATTATGGACACTAAGCCTTTCTTAAAATGACCTAAGATTCCATTAGCTTTTTTGATAATGTTGTATTAGGTTGAGATTTTTTTTCGATGTTACCTGTATCATTGAGTGTGGAGGTTATTCCTCTAAGCTTTGTGCCACCTTCATATTTGATGAGTATGCCAAGTCACGGGCAGCATCTTATATTTTCCAAACCATATTTTTTAAAAATCATAAAACAGTGTGATACTAGGCAAGTTACTTACTATTTTCCTAAGTCTCTAAAAATGTAAAATAAAAATACCCATAGCACCTAACTCCCAGGGAAGTCAGAAGGATCAAAAGAGATAATATTTGAAAAGCATTTATCATAGTACCTGGCACACAGTAGGTACTTCAAAGGAAACTCAGGTCATATAGTCTAAATTATATCCCATCCCCTTTTTTTAAACAAAAGAGAACATTTGCCACAATATAGAAGTACCTCTATATTCACTGAAGTCTCATAATTACCTTGCCATCACTCCAAGTTCCATGGTGATGAAAAGAAACATAGAGCAAACTAGGGTAGCTGACACACTATCGGGACAGGGTATGAGTAGGTCAGATGGAGGCAAAAGCTATAGAGAAAATAATATTCCATAAGGGTGGCAAACAGTCACAAACCCATAAGTATCTGGCACTAATTAATCATCACCGTCACCCTCCTCTCTCACCTGAGGATCATATAGGGCAGAAGCATATAGACCAGATGGTCCACATGCAATATCAGGACTTCAGCCTAAGTATGACGACTCCAAATCTACTTCTGCACTCTACAATGACTTTTCTGAAAATCTCCAAAAATGCAAAACGATATAGAATATTTTTAAAACATCAATGGAAGAAAACAACAGCAAAATAAATATAATTGATTCAAGATCACTGGGCAATGAGAATAAAATACAAAAGTCCATAGTTATTAAAAATGAAAAAAACTGACAGACACTGAAGATAAGTTTTTAAAACCTGTATTTGAAGATTAAGAAGTTTAAACATTAATTTGAATCACAGATGGCATAGGAAATATTTTAAAGAAAATGGAAAAATTTGGAGATAATTTCCCAAAATAAATCAAAGTAGGTTGCATTCTCCAAGCAGAAAGAATTCATAGGACTCAAACATGGAAAGAATCCAACATTCACATCTCTAAGAAACACAATTATTAAATTTGAATATGAAGACAATCCCCCAAAGATAGAGAGATAAAAAAGATATTATGTAATATGAAGTAGCAAACAGAATCTTTCCAGATTTTTCAGTGAAAGAGTGTGAACTAGTGATTTGTTCAATTGAGTCACCCTAACCCCATTTAAAACATGTGATAAGACACCCTGGTACCTTAACCAAATGAAAAATTAACCATCAAGATATCATTGCCTTCAGATTCAGTGTGAAAATTACTTGTATTGGGTGAAGTTACACAGAAAGACAGGTTCAACAAACTGAGGAAACTTGCTTACACTCTATGGCTCATCTGTTAATTATCAAGTGACTTGAGAAAGGAATGATTCAAACAAGTGAAAGCAAGCATGGCAATTGAGTCAAAACTCTGAGGAACTGTCTGAAAGAGTGGTGAAGGAAGAAGAAAAGGCCTTGGCCTTTGATTTGGCCTAGTTCTCTCCCCCGCCCGCATCCCAGCTCCCAACCTGCCCTGAGATAAAGAAGGACCTTGGGAGCTTTGAAGGATCTAGAGGATGTCAGAAGAACTATTTCTCGTTTCATGTTCTAGCAACTTCTCTGGACCAGCTAATGGCAAAGTCTGCACTGAGAGTCAAGGAACGACTAGCTATAGATTCATCACCCTAGAAAGAACCTGGCAAAGAAACTACACCATGCCTAAAGAGGAACTTCTTTAGCACCCAACAAATAGAAGAAAAGGACTTACCAGAAGCTGTGGGAGATCCCATTCCCAACATGTGATGTTTAAGCTTGAGATCACTTTTCCCCAGACTCCTATGTACTTGTAGAAGAATGACACAGACTTATGAGAGAATATTTGGAAACCAACTATTCTTACTAAACTACCTTAGGAAGTAGTCCTTTTTAAAAGCTAATTAAGGCTGACTAAAATTCTCAACTGATAATCTTGAGGGAAATACACTACTAGAGACTAGAGCTGATGGCATTAAAGGACCCTCCACAAGGAGATCCCTAGAGTCCTGAGGGAAATATACAGCCATGTTATGGGATCTGAGACTTACCTCTGAGAGTAGGAGTTGGGATGGGGTTTCTAAAAGCATCTATGAGATATATCAACAATCACTCAAGGAAGAAAACAAAGTTGATCAAAATCGACATACATTTTGGAACCCGAAAGTTGCATCTCCTATCAAAATGTTCATTTTATTTGAGGGCAGAAAGACATTTTTTTAAAAGACTTAAAAGAATTAGCTATTAAAAAGTTTCCTATGAGCGACAGCAAAGAACTTCACACTGTCCAGTTAAGAAATTCTCAACGAAAATGGTAAAATAACATAAACCTGCTATGAATTGCATTTTTAGTCCACATCTGTGATTATATTGTTGTAGAGATTCTGGTCAGGAAATATCCTCTACCAATGCAGATAGGCAACTGGGTTTGGTAAGTTTATACTCATTCATTTACTCACTTACATACCGATTAGGATAGATAAACCCCAAGGTAGACTTAGAAAGTAGAGAAGGCAGAAAGAAAATGTGTGGTATTTCCTGTTTTCACTCTCATTCCTTATCATCTTTCCATCCAACCTAAGTAATGGTCCTACACTTTCCTCAATCTTACTCCTTTTCCATGCTGTTCTTACAGGGTCTTGCTATGTTTTTATATTCATCCCAAAAAAACTTCAAAACCCTATTTTGTTACCTTTAGTATTCTTCCTCATGCTTAGTTCATCCTGAGATTTAGCACCCTGTCCCTAATCTTATAGGAGTGACACACTTTTGTATTCATCCAACACTGCCTACCCTTACTTCCATTTTCTGTACATGCCATCAGTCTCCCTAGACAACTTCCCCTTTTCCTCCTCCTCCTTTGTATTGTTTTTCCTTTGTGTTTTTGTAATTTCATTCTTGAGAGCTTCCCATCCCTCCTGGCCTCTCTTGTATCTTAGCCCATGGCATCCTATCTATCTATTCTTTCTCTGAAACCTATTTTCCCCAAATCTAACATGCATGTCAGATGATGCCTGGATTTCTTCTCTTTTAACATCAGTAACTAGGAGGAAATGGACACTTCCCCCTCGGGGTCCCATCATTTCTACCAAAGCAACTAGCTTCTCCCTGTTGCTCAGAATTAGTTCCAAAAGTTCCCTCTTGTTATTCGCTCATTTTGAAATGACATATTATAAGGCAAACAAGAAATGAGTAGATGTTCTGCTTTTTGGCAGAAGTAGAGTTATAGCAGATATCTGGATAACTAAAGTTCTTAAACGTTAAGACACTTGATCTGTTTCTCCAACTCTTCATGTTATTCTTTCAGTCAAAGTAGTCTGTGGTATACCCAAATGACAAAAACGAACTACTTTCCTGCCTTTGTTGGTCTTTACTTCAGTGTTCTCCACCATGTCCCTCTTTTCTGTTTCTTGTATTTTTTCATATAACTGTAGTTTCTATATATGCAATTCTAGTATCCCCTTCCCTAACATATCCATCTCTTTTGTTTAATCTATCCTTTCTAAGCTATATTGCAATCAGAGGTATAATCCCATCAAGGCTTAGTGGTCATGAAGAAGTCAAATTTACCATCCAGCCTCTTGCATTAAGATCTTAAGATAACCTTACTTTTTACCCATGCTTTGTGCATTTGGACATAAATGATGAAGTCTAGTGGTGTTTTTATTCCTTTCCTGAATTTTGTTTCATGTATCTATCTGCTATTCTTCCTGCATTTTTGTTATTCTATGGTATCTAGCTTGTTGGCTCTACATAGACAGTTTTCTCCCTTCCTCTTTCCTTTTCAATTTAAATCCCATTTGATGGGATTTTCACAATTTCAGAAGAAGAAAAAAAAAAACACTTTTTTTGGCCAACCTTTGTTATGTGGACTACAGCTCTGGCCAATAGCCCATCCATCATTCTTATTATTTTAAGCTGCAGTGTAGAAATCCGAATCCAGTTCTAAATGTCACCATAGTCATGAGCTCTTCAATCCTCAAAACTGCCTCTCTATACTGAAACTCTCCCCTCAGATCAGCAGCAGAGACAAACTTGCATGCCATATCACTAGTACCTTCCATATCCAGCTCAGGGCTTCATAATATTTAGCAATGCTTGCTAGATTCCTTCCAGACATATCATTTAGATTCAAATGAAACAGCAGATGTGGGAAGTTTGACAACGTTTGACAAGTCTTCAGAGGTTCTCTGTCAGGTACTGAATATACATGCCCCAGGAAGACATGAGACCTCCTATTACTTAAGTCAGATTGATTAATGCTTGCCTCAATTACCCTCTGCAGGAAGTCCCAAGCCAACAGTACTCTGCCACCCCGACCCTTACTGGATCCATCCTGATGAAGCTCCATTCCCTGGAAAAGAAAGAAGTGCCTCCTCCTCAGAAGGGCTGCCTTTCTTCCCATTTTCATCTACTTTTAAGGGGTTTATAGTTCCTTCCACTCTATCACACTCTCCTATCCTTCAGCCTTTTCTCATAGGTCAGGATTCCCTTATTGCCTTTTTCTTCTTAAAATAAAATGTGTTTTTCACAATGTGTGAAAACCTCTTCACATTGAAGGTTGTCCTTTTTAAAGGAGCACTTAATTCTCCTTGGTAACCTGGAGAGTGAAGAGTATTTCTCAAGCTTTCTTCTTCTGGGAGGGAGATCAACCCATACTTCAAGGACAGTAATTACATGACCCTGGTAGAAAGACAAATGTAACATACTTAAGTATGTCATTACAAAACTTTTCCTATAACATTCTTCCTATTTGATAGAAGCCCTAGGTAATTCTTGCTAGCATCTCCTGTAGCCAACTCTCAAGGGGAGCAGCAAAACTCAAACGGAATTAAATTTTTAAGAGTAAATAAAACAATGACCTTTCTTTTTTACAAAAATACCAGTGAAACCGAAAAAACAAACCACTAGAAAAGGTAATAAGCTAGAAAAAGGAGAAAAATCTACAGGCTAGTCTTAATAATAAACATGAATGCCATAGTAGGCAAGATTTAAGGGGGTTTTGATGGATTGCCCTTTCTCTGACAGTCTTCCTATGCTATAAAGATGCTCCCATCCCCTGGCTTATATCCCTGCCCTGAATATTCTCTCATATCCCCAATATCCACAGTCTTCCCTTCAGCAAACTTCTATCTCCTATGCTTCCTCTTTAACTTGGAGACCCTTCTTGGGCCACTGGGGTAGGAAACCAGTAAGCTGCAGCTAAATGAGACACCAATCCTTGCTCTAAAATGTATGGCTCTCTTCCCCAGTAAGGGAGAGCCCAGTTCTTCCATATGAATAACTTGAGGAGTTAATGAGAGCCTGACCTGACCTGAATTATCCCCTTCCCAACCTGCTGCCAGGTCTGAAGATCCATTCATTCAAGGACTGGCCCCTCCAACGATGTGACAATGCCCTTCCTTATTTCTTTCCGCAGCTATATTCCCTGCTGTGTCTTTTGCTCCCTCTTCCCTCCCCCCTTGCTCAAAGCTCCTCTGAGGCAGCATGAGAAACTTCACTTGTGAGTTAAAATATACTAAGAGGAAAAGGCCTACTTCTTTGGACATCATTAGTTAGATTTCTCCTTTAAAAACCTCAAAGATGCACAAAAGCATCTGTAATGAACTGGGACAAAGGCAGAAAATATTAGACAAAGAAACACTGGTAAAGAGAAAACAAGCCAATAATTTTAGAAAACATTAACCACAAGTAAACTAACCAAGCAGGATGTTCACCAGGAACGCAAGAACAATTCAATATTAAGAAAATCAATATGCACGAAAAAGAAAAATCATATTGTCACATAGATATAGAAAAGTACCTCAATAAAATTTAGCACCCATTCAGGATTTTAAAAGATACTAAAAGGAAGAGGAATAGACAATTTTTTCTGTAACACAATACATTTTTTTCCTATGTGAAACACATGGCCAATATAATTTTCAAAGGACAAAGAGGAATTTGTTTTCTCCCAATAAAATCAGAGCAAACAAGGGTACCAACTTATACCACTTCTTTTTAAACAGTACTAAGAATGTCAATGACCACAAGAAAAAGAAATTAAAGAGATTAATATAAAAATAAGATAAAACATAATTATTTGCAGATGACATGACTCTTTACCTAGAAAATCTGAGTTTAAATTGAAAAAAAGGGTTGACGGTAGTCAAAATTTCCAGTTATTAGGCCACAGAAATTATTTGTATAGATACATGTCACCAAGATCAAGAAATATTATAGAAAAGAAAACTCACTTATGACAACAAAAAAATCTGTGAATAAAAGCACATGCAGCTTTGTCCTTCTAGACACTGTTAAATTCTAGTTCCTCTAGTGTAAATGGCTGTTGAGCTAAGCAGATGAACTTTCTCCCTCTCTCTTCCTTGCCAGCTTTTATGTAAGGAGGAGGAAGTGACGTTCTTGGCCAACAGATGTAGGGAGAGAGTGATAGTTGGGCAATGACAGTCAGCTACCTGTTGCTTTAGTTCCCACCTAGACACTATGTGGGATGAATAGATGGTATCTCTGTTTCTTATGTCTAGGTTGTATTTATCTTTTCCTTATCTTTCTGAGGGAATATCAGAACATGCTAAGACTTTGTGAGCTTCAAAATGTCTAAAGAACCATCAAAGGACTCCCTAGCAACTGAGCTAGTGGCAGCAGTAGCTGAGTTGAATGCAGAGCCAACCCTGAGGAATGACCTGCTTGAGCCTATACAAATGCATGTCTAGCAAACAAGGGAGCAACCCATCCATTGGCTATGCTACACCCAGAAGGGAAAAAGGAAATGTTTATACCAACAACTTTAAGTTTGATTCCACTCTCCCCCAGGAAGTCAGGCATGCAGAAAGAAGAGCTTGTTCCCAGACTGGAAATTTACTGTACTTCAGGCCACCTTACATTTTCTCAGTAAATATCCTTTTATAAAAGCTAACTAAATTTAATTTGTTAACTGATATTGGGGTGGTGTTAAGTGGTTAACTGATAATCCCGGGAAACACACCAAGTAGTAGCAAGTGAGCAATAGTACTAGAGAACCTCCAAGAAGCTGGAAGGGAGAAATAAAGTAGGAGTTATAATAATAATAACAATAACAATAAATATAGAGGAGAAAGAAAAGAAAAGAAAAAAGAGAAGGAGGAGTAAGAAAAAGAAGTGGGGAGAAGGAAGAGAAAAAAGAAAAAAGAAAAAAGAGGAAGAAGAAGAAGAAGAAACAGAAGAAAAAGAAGCAGAAGCAGAAGAGGCAGCAGAAGCAGCAACAGTGGAGGAGGAGAGGAGGAGGAGGAAGAGGAGGGGGAGGAAGAAGCAGCAATTATGTAGTATTGTAAGGTTTGTAAAGCACTTTTCAAATATCATCTCATTTGATTCTCACAAAAATCCTGGGAGGGAGGGGATATAATCATCATCATCTTCTTCTTCTTCTTCTTCTTTATTTTTTTTGCGGGGCAATGAGAGTTAAGTGACTTGCCCAGGGTCACACAGCTAGTAAGTGTTAAGTGTTTTTTGAGGCCAGATTTCAACTCAAGTCTTCCTGAATCCAGGGCTGGTACTCTATCCACTGTACCACCTAGCCGCCCATCTTCATTTTAGAAATGAGGAAACTGGGGGCAGCTAGATGGTGCAGTGGTAAAGCATCGGCCTTGGATTCAGGAGTACCTGAGTTCAAATCCAGCCTCAGACGCTTGACACTTACTAGCTGTGTGACCCTGGGCAAGTCACTTAACCCTCATTGCCCTGCAAAAACAAAACAAAACAGAAATGAGGAAACTAAGGAGACAGAAGTCAAATGACTTAAGCAGGGTCACACAGCTAGGAAGTAACTATAGCAGGATTTTTCCTGACTCCAGGAAGGGACGCTGCACTACCTAGATACTTTCTTTCTTTCTTTCCTTCTTTCTTTCTTTCTTTTTTTTTTTTTTTGGTGAGGCAACTGGAGTTAAGTGACTTGCCCATGGTCACACAGCTAGTAAGTGTTAAGTGCCTAAAGCCGGATTTGAACTCAGGTCCTCCTGAATCCAGGGCTGGTGCTCTATCCACTGCGCCACCTAGCTGCCCCTACCTAGCTACTTTCAACCTGCTAGCCTGAGTACATTCTGGAAGAGTACTTAGGAATTTGTCAGAAACACACACACACACACACACACACACACACACACACACACACACACAGAGGAAAATCTTAGGGACAGAGTAGATTGATCTCATTATATAAGATTAAATTCTGTACAACAAAAAGCAGTATAATTACGGTAAGAAGAAAAGATAATTTTTTTTAAATTTGCAGAAAACAAATTTTAAATTTTAAAATTTATATCATATAGTCAGCTTTAAAATAATTTAATTAAAATGAAAATGTCTACATATGGATATTTATAGAGAAAATATTGAAGGGTTCATTCACAATGACCACTGGATAGATGGGCAGAAGATATGTACAATGTAAATGGAAAAAAACTTGAAAAATGTTCACCTTTTCACCATACTGAAAGCATTTCATATATACCAAAGTGTCCAAAATAATTACAAGTGACAAAATTCAATTCTGATACAGTTGGAGAAAAAAATCATGCACTCATACATTTCTGATACAATTGCAAATTGATCTAATCTTTTTTGGAGGGCCCTCTGGAAAAACAGCAAGTATTATGAATGACCATTTTCTTTGACCTAATAATCCCCATTACTGGGATTTTATCCTCTGAATATTAGCATAAAAGGGGAAAGCCAAGATCTGTACATCCACATACACATGCACATACAGTTGCTAAAAAGAAATTTCAAAGAACTAAGGAGATACTACAGGTTAATATAGTAAATGACTGACTATACTATGTTGTGGACTATGTTATGTTATTACTATTTAAACAGGAAGTACAAGGAATATAAAGAAATGTAGAAAGACATAGGGTAACACAAAGAAGCAGGTGATGAGCATATACATTGGTATTACTATGAAAGGAAAAATCAATACATAAATATAAAAAACAGGAGGGGTTTCAGGAGGAGAAACTACTAAGCTGTTACATACATGCACATACAAATTCATTTTTAAATGTAAATAAGTTGAAACATGGATTTAATTGGGTTTTTGTTGAAATTTAAGTGCATGATATCTTAATAGAATGGCTGAGATTGGAGATTGTCTCATTTTACAGAGGAGAAAGCCGAGTCCTGGGAAAGGGAAGGGACTTGCCCAAGGTCCCAGAGATATTAAGTAGCAGAACTATGATTCAAATTCAGGTGCTGTGACTCTAAATCCCATGGTCTTTTCACTGCACCTAGTGAGTTTTTGGTCTATAGAATTTTTTCAGTATTAATTAGATGATACTTATCAGAGACATTCAGGTGGGGGGGACAGTGTTTGGCCCAGAAGATCTTTAAGCTGCCCCCCAAGGCTGACAGAGTGGTGCTATGGGAAGAGGACTGAATGTGGAATCCTAAGATCTGGGTTCAAATCCTAGCTCTGGAACTCATATTTCTGGGGCTTTGAGCAATTCATTTTCCCTCTCTGAGCTTTAGTTTCTTTCTATCTAAAATGAAAGACTTAGAACTGGAAGGCACTTCAGATACCTTTATGTTGAACACTCTACAAACAAATGATTCTATTTCTATTCAACCCTGCAGGTCCCTTTGGGTAGCCATGGCATCTCGTTTTTTCCAAATGTGTGTGGGGCAGTCAGGTTGTGCAGTAGATAGAGCACTGGCCCTGAAGTTGGGAGGGCCTGAGTTCAAATCTGATCCCAGACATTGCTGTGTGACCCTGTGCAAGTCACTTAAGTCAATTGCCTTAAACATGCAGGGCCACTTCCAATCATCCTAATTGGATGTCTCTTGCCACTGGATCCAGATGACTCCAAAGGAGAGAATGAGTCTGAGACTTTGCACAGACCTTCCTCACTTAAAGCCAACTCATTGCAAGTCAGGACATCTGTCAAGGTCCTTTTCAAGAATGAAGGACAGACAACAACATTACAAATGTGACACATTTCAATCTTGAAGAGAACTGAACCTCTTGGCCAGAAGTCCAATTGCTACCTAATTGGATGAATACTAAACAATGAAAGGTATTACATAAGGCATAGTAAGAATGTTAAATTAATTCTGAATACTTAAAAGAACCTCCTTGACCACTGGCCACACTTTCACACTGTATAGCCCATGAAAAGAATGAACCTCACTGCCTGTTCCTCACACCCAAGGCCCATCACTAAATCAAAACTTTACAGTTGACAAAATATTTCAATATCATCACCCATTAAATCTCTAATTTATTTTGCGAATGTGGTGAAAAGATTATGATGGAGGAATTTTTGCAATGATCACTAGGAATAGGAAAATCACTGAATAGTGCAAACTAGAAATGACTGACAACCAATATCACTGGAGGGCTGGGATTGATTTAGTGGTGAAACCACTTGTGTCCAATACCCTCACTCCCTGAAAGTATGAGTTCTAATGACAAGCCTTTCCTGTTATCTAAAATGAATTATATGCTTGGTTTACTCTCTTTTCAGATCATACCCTGAAAAGTAATATTCAGTCTTCTTTTCTAAAGTTGATTTTCATTGATATTTTTGTTTTCATATCACCTTCATTTTCCTTTGTATCTCCTGTCCCCTCCCAGAAAATGTCACTCATAAAAAAAGAATGAGAGGAGAAAAAATCCATCTATTAGCCACATATTTCTACAAAGTGACAGTGATACAAAATTCATTTTTTACCCCTGGCTGATACTACTTATCAATGCTCCTTTAGCAACCTTACTGATCCCTAAGCCTCACACCCTATTCAGGTTCTGATGCTCACTGGTCTTTTCATATCTTAATTAGGTCACAAAGCAAAGGGTCTATAAACACAATGTATTAATCTCTGATAATGAAAAAAAACCCATTTTTGATAGTAATTCTACTATCAGTAATGTATTTTAAAATATGAGCCCAAAGTATATACGCTTATATATGTGTATGTAGATATATACACATATACAATAATTCCATTGCTACTCAATACAGATGATTCCCTTAAATTAGATTACACCGAATAAAATATTAAACTAACCTTTTTGATTTTGGACTCTGTCTTGCAGATTTTGTCGACTTGGGTCTACCACCAGCTTTCAATGAATAAATAACAATGATGAAGGATATGAATAATAATGATGAATTACCCTGCAAATGTTAGCACAATGACTTCTGACTAAGATAATAATAAAATCAGGATGTGGAGTTTATAAAAAGTCATCTATTTTTTCAGCAGCTTCATTACCCAATATTAATATCATTTCAAGTAGGTGATTAATCCTCCTTGCTGAAAAAATAAAATTCTAATAATTGCTTTTCAATACAAATGCACTGCATTAGTTTAAAAGAAGGCCAGTTTATTGAAGAACTCTTGTTCACCCTGCATCCAAATACAGACTCATTTCTTAGATTTATGAGCACTAGCATCGAGGCAAGCACCCATTATAAAGCTGCTACTTTAGCAGCATCGTCTCTTCTTCTCTTGGGGGGGGGGGAGGAAGGAGGGGAGTCGGTTCTAGATTTTTAGCTAGGCGTCCTGTGAATTGCAATCTTTCTCATACTCATGTAGCACTGCTTTCCAAGAGCACTCTGCCTTTTATCCAATATGGCCTTTGCACAGGTCTAAGGCCAAAAATGATCCCGCCTGTGCCCTGGGATTGATAATCAGTGAATTCCAATTTCATTTAGAGACAAGTGAGTTGCATCAAACAGATCACCCACTTCCATAATCAATGCCTTTTGCTGACATAACTTCATTGGGGCTTTCCTCCCCAGTATTTTCTTGGCACTAAGAGAGTCTTCTTTAGATCCCAGGTCATTTTTTCTAGGTCACTAAAAAACAGCACCACACCTGTAACATTAGAACTAATTCTTTTTCAGAGGACAGAAATCATTTCCCATCATGACTCTCTACACATCAATTAATGTTTTCTATGAAATCTTAAAAACTGCCCTGCAGTGCTTTGTAGATATCTTTAATACTTCCAAGATATGGAAAATCAGCTCATCTTGCCTGCTTTACAAGAAGACACTGGAAAATCTGGAGACATGTCCAGGATCACAGTGACCCAGAAGAAGGAAGAGAATCAAGGTGTCCAATTACCACGCTTTTTAAAAAATGAGTCATCATACAAGTCATTTGCCCTCTCTGTTTCCTGTCATATAAAATGGGAATGATGATGCTGGCACCACCTCCACAGGATGATAGGGAGAAATACAGGCAGAATCTGTGATTTCCTCAACACCTGGATGAGAAAATTATCTCCACCAAAGTAGATCTCAATCAGTTAATGATTTAGTAGAAAAAACCTAGGAAGTTGTCTGCAGCATTCAGAGATTACATGATTTGTCCAGGGTCATACAACTAAGAAGTATCAGATTTGAACTGAGGCAGTCCTGACACCTCTCTAGGGTCAGCATGCCAGTGACTAGCACAGACTTCCTCAGTGTGGTGAGGAGGACATTTTGTAAACCTTAAATCACTTTCAAAGTGTGAGTTCTGGTCTTTGGCCTAAGAGAGATGTCCAAATGACCATCCTTTTACCAATAACCTGCTAGCCTATCAATAAAATGATTAAAATACCCCCCAAAAAAGTGTGAGTTCTTAAGTAATATAAATAAGAATTCTCATTTCACTTTCCTTACAATGGGCATGTGCTGAAGCTACCTTTTTAGGATAAAAGCAACTATGTGGGAGATGCCATGGACCTTCAGGTCCACAACAAGAATTGTGTCATGATAAAACTTCCTGAGGAAGAACTGTGTGGGGTGGATAAGTGACTTGAAACAAGAAGACGAATTAGGGGGTGGGTGCAATGATTCAGATGAGAGGTGAACTAAGGTGGAGCTGCATGGACAGAGAAGACTCAGATGCAAGAGATGTTGTGGAAGTAAGAAGGTCAAGATTTGACAACTGATTGGTTATGTAGGGTTAGAGAGAATGAGAACTAGAGGATAATGTCAAAGTTACAAACCTGGGAGCCTGGAAGGATGACAATGCCTTAGACAGAAATAGTGAAATTTGGAAGAGGGGAAGGTTGGCAGAGACAGGGTGGGGTAAAGAATAAATATAGTTTTGGCAGGTTCATTTTGAGATGTCTCTGAGATAGCTGGTATGAAATGTCCAAGAGACAATGGATGATATGTAACTAAAAGCTCATGACTAAATATATGAAGCTGTAGGTCACCTGCAAAGACATGATAGTTAAAGCCATGGGCATGGATGAGATAACCAAGAAACAGAATGTGGAAAGAAAGGAAGAGGGCTTAGGAAAGAACCTTATAATATACCTATAATTAGGAGGCAACATAAAGATGCAGAGGTAATGACAGAGATGGAGAAAGAATGGTCAGAGCAGAAGGAGTAGAAAGAAAGTTTACTTAAAATCACAAAGTAGAGAAAATACAGGAAGAGTGGTCATCAGTGCCAAATGCAGCAGATAGGTCAAGAAAGATAAGGACTACCAAAGAAAAGAACATCAGATTTAACAATTAAGAGGTCCTCATTTCTGTGTATAGGGGAATGAACAAACAAGTGATAGAAAGGATCACATGACATAAAATGGGCAATTTTGATTAAATTAAATCTGATAAAATTGAAAATGTTTTCTACCAACCAAATTAATGCAATTAAAATAAAATAGAAACAGTTAACTTGGGGGAAAGCTTTTTAACTAGGATCTCTGACAAAGGTCTGATTATGGACTAGATGATAAGTAATTGATTCCAATCGCAAGAATGAAATCCATTCCCAAATAGATAAAACAGCCAAAGGATATGAATGAGCAGTTCTCAAAGGAAAAAATCCAAACTATCAACAGATATCTGAAAATGCTACAAATCACTAATAATAAGAGAAATGCAAATTAAAGCAACTCTGAGGTTCTGCCTCAGATGCATCAGGTTGGCAAAGATGACCAAAAAGGAAAATGGACACTAATTGGAGGGGCTAAGGGAAAATGGGCACACTAATGCACTATTGTTAGAACTGTTAGTAAAGCTCTCAATAGGAAGGGAGACATAAGAAAACAGTTTAAGGGGACAGAATCTAGTGATGGTTTATTTATTTTAAAAGGATAGAGAAGACTTGGGTATGTTTGAAGGCAGTAAGGGAGGAACCAGAGGTTAGAGAGTGGTTCAAGTGGCTTGGCTCTGTCAAGGAGACTAGAGGAAATCACAAAAGAGAAAGGGGTGATATGAAGGGTTTGGGGAATAAAGAGAAACGAAGAGGAAGTTTGTGGCTAAGAAGCTGTTTCCTCATTAAAATAAGAGGTGAGATCCTTAGCTGAGAGAGAGCAGCTGGCCAAAATCTGGAACATCAAATTCTAGAAAAGGAATAAAAACTAGAATGATATAATCTTCCGAATGGGAAGGCCTATTCCTCCCATACTTTCCAATTCCTTCCTATGACTCCTCCCCAGGAGTCCCTTTGCTGGCAGAGAGGAGGCACTTGCTATACTCAAGTCCCACAGTATAATCATGGTTCTCACAACCTCCCACCTTTCCCAAGCTTCCTTCCTTCACCCTTCCCTCTTGGTTCAACTGTGCTTTCCACAGGCTCATCCTCTCTTAGCCCCATCCTTGATACAGCCCTGGGGAAAGAGGAGTTTCCGGGCCCCTCCATTTTGCTATCTACAGCTTGAGGCACTTCCCCTGATCACCATGAGTACTAGGGACATGAGAGATGTCAGGTATGGGTTCGTTAAGAGTGCATTAAGGAATTACTGTTAAGCAACAGTGATTGGGACAGGTCCAAGTGTTTGTACACTGTGAGTCCAGGCACAGGTTAGTGTCCACTGTCTGGGAGATCAGCAAAAGCAGGAAGGATCCAGGAAATCAATCAGAGTAGGGCTTATAACTGGAGTCCAGTGTAGAAATGGTCTGCTCTCTTCTATGCTACCTGCTTAGGGAGTGGGGCTACAACTCTGGGTCAAAAATCTGTATGCAGATACATTTACCTTCTGGAGGTGGCCCTGACTTGCCTCACATTCCAGCTAAGGTGTAGAAATAGCATAGAACTATTAGACCAGCTACAAATTAATTAGTGACACATTTGTGTCTCTATCATCAACTTGAATCATTGTTTGTTTAAACTCAAGTCCCTTTAGTTTATTATAGTCATTACTACTTGTCAGGAAGAGATAATGTGCTTGAATTTCCCAAGTACCTATATAAAGTGTAGAAGCTTACATCTCTTAGCAGGGGGCTCAACCTCAGTCAATATTTTCCCAGAAGGACAGTCCTCATCAAGGCCTGAGATATTATTTAAGCTAATAAATGATGATCCTTCACAATAGAACTACAAACAGAACCCTCATTAATGAATTCCAAACTGCTTCCCTTTCCACTATGGACACAATGCCAAGCTCTGCATAGATGAGGACAGTCACCAAAGACATTTCTATGTAGGCGCAACTTGGGAGGTCCCTTTGGCTGGCAAAGAAACACAATCAGCAGAAAAATGGAGGAGATTCAGTTAAGAGTGGGGTATGTAGGGGGCAGCTAGGTGGCACAGTGGATAAAGCATTGGCTCTGGATTCAGGAGGACCTGAGTTCAAATCCAGCCTCAGACATTTGACACTAGCTGTGTGACCCTGGGCAAGTCACTTAACCTTCACTGCTCCTCCCCCCCCCAAAAAAAAGAGTGGGGTATGTAGCAAACAAAGCAATATAGGGTTTCAGAGGTTGCACTAGAAAGAACTATCTAAATGAATTCACTGTCCTCGCATCAAGACTAGTGGAGATAAGGTGACCTATATCAGGGAATTAGAGATCCCACTGTAATGATCATTGTTATGCCAGGGTTTATAAAGTTCTAGGAAGGACACTCATTTCATTTTGCCTTTGCCTTGTGGCTCCAGATCTTTCCAGTAGAATCAGCTCCTGGTGTTCTCTTGGACATTTTCATTATTGTTTTGATCATCTATTTTCACCACTTTCCCTACTGCCTACAAACAAGACATGATTTACTAAGAATAAGATGCAGCAGACTGTTGCTCTTCTGGTCTATACTGAAAATAATCTTAGCTAAGGGATGGCGGATAGCAACTCAGTATTGATTTCCTTTCTCTGTGTTCTACTGAGAAACAGAAAATAAATGAAACACTGGGTGGAGATTTGAGGAACCTCATTTAGGGGGAGCATTCAACAATCATGATTTGTAATTCACTTAAAACAACTACAAATTCCATCTGTTGAATCTTGATATTTCCCAGTGGTTTCCAGTCCTATGATGTTCTCATCTCAGAATCTTTTAATATGCTTCGAATACCTATTAGCCACTTCAAAACACTCACCTCTTTGGAACTGTTTTGCTCCCCTCCCTCAACCCCATTATTTCCAACTGTGTCTCCACAGCCACTCTCAGCACCTGTGGCTGATGGAAGATGTTGATGGAGGCAAAATAAAACAGTAGGGGAGTTGAGACTCCTTGTACTGGCTATAGAGCAATTCAAATTGGAATGTGTCTTTAATAAACAATCAGACAATATATTTGTACAAGGGCATCCAAGAAATCAATAAACCACTGGAAAAGATGTGAGCACCCCAAAAGTGAGAGTTCATCTCATACATGGGAGCTGGTAAGCCTACAAAGTTCTCATACCAACTGGGGTAGATCCCTGAAGAACTCAAAAGGATAACTGACAATGCACAACTTTAGGGATAAGACAAACTAGATAACCTAGAGTAAAATAAAAACATCACATAAAGTCCTATATATATTTTTTCTAGGTGAAAGGTAATCATTTGGGTTTTGGACTTTACTACTGTTTTCCTATCCTAGGAAGGGAAAAAAACCCACAGAGAGCCACACCAAGAATGGTAGCACCCAGTGTGTACAAGCTACGTATGTGTGCGGATGCTGAAAGGGGCAGAAGTGTTTGGGGGAAAAAAGTCTCAGCTAGGGTGGTGGTGCAAGATTGTAATGCCAGCTAGCAAGGAGGCTAGAGTTGGATGATTTCAAGTTCAGGAGCTCTGAGATGCAATACAGCAAGCCAAGAGGGTGACCATACTCATGCTGGCATTAATATGGTGGGGAAGTCCTGGGGAGGGGGGCACTTTATTTAAGCAAGAGAAAACCAGGCCAGGTTGGAAATGGAGCAGGTCCAAGTACCTGTGCAGAGAAGCAATGTGACTGTGCCACAGCGGGAGAGGTAGGGGGAGGAGGAAGGAGAGAAGGAGAGGGGAAGAACGAACTACATTTCTCCCCAAGAGAACTTCAATCTAAACCATCTCATTTATTCATCCTACAAGTGAAATCACAGACATACACTTCCTCTTTATTAGTTTTGTTTAGTTGAAATATTGTTTATAAAATGACCAAGAAATATCACTTCTCTGTTCAAAGAAAGGACAAGAAGGTATTCTTCAAGAACTCTATTTTTAAGTGTGGGAGGGAGGGTGTCTAGAATTTAAAGTTCACCACAAAATAACCCTGGCTTAAAGAAGCTAGGAGGGAGGGAGGGATGGAGGGAGGGAAGGAGGGAGGAGGGGAGGAAGGAAGGGAGGGACACATTTATTAAGTGGCCATTATGTGTAAAGTACTGTGTGACTTACAAATGTCCATCAAATTTAATCCTCTCAAGACCCCTGGGGGGGGAGGTAGAACTATTATTATCATCCCCATTTTACAGGTGAGAAAACAGAGGCAGACAAAGGAATGTGACTTGTTCAGGGTCACAGAGCTAATAAGTATATGAGACCACATTTGAACTCAGAGCTTTTTGACAAGTTCAGAACTGCAGTTCTGTGCTTGCTAGCTGAGTCTAATAATGACTAAGCTTGGCCCCAAATAAGAAATATGAGAGAAGACCTCCCCCTGTTTCTCTGCAGAGGTGGGGAACCATGGGTATGAAATACTGCATTTCACGTTGGAGTTTTCTTCTACATGTTGCTGACTTTTGCTGAATTTTTTTTCCTTTGTTCTCTTTAAGCTCTTTGTTATAAGAGATGGCTCTCGGAGTGAATGGAGGAGGGATACAGTGGGAAATGAAAGTGACAAAAATACAAGATATCAGTTAAAGTTTTTTTTAACTACTTATACTAGGGACTACGAAATGCACACAGATAATTCTAAGACAAGGAAGGAAGGGAGAGAACCAGAGGAGAGAGCAAAGAGGAGAAAGGGCACTCCGAGAGGATATGGCACCTTTGCTATGCCTTTAGAGAACAGGATTCTCAGGGGAGTGAGTATGCGTGACTTGAAAAGGAAGACAAACGTCTTCACCTCATCAACAGGTTGCCAGTACTGTGGTGAGGAGACACTCTAAACTTAGCAGGGTTGGCAGGGAGAGTTCAGACAGATCTACAGATGGCTGTAAGCCTCCTCACAAATCTCTTCTGGTGTAGTAGGAGGGCCCAGAGCTCACAGTCCTGTGGCCCAGCTTTGCAGAATGCTCCAGAGTGGGCTCTGAGGAGGATTCTGGGGATCAGGGAACCCTAGATTCAGTCCATGTTCCTGGAGAAAGCAACCAGGGCAGTGTACAGCATAGAGAGTAAAAGTAAAGACCCTGGAAAAATGACCCAGAATGGCTTGTTAAAGTTAGCCTTATCTAGCTTATAGGGAAGCTGCCTCATCGTGATGGTTTTAGCATGAAAAAATGTCTTTTCCATTATTCATCCGACTCATATTGGTCCCAAATGTCTATAGCTGGATGAAAGGGCTGAAAATAGAAAGAATACTCTCCCCACCCCCTGGTAATGAAGTCCCACTCATGGATAGGCAGACAGACAGCAGTGCCCCACCCCTGATGACCTGCTGGCTGAATTCTTCCACAGAGTGGGGTGGTTTTTAAATGCTTTCAGGGGTCACATATAAAGAAGCTCTTTTCATGCCAGGGCCACAAGTCTTGAAAGAACAAGAGATGTCATTAGGGAAGTTTATAATAAAAAAAATTTGGACTGGTCATTTTGAAAGATGAAGGGACAGCCCCAAATGCTCCACAGGGATCCTCACAGGCAGTGATCTACATCTCTGGAAAGAACATCCATAATGGTGAGATCCTCAATCCAATAAATGATCTATCTTTTGACTCCAAAAAAAAAATTAAAAATCCCCCGAACAGGAAAATGGAGTCAATGCCCCCAAAAGGGAACTGGCTTCTGAGGCCTGCTATCATAGAACAACAACCCATTTAAGGGCCGAAATAGGGACTGGAACCATTTTCAAGAATATGTAATGCTATATCTATACTTACATACTATATACACAGACATATGTGTATGGGCATCTTGGTAGCACAGTGGAAAAAGAACAAGGCCTAGAGTCAGGAAGACTAATTCTCCTGACTTATCAGGCCTCGGACACTTACTACGCATGTGACCCTGGGCAAATCACTTCACTCTGTCTCAGTCTCCTCAGCTGTAAAATGAGCTGGAGAAGGAAATGGCAAATCAATCCAGCATCACTGACAAGAAAATCCCAGATGGGGTCAAACACAACTGAAATACTTGAACAACAACAAAAATGTGTGTGTGTGTGTGTGTGTGTGTGTGTGCGCGCGCGCGCATATGTATGTATATATGTGTGTGTTTGTATGTATTACATACAAATGTATATAATAGATCTATCTATATATATACATATATATACACACACACACACATGTATATATTAGATAGACAAACAGATGATAGATAAAATCTTTCCCATTTTTTGACTCTGAAGTGAAGGCTCCCGGGCTAGAAAGACATTCCAAGTTCATAACTCAAGGTGTTAGCACTAAAATAGTTTATTAGAATGGAAATCCCAAGGCTGAAACAGTCTTAAGCAAGAAGGAGAATACAAAACTAAGCCTTGGCCTATGGTAAAGGCTTCTTGCTTACACTATTCATCTCTCAGCCTCAGGTCAATGGCTTTCACTTTGTTTTCCTATCCCCAAAGCTTGGGGACATGTTGTTGTTGTAGTTGTCGTTGTTGCATCTGCTGCTGCAACTGCTACTGCTATTGCTGTTGGTGTTCAGTCCCTTTCAGTCATAACCGACTCTTGGTGACAACATCTGGGGTTTTCTTGGCAGTGATACTGGAGTGGATTGCCATTTCCTTCTCCAGCTCATTTTACACCGGAGGAAACTGAGGCAAACAGGGTGAAGTGATTTGCCCAAGGTCACAAGGCTAGTAAGTGTCTGAGTCTGGATTTGAATTCGGATCTTCCTGACTTCAGGCCCTCCACTGTATCTATCCACTGTACCATATAGCTGCCCTTGGGGACATATTAAGTGCTTAATAAATGCTTGCCTGATTGAACAGTAAGCTAGACCAAGCATTTAGAAGGAGGAAGGTTAAGAAGTTCCAAAATCTGTCCCAAGGGTAGCTCTGAAAGCAAATTTTACTTTTATTGAAACTCCTGATTTGAAGGGACCTATGTGTGTGAGTTACTCTTCGAAGTAATCTTTGTTTACATTCTAGGTCTAAAGCATGAAGGACTGGAGTGATGGGCACTGGAGATGGATATCCAAGATCATTATTTAACCTAATGAAATTATGGGCAATAATATTAAAATATTCATAAAAGTGAGAGAAGAGGGACAGTTAGATGGCACAGTGGATAAAGCACCAGCCCTGGATTCAGAAGTACCTGAGTTCAAATCCGGCCTCAGACACTTGACACTTACTAGCTGTGTGACCCTGGGCAAGTCACTTAACCCCCATTGCCCCACAGAAAAAAAGAGAAAAAAAAAGTGAGAGAAGAAAGCACATCTATTTGTCCACCTGTGGGAAATATTTTTATTAGGGTCACTATTCATAATATCTATTCATTCCTTTGAAAAGGAAACCAAAGGCAAGGTTTGTGGCCAATGACAAGAACACTGGATTTGCGATTGGAAGACATGAATTGGGACTTCCGGGACCTTTCTAAAGTACCTTCTTCTCTCTGGATGTCAGTTTCATCCCCTGTTCAGTGAGGAGTTGAATTCAATGGATCCTTCTAGCTCTTGGCTAGATGCATCTTGCCTTTTCCACTCCACAGAGAATTAGTTAGACTAACCATGACAAACTGGGGTGATAATAAAAACACCCATTTTACCTGAATGCACTGCTACATCACTTTTTGCTGACCCATTAAGCAAATCAACATTGTCTAAATGGATTCCAGTTTTAATACCTTCAATAATATATAAACCATGTCCATTTTGCATAGACTAAATTAATATAAATGTAAAGACCCATAAAATCATTTTAAATAATCAATGTAAGTCTAAGTACAGTGACATACATACATTTTTCCAGTGCCCATTAGAAAATGTGATTTATAAATTTAAAAGTATATTTCTCACTTTAAAATTGTGTTCCTTAGGGTGTGGAAGCGGATGAATTTTATACTTAACAAAATATCATCAAACAACTCCAAAATGAGGCCCACTTTATTTCAAGAAGAATATACTGCAAAAGGGACAGCAGTTGATACAAGTTTGAGTGGGATCTAGCAGAGATAAAATAATGAGCTACATTCATCTGAAAGAATATACTTCTTGAACATCAGGCACTTAGATGCTGTATTTGAGAAAAGTGTACAGAGTCAGCCTTCTGCCAAGGTTGAGTAGAACATCAGCTAGGAGATACGGTTTTAAAGATGTAGGAAATCATTTCTCCAGACAATGATCTTTAAGTCGTATTTTAGAGTAAGTAGATCAGGAGGTAAAATCAAAATGGCAGAGTAGTAGGAAGGAGTACAGTCTAGATTCCCAACCCAACCACTTCCATAAAGGCCTAGAAAACACATTAGAACAAGTTTTGGTCAGGAAGTCCAAGAAAAAAATCACAGTGTCATTTTCTTCCAGCCTAGGAGATAGACAGAGAAGTCTAAGGATGTTGGGGATGGGAATCCAGCCAGGAACATACCACAGGCTGAGCATCTGAGAATCCAGGTGCACAGCTGGGCACTGGGGCAGGAACAAGGGTAGGAAGCAATCCCTGGGATCCCTGAAACAGTGTGCAGGAACAGATGCCATTTGGGAGGTTGTTTGGTTTTTTCCCCTACTACTCATTCCTAGGTCAAACTGAAGGAGGGAATTTAAACGTAGGAGTCATGGCGAAAAGCAGTTGCTATTGGGTCCTAGCCACATACTGAGCAAGGAACAAGTTCAGAAGTAAACAGTATCTGTTCGGCTCTGATCTCAGGAAGAGAACAGAGATCGGCTATTGAGAGAGACACATCTTCATAAAAACAGACACATAGAAACAATTTGATACTACCTAAAATGCTGTAATTTTCTTTTAGAATAGAGGGACCTGAGCACTGAGGAACACAGACCCTTTCTAATCTCATTTTTGACGCTGTCTCTGAGAAGATCCTGCCTTTGGTATTCCATATTATCAGAATGGACTAGAATACACTGGACCTTGCACAGCAAAGGTGAAAGGACATTTTCTACCATGGCAAGATGCTGGAACATCTGTAGATCCAGAAAGTAGATCCTGAGGTTTAATCCTTCAATGACATACTATTATGTCAATGACATATTATTTTCAAAAAGCTTGCATGAGAGCTGGTCCCTGACTGGCTTCATTATATCTGGAGTCTAAGCTCCTGACCAATCAATCCTAGTGCTCCTGAAACACTAGATGATTTTTTTTTCAAGAATTTTAAATGAGTTCCTTTTTGGAAACACAGAAATGGAATTGGTGCATTTCCCAGTCACATAATTTGCCTGGTAAAATAGACTGGGTGGTGAGAGATTGTCTATTTCATCTATTATTTAAAATAGATTTTCAAGTGGTACACTCTCAATGATGAGTTTCAAATTAGTTTCAGGTGTTCATATTCTTTTAGTTGTTTCCTTTCAATCACCTGCCAAGTCTGGGCCCCAACTGGCACCGTCTCTAATTCAAGCTCACTCTACTTCCCAAGATGTTCTGCTGAAATCGCAGGGTATGGTCAATTTTAAGGAACTCGCATCTATGTTTAGAATGGTAATTACTACTTTTTTCTAAATCAGTTTGTTAGCATGGTCTCCTCCCAGTTCTACTACTTTTGTCTCCCTCAGTCTCCAACTATCCATGAAGAATCTTTCTTTGCAACTATTTAGGTCTGCCTATAAATACTATTTGCTGTGTGCTTCCTTGAAAAAGAATAGCACCAGGGGGAATATGGTTCTCTATTTTCTTCCTAGCAATGGACTGGTCCTGTGATTACAATGGTTTAGGGACTTCCCAGGGGCAACAACTCCCTCTGCCAGTGAGGGGAGAGGAGGAAGCTGTGACATCCCTGATACAGGGAACTTCTAGGTGTGGAAACTCCCTCTGTCGATGCAAAGTGGCAACTTCTCTACAATCTATAGTCTTACAGAGCTGGCTAGTGTCCTGGGAGGATTAATGGCTTGCCCAGAGTCACATTGCAAGTAGGTGTCAGAAATAACAGTTAACACAGTGCTTGGCACATGGTAGACTCCTAAATGCTTACTGACTGACTGACTGACTAACAGACAGATAAAATTCAAACCCAGGGCTTTCTGATTTTGAGGCCAGCTCTCTAGCCATTAGGCAACACCGCCTTTCATTTCTGGATATGTTGGCTTTTGCCTTTCTATTTCCCTTAGACAGAGGGTTTTGTTTTGTTTTTTGTTTTTTTTTTTGGTGAGGCAATTGGGGTTAAGTGACTTGCCTAGGGTCACACAGCTAGTAAGTGTTAAGTGTCTGAGGCCAGATTTGAACTCGGGTCCTCCTGAATCCAGGGCAGGTGCTTTATCCACTGGGCCACCTAGCTGCCCCCTGGTTTTCTCTTTTTTAATATTTTAATTCCTGCTTCTCCCCAATCTGTTTTTTTTTTTGGGGGGGGGGTGAGGCAATTGGGGTTAAGTGACTTGCCCAAGGTCACACAGCTAGTAAGTGTCAAGTGTCTGGGGTCAGATTTGAACTCAGGTCCTCCTGATTCCAGGGCTGGTGCTCTATCCACTGTGCCACCTACTTGTCCCTAGACAGAGGTTCTTAACCACATTTGTGTCCTGGAACCCCTTTGATAATCTGACGAAGCCTATGAACTCTTTCTCAGAATAAAGTTTTTAAATGCATAAAATAAAATATATAGGATTACAAAGGAAACCATTTCTATTAAAATACAGTCATCAAAATCTGAAGAAAAGCAAGCTCATGGACCCCATGTTTAAGAAGTCTTGCAGACTGTAAATTGATCAAAGGCAAGTATCATTTTGTTTTCTGTCTTGGTTTTTCTAGCACCTGGAAGAGTGCTACCTGGAATCACAGGTAGGTGATTAATATATATTTGGTGAAATGAATTGGCTTTGTGAGTCCTCTGCTCTCCTCCTCCAAAAGGCCCTGAGCCCTGACCACAGAACCATACCAATCATAGGATCTGGCATCTGGTTAGGGTTTTACCTATATTATACCCTAGGAAATAGGCAGGACAAGAAAGATTATTCTCATTTTACAAATGAAGAAAGTGGGGTTTAAAGAGGTTGAATGGCTTGCCCAGGGTTCAAAAGCCAGTGTCTATCAGAGGCTTAGGAAGAGAGTTCATAGAAAGATTAATAGAAGAAACAAAGACAGTTTCTTAGAATATAAGCTTCTCGAGAACAAGGATTGTTTCATTTTTTTTCTTTTTTTAACTATCCCCAGCATGAGAAAATTAAGGTGCACACAGTAAGTGCTCAATAAATGTTTATCAAACTGAATTTAATTAGGCTTGATAAACAAGGGCATTTTACAGTCCCCACTTGTTCTCAATAAATATAAGCAAGTCAAACTCCAGGTGTGTCCTTTAAGAAAACCCAAATTTGTAATAGTGACAGATATTTACATTACAAAGGAATTCTTCCATCAACAAATTGACTTACTTCCAATATTAAGATTTTTGACTGAAATTCTTTATTTGTTATCAAATCATTAACTAATGGACAAAGAAACCTCAAGTCCAGCTTCCAAAGGGGGATAATTGTAATAATTATGAAATACTAATGTAATGGGAAAGTCAGACACATTATTATGTAAAAATCATTCCTTCCCAAGACTCAGCCCCATTCCTGAAGGAAGGTTCTTTGAAACTCAAACTGTTTACATGTGTATGTATGTATGGGTGCACACATGTATACACATATACAATTACATGTGTACATGCATGCATATTCATATATCTTTACCTACACATATATTCATTTCTCTCTGTATATGTATATATGTACACACATATGTGCTTCAGTATATATACTAAGAAATAACATGGTGCTGCATTTGCATTTTAGACAGCTCAGATTTTGGGGAAAATGCTGGACGATATTCAGACCAATATGACTTCAAGAACGTTATTTGTTGATGTTTGAAATAAAATCTGACAGTATTCTATTAAAAAAGGGAAAAGGAAATTTAGAAATACTTAAATGGATCTGCAATATCACTCTGGAAAATCCTCCAATCTATGAAGATCAAAAGCCCATCAACACATGCTCATCCTATGTGGTTCTTATTCATATCCTCCCATAAGTGGACCATACAACATGCTGGAAAACTCAGTTGACTCTCACTCTTGCCACATGACTAGTCCATCTCTCCTTTCTCTGATAAAAATCCTTGATGATCTGTTTCACTTTTGTTATTCTTCAGAAGGTCCCATTGGTTCTAAGTTCCAGCCTGCTTACCAACTCCATCGCCTCCTAGGTAAAAGTAATTTTTAGTTCTCCTGAAGAAGGTACATTTCATGTCTTACTGATATATGGCAATACTGGGAGAATGTTATTATTAAAAAGATGGGAAACGGGGTCAGCAAAGAATGTTTGCAATTCCCCAAAGGCAAATGACTCTGATTTCTTCTTTTTGTTCAACTGCCCAATTTGTTGGCGATTTGTACTGCTTGTCATATACATATATACATACACACATATTCATCTAATTGGTATTGATTTCACTTATGTTATCCATTTCCCATTTTAAAAAATTTCAAATCACTGCTTTAAGTAAAACAGGGTTGAACTGTTTCAGTTATATGCCATGTCTTTCTCCTTATTGTTCTTTCTTCTTATTTTTACTAATTCTGATCAAAGCTCTGATGACTTTATGGTCTGACTGTACACAGATAGCTGACTCATGAATCACTCCCACATCGATAACAAACCTTCCCTTTTAAAAATATAATCTATTTTGTTCTACACAGTGTTATTTGATGCTGCCTTTTGCCAGCACCTACTAATTCTATTCTCAAAGAAAGTCCTCATAAGACAGTATCATGAGGCTTCTGTGTTATTAACACATCTTCATTCCCCCATATATTTGGTCCCCATATATTTCTTCCCATCCTCAACTTTTCCCAACTTTGTAATGAAGTCAAGAAGTATCAAAGTGTATGTACATTTAATTTAGATGGTCTGGGGCAGCTAGGTAGTGCAGTGGATAAAGCACCAGCCCTGGATTCAGGAGGACCTGAGTTCAAATTTGAATTCAGACACTTAACACTTACTAGCTGTGTGACCCTGGGCAAGTCACTTAACCCCAATTGCCTCACCAAAAAAAAAAAAATCTAAGGGGGGAAATAATGTGCAAACAAATATACAGAAAGCAAGCTACAGGATGAAAAGGAAAAAAATTAAAAAGAAGGCACTAGAATTAAGAGGGACTGGGGAAGGCTTCTTATAGAAGATGGGACCCAAAGGAAGCCACCAAGGGCAGTAGCCAGAAATATGTATAAAAAGTATGTTGCTGGGCTATCCTCAAACATTTTCCAACTTAGTACAAGCATATACTTAATAGGTAAACAGTATGGGACAATGGAAAGAGTGCTGGATTTGTAATCAGAGGATCTAAGTTTAAATTATTATTATATAATTTAAACTTAAATTTAATTTTAAATTGAACTTTACATTTAAATACATTTAAACTATTATCTTCATGATGTTGGGAAAATTATTTACCCTCCCCAGGCTTCAGTTATGCCATCTGTAAAATGAGATGATCTCTGAAATACCTTCCAGAGCTATATAAAGTATGCTATAATTATGTTTAGTCTCGGGTTTAGTTTAGCAGGACTCTCCTGTATCTCTGCAAAGGGCAAAAAGAGAGAGAAAACCAGTCAATTCTGAGGCACTTGTGGGTGGTGTTTGATGAAGTTTCTGGGAGACCAGAGGAAAGTAAAGTTGCTAAGCTCTGACTGGGAGATTCAAGTTTAGCATTTGTACATAACATAAAAGAGCAATTTAGAAGTTAAAATTTAATCAACATAAAAAAATTTAATCAACATGAAACATTAATGCCTTAGGTAAAAGAGAGACTGGCACAATAATGGCATCAAAAAGGGTAGAAATACTACCATTAGTCTAATTGACATCATCGATGAGTTTACTTTTGGTCAATTAGACCTCAACAATACTAGATTTCAAAGAAATTATTGTCAATATATAGCTTTGCTGTTGGCTCAAAACAGAAGAGCCTTGGCCTTTTCTAAAGGGTGTACCCCAAAGATACATGTCTTTATTCATGGACCACAGAGGTTTTGTTTCTTCTGTCTTTTACTGTATATGAAGTCAGTGGGGGTTATTATTATAAAAGTGAAGGGATGAGCTATGTCTTCAGGTTAAATTGTTAAGCATGTCCACATATAAAAATATTTAAAAGGGGTAAACTCGTAGGGAACTAAATAAATCATACGGAAAAATCCATGAAATTCTAAAATCAATCGTCTGGGAATTTTTTTTAAGCATATGAGGCAATTTTTCTTGAATCTGAAGGAGAAATAATTCAAAAGTGAAAAGTAAGCTGTGAAATTACAGCAAGCAATAGTCATCATACAATCAATTTGCACTTTCAAGAAAATATTAAAATACCTCACCCACTAATTCAGTGTAGTACAGGGGAAAGACCACTGCAGTTGTGGTCAAAGGTCCTTGCTTCTCTTTCCAACTCTGCTACTTCCTATCTGTATGTCCTTGACCAAGGTCATATGGTCATTGGATCTTAGATCTAGAGCTTGAAGGGACATTATAAGTTGAGTCCAAGCTCGTTATTTCATAGATCACACAGCTAAAAAGTGTCAAAGGCAAGATTTGAACCCAGGTCTTCCTGACTCCAAATTGAATGCTTTATCCACCCAACTGCACTACATCAGTCATCAAATCTCTTCAGTTTTCTCATCTCAAGTCTCTTCTAGCTCTAGACCTAGAAAACTATAATTATAGGATCCTACTATCCTCTCCCTTAACACTGACAGCAGTTGTTCAGTTGTTCAATCACATCCAATTCTTCATGACCTCATTTTGGGATTTTCTTAACAAAACCAATGTAAGGTGAAACAATTTTCCAGTCCAAGACAATTTAGAAGGTAGACAAGAAAGGTCTGTCTCACTGGGGCTAGAATGGAGTATAGTGTAGCACAGGCAGCAGGACACCCCCAGTAAGCAAGCAAAAGGATGGCCCAAACAAACCAGCTGGGGATGGGGGGGGGGGGCAACTGAATCAGCAGTGGCAATTTCCAGAGTTCTCAGTCCATAAACGGTAAGGAGATGGGACAACTGGCCAGAAAGAGATCACAGGGTGCCAGCTGGCACTGGGGGCAGGACTCTGTTGCACTGCCATGTGTAGTTCTGGGTCACATGTCCAGGTCACAGTTCCAGGGCAAGGAGGAGCAGTAGCACACCAGAACGCGAAGCCACAGGAGAGGGGGGATGTTGGTCATAGTTCCAGGGTAAAAGAAGGTGCTTGAGTGCACTCACAGACCATTTCAAAGGCCTTATGATGAAAAATTCTATCTACTTCCAGAGAAAAAATTTGATGAAGTCTGAATGCAAATCAAAGCGTACTATTTTTGCTTTGTTTTTTTCATGTTGGTTTTTTTTGGTCCGTGTTTTCTTTCACAATGTGACTAATATGGAAATATGTTTTGCATGACTGCACATGGATAACCTATATCAAATTTCTTGCCATCTTAGAGAGGGAGGAAGTATGCTAGGGAAGGAGAGAATATGGAACTCAAAATTAAAAAAAATAAACATATTTAAAATTGTTACATGTAATTGGAAAAAATAAAATATTATTTAAAAAAATTTTTTGAAGGGTCCCCTACTGCCTCTTTAATAAATCTCAAACTTCTTTACCTAGCATTGAAAGCCCTTCTCAATTTTACACCCTCTTAACTACCTATCCTTAATCTCATGCTGCTCCCCTCTTCATTTGCCACAAAGTGGACAACTCTCTGTCCTTTGAAAACGTCCTGTACCCTTTTGTTTTCATGTCTTTTCTCACACTATTTTCTGTGCTTAAGATGTCCTTCCCATTTTTTGCCTGCAGAATTCCTATCCTGCCTTAAATGTGTAATAAAATACTTCTTCCTGCAGGTAGCCGCTGATATCTGCCTACATCCCCCCTCACCCTCAAACAGTGGGTAACAGCCTTCTCTCCTTAGATAGTACAAAGCAAGGTCCAAAGTATTTATCATGTATTATTGTGTATTAGAGTTATCTGTATGGAAGAATACCAGAAAGGCTTCACTGCTGAGAGATAGGCATTAAGAAATGCAGGAATGGGAGCTCTATCTATTTCATCCAACTTCATTTGCATGCCAATAAAAGAGGATATTAAGATTGAGATTGCCTTCATTAGCCCACAGGTGGTATTATTGTCAAGGTCTGGGATCAGCAGGGATACCCAAGAGAGAAGGCCCATCCAGTAGAAAAGAGAGATGCCACAGATACTGAAGGAATACAGCAGCACCAGAAGCAATTGGTAGTGCTACAACAGGAAGAAGTTAGGTGCCTGATCATAGACATATCCCAGCCACATGCACCCTCCTGTGTGTGGAGGTGCCCTCTACATGTGTGCCCTGGACAGGTGTGTTCCTTCTGTGTATACCCTTCATAGGTATGTGCATGCTTCCTAGTCAACAGGGTTCTCTAAGACAGGGGCATCAAACTCAAATAGAAAGGGATCTGGACAGCCCCAATGATGACATAAAAAACCACAAACTGATATTATCTATGTTGTATCGTATTTCTATTTATTTGTGAAATATTTCTCAATTACCCTCTAATCTGATTTGGAGTTTGGGAGGCTGCAAGCAGCCTGGAGTTACAAGTTTGCCTTTTCTGCTCTCCATGTATGCTGCTCTCCACCCCCACCCCCCTGCCCCACCTTGGTGGTTATATTAACATGTGAGAAGGGATACCCCATAAATACATAAGGTATTTTGTCATGTTATTAACTATTGATTCAATATCCTTTATTTCTTTAACTAATAGATCCTGTGGCTCATTAGTAAAAGTAAACATGTTGGAGGTCTTGTGATTAATCTATTTGAGGGGTAACTCAGAGTTGATATAACATGTCTGGGAATCTTCACATGAGTAGGTCCACACAAGTGTTAAACATGGAAATGTCCTGTCCCTTTCACTACTAGATTTTGGGGATAGGCAGCTGTCAGCCCATCATAGGCACTTGAGAAGAGCAAACTGAATTGAAAAGCAAGATCCTACTTAACAAGTAGTGTGGATTCTTCAAAAATTAATCTATAAACCTGTAAAGTCCAAAGATGGGCAGATTTCATCAGTTTGGGTTTTTTGTCTTGTCTCATTAGCTTCCCAATGCCAAGGAAAGAGTAAGGTCTCCAATAAAACCCCAAGTTGGAAAGTCATAGCATTCAATCCCTCAGCCAAGCAATTCACCAACATGCATTGGTTAAGGGATTACTAGTACTACAAAGGCAGAAATGAGACAGTCCCTGCCTTCAAGGAGCTCATTTTCTGGGGGGAAAGGAGAGGACTCACATAAAGGGTAAAAGCATGAAAGTTCTCTCAAAAGAAGTAGTCTGTGAACTGAGCCTTTAAGGGAGATAAGCTGAGGCATAAGTGAGGAAGTTGAGCATTCTAGGCACAGGACCCAACCTGAGCAAAGTCACAGATGCTGGAGATGGAATGTCCAGTTGGTTGGTTGCTGTTGGTCCTTCATTCTCAAAGAGGACCATAACACTGGGGTAATGTCAAGACTTACACTGAACTGGATTTAAGTC
Source organism: Dromiciops gliroides (assembly GCF_019393635.1). Classification (NCBI taxonomy): domain Eukaryota; kingdom Metazoa; phylum Chordata; class Mammalia; order Microbiotheria; family Microbiotheriidae; genus Dromiciops; species Dromiciops gliroides. The sequence continues at coordinate 43,277,337 of NC_057867.1, forward strand.
AGGGAGAGTTGTGTAAGGTCACCAACCTCACTCTCTCTTCCACAGTCATCTGGGTCCAGTGGCAAGATATGTACATCAGGATGACTGGAGATGGCCCCAGATGTTTAAGGTAATTTGAGTTAACTGACTTGCCCAAGGTCATCCAGCTAGTAAGTGTCTGAGGGGAGATTTGAACTCAGGTCCTCCCAACTTCAGGGTCAGTGCTCTATCCACTGTGCCACCTAGCTGCCTGAGTACTGAGAATGCCAAGTGACAGGAATAATAATATATGATCATCCTGCACAGAGGGTCTGGAGCGACCCTTTGAAGGGCTTTAAAAGCCAAAGTGATGAGTTTGTATTTTATCCTACAGACAACAGGGAGCCAGTGAAAATTTCAGATCAGGAGAACTACATGGTCAGATATGGGCTTCAGGAAGATCAATTGCCAGTGATTGGAGAGGGGAAAGACTGAATTCAAGAGAACCAATTAGGGAGCCATTATGGATGGTAAGGTGCTGACTTGGTTGTGGTATGAATACTGGAAAGGGGACATATGGGAGAAATGGTCAGGAAAAAGAACCAATAAGACTGGACAACTGATTGGCTATAAGAAGGAGGTGAACATAAGTGGAGACTCCCATTAAACAGTTTACTAATGGATTAGTGTCTAACTGGGGGAAGGGAAGGATAAATGGTGTTAATAATAATCTTCATTTTCTAGCACTTTAAGGTTTACCAAACACTTGCATTACAACTGCCTTATTGTCTGGTGGCTACTTTCAGATGACAAAAATATTTATCAGTTACCCAGAAGTAGTAGCCAAGAAAGCAAGAGGATGACATTTGGTGAAAGTGAGTACAGGTGGGATGAAAGTCATGGGGAAAAAAAGGCAAGGTGAGGAAGAGACAGCTGTGACGTGTAGGTCACTGATCAAAAAGCATTGTATTTTTACAAATACATAAATGTTGAATTATAGTTATGGCTTCACCTACCTTACTCAGTTGAGTTCTATTTCTGGCACACACATAGCAAAGCAGATTATAGGTAAAACCGCCATGCACAGCAGGTACTGTGAGCAGAATGGATTAATTTGAGATGATTCAAGCAATTTGGCGATTTTGCAGAGAATTAATTAAATGCTTTATACAGCATTCTCCACACTGTGGGTGCTCAATAATACTCCAGACCAACTCCAAATGCCCAAGCACAGAGGTAATCTGGCATGGTTTTAGCTTCTTGTAAAGGCTTCTGAAATGGTCCTTCAAACCATCGATTTCTAGCGTCATTCTATCCAAATCAACAACATGAACATCACTTGATCAAGCCTGGAAAGGCAGCCTGGTGGGCTGGACCTAGCACTAAATCTGGGCTCAAGTGCTAGCTCAGGAACTTGCTAAAGTGACCTTGGGCAATCCATTTCCCCTTCTTATGGCTGGTTCTTGACCTCTAATATGTGTTGTATGATGGCAGAGTCCAGAAGAAGGTGGCCAGGCTGATGAAAGGCCCTCAATCAATCAATCAATAAGCATTTATTAAGTGCCCATTATTTGCCAGGCACTGTGCAAGATGTTGGAGACACAATGAAACAGTACACGCTCTCAAAGAGCTCCCATTCTATAGGGGAAGACAACGTGATCATGCTCTAGGAGGAAGAATTGGAGGAACTTGGCATAGCTAGACAGGTGAAGGGAAGAGATAGGGTACAGAGAAGGGTGCAGTTACTTTCTCCAAGCACTTGGAGGGATGTCCTGTAGAAGAGGCACTAGGCTTGTTCTGTTTGGCCCCAGGAGCCAGAATGAGGAGCAGTGGAAGGAAGTCACAGAGTGGCATATTTAGGCTGAAAGCTGGGGAAAACTTCTTAACAATTAATTAGACAAAAGTGGCTTAGATGACATCTTAGGTCCCTTCCAACTCTGTGATATACAAGTCTGTTATACCAGTGAGTCCTAAGGCCCTTTCCAGTTGTAAATCCAAGATCCCAAGTAAGGTATTTCTTTGGCACTCCCCTGCAGCCATCAGAAAATTCAAGTAGTTAATTCATGCCAAATGCAGAATGTTTTAGGCCTCCTAGGTGACACATTTGCATTTTTAAGGGCCTTCTTGCAGCACAATCCCTGCCAAAGGAACAATTCCAATGAAGGGGGCCTTGATTTGGGGTCAGGTGGGGAAGCCAGTCTTTCTACTTCTCATCAAATATACACCTACCCAGAACTCACCCAGCCCCTTTTCTCACCAAAAGGGGTTGGTGGAGGGTGGGAGGGGCCTCAGGTAACAAGTGCATGTATATGCAACTAGGTTGTGAACCCTTCCTGGAGATTCAGGAGGTTGTTAAAAAAATTCCAGATTGGAGTGGAAATTGCTTCCCAAAATCATTCTGAATTAGAAATTAATAGGAATTTTCCTTTGACCACTATATTTCACCATGGAGTACAGCTTCAGGAAAAGCTTCCTCATGAAAACTCAATTTTGTTTATCATTAATTTGGGAGTTACGTTAACAGATGATTTCTTGAGTAGTCACCTCAATTTATTTCTGCTCCATAAAGCAGATACCCTTGATAAATAAAGTTCCTCATTTGGTTTCCAGTTTTCTTCCATCATTACCAGAACATGTATAGAATAGCAAAGCAGAATAACAAAGAAGAGAAAAGAGGCCCATGCTTTTTGAAATGTGAAGGTGCTTGGGGACATGGGGACTGTTATGGGCCTGGGTACCTCATTTGAATGGCCCTGGGTACCCCAGAAGTTCTCTGGGGTAAATCAAAGAACCTTCTCCTTGAGAAACTAAACCAAAAGACAGACACACCTAACCAGTCTCCCCCCACCCCTCAGGGAGATAAGGTTGGGTGTGGCTGCTGCCTTTGTGGCATGAAGAACAGAGAGATGGTTTGAGAGATCCAGAGCCACCCCTCACCCAACTTCCCCCAGCCACCACCAGTGGGGGATGGTCCTTCCCAATAGTGGAACTTTCCACAGTCAGACGATCACCTCATTGGACGACCATAGGACCTCTATAAAAGTATCTGCCTGTCTCCTGCTTGAGGAGATAGGTATCTCAGAGGCATGGCTCTGAGCTGTGCCTTCTACCCATGAGAAGTCCAAGAATTTCTCTCTTGGTTTCCTTTCCCTAGCACCCTAAATAAACTATTATTTTTTTCTAATTGGATTTGTGTGCAAGAGGGTGTAATTCTTTAAAGAGGAATTCCTAAGGACCCCTATCCCAAACCCCTATGTCAAACCCCCACCTACTTTCCCATAACAGGGACCATCTGAAAGAGGGCCAACTAAGGCCTGCCAGAAGTCAAGGCAGTTTTAGGGAGATCCCTCCTAAGTGTCTCAGATTTTCCAGGCAGGAACAAAAGAGCTTTGCATACTTCCAGATTCAGTGTTTATTTTAAATGAAATTTTATGAATGGGTCTCCAAGAATCCCAAATTATTAAGTAGTTCAAAGAATTAATGTAGTAATAAGCAAAGAATAAAAAAGCCACTTTCCATTTTTCATGTAACCTTTCATCACAAAATATTTCACTAATAAAACTACGTTTTCATTTGGGGCAGCTAGGTGGTGAAGTGGATAGAGCACTGGCCCTGAAATTGAGAGGATGTGAATTCAAATCTCACCTTAGACACTTAGTAGCTGGGTGACCCTGGGAAAGTCACTTAACCCCAATTGCCTTAAACATCTGGGGCCATGTCCAGTGGTCCTGATATATATCTTGCCACTGGAACTGCAGGGCCTTCCCTCACTTAAATCCAATTCATTGCAAGCCATGACATCACTGGGGATGTCATGGTCCTCTTCAAGAAACAAAGAACAGTTCTCGCTTCAGCAGCGCATATACTAAAATTGGAATGATACAGAGAAGATTAGCATGGCCCCTGCACAAGGATGACATGCAAATTCGTGAAGCGTTCCATAGTTTTAAATGATTTCTAGATGGAAAAAAAAAAAGGACAAAGACAACTTTTTTCATTCATAAAGAGATGTTAACTCTTATAATCAATGTAAACTTCTTGAGGGCATGAACTGCTTTTAAAGAACATCTGACTTTATGTGAATAACTAATGAACTAACCTTTTTTTTTTTTTTCTGGGGAGTGGGGTGGGGAATATACCCTATTTAGATGTTTGTTGGGACATATCCCTTAGGTCAATACAAATCAGTAAATGTAAAAGAAAAAATGACATTAAAGTCTTCCTCACAATAAATACAGTTCAAGTTTGACATGGGGTTTAGGATAACCAGTTAACAGGACAGACATATCAGGGAGTCTAGGGACTATTACAGTTTAAACTGGCCAACAAGATATCAGGAAGGACACACCTAAAAAGTAAGGGGAGATAAAATTCTATTGCAGGAAAGTCAATTAGGAGTGGCTACCACCTGACTGGAGCCAGGAAACAGAGATAACTCCAGTGGTTAGGACCGTCATTCCTAAAAAAATAATCCCCCTCAACTCTCAGGAATGACAAGTGTAAACCTGTAAATTAAGAAAACAATCAATATAGGAGAAATAAGGTCTTTAATGGGGCAGAGGAACTATAGCTCCTGGTATCACAAAGCAAGAAGCTAGGAATACCCAAAGATAAGAGACTAGGACAGGGTTTTTATGGGGTAACCAACAAAGGGAACCAAAAGACTGCTCTAGTACAGAAAGTACTAAGTATTTAATGTAAATGACCCTTTAACAAAAGAAACAATAGAACTGCTCCAGAGTTAAGGATAGATGCTACTTAACTCTAAATAGAAACTACTTAAGGTAGGTGGATCCTTTTACCTAATAACACAAAGTCCAGGGAGTAAAGAGGTGGGGGATCATTTTGCTTGGGAAAAGGTCCCTAAATCAATCAAGAGTTTGGGATTGACAAAGACCAATAAGCCCCAGGCAATTCACCTGACTGGGTGGGGAATCAGTCAGTTCTCTGTAAATTTGTAGTTATCTCAAGCAAGGAAGCTTTCCCCACTCCACCCCCAAAAGGAACTTTCCATTTTCAGGTGGTCACCCATCTATCCTCAATAAAAGCTTTGGCCTTCCTTCTGTCCAGGGAGGAGAATGTTTGAGCCTGCCCCAGGGGTGAAGTCTTTCTTTGACTTACCCTTCAGACACTTTCTCCAATGCTCAATAAAAAACCGTTTTAATACTAACTGGATGGTGTGCAAGAGTGTAATTCTTTACAGAGGAATACCTAAGGACCCCCACCACCCAATTCCGTCGTGACAAGTGGTTCCCAGAAATGAAGAGCAATCCACCATTTTCACTCACAACCTGCCCCTTCTCCTTCTCCAGCACTCCTATTCTGCCACACCTACATGATATGCTAGAGTATTTGGAGCAAAATTTCCACAGATGTTTCCTTTTAAAAATGCAATAAAGGGGGCAGCTAGGTGGCGCAGTGGATAGAGCACCGGCCCTGGAGTCAGGAGTACCTGAGTTCAAATCCGGCCTCAGACACTTAACACTTACTAGCTGTGTGACCCTGGACAAGTCACTTAACCCCAATTGCCTCACTAAAACACACACACACACACACACACACACACAAAATGCAATAAAGATGCAATCTGCAGTTTTAAAAATACAACACACTGAAGGCTATCTCCTACTCTAAAATCTTTGTGAGGCAGAGTTCTGAATTCCACCATTTTCTAGAATTTGGGGGCACATCCCCCATCCCCCTAGAATATAAGCACTCTGAGGACAGGGACTGCTTTATTTGTATAGCCAGTGACTAGCCCATAGTACACATTTAATAATGGCTTCTTGAATTGAAATGAAGTAACTGGCATATCCAATTCATGTATTTTTCTTCACATTTTACATAAAAAGCATGAAATCTAAGGATGAAAAACAGTGGAGACTGGAGGGGAAAGGGTATCGATATATTGTCAATTATTGGAAATGACAGAAGAGCAAAAGTTGACTATTTCCATTTGGACTTTTAAATCCACATCTTAGCAGTGTCCCTAGATGAGTAGTAGCTGGTAGCAATGTCTACCTTGGGGGCCAAGAAGGTACAAGAGGCAATGAGGAAAGGAACATTCAAGGCCCTAGGAGTCCTGAAAAAAAGCTCCAGCAAGACCAAAGAGAACCTCCATAAAAGGAAGAAGAGCCCTTCCAGCAACCAAGACTTTGGCATATGTACTCCCTAGGTTTGAGCTTACTTCTTCTTGGACTCTGTATGACTAGTGGGTGTGTCACAGATTGGTGGGGGGGGGGGAGGGGGTGCGTCAATTATACCACTATTTTGTTGTTCAGTCATTTTTATATAGAAAATCACATGTAGCCTCTGTGAGAATTATAATACTGCCCCTGCAAGAGAGATACTGTAGGGAAGGCCCCGCCATGACAAGAAGCCTAGTGAGGACAGGTCAGGTGGTCTTCAGCATCTGGAACTTGTCTCTGTAGAGCTACCTGCCCCTTAGTTCTGTCAATCAGGGCTGCCAGCCAATTAGCTTGAGGCTGTGTGTGTGTGTGGGGGGGGGGGGGCCCTGTTTCCTGTGGGAGAGGGGGCTTTTGGGAGAAAGCAGGGGAGGAGAGGTTTCACTTTGGTGAGCACAAGAGAGGAAGAGGGATGCTGCACAGCCGGTTTTCTTTGAAACTGCTGATTCCAGGTAGTGGTGAGTTTGTGGGTAGTATATTTTTTCCTTCCCTTGTTCCCTTTTTCATTGTCCCTAGCTTTATTAACCTCACTTGTGGTTTAAATTTGTTCCCATTAATAAACCCTGTTTTGATTATTGAAAAGAGGCTGTTAATCTCCTTTCTTACTCCAATATTATAGCAAACTGCCCAATTAACTCTCCCCATACTAAATTTGGTCCTTACACCTCTGACCTTGTCTGTCTCAAACAGACCCTGGCTTTGCTGTGTTCCAGCTACAGCTGCAGGCCTGTAATCTCTGCCTTCCGATCTTGTCTGTCTCAGGCTCTCACCTTGAGGTGCCCCAGCTGCAATGACAGGCCTCCCTTAACCACTAGGTACCACTATGCATCCTTTGTTGAGTGAATAACTGACCTCATCTTCATTTGATAAACTTGCCACTATACCATGCCTACTATTTTTGTATATAACTGGGTGGGCTACAAGACTCGCCACCCATTGATGGAGGCTTGAAAACCCCCTTTGGGCATAATAAACTCTCTCTCTCCAACTTGAGTACCTGGCTAAGTATTTTCTGTGTCAATCGTGCCTTAACAATTTCAGCAGTGTCTGATCCTTTGTGGCTACATTTAAGGGTTTCTTGGCAAATATATTGGAGTAGTTTGCCATTTTCTTCTCCAGTGGATCCCTTGCATCCCTTTTGTCAGGTAATCAGAGGTTAAGTGACTTGCCCAGGGTCACACAACTAGGCAGTGTCTGAGGCAGGATTTGAACTCAGGTCATCCTAACTCCAGGCCTGGTGCTAACCAGTTGCCGCATTTCCCCCAACCCCTCACCAATACCCCTGGTAACTGTAAAGGGAGATATAGCAACCTTGCTCTGGGGGTCCCAACTTGCCGGTGGAAACTGAGCTTTGGGAAGGAACTCCAGAGAATGTATGGGCTTCAATTCCTAAATGGAGGTGCCTAGGACCAAGCAGAATACTCCAGAGGTAGTTTGATGAGGAAAGAATACAATGGAATCTGCACCTTTTCATTCTTGGAAACAAAATCTCTGTTAATTCAACTCAAGATCACATTTCCTTTTTTTGGCTGCCTCATCATGATGCTGACTCCTAGTGAGAAAGAGAATGTCAAACCCTTCAGAGAAGCAACAGGAAGGTTGATTTGATTATTAATCCATTTTTGCAGTCCATTAAAACCCCGAGATCTTACTTAGACAAACTGCTCTCTAACCACGATTCCATCATCTGGTGTTTATGAAGTCAATTTTTAGATATCAAGTATAAGACTTTATATTCATCTCTGTTTTATCAGTTTATATTCAGCTAGTGATCATAAGATCACAGATTGAGTAGATGGAAGAATGGATGGATAGATAGAGAGACAGATAAACAGGCAGATGGATAGACAGATGGATGGATAAACAGACGGATGGATGGATAGATCTGCCATTCACACCTTTATCCAAAATGTCAAAGACATTAAGCCCAGATCCCTGGGCCACTCCACTAGAAACCTCCTGCCAAGCTGACACTGAACCATTAGCAGCTACTATTTGAGGCCAGGCATCCAACTAGTTTGTAATCTATGTAATTTCATCTATTCCACATCTTTCCCATCTTTTCTAGCATGAGATGATTTATCAAATACTTTGCTAAAATCTGAATAAACTATATGGATACCATTATTCTTGCCTATAAGCTTAATAAACTTAAAAAAGAAAACATATAAATAAAAGAGAGCTTGCTTTGCAATCTGGAATCTGAGTTAAAATCCATCCTCAGACACTTCCTAGCTGTGTAGCCCTGGGCAAGTCACTTAACCTCTGCCTGCCTTCATTTTCCCATCTGTAAAATGGGGATAATAATACTTACCTCCCAGAGTTGATGTGGTAATCAAATGAGGTAGTATTTGTCAAGCACTTAGCATGGTGCCTGGCATATAATAGGTATTTTAGTAAATGCTTCTTTTGGGGCAACTAGGTGGCCCAGTGGATAGAGCACCAGCCCTGGATTCAGGAGGAGAGGAGTTCAAATCTAGCCTCAGATACTTGACACTTACTAGGTGTGTGACCCTGAGCAAGTCACTGATCCCTAATTGCCTTGCCAAAAAAAATGCCTGTTTCCTTTCTGTCTATATACTTTGCAAACCTAAGGTACTACATGTTAGCTGTTATTATTTGTTAATGAAATTTAAAATTTATTAAAAAAAATAAAACCATACAGTAAAAATAAGTTGAAAATTTAAAATAAAATCAAATAGTAAAAGAATCATATATTTTGACCTGAAAAGGGACCTTAGTTGTCATTTGGTCCTTACCCCACATTTTATATTTGAGGACACTGAGGCCCAGAATGGTATGGCAAAAGTTGTATTTTAACTCAGTTTCTCTGACTCTGAATCCAGCTCTCTTTCTAGCATACCACACTGCAACTAGTGAGATTTTTCTAGAGCAAAATTTACAGAACCATTCACTTTTCCAGGACCATTTTTGTCAGGGTGAATGTAATTAAGTAGGGAGAGTCTACAGAGCCATAGCAAAAGCCTTCATAATCCAGTGTCTTCTTTCCTGCATCCAACTACTGGGGCCAAGGTGAGAAGGTCAAGCCTTTCAGGTTTATAATAGTCCAGAGGAATTCCATAGGCTAACTCAGGTGAGACCCTGAAGCCTACTGTGAGGAGTTAGCCATATGTCTCTCATTTGAGTGCTACAGCAGAAACCCTTGAAGTGACTTCATTCTACTGCAGAATGATAGTGCATTAGCACTTATGCTACAGCCCAAGGATCTAGGCTGTTAGACTTCCTTCTTTTTGGAATGATAGTCCTGACCTCCTGAGTTATCTCTGTCTCCTAGCTCAGGTAGTTAAAGGACATACCTGCTTCAGAAGGGATTATACTCTCACTGAGTCCAGTGCTATCTATCCTTCCTGCATTCTGGGCATGACCCATAGTGCAGACACTAGAAGAAGAAACCAAACTGGGGGATACTTCTGAAGAGAGTGAAGAAAATGACAAAGAAAGGGGAAACACAGTCAACAAGTGACAGGATGCATGTGGCCCAAAGAAAGGAAGACGGAATAGTGAATGTTATGGGCCCAGAGCACCCCAGAAGTTCTCTTGGGGACATCAAAGAACCTTCTCCCAGAGAAACTAATCCAAAGGACAGACACACCTAAAGAGATAAGGAGCACATGCATCAGGGAGAAGATTCTCAGGAATCTTTCACCACCCCACCTCCAAATGGAACATTCCATTTTCAGGTGGTGACCCCACCTATCCTCTATAAAAGCTTTTGCCTTTCTTCTGCTTTGGGGAGAAAGTCTTCTAAGCCATCTCTTCCCCTTAGACTTCTCTCAGCTTCTCCAGCACCATAATAAAAGGCTATTTTAATCCTAACTGGACTATGTGCTAGAATGTAATTCTTTTTTTTTTTTCTTTTTTTGCAGGGCAATGAGAGTTAAGTGACTTGCCCAGGGTCACACAGCTAGTAGGTGTTAAGTGTCTGAGGCTGGATTTGAACTCAGGTCCTCCTGAATCCAAGGCCAGTGCTTTATCCACCTAGGTGCCCCCTAGAGTGTAATTCTTTACAGAGGAATACCTAAGGACCCCCACCACCTATTTCCCCCATGACACTATTCTGAAGCCAAATGAAGGATGCTCTACTCATTTGGAAATATGGCTGATATTGTTTTCTCTTGTATCATTCATTCATTTCTGTTCTGAGGAACTATTTTACTTTTCAGTACTGTTCTTTCTTTGTCTCAGAAACTGTTTAATAAACAAGATCTTTCATCAGCCCTCCAAAGGTTGTATGATTCTAAGGTGTGCTAATGGAAGAGAGAATACATATAGGAAAATGTCCCTCTCCCAATTACAGATGCCTTTCCCAGGGATGCCAGTGACCCTTATCATTAGCTGTACTTAACTTTAGAGGGGCAGTAATTACACATGGAAGCTTTTGTGAGTAAAACTACTGAGTTTGGCAGTAAACACAGCCAAATGAACACATCCCAAATCTTAGTATAAACTCATTACTGATAACTACAAATTTACTGAGAACTGACTGGTCCCCACCCACTCCACCTTCCCTGACAAATGAATTGCCTAGGGTTAATCAGTCTTTGTCATTTCCAGACTCTAGATGGATTTATGGACCTTCCCCACCTTCCCCCCCCCACCTCCCCCTAGCAATTTATCCCCTCCCAATGTTTCCCCACCTTACTCACAGGATTTTATGATTATTATGTAAAAGAGTCCATCTACATTAAGTAGTTTCTATTTAGAGTTAGTAGTATCTATACTTAACTTAGGAGTAGTTCTATTGTTTCTTTTGTTAAAGGTTCATTTACATTAAGTAGTAGTACTGACTCTGGAGCAATCTTTTGGTTCTGTTAAGCCATAAAAACCTTGTCCTCAGTTCCCATTTTTGGGTATTCCTAGCTGCTAAGCTTTGCGATACCATGATCTATAATTCCTTTGCCCCAATTACAGACTTTATTTTCTCCTATATTGATTGTTTCCTTAATCTCCAGGTTAATATTACCCAACTATGAAACTTTATACATATTATACTGTGAGTTCCTTGAGGGAAAGGATTGTGTCTAATTCACTCTTGCTATCCCCAATAATGTCTTTTATTTAAGAAGTATTCAACAAATATTAACAATTGAAATGTCCAACAACTAAAGGGATGTATGAATAGGAAAACTCAAAAGAGAAATGGTTCATCTGGGTCATCTCTGGGAGGTATGCAAGGTCAAATATCTAATATTCTACTTTGAGAAATTCTCTAGAATTAACAATTACATATTTCTAGACAGACCTACTGATTAGCTGCAGAATCCAGAACAAAATACAAACAACCCTCTCCCTATCCCACATATGTATGTATATGCCAAACTAAAAGAAAAGTATAGACTTTTTTGTGGCCTCTCTCTAAGGTTCTCAGTCACTAGATGATTGCTCATTCTTTGATTCTCTTTGTTCTGTGTAACGTCTTTTAAGTAGCAGGAAGACAACAAAGCATGGGGAAAAGCAAAGGATCACTCCTAAAAATAAGAGAGGTAACCTTGGTGTAATGAAGCCTAGGGCTCTGACACCTCCAAGCAGTGTGATCTGGGCCAAGTTACTTCATCTCTTTGGGCCTTCCTTTCCTCATCTGTAAAAGGTCTAAAGGTCTCTTCAGCTCTAACACTCTATCATCCTTAGACTTGTTCATCCTAAATTCTGCCAAGGAGGAGTTTGTAGTCACATGAAATGGGAGGCTGGGAACACTGCCTTTTCAGCCTATATAATATTTGCCTATGTTTTTCTAGGAAGCTTCCATCTGGGATTTCTTCTCATTCTTCCTTAATGTATTCTTGGGATTATGAGCCAACTACTCAGACTGCCTATTTATTCTCTCTCATTCTTTCTGTATGAGTAACACAAATCTTTTCCCCAGTCATACATTTCTTTTGGGCAGCTACTTGTGAACAGCCATGTTGGCACCATGTTTTAACCTTTATGAGGTGGCATAGTGGGTAAAAATAATAGATGTGTAATCAAGAAGACCTGAATTCAAATCCTGTCTCTGACATTTACTAGCTATTTAACCCTGATGGGAAAGTCATTTAACCTCTGCTTGCCTCAGTTTCTTCATCTGTAAAATAAGGATAATAATAGCACCTATCTCCCACACTTGTTGTGGGGATCAAATGGGATAATATTTGTAAAGCCATTAGCAAAGTGTCTGGCAGATAGTAAGTGCTATATAAATGTAAGCTATTATTATTATTATTGTTATTGTTGTTATCATCTTCCTTCTCCTCCCCCTTCTCCTTCTCTCAGTCTCAGTTTCCCTGTGTGCAAAATGAGGATCATAATAGAATCTACTTCACAGGGCTATTTTAGGGATCAAATGAGATGACGTGTACAGTGCTACACAAACCTGAAAGGGATGAAGCAAAGCTAGTTTTGATGATGCTCCTCATGTGGCTCTCCACAGTCCATTTGTCATTTTAATTCTTTCAAAAATCATTGCATTCTATTATTCTAAGCATCACTGGGAGGGTATAGGTATTAGAAATCTCAAAGTATCTGCAGGTTAGACAAAACTTATTCTAAAAAAATACCGAAGGAACTGAGTGAACTTGGAGCCCAATGAGTGAGCAGGATGATATGGTGGCCAAATGTGCCAAAACAAATTTGGGCTGCATAAAAAGAGGCCAAGATTCCCAGAAGCCTTCTGTGCTCTGCCCTCATTGGTATGTTGTGTTTAGTCCTGAGCAACTATGGTTCAAGAAGGATGGTAATAAGCTGGACAACTTCCAGAAGAGGGCAACCAGGTTGGTGACATATGAGGATTGATGGAAGGAAGTAAGCATATTTCAGGCAGAGAACAAAGATTTAGGGAAGACAGACATGAGGAAAATGGACTAAATTTGTTCTGTTTATCTACAGGCAGCAGAACTAGGAATGATGGGTGGAAGCAGGAAAGAGGCAAATGTAGGCCAGAGATAAAAGAAACGTTTCCTGGTCATTCGAGCTAGCACACATGAAATGGGCTGCCATATCAGGCAATGGCTTCCCCCTCCTAGAAGGGGGTCTAAATAAAGGCTGGGCAACTGTTTGGCTGATACAATATAATGGGGCCTTCTTTTTGGCACAACTTAAACTAGATGCTACCTTGTGACTCTCCAATGTTGTGATTCTGTGATAGCATCTTTGGACTGGTGAGGATTTGAGGTATCATTGGAAGTTCTGTATAATTTCCTAAATGCAATCTGGAGAAAGCTGACAAGTGTTAATTAGGGGCAACGAGGGATTTTGCTTCTCTATGCCCATGAGGATTGCTAAATCAGGAGGCTTGGCAGATCCCTCCTATGTTAGCACTGTTATGTCAGCTTGGGGAACCCAAGCACATGCAATGAAAATCCTGAGGCTTTAGAAAATCATACCAAGTCTGGCAAATCATCAACTCCCCCAAACTCTCTGTACTTTGGCTTCTTAATCTTAGAAAGATTACTTGACTCTCATTCCTTGCACTCCACTAGGCGCCCCAGCTGTATCAGCCTTGAATCTCAGGTATCTACAGCAGGCAGATAGGCATGTTCTGGCTCAGTAGTTAATTCTTGTTTTCCTCTCAACCTGGACCCCATGGGAGGAGTACCCTGCTTTCCACAGCACCCACAGGGAATTGCCCAATGAGTACTTTATAGTGAAACACACTGGTTCTGCTTCAGGCAAAAGGTGGTTGGGAAAAAGTGAAAAGTGAAAATGACAGCACCCAAGGAAAAAGAACCACGACATTAGGTCAGGCTTATGCCCTGGAAGAGACACCGCTTCCATCATCTGTAACATAGGAGACTTTATTTCCATTATCTCTAAGGTCCATTTTAGCTTGCAATCCTATGATCCAAATATAAAAGGGTCATACCATGGATAGCTTTCACAACTATGGACAGGGGGAAAGATAGAGAAGATTACAGGAGAATGTATGGATGAGTGAAAAGCATTTATTAAGTGTTTACTATGCGCCAAAGCACAGCACTGAAGACTGGGGGTACAAATGCCAACATGTGACCATCCCAGACCTCAAGGAGTTTACACACTAATGGAGGAAACAACCCAGATCAGGGAATCATGGCCTGGAAGGGACATGGAGTCTAAGAAATCTCAAAGAAGGTGACTGGAACAACAGAGAGAACAATTAGCATGCTTTTTCCAGAGATCACTGTAGTGATCCTCAGAGGAGATGAAAGTAGGGACAAGGAAGAAATGGCACAGAAGACTCCAGGGCTGGATTAGAGGGGCAGCAACAGTGAGGATGGACCTATGGAGAGCAGAGCTTAGGGGGGACAGCAACTCCTCCCAGGACAGCCTGTGGGAGTACAGTTTTGAAAGAAGGAGCAATCACAGGCAACAGAGAAAAATGGGCAATTAAATTACATAACATTGCAACAATTTTGCATTAAAATCAATTAGAAGTTAGAATTAGAGGGGAACCAGTTAACTGGGAGGGGAAAAAAATCTTTAAAATAAACTTCTCTGATAAAGGCCAAGACATGTCGAAATCTGTTATAAATAGGAGCAAAGGATACAAATAGTTCTAAAAACAAGAAAGACAAGCTATCAATATCCATATGGGAAAAAAGGCTTAATTACTAATAGGGGAAATGTGAATTTTTTTTTTTTGGTGAGGCAATTGGGGTTAAGTGACTTGCCTAAGGTCACACAGCTAGTAAGTTTCAAGTGTCTGAGGCTGGATTTGAACTCAGGTCCTCCTGACTCCAGGGCTGGTGCTCTATCCACTGCGCCACCTAGCTGCCCCAAAATGTAAATTTAAACAACTCAGAAATTCTATGTTATATTCATCAGATTGGTAAATAGAAAATGCCCATTACTGGAGGGACTGTCAGAAGAATGACTCACTAAGGTACTATGGGGTGGAGCTGTGCAGTAGCCTAACCACTAGGGAAAGCAATCTGGAACCGGATACCCAAAGTAATTAAATTGTGTATACTGTTTGACTCAATGATACCACTACTGGTCATATGCCCCCAAAAGGGCAAAGGCAGAGGAAAAGGACCAATATGCATTAAAAATATGTATAACGGTATTTTCATTTTAGCAAAGAACAGAAAATGAAGTATGTACCCAACATTTGAGGGATGGTTGAACAAATTATAGTATACAAAAGTAATAGGATATTATATTGTACCATATAAAGGAAAGAAAGGGAGAGAGATTGAGAGATATCTGGGGAGACTTGTCTGAACTGATGTTAGTAAAATAAGTGGAACCAGGAGAACAATGACTACAATACTGTAACTGTAACGGGGGCGGGGGGGGGGTGCTCGGAGCTGAAATACACAAGAACTCCGGTCAATGCAATGACCAGTTCTAGTTCCAAGAGATTGATGGTCATGTTGAAACCTGCTTCCCACCTGCTGGCAGAGAAGTAATGGACTTCTTGGTATTATTGTTGTTGTTCTTCATGATGTCATGACTTATAGTGAATTGGATTTAAATGAGGGAGGGTTGAACAAAGTCACCAGCCTCACTCTCTCCTTCAGAGCCAGTTGGCTTCAATGGCAAGATATACATCAAGATGAGATGACCAGATATGGCCCTAGATGTTTGATGCAATCGGGCTTAAGTGACTTGCACAGGGTCATACAGTTAGTAAGTGTCAAGTGTCTGAGGCCCAATTTGAACTCCGGGGCCAGTGCAACCTAAGTTGCCCCAATGGATTAGAGATAGAGAATGAAATTTCTATTTGTAGGCACAACCAGGATATGGCTCTATTTTGCTTAAAGTTATTTTTTTATAAGGGAGCACTTTGTGGGGAGGGAGAATCAAATGAGGGAAGGGTAGTTATGGTGATGACCAAAATAAAAAGAAAAGAAATAATCGTGTCAATGCAACATATTCAAATACATGAAAGAGAGCAAATGAAAGTTCAAAAGGGGGCACAGACTAGCAGAGCAGTAGTACTGGTACTATGTATATGTTACATGTAATATATACTTTTTAAAAAGCTGTATATAATAGAGACTCACAGTTTGATATATAATTATTTTTTCTATTATTCTTCATTTATGGAAACATTCTTGTTTGTTGATGTTTGGTACATTTATAAGAGGAAAATGTTTCGATATATATATTTTTTAAAATCCAATGATCCAATGATTCTGTGAATTCAGCTGTGGTACTTTTCATTCTAAAACCTTTAAATGTTTGGAATGAGCATTTGACATTTGAAGAATCTCAAGAGGGGTTTATTTTAATGGATGTTTAGTTCCTTCATCACAGATGCCTTTTCAATGTTTAGAAGAGAGATCAAAGTAAATATGTACCATCATGGCTCTGGTTACCAAGATATACTACCTGGCCCAGAGGGTAAACTCTCCAAAGAGACCTCTGGGTGAAAATCGGTCTGGGCAGGCTTTTTTTTTCTTTTAAACAAAAATAACTAGACAAAGTTTCCATGTGGAATTAATGAATTTTTTTTCAAACAGAGGCCTACTAAAACCTCAAATGTGTGAAATAAATTGTCACAACCCTATTTTTTAAATGTCATGACAGACGGAGAAACAATTAAGTGAATACAACTAATTAAAACCAAATTACTAAATCGATAATGTAATTTACCCCAAACTAAAACTCACTCCGAGAGAGTTGAAATCCTTAGATTTGACAAGCCAAGTTGGATCTCAATTAGGCAGTGAGATGCCATTGGTCAGAGGCAAAAAAATAACAACAATAAAAAACAAAACAAAAAAACCACCTGTCTTCTCAAATGTGAGACGAGGAAGGTCTAAGGAAAGGGAGTCAGTACAAATATTACCTATGCTTCAGATAAGAGAGTGGAAAAATGAAGAGGAAAAGGAGCTTCAGTTGCAACATGGCCACCTCATCTCTAGAATGGGGCTGAATTCTCAGGCGGTGAACGTGTGTGTGTGTGTGTGTGTGTGTGTGTGTGTGTGTGTGTATTTCTTTTTCTCTAAGCTTTAATGTCACCAGAGGCTTAGGTGCTCCTGAAGTAATCCTTGTAACACTGGAAGCCCCAGCACCCCAGAGGAGGGAGCCATTGACACTGGGTATGGCCACCATGCCTTGTACACAGCAGGCCCCTGTTCAATTAAATATCCAAAGGGCATAGTGGGGCATGTGGTGATTGGAGTCAGGACATTCAATCAGAATGACAAAGATCAGTGAGGGTAGGAGAGATCAGACTCTGGAAGCAGCTTTAGACAAAAAAGGCAAAGCTCTCTATGATTAGGTGGGTAACAACACCTTACATACAATCAAAACTTCAGAAATCACAGAATATTAAAGCTGAAATGGACCTTAATTAAAGATTATCAGGTGCAATGCCTTTATTTTGCAGGTGAAGAAAGTGAGGCCAGAAGATGGAAATGGACTTGCTCAAGGCTACACAGCTAGCAAATTGGAGGGCCAGCAGTTAAAGGTAGGACTTCTGGCTTTTCAAAATCCAAGTTTAGTAGTCTTTCCATTATGTCTCCTCTACCTTTTTCCTGGTAAGTTACATTGAATCGAATGGTAAAATGCATATTTTTGAGCTTAGGAAATAATGGAAACCAGTCATGAGGGACTTTATGTAGAAGTGGCATAGAGAAGATACTGAAGTGCCTTTGGAACCATTAAGGAAAAAAATGAATTATGTCCAGTGATTTATGTTAAATTGACTGGATTTTATTCCTATTGTTTGAAAACCCTAAGCCTTGTATGGCATCTATAGTAACTCTCTATTGGCTAGAACATTTGATTGAAGAGAACAACCCATTTCCCAACTGTGTCAGATAACAGAGTTTTCTATATTTTCTTTATTAGGGTGGAGTGGGGGAGGTCAATTTCAGAGAAAACACTGAAGCACCAGCAAAGGGAAGAGGGATTCAAATTGTTCTCCTTGGCCCACAGATCTTGTAAAGAGTTTGTAGAACTGAGTGTTGTGTAAGGAGAAACATTTTACTAGAGCTAATGCATGCAAAACAAAAATGGTCAGCCCTGGGAGGCTGCCCATAGGCGCTTACAAGGGTCTTCCTGGCCAAGCTGGATGGTTACTTTTCTGGGAATGTTGGCAGTTCTTGATCAGATACAGACTGGACAAGATGATCTCTACAAACCCTTCCAATTCAGACATCCTAAGATTCTAGGCACCGTCAAATGGAGGCTTCTATTCAATAGTCTGAATTTTTACTTAGTCTGCTCAAAGTCTCAAAAAGTAACTCAATATTATGAACTCTGAGGATGATAATGTTTTTAAAAAAAGACAAAATTCTATCTCCCAAGTAATTAATGACTGAAGCAATTCTGAACCATGGAGGAACGAAGTTTAATAAGAGTCCTTTCCCCTTATTCATCATTTATTTTTGGTCAATGGTAACTGCATTTTCCATAGCAGGTCTTAATAAATTTTCCTTAAAATATCCTAACAAAATAAACAGTTTCTAATTAACTTGTCTCTTCATAGTAAAGCCTTTGCATTTTTGTTTTAGCTTGCCGTTCATTACATCCTGCGTACACATACAGAAGGCAGATGGTTGACAGAGAGACGAGATAAGAAAAGACATGTTTGTCTACCTTCCAGAAGTGAGGGTTTCTAATTAATTTTGCTTTTACTTTGCAGATGTCACTTGAGGTGAGCTTTCCAATTGGCAGGCTAGTTGATGAAGATTCAACCAACATTCCCAGTTCTTTTTGGCATTCTTGCAGATTGTTCAATGTTGTAACAAGCAAAAAAGTTAAAAAAAATGCAAGTGATGATTAAATTCTTATTAGAAGGAGACATGCAGCCTCCTGAGCCTTCTGTTGCAATACTTAGTTTATCTCAAATGCCTTTACTCCTACGTGTTCAAGGTTTCTGAATAATATATATTTATGTGTTGTGACTACAAGTGGAATCCGACATGATAGCATCATGGAAAAGGACTATTTTTTGACAAATCTGATGCCTGTCATTTGTTAACTACCATAAGAGTGAATAATAAATGAAAATTAATCATCTCCAGTCTAATCAGTGTGATCTCACTTTTCTTACAGATTCATAAAAAGCTTCCATTGGATTCAACAGGCATTTGTAAAGGTGCCAAAGTAGAGAACATACTTACCAGTACCCCCGGACATTTGCCACAGCCTGTAAAGTGACTCTCCAAAGTTTTCATCTTTTCTTTAAAGGGTACTCAGAAAGAGTAGCTATTTCTAAAAGCATCTGAGAAAAACAGGGTATTGCTTGGTCTTAGGTATCAATGTCCAAAGACAAAGAGCACCCTTGGTTATTTTTCTTTGTGTTCTCGTTTTCTCTCTCTCTCTCTCTCTCTCTCTCTCTCTCTCTCTCTCTCTCTCTCACACACACACACACACACACATACACACACACACACACACACACACCCCTCCTTTGTTCCTTTTTTATATACCCAAAATATATCAACAGAACCAGAAAATTATATACCCAGGCCCCTAAGACCATTGGAAATTTTGATACCTGTTTTCCCTTTACTTTTACTCTTACAGAGTGAAGTGATCAAGGCTTGTTTAGCAGTGTCCCATCTCCCTGACCAGTGCTATTGTTGACTGGTTCAACTCCATTTAGACCCTGCTCTAAGCCCTCCTAGATCCCAGGATCATTCCTCTTGCTTCTATTACTTGGCAGGGAGTAGGGCAGAGAGTCATCCGTACAATCTGTTATCTTAAACATTTATTCATTAAGTCTTCAGAGCCTATCCCTGTATTAGGTCACTGAGGGAATAAAAGTAAGTATAAAATACAAGAGTCTCTGCTTAGATCCTGGCTGGTCTAGGTTTTCTAGTACCTAGATAAGCCCATAAGCTATGCCTCCTGCCATCAGTACTGTTCTGTTAATGAAAAAGAAAAAGGGTGGGGGGAGGAAATGGCCACCTTCAGGGAAGAAATAACAATTTAATTTTAAAACACTCTGGAGAGTCACATAGTCATTAAATCAAATGGAATCAACAAATATTTATTGAGTGCCTACTAGGTATGCTGTGATGGATAACAGTAAACAGAAACCATCTTAGGTCTACTTAATGTAAATGTGAGTCCTGTCCCTCTGTGTGTGTGTGTGTGTGTGTGTGTGTGTGTGTGTGTGTGTGTATCCAGAATATGTGTGAGTCTGTGCATGTACTGAGAGGAAAAAGAACAATGTGGGGGCAGGGCAGACAAGTTACACATATAAGGACATTAATGGAGAGGGTAGGGGAAAAGTGTGAACAAAGAAAATTACAAACAGTGTTATAGGGGAAAGAACATTCTATTTGGACTCAGAAGACCTGGACCTTTTTTTTTCGGGGCAATGAGGGTTAAGTGACTCACCCAGGGTCACATAGTTAGTGAGTGTCAAGTGTCTGAGGTCAAACTTGAACTCAGGTCCTCCTGAATCCAGGGCCAGTGCTTTATCCACTGTGCTACCTAGCTGCCCCCAGACCTGGATCTTAACACTCCTCTACTATTGATTAATGGTGTGACCTTGGATAAGGACTCTACTTCTCTGGGCCTCAGTTTACTCATCTATAAAATGAAAAAAAGGTCTCTTTCAGCTCAAAATCTGAGATGCTGTGACTGGAAGAAGAGCTAACAAGTTAAGCAGGGAAAGAATACAGGTAGGTACTAAAGGATCAAATAATGAGAACTAGAGCCAGGCTGGAAATCAAGGAAAAGGACCCAACATGACCCATTTAAAACCACACAATGACTTAAGGAAAGCAAAGGAATTGGATTTCATTTGATCACATGTACCAGAAATCTTGAGAAACAGCCATGACTGTAACTGCTTCTGAATGGTCAGAAATGGCTTGAACTGATTAGAATCAGTTATACTCTTTCTGAAATGCCCAGAACAGGCTTGAGCTGATCTGAGCCAGGTAGAGTTGGCTTGGACCAGATGAGCTTGTTTAAACTTTTCAGATTGGATTGAACTAATCTGAACCTGTCTCACTTGGATATAACTGATGTGAACAGGGCAGAATGAACCTGTTTATAACTGTTACTCTCCATGAACACATCTGGAGGGACAAGAGTGGCACTGAAGGAGGAGGTGAGGATGAGAGGCCATCTGTGCTGGAAAAGTTAGTACCCATTATTGATGAGTTCCTAGATCCATTGAAATACTGAAATATTGAAGAATCATGACTTATTTATCATTTCCATCCCTGAGAGTTGGGCCCAGTGAAGACAGTGCACAAAAATAGGAAAAAAGGGAAAGTTCATAATGAAGATTGGGGAAGAGACCACACCATAGGGGCCTGACAGTCCAAGGGAAGCAAGAGGTCACTAAAAGGGGGGGGGGAGTATCTGATGTAGAAACTGGGAAAAACTGAAGACAAACTTCACAATTCTTCAAAGGAATGATCTTGACCCTTCCTTAGGGAAAGGGTACAGAAATTATTAAGATCAGTGCTGATATAAGCCAAATTAAAGAAAGCATTAAGTACCTCAATTCACTATGGTTCATTATGCGAGGTCCATCTAGATCAATTCTTTCAAGAAGACTTAAGGCCTCTGGGTAAGAAAGCCATCAATTCACTTGCCTAACATTTTAAGGATTTTTTTCTTTTCCTTTCTTTTGGTAGGCATCTTGAACCAAATATGAATGCACTGCTGCCTGAACATTTCCTCTCTATCCCAATGAAAACATGTGGTCAATGTGCCTTGTTAATAGAGTAGAAACTCAACTAAGACAATCAGGAGCACAAGAGTCTGCTGGCATCTACCTCCACAGGCAAGTCAGGGAAACTTCAGGAGTAGAAAAACCAAAAGGAAATGTACCCTGTCTTAGCACAAACCCAACTACGTTTTAAAATTGTGAAGTTGAATCACAAGGGCAAGGGCTGATCAGAGAGGCAACACTGGCAGCCCCAGAGCATTTGCTGGAAAGATCACGTACAGGTTCACATATCCTAATCAATCAGGCTGATTTTTAATTAATCCTAATTGTTTTATTAGGGTTCCTTGCAAACAACAACACAGCAGCCCAGGAATCCCCAAGCAGTTTAATTGACTTAATCAGTTCCTTAATAATCCTTCTTCATATTTTTGAACTAACCTTCAATTCATTTAAATGAGTGCAGAAGCAGTACTATGGGAAAAAAAGTTAACTCATTGGGGTCAGAAGTCAAAATTCCAAAGGTAGGGGAGTTTGATGTGTTTAGGGCCTATTAGACTGGGGAAGGCATCATTTGGAACATTAGGGTCTACTGTTTTAGGTAAAACCTAAGGTGACAGGATAAATGTAAATTGAATGGAGTAATACTATTCCTAAATGATTTGACAGGGACAGGAGGGAAAGGTGTGATAGAAGGAAGAAAACAGATAATCAGGAACAGAATCCATCGTGCACAAGGTTCTGTGGAGAGACTAGACTGCAACTAAGGGTCATGATAATATATGGCAGTGGGCCACAGGAGGAGAGGTGGACTGGAGAGGTGAGACTACATCAACCTTTTTTTTTTTCTTTTGACATTTTTGCACCTTTGGCAATAAATAAGCTAGGTTTTCTCTATTTTTAAAAAAGTGTGTGTGTGTGTGTGTGTGTGTGTGTGTGTGTGTGAGAGAGAGAGAGAGAGAGAGAGAGAGAGAGAGAGAGAGAGAGAGAGAGAGAAAGTCACACAGCTAGTAAGTGTTAAGTGTTTTTTGAGGCCACATTTGAACTCAGGTCCTCCTGAATCCAGGGCAGGTGCTTTATCCACTGGGCTACCTAGCTGCCCCCTGGTTTTCTCTTTTTTAATATTTTACTTCCTGCTTCTCCCCAATCTGTTTTTTTTTTTTTTTTTTGGTGAGGCAATTGGGGTTAAGTGACTTGCCCAAAGGCCCACAGCTAGTAAGTGTCAAGTGTCTGAGGCTGGATTTGAACTCAGGTCCTCCTGACTCCAGGGCTAGTGCTCTATCCACTGTGCCACCTAGCTGCCCATTTTTTTTAAACATGTGTAAGCCAATGAATGACTCTAGGGGCACTGTTACATGGTGTCTCTCTCCTCTCACTGGTAAATGTTACCAAATTTTGTTACTGTATACTTACTATAAGGTGATTTTGTTAACTAGTAAGTTAATAAGGATTTGGCTCTATATGCTATGTACTCAAAGTGAAATGGTTATGGGAGTATGGGGGCATGCAGATCAATTAAAATGACCAAAGGACATTAAGATCATTTAGCAGGACTAAACCAAAGAGCAGGGTAAGATCTAAGTATGAGAGATTTATCCATAAAGAGAGAGAAGAAGAGGTCTGCAAAGATGAGAAGTGACTAGAAATATGCCTAATGAGTCAGAAGGTTGTCTATGAGGTCACTGAGTGGAGAGAGGTCTAGGAAACATTCTCTAAGATGACACAATGCCAATTTAGAAGGATCTGGAAGATGGAAGAGCCGGGGCAGTAGAAAACAGTGTTTCCATTATAGTTTTAAAGGCACAGAGATACTTAGGTCAAGGAGTCTATCATCTGATACATGACATCCACTGAGTGCCCAACTGGGTCAGAGACCTTAAAACATCAAACATAACACATATAAATGAGAGATGAGCTTGTGTTTGTTCATAACATTGAAAAGATTTCTTCAAATAACAAGGTCTCCAAAGAGCCTGTAGAGGGTAGGGGACGGAGTTAAAGCATTAGTAGCCTTGGTACTCCCTTAGTGGGAGCTCAATAAATATTTTTTCAATGATTGTTCAAAATGAAAAGTATAAAATCAATTTAATGATAACATAAATTAAGCATATTCAATTTACGAGCAATTGAGATATACAAACAGTTCTTTGACAATATATCCATTGGAAGAAGCAATGGGAACCTGTGATAGAGAAGGGCCTAAGAACTGAGAGTGATTTTTTTTGTCCATAATGGTCATCATATGTGGAAATGTGCAATTAATCATTCTTATTGTAAATGTGGAAAGGGGAGTATCTAGTGTTCCACTAATTTTCAATTTTTTTTTAGTGTTGTATTTTTGTAGCATTTTCACTGAATATCTCATGGTTGCTGCTGCTGCTGCTGTTATTGAGTGGTTGTCTGGTTGTGTATGATTCTTTGTGATCAAATTGGGGGTTTCCTTAGCAAAGATACTGGGGTTATTTGCCATTTGCTTCTCCAACTCATTTGACAGATGAGAGAACTGAGGAAAACAGGGCTGAACGACTTGCCCAGGATCACACAGCTACTAAGTGTCTGAGGCCAGATTTGAACTCAGAAAGATGAATCTCTCTGACTCCAAGGCCTTGCTAGGTCTCTACTGTGCCACCATGTTGCCCCATGTGTGGCATGTTAAAAAAGAAAACAATAGAGACACAAGGCAGGTATAGGTAGACTGCAACAGGTTAATAGTGAGGATTTATATATTGAAGTAGAGGGAAAGATTTTGTAGAGGACTCTATTATCAGAAAAGGTCTGGGCCAGTTGAATATGAAGAGTAAGAGATATAGATGGGTCATATGATCATTCTACAAGGGTTATCCATAGGATATTAAAATAATCAGAGGGAAGAATCCAATCCCTTGATCACTTCCTTCATTGTGTACTTACAGAAATATATGGACACAGAATAAGAAGGCATGGAGAACGCTCCATATATTAAATTTCGGCCCCCACAGAGGCATTGATGGGAAGAGTACACATACCACTGAATGAATAAATGAATGAATGAATGAATGAAACAAAACACTTATTAATTACTATGTTTAAAGTACAGTGCTAAATGCTGGGCATAAAAGTAGACAAGTAAGCTACTCCCTGCTCTCAAGGACCTCCCATTCTAATGGAGGATTTACTCATTACTAACAAGACAACAGATTCATCTAAATACCTAAGGCACCTGAATTGAGGGTGGAGAGGGAGAGGAGGAAACAGCGGACAGGGAGAGGAGGAATGTCTATTTGTGAGTGTGTTCAGAGGTTCTTAGATTGGTGCCTCTGTAAGAGCTTCCAAATCCCTTTATCTGTCATTATCAAAACCCATCCAGCCTCTAACAATCCTAGCTCTGTAGTTTGGATTAATCCAATTTCCGGAGAGAAATTCTGTGTACAGCTTCATATCCCATCTCTATGCCTTTGCACTAGCTGACTCCATGCACAGAATGCATTTCCTCCTCCTCACCTCCGCATGGTTTTCCTGGATTTTTGTGACACTACTGTCCCTTGGTTCTCTTCCTACCTGTTTGACCACCTCTTTGTATCCTCAGTTGAATCATCATCTACAATGAGCCTCTAGCCATGGATAAACACCTAATTTTCTGCCCTGGATCCTCTTTTCTAATTATATTCTTTCGCCAGGTGAGCTCATCCACTCCCATTTCTCTGCAGATGACACCCAGATCTATATTTTGAGCCCTAGTTTCTCCCCTAAGAGCTAATCCCAAAATTCCCTGCTGTCTATTGGAAATTTTTTGATAATAAACATTTTTTATTTAAAGCTTTGAGTTCCAAATTCTATCCTTCCTTCCCTCCCTCGCTAAGGCGATAAGCAATCTGATATAGGTTAAACATGTTCACTTATGTAAAGCATTACCATAAGGAAATTTCAAACTAGATGTCCTGAAGACATGTCAAACTGAACATGGTCAAAACAGAACTCTCAACAAACCTTTTGATTGGTTTAAGTTGTGTGCCTCTGGTTCTTTTCCTCAAAATCCTGGCCCTGCATGGCAGGGTATGTAATTTAGCATAAGGAAATGGAAATTTTATTAAGTATCTCCTCTGTGTAAAGCAAAAGAGTCCCTGCCTTCAAGGAATTTACATTCTACTTGGGGTGTGAAAGTAGGGAATACAAATCTAGTTTTAAAGGTGGTTCTACAAAAGTGAAAACTCTATTTTCTACTATTATTCATCCATATTCTCCGAGGACAGGAACTATTTTCTCAGCACAGGTTTGGCAGCTCTTTGATAAAGGCTACCACTTTGTAAATTTCAGTTTCAGCATGTGAGTATCAGAGCTGCCAGATATGGCAAAGCTATGTGGTCAGTACCACCCCAAGAGCTGTGTGAAGAGGTCATGTTAAAGATATTTAAGGAGAACAAATGGCTGTTACTTGACTGAAAAAAAGAATTTAATTAGGCTGGCTCACTGCTGGGTCTTCAGGCCAACTGTGATGTAGGAAGGAAACCACTTGAGATTCTGGGGCAGGAATTCCCTTAAGGCTTGTGGGAATCTCTGGGTTTCTTGCCCAATATGTGGGGCCATGGAGCGGCAGCTGGAGAAGGGTACATTTGTCTGTGGGTGCTTCTCCCAGGTATACCTTCTCCTGTCTTTGTGTGATGGGGACCTGCTGAGTTTGGGCTAAGAAGGCAGCTTCAGAGGCTGCATTTCAGATTCAGTGATGATTCTGAGAGGTCTGGGGGCCCAAATGTAAATGGATGCAGTTTTAACTCTTGTCCAGCAGGACTATGAAAAGACTGACAGTATTCACATCATGCTTAAATAAAGGGGTAAGAATTATCTTAAGAGACATATACATTAGAGAACATATTTTCAGATTACTTGAAAAATAAGATATAACTTCAAAGTGGCTGCAAATCCAGCCCCAGTTTAAAAGCTAGAGATGAGGAAATGATTCACAATTTTAAAAAAATGGAACCCCTAAATGTAGTGTGCACCCAGGCAGGAGAGAAGCTCTGAGAATTCAACTTGTCATTTCAGTAGTTATTTAGCATCTCAGCTCCACTGACATCCTTTCTCTGATGACTTGTTATAGGACAGAGGTGACCCAAGGTCCTCAAAGGCTCTTTCTAACAGGTTCTATCAAACTGGAAAGGTGCCAAGGGCCTTGCGACAGACTGTATATATTATTGGAGGTCTGGAGACACTCATTACTAGACTGCCATCCATCAATCAGGTGGTGAGTTGGGGGTATTGTTATTTTTACAACTCACCAGAGGCAGCTAGATGACACAGTGGATAGAATGCTGGCCTGGTTATCAGGAAGACTTCAGTTGAAATCCAACCTCAAGACTCTTACTAGCTATGTGACCCTGGCAAGTCACTTAGTTTCTGTCTGCCTCAGTTTCCTCATCTATAAAATGGGGCTAATAATATAACCTACCTCACAGGATTGTAAGGATCAAATGAAATAATATTTGTAATGCTGCTTAGCACACAGGATATACTTAATAAATGCCTATTGTCTTCTTTCATGAAATAGGCAGAGAGGGATTGTTGTCTTTCTTTAGAGGCAAAGTCTATATCAATGGTTTCAAGAACATTGAGAGGATTAGAATATAAATAAATATGGATGATTTTAGTTCACCATAACATTTTAGTTTCAATTTTTTGTTTGAGTTCCAAATTTCCAGTAGGCTTTAACTCTCATTAAAAATACCCTATCGGGAGCCAAGATGGCGGAGAGGAAGCACCAAGCTGCCTGAGCTCTCCTTCTGTTCCCTCAAAAAGAACATTAAATCAAGCCTCTGGACGGATTCTAAAACTACAGAACCTGCAAAGAGACAGGGAGACACAGTCTTCCAACCAGAGATAATTTAGAAGACTTCAGGAAAAGGTCGGTCTGACTCGGGCAAAAGGGAGGCCCAGCGCAGGGCAGCAGCCCAGCGCCGAGGAGGTCGGGGCAAGTCAGCAGGAGCTGCGGGCCACAGCCGAACAACTGAGGCCCCTGGAACCTGGCTCAAAAATCTGGTGGCCAAGAAGGACAGTGGAAAAACCAACCTGCACTGGCCGGGAGGGCCACGAACGGGTCAGGGGGGATCATGCGTTGGATCGGGCCCCTGGCTGAGCGCATGCAGACAGGAAGTGCAGGGGGGCGAACTGCACACCCTATAAAGGCCTCCGAGTAAAAAGCCGGTCACACAGCACCTGTACCCCTACACAAGAACCCCAAAACAGGGACCCTGGTGCCCCCAGAGCAGACCTCAACTCAACTTAAAAAATAAATAAATAAGCTGCAATAATGAGTAAGAAGCAAAAAAGAGCCCTTTCCATTGAGAGCTTCTGTATCAATAGGGAAGAAGCCAACGCAAACTCAGATGAGGACAATACCATCAAATTGCCTACATGTGAAGCCTCATGAGGGAAGGTGAATTGGTCTCAAGAACAAAAAGCCTTCCTGGAAGAGCTCAAAAAGGATTTTAAAAATCAATTGAGAGAGGTAGAAGAAAAAATGGGGAGAGAAATGAAAACAAAACAAGAAAACTATGAAAAAAGAATCAGCAGCTTGGAAAAGGAAGCACAAAGATTGACTGCAGAAAACAATTCCTTAAAAAATTCATCTGGCCAAATGGAAAAAAAAGTACATAATTTCATTGAAGAAAACAATGCCTTAAAAAATTCAGTTGGCCAAATGGAAAAAAAGGTGCATAATCTTACTGAAGAAAACAATGCCTTAAAAATTAAAATTGGACAGTTGGAAAATAAGGAATCCATGAGACACCAGGAATCAGTCAAGCAGAATCAAAAGAATGAAAAAATAGAAGAAAATGTGAAATACCTCATTGGAAATACAACTGATCTGGAAAACAGATCGAGGAGAGACAATCTGAGAATCATTGGACTACCTGAAAGCCATGACCAGAAAAAGAATCTAGACACCATATTCCAGGAAATTATTAAGGAGAACTGCCCTGATATCATAGAATCAGAGGATAAAATCATCATTGAAAGAATCCACCGATCACCTCCTGAAAGAGACCCCAAAAGGAAAACTCCAAGGAATATTGTAGCCAAATTCCAGAATTATCAGGTGAAGGAGAAAATACTCCAAGCAGCCAGAAAGAAGCAATTTAAATATCATGGAGCCACAGTCAGGATTGCTCAGGACCTGGCAGCTTCAACATTAAAGGACTGCAAGGCTTGGAATATGATATTCCGGAAGGCAAAGGAGCTTGGATTGCAGCCAAGAATCTGTTACCCAGCAAAAATGTGCATTTTCTTTCAGGGGAAAAGATGGACATTTAATGACATTGGGGACTTTCAGTCTTTCCTGGTGAAAAGACCAGAACTGAATAGAAAATTTGATCTCAACATACAAGACTCAAGAGAAGTTTAAAAAGGTAAACAGAGGGGGGGGGGAAAAGGTTACCCTATTAGGTTAAACTGTTTATATTCCTACATGGGAAGATAACACTCATAACTCCAAAGAACTGTAAATGTATTTGGGCAGAGAGAAGGACTTTATACAGAGGGTATAAATAAAAATTGTCTTTGATGTGATGTTACAAAAAAAAATTAAGGGGTTAAAAAGGGAGTCTATGGGGAGGAGAAGAAAGGGGAGGTAGAAGGGGATGAATTATATCATATGAAGAGGTGAAAAAAAAACCTATTACAATAGAGGGAAAGAAAGGAGGGGAGAACATTGTTTCAACCCTATTCTCATTGGATTTGATTCAAAAAGGGAATAACATATACGTTCATTGGGATAAAGAAACTTAACTCATTCTTTAGGGAAGCAAAAAGGGAAGGGAAAGGGGGGGACTGATAGAAGGGAGGACAAAAGCAAGGGAGAAAAGGGTAAAGAAAAGAAAGGGGGGTGATAAAAAGGGAGGGCAGATGGGGGAGGCAGGGGTAAGAAGTAAAACGTCGGTGAGGAGGAATAGGGTGAAAGAAGAGGGGAAAAGTACAAAGGGGGTAAATAGAATGGAGGGGAATAGACAGTCAGTAATAATAACTGTGAATGTGAATGGGATGAACTCTGCTATAAAACGGAAGTGAATTGCAGAGTGGATTAAAAACCAGAATCCCACAATATGCTGTTTACAAGAAACACATTTGAAGCAGAGAGATACACACAGAGTAAAGGTAAAAGGCTGGAGCAGAATATATTATGCTTCAGCTAAAGTAAAAAAAGCAGGAGTAGCAATCCTTATCTCAGACAAAGTGCAGGCAAAAATAGATCTCATTAAAAGAGAGATAAGGAAGGAAATTACATCTTGCTTAAAGGTACTATAGATAATGAAGTAATATCAATATTGAATATGTATGCGCCAAGTGGTATAGCATCCAAATTCTTAGAGGAGAAGTTAAATGAGTTACAAGAGGAATTAGACAGTAATACTATACTAGTGGGGGATCTGAATCTCCCCCTCTCAGAATTAGATAAATCTAGCCAAAAAATAAATAAGAAAGAAGTGAAAGAGGTGAATAGATTACTAGAAAAGTTAGATATGATAGATGTCTGGAGAAAACTGAATGGGGATAGAAAGGAATATACCTTTTTCTCAGCAGTACATGGCACATTTTCAAAAACTGACCATGTATTAGAGCACAAAAACATCATAGTTAAATGCAGAAAGGCAGAAATAGTAAATGCATCCTTTTCAGATCATGATGCAATAAAAATTACATGTAAGAAAGAGCCAGGGAAAAGTAGAATGAAAATCAATTGGAAACCAAATAATTTCATTCTAAAGAATGAATGGGCCAAACAAGAAATCATAGAAACAATCAATAACTATATCCAAGAGAATGACAATAATGAGACAACATACAAAAATGTATGGGATACAGCCAAAGCAGTGCTTAGGGGAAAATTTATAGCTCTAAATGCTTACATAAATAAAAAAGAGAAAGAGGAGATTAATGAATTGGGCATGCAACTTAAAAGGTAGAAAAAGAACAAATTAGAAATCCCCAATTAGATACTAAATTAGAGATCCTGAAAATCAAAGAAGAAATTAATAAGATTGAAAGCAAAAAAACTATAGAATTAATCAATAAAACTAAGAGCTGGTTTTATGAAAAAAACCCAAAAAAATAGATAAAATATTGGTTAATTTGATTAAAAAAAAGAAAGAAGAAAACCAAATTACCAGTATCAAAAATGAAAAAGGAGATGTTATGTGGTAAAATATGAAAGTTTTTAACAGTCGGTTAGGATAACTGAAAGACGCCAGTTTTTCAAGGACCACCCTTTTGGGGAGGAGATGAACAGTCTGCCTGCTGCGCATGTCAGACTGCCTGCCGGGTAGTCCGCCTGCTGCGCATGTCAGACTGCCTGCCAGGTACAGTGCGCCTGCTGCGCATGTCAGACTGCCTGCCGGGTTTTTTGGGACTTCCGGGGTGGAGAGAAGGAGAGTAGCCTTTTTTTGCCGGCTTGGCGGGACGCCGGGCGGCGCGGCACAGACGGTCTGACTCACTCCAAAGGTGGCCTAAATCGGTTTGGTGAGTTTTTATAAGGAATATAGACTAAGCCTAGATTTAAGACGATTTGTACTGTATTTCTGTTTTCCTATCCTTCTAATCAACAACACCTTATATACAATAAAGGCTCTATCTAGAAAACCAGAAGCTTCTTCCATTTACTAGTCTGGGAGATGAGTTAAGGGAAGGGTTAAGTAGGGGAGATTTATGATCTAATATCCAATTTTAAATCTCACAGTTTGGCGACCCCGAAGGGACCTTAAGGACCCTCCCACCCTCCCTAGTTTGGCCATAAGCCGGCTAATTCGGTGGATTTTCCAAATACCCCCCCCCCCCCCCCCCCGCGGACTTTCCCTTTGTCTAATCTCCCTTAAAGACTTTAAGCCTCTAAAAGTCTTGCTTTAAACAGAAAAGCCAGCCCAGTTTAAAGGGCAAGATGCTAGAATATTCTACCATCCCTTTGATTTTTCTCATCGGAATGTATTGGGACAGCATAACATCCCGACTTAGAGGAATAGTTTACTCAATGGTCCTTCATAACATTATTGGTTTTTTCCTCATTCAGGCAGCAAAAGGTTTTTTGTATAATAGTATACGTGAGAATCTTTGGGAAAATACGTTTAATATAAGTAGAAATTTTATGCCTGCAATTGAAATACCTTTTAATACCACATCCATAGTTCATACGACTAAGGATTTTATTTTTTTTTGTTGTTTTTTTTTTGTTTTTGTTATTATCATTGTTTTTGTTATTATCATTGTTATGATGTGGGGGAAACTCTCACATATGGAGAGAGACCTCAAAATGGCTGTTTCTACTAGAGATGATCCAAGTTCAGAATCAGATCAGCAGAAACTACTCCCTCTGCAGGAAGCTATAGAACATAGTAAGAAGGGAGTGCCAATTCAAGTCAGAAAATATAGCCCCTTTAGACCAAGTGACTTGAGCGCATGGAAATCAATCATCCCTAGTTTTGAGAAAAATCCAAACACTGTAATTTCACAGTTAAGGACTATATTTAATGCATATCAACCCAGTTGGGCTGATGTTACTTGCCTTTTGGAAACTTTACTGTCCCCAACTGAGATTACAGATATTATCTCAGCAGGAAATGCCCTTGTTGCGAAAGGTAAGGCCGATGTGGAATGGCCTCTAAAGGATCCAGAGTGGAATTATAATGATGATAGGGATTTCCAAAGATTAAAAGATGCTAGAGAAACACTTCTGAAGGGAATGGAATCTTGCTCTAGAAAACCGGAAAACTGGCAGAAATTTTTAAGCCTACCTCAGGAGGCTAATGAAAGACCAAACAGATTTTATGATAGACTTTGTGAGGCCGCTAGACAGTACACCAGATTGGATCCAGTAGATTTAAGAGATTCCTGTATCATTCTCAACACATTTGTTTATAATTCACTGCCAGAAATACGCAGATACTTTCTGAAACAATGTCCAGACTGGAGAAATCTCTCAGTAGATAGAATTAAGGAACTTGCAAATTATGTCTTTGACTCACGTGAGGAAGATCCAGATCACCCTAAACAGAGCATTCTGGCACCAGCGATTCCTAGTCAGCCATGTGGACACTGGAACAAGGACACTAAGGTGTGTTGTTACTGTCGTAAGGAGGGGCATGAATTGAGAGAGTGTAGGACTTGGAGAAGAAATTCTAATTCTAATTACAGGCGAAATCAAAATAGAAATAGATCTTTTTGGAGGAATACAGAAAGGCAGTACCAGAATAATGGTAACCAAGACCCCCCTCAGAAGAGGACACAGGAATGATGGTGTCTTGGGGAGGAATGGAACATAGATAATGAAAGCCATATATTCCCAGATCCGGATTTTTTGAATGCACTTGTGCCAGTCCATTCACCTCCCCAGAGTAATGAACCACATGTCACCTTAAAAGTGGGGGAGACTTATTATGATTGTCTGCTAGACACAGGAGCCTCTAAATCAGTATTAGTAAGCAAACCAGATGCTGGGTGTAGACCTGTAGGATTTTTGAATGTAGTGGGAGTCTCAGGAAAGAGCCAGAGAGTGGCAAAATTGAATCCTCGCATGGTATCTATGGGGCCCTTAACAGTGGAACATTCATTTTTACTCATGCCTGATGCCCCTGTAAATTTATTAGGTCGTGATCTCCTTTGCAAGCTTAGAGCAACCATATCTTGTGCTCCAGATGGGGCTGTCTCCTTACAATTGCCAGAGGATACTGTTCATTTATTACCAATTTTACTTACAGAAGCTCAAGGAACAGCAGGGGAGGTATCCAAAATCCCCTCTGACATTCCTGAGTCTTTATGGGCCTCATCCCCTAATGAGGTGGGGCTCCTTAAGTCTGCCATGCCTGTTACCTTTAAAGTTAAGGGGGGACCACCCCCCTCCATTCCACAGTATCCATTGTCTAGGGAAGCAATAGAAGGGATCACCCCTATAATTGAGGCTTTGAAAAGCCAGGGTATTATTATTCCATGTCATCACTCTCCATGCAATACTCCCATTTTGCCAGTTAAAAAACCCAAGCCTGGGCCAGATGGTAAACCTGTTTATCGTTTTGTGCAAGATCTTAGAGCGATTAATAATTATGTTATTCCTAGACATTCCATAGTTCCAAACCCGGCTACGATAATTTCATCGATTCCCTATGAATCTACATGTTTCACAGTGGTAGACCTTTGCTCTGCCTTTTTCTCCATACCAGTACATGAGGACTTCCAATATTTATTTGCTTTTACCTGGAAAAATAGACAGTGGACCTGGACTAGACTCCCACAGGGATTTGTAGACAGTCCCACATTATTTTCCCAAATTTTACAGCAGGATCTGGCCTCTATTACCTTTAAGGGCTCCATACTAGTACAGTATGTTGATGACTTACTTTTGGCCTCTCCTAATGCTGAAATTTGTCAGGAAGATAGCCGTCACTTACTGCTGGAGCTGCACAAGAGAGGACACAAGGTTTCCAAGACAAAGGTACAATGGTGTTTGCCCCAGGTAGAATATTTAGGATTTATTTTGGCTGCTGGAACTCGCTCTGTCTCTTCTAAAAGAGTCCAGGCCATTCAACAACTCTCTGCCCCCACTACTAAGAGGCAGTTGAGAGCCATTCTGGGAGCAGCTGGGTACTGTAGACAATGGATACCCTCTTTTGGTGAAATTACTAAACCCCTCATAGCTCTTACAAAAAGTTCTGTTCCAGACAGTTTACAGTTGGATCCCCAGCATCTCTCAGCCATAAAAGAATTAAAACGGGCCTTGTTATCAGCACCTGCCCTAGGACTGCCAGATTATAGTAAGCCTTTCACTCTCTTTGTGCATGAACAAAGGGGGGTGGCTTCTGGAGTCCTGACTCAGTCACTGGGGCCTAACCAACGTCCTATAGCCTACTATTCAATTCAGCTGGACCCTGTAGCGGCTGGAGCGCCACCTTGCCTTAGAGCAGTGGCGGCCACAGCGCTTTTGGTAGAAAAAGCCTCTGATTTGGTCCTAGGTAACCCTCTAACTGTGCAATGCCCTCACGAAGTGGAGGCTCTCTTACTACGTCACAGGACACAAGCCTTTTCAGATCAAAGGCTGGCTAAGTATGAAATAACCCTGTTAGGTAATGAGAATATC
Organism: Dromiciops gliroides; assembly: GCF_019393635.1. Taxonomy (NCBI): domain Eukaryota; kingdom Metazoa; phylum Chordata; class Mammalia; order Microbiotheria; family Microbiotheriidae; genus Dromiciops; species Dromiciops gliroides. Next base: position 43,312,135 of record NC_057867.1, read on the forward strand.
ACTTTAAAACGCTGCACAGTTCTTAATCCAGCAACACTACTCCCTAATTTACCATTCTCGGGGGAACCGTTGCATGACTGTGCTTCTTTAGTTGATATGGCTGAAAAACCCCGTGATGATCTTTTTGATACACCTTTAGAAAATCCTGATCTTGTCCTCTATACAGATGGTTCCTCATTTATGAGAGAGGGAACCCGTTTTACTGGAGCTGCTGTAGTTTCTGATTATGACACCCTCTGGGCAGCTTCTCTGCCTTCCCATTTTAGTGCACAGGCTGCTGAACTTGTGGCTCTTACACAGGCCTGTAATATAGCTAAAGATAAGAGTGCCACCATTTTTACTGACTCGAAATATGGCTTTGGCATATGCCACTTTATTGGTATGATTTGGCGTCAACGAGGCTTTCTAACATCCTCGGGCAAGGCTATTGCCAATGGGGACCTTATCAAGGACCTCTTAGATGCCCTAAAACTGCCTTCTTCCCTAGCCGTTGTACATTGCCCTGCCCACACAGGGAATAGTGATCCTGTTTCAAAGGGAAATGCACGAGCCGATTCTGCAGCCAAGCTAGCTGCATTAGAAGCTCCTGAACATGTATTTAACCTTTCACCTTCTGAGGATATTCCTTCCAACCTAACCTATGACGATTCTGAAGTAGAAAAGTGGAAAAAGAAATTTAAGGTGAAACAGATCAATGGCATCTGGGTGTCTCCGGAAGGTAAGCCATTTCTTCCCCGGAAATTCTACCACCAGGTATGCCTCTCTGTTCACAGAAAAGGCCATTTTGGTACACAAGGCATTGTAGACTCTATTAAGAGAACCTGGATAGCACCAGGTGTGACTAATACAGCATCTCGAATCTGCTCGGGCTGCTCCACATGTCAGTCTTATAATCAGTATGCTTTTAAGGCCAAAGCTTATGGAGGGCGTCCTCTAGCATATACACCTTTTGAGCACTTACAAATTGATTATATTACTATGCCAAAAGCAGGACATTATAAATTTTGCCTTGTTATAGTTGATCAGCTCACTCGGTGGGTGGAGGCCTTTCCCAGCCCCCGAGCCACAGCTGCCTTTGTTGCCAAAATTCTTCTTAAAGAGATAGTACCTCGTTTTGGCCCACCAGCCCGCATCGATTCTGACAAAGGCACACATTTCACTGATTCGATTTTATCCCAAATCTACTCTTTCTTGGGAGTGACTCCAAAATTCCACACGCCCTACCATCCACAAAGTTCAGGCCAAGTCGAACGTATGAATAAAGAGCTTAAGAGTATGATTGGCAAATTATGTACTGAAACCCATTTGAAATGGCCTGATGTTCTACCATTGGCATTATTCTATCTACGAAGTAGACCAAGAGGAGAACTTCATATATCTCCTTATGAAATGCTTTTTGGTCACCCTCCTATCCAAGCTAAAACTTTTTCCCCAGTTTATACATCACTGGTGGGAGGTGATACTTCTGTTGCTTCCTATATACAGGAATTACAGACCAGGCTACGTGAACTCCATGAGGCAGGAGCTGTGGTCCAGGCAGGACCATTAGACTTTTCATTGCATAACTTCAACCCAGGAGATAAAATATATGTGAAGAATTTTCAGAGAACCAGTGGAACTCAACCTGCCTGGGAAGGACCTTTTCAGGTATTATTGACAACTCCTACCGCCATTAAAATTGGTGAAAAAGACTCGTGGATTCATTGCTCTCATATAAAGCCTGCACCATTCATAGGTGAAGAGATTTCAGATAGACCTGAGGTAGACGCTAAAGAGGTAAAAACCCTAACGATAGCAACTGTTAAAGAGCAAAGAAAGTTCAGAGGAAACAGGAAGTTCCCATTTAAGAATCCCACTGATCAGTTAAATGCTTTGGGACTCAGTCTTCGTAAAGTATCAGGAGACGGAAATTGCCTTTTTAGGGCTTTAGCAGACCAGCTAGAAGGTCACTGTAGAAATCATCTCAGACACAGACAAGAAGCTGCTTCTTATATGATTAACCATAGACAAGAGTTTGAGTCTTTTATAGTAAATGACTCCCCTTTTGAAGAATATGTTGATGAATTAAAGAAATTTGGAAAGTGGGGAGGAAATGATTCAATTGTAGCATTTGCTAAGCAGCATCAGCTGAATGTTGTGGTTCATCAATTAAATCAGCCTTTATTGAAAATCAGTGGCACAGACAAAACTGATGCTACAGAACTCCACATTTTCTACCATAAAGAACATTATGACAGCATTAGAAAGATCAATGACAATTCAGAAACCCCTGCCACTTTGGCATGCAGAGAATTGGGGAACCAGTTAAAACAATGTGGCATACCCCAAACTCTAGCAGCTTAAATACCTTATAATTTAACAAGCATTTCCTTCTACAGGCAAAAGCACTGAAGTACATGGCCTAGTTTTCTGGCCTACCTCAACTATTTTTTTTTTTTTTTATTAATTTTTGGGTTTTTTTGTTTTTGTTTTGACTTTTGAAAGGCACTGAAAAGACCTGGAATTGACTGCACCTTTAAGTTCTTTAAGAGCACAAAAGGGTGCTTAGCGAATCTTTTGCTTTTTATTTTTTATTTTTGGTTTTGCTTTGGTTTTTTTTTTACTTTTGTTTCTTTTGCTTTTCTTTAAAACTAAATTTTGTAAACTAAGTGATTATTCAAAGACATTTTAAGTATATGCTGTGGGTGAGGCTATCGGGCCTCAGAAGCTACCAGAATTCTTCTTTTTTTTTATTTACTCTTTCTTTTTGAGAGAACCATGAGTTCTAATGAGTTTTGTTTTATTTATTTATTTTTCTCCTTTCTCTTGTATGTTGTTCTGTTTAACTAAAAAGTACCAGAAATTGCTTGATACCTCACTGAAAACATTGAATATTGAATCTTGCTAATTGAAGTCTTATTTCTTTTTGATGAATTAATCACCACTTTAAGTATCTGCTACTGTTATACCAGAGAATTCATGTATAAGATGATGTGGTCTACTTGCTAAAAGAAGATTATGTAATAATGTCTAAAAGAAGATTATGTAACAATGTCTAATATAATCAGCTATTTACATTCGTTTATTATTTATATGTCATTATACTCTGGGTATGGTTTGGAATTATTGTATATATCACTAATATATTCTCAGTTATGCAGCATAGCACACATTTTTACCATCATATTGTCTTTGGTGAAATTAATGAGATTTCAGAAATATGGAAACTTATCATTTCAGAGACTAACTTGCTGTGAACTCTGACGCAGGCCCTGGAGAGAATATATGTGCAACAAAAGGAGAGACAGGTATACGTAAGTCCATGGTTTGCTTATGATGGTGACTATGTAGAGCACAATTACTAGGCACAGTCCAGTATTCATCCTCTCTCCCTCCTAATTTAACCTAATTTAACTGAACTTATTTATCTTTTTATCTCACTCAGTTGAATTCACCTGTGGCCTAGCACAATCACTGGCTGTCTCAGAACCATGAGATATGGTATGATAACCTTTCCATAACATTTTCAGGTGTCATGAACACATACTAAATTTGGCTTTGATCCAGACACATGGTGGTAAAAAGTGTTACACATTGCATAACTACCTCAACCCTCTATTACAAGTCTAACCATATAAAGGAGGGAATGTAATGGAATTTATTAATTTGATCATTGACAATGCTATGCTAAGGTTTTAAAAATACAGCAATTCAAACAGTTAAAGAAGATAATCCAGCTTTCCAGACCAGAGTCCAGAATCCAGTTTTCCAGACCAGAATCCAGTTTCCTCCTGATGACATCTTACCACTTCAAGAAGACAAGAGAACTCAGAGACTTTATATGAACTGTTTTGCTTTATTAGCTTTTACTATCTCCTTTCTGTTATATACTATCTGTAACATGTACTCTCTGCAGAGGCTCTCCCTTTGCAAGACTAATGTCAAAGCGTCGGTTCATGAGGAAAAAAAAAAAAAAATCGCCCCTCTGGACAAAAACTTTCCTCTCTTCCTTTTCTGTATTGTTGTTCGCATATTATTAGTCAGCAAAAGTTATTATGTTCTTTTTACTGTTCCATCAAGGAAACATTCCGTTTCTTGAGGAAGCAAAGGGGGGAAATGTGGTAAAATATGAAAGTTTTTAACAGTCGGTTAGGATAACTGAAAGACGCCAGTTTTTCAAGGACCACCCTTTTGGGGAGGAGATGAACAGTCTGCCTGCTGCGCATGTCAGACTGCCTGCCGGGTAGTCCGCCTGCTGCGCATGTCAGACTGCCTGCCAGGTACAGTGCGCCTGCTGCGCATGTCAGACTGCCTGCCGGGTTTTTTGGGACTTCCGGGGTGGAGAGAAGGAGAGTAGCCTTTTTTTGCCGGCTTGGCGGGACGCCGGGCGGCGCGGCACAGACGGTCTGACTCACTCCAAAGGTGGCCTAAATCGGTTTGGTGAGTTTTTATAAGGAATATAGACTAAGCCTAGATTTAAGACGATTTGTACTGTATTTCTGTTTTCCTATCCTTCTAATCAACAACACCTTATATACAATAAAGGCTCTATCTAGAAAACCAGAAGCTTCTTCCATTTACTAGTCTGGGAGATGAGTTAAGGGAAGGGTTAAGTAGGGGAGATTTATGATCTAATATCCAATTTTAAATCTCACAGTTACCACCAATGAAGTGGAAATTAAATCAATAATTAGGAATTATTTTGCCCAACTGTATGCCAATAAATTTGACAATCTAAATGAAATGGATGAATATTCACAAAAATACAAACTGCCCAGGTTAACTGAAGAGGAAATAAAATCCTTAAATAAACCCATATTAGAAAAAGAAATTGAACAAGCCATTAATGAACTTCCTAAGAAAAAATCCTCAGGGCCAGATGGGTTCACGGGTGAATTTTACCAAACATTTAAATAACAATTAATTCCAATATTATACAAATTATTTGGAAAAATAGGTGAAGAAGGAATTCTACCAAATTCATTTTATGACACAAATATGGTGGTGATACCAAAACCAGGTAAAGCAAAAAAAAGAGAAAGAAAATTATAGACCAATTTCCCTAATGAATATTGATGCTAAAGTCTTAAATAAGATATTAGCAAGGAGATTACAGCAAGTGATCACCAGGATAATACACTGTGACCAGGTGGGATTTATACCAGGAATGCAGGGCTGGTTCAACATTAGGAAAACTATTAACATAATCATCCACATCAATAAGAAAACCAACCAAAATCATATGATTATCTCAATAGATGCAGAGAAAGCTTTTGACAAAATACAACATCCATTCCTAATAAAAACACTGGAGAGTTTAGGAATAGGGGAAGCTTTCCTTAAAATAATAAACAGTATCTACCTAAAGCCATCAGCAAGTATTATATGCAATGGAGATAAATTAGAGGCCTTCCCAATAAGATCAGGGGTGAAACAGGGATGTCCATTATCAGTCCTATTGTTTAATATTGTACCAGAAATGTTAGCTTTAGCAATCAGAGAAGAGAAAGGAATTAAAGGAATTAGAATAGGCAAGGAGGAAACAAAACTATCACTCTTTGCAGATGATATGATGGTATACTTAAGGAATCCTAGAGAATCAACTCAAAAATTACTGGAAACAATTACCAACTTTAGCAAAGTAGCAGGATATAAAATAAATCCACATAAATCATCAGCATTTCTATACATGACCAACAAAGTCCAGCAGCAAGAGATAGAAAGAGAAATTCCATTTAAAGTAACGGTAGGTAATATAAAATACCTGGGAGTCTACTTGCCAAGACAAACCCAGGAACTCTATGAGGCCAGTACTTCTGATAAAGGCCTCATCTCTAAAATATATAGGGAACTAAATCAAATTTATAAGAACTCAAGTCATTCCCCAATTGAGAAATGGTCAAAGGATATGAACAGGCAGTTTTCTGATGAAGAAACCAAAGCTATCTATTCCCATATGAAAAAATGCTCTAAATCTCTAATGATTAGAGAGATGCAAATTAAAACAACTCTGAGGTACCACCTGACACCTATCAGATTGGCTAAAATGACAAAAAAGGAAGATAATAAATGTTGGAGAGGCTGTGGGAAAATTGGAACACTAATGCATTGTTGGTGGAGCTGTGAGCTGATCCAACCATTCTGGAGAGCAATTTGGAATTATGCCCAAAGGGCGATAAAGCTGTGCATACCCTTTGACCCAGCAATACCACTTTTGGGTCTTTTCCCCAAAGAAATCATGGAAAGGGGAAAGGGACCCACATGTACAAAAATATTTATGGCTGCTCTTTACGTGGTGGCAAGGAATTGGAAGTTGAGGGGGTGCCCATCCATTGGGGAATGGCTGGACAAGTTGTGGTATATGAATACAATGGAATACTATTGTGCTGTAAGAAATGATGAGCAGGAGGAGTTCAGAGAAACCTGGAGGGTCTTGCTTGAGCTGATGATGAGTGAGATGAGCAGAACCAGAAGAACATTGTGCACAGTATCATCAACATTGAGTGTTGATCTACTGTGATGGACTATATTCTTCTCACCAATGCAATGGTACAGAAGAGTTCCAGGGAACTCATGATAGAACAGGATCTCCAAATCCAAGGAAAAAAAAAAGAACTGTGGAGTATAGATGCTGAATGAACCATACTATTTCTTTTGTTTTTGATGCTGTTGTTTTTTTCTATTTTGAGGTTTTTCATCATTGCTCTCATTTTTTCTCTTATAACATGACTAATGCAGAAACAGGATTAATGTTATTATGTGTGTGTGTGTGTGTATATATATATATATAACCTATATCAGATTACCTGCTATCTAGGGGAGGGGGGAGGGAGGGGAGAGAGGCAGAAAAATCTGAAATTGTAAAGCTTGTATAAACAAAAGTTGAGAACTATCTTTACATGTAATGGAAAAAATAAAATACTTTATTAATTAAAAAAAATAAAAATACCCTATCTTTGGGGGCAACTAGGTGGTGCAGTGGATAAAGCACTGGCCCTCGATTCAGGAGGACCTGAGTTCAAATCTGACCTCAGACACTTGGCACTTACTGGCTGTGTGACCTTGGGCAAGTCACTTATCCCTGACACACACACACACACACACAAAACCCACAACTTCATCTTTTCCAAAGACTCCTGATAGCCTGATTTAAGGCAGAAGTCAAAACCAAACTTTTTTTTTCAAGTTTCCTAATGTTGGTATCTTACATATAAAAAAGAAAATAGTTCAAGAAGTTAATGTGTTTTAAGAATTAAAAAAAAAACTGTATTCTTACCAACTTCATTCATTTGGATGCATATTTGACAAAAAAACTCTTAGTAAAGCACCAAGTGAGAATAAGCCTTAACCCCTGGAGTTGGTCTGGATTCCTTCAATGATCAATTCATTGATTCAGGAATATTACCTATCTTGGTAATAATCTCTCTTCATGTGGGAAAAAGAGCTAAAAAAACAATCATTGCCCACATTCTCTTGACAAAGGCTGGATAAATAGGGAAATGTGAGTATTTGCCTCGTGCTTGGTGTTGGCCCACTATTTTGAGGCAGTTACTCCACCCATACTTCATTTTTACTCCTCCACCATCTTACCATCCATTGTCTCTTTCCCATCTATCATCCCCTTTCCAGTCGTAGAACCATAATCAAATCAAAACTGCCACTGCTACCGGAAAGGCTGTGTCAGTCTCCTCCCTACTGGACTCCAAGCACAATCCTAATAATCTCTGAAGACAAAAGACCCCTCCATGGACACCAACCCCACTCTCCTGTATATGTTGTCACCACTGAACAAAAGCTCCATGACAGTTCAGGATAGGGCCTGGCACACAGTAAACACTTAATCAATGCTTTATCATTTATTCAGATAAATAGATAATAGATCATTTATTAAGCCCTCACTCAGAGGATCACAGATGAAGAGTTTACAGAGACCTTGGGGGGTAATCTAGTTTTTTGTTGTGGTTTTTTGTTGTTGTTGTTTGTTTGGCTTCTGAAACTGAACCAATCTCTTGTTTGATGCCTAATTATATTTTAGAGCTGATAGGCACATTCAGCACAATTTCATGATTTTCCCATCAATGCTGACATTCGCTGACATCTTGGCAGCCAAAGTAAAATAAGGAAGAGAAGCAAATCTTTGTTAAAACAGTGATGCTTCAGATTCAAAAAAGTATGACTTTATCCATTCATCCAGCCTCTAAAAAAGTATGGCTTTCATTATTAGGTTACAATGGATCAAGATTTGTGTTCCCACTAATGTTGCCCTCATTTCCATTTATATTAAACTGGTATTTGTTTTTTCAAGGAGGCACATGAATGAGCAGAGCCTGGCCCAATCTCTGTTTGTTCAGCTTCTAACATGCACAATAGCAAATGCAATCTTGTTAAGAGGCTTATTCCTCCACTAGAGAACTTCCTTGAATTGCAAGAAAGTTCGAATTTGCTTGTGTGGGTTATGTGTTTGTGTGGCAGAATGAATAGAAGATATTTTTTTAATTTTTTTTAAAAAGGAACTTTTTTTTTTTTAACTTGCAGTAATAAATTGCCTCTGACTGCTTGATTTCAAACATCCTTTGCCCATTCCATTACACAGCTGGGAACAAATACCTTCATTTCGACAATAGGGAAGTCAAGTTCCTCTGACAAACAACAGCTGGAATGTCAGTGAAATCCCACCTCTTATAACTTACAAGGCCAATTTGTCACTCAAACAGCTCCCTGAAAGCAAACAATGCTTTTCTTTGATGATGGTGAATTCAGTTTAAGTCAGGTAACAAGGCATTAACACAGAGCCAGAAACTTCCCTTTGCTAACAAATTGCTCCTTGACATACACAAGGAACTTGTTTTTTTCTCTCATAAGGTTCAGATGAGAGACAGTGTAATGTAGGGGGCAGAGACCAGCCTTGGTATCAAGAAAACTTGGGTTCAAATCATAGCTCTTATACATATTAGCTATGTGACCCTGGGCAAATCACTTTACCTCTCAATGGCCTAGATAACTTTCTAAAACTATGGGAAACTTAGAGATCAGTGGCCCCGGGAAATCTACAAAATCACAAGTCAGACAGGAGGTACACATACATTCGGGTGGAAACAGACTGATGTATTGGGTAGAGTGCCTCGCTAGGAGCTAGACTACCTAGATTTCAACTGACCTCCCACACTAGCTGTGTGATTTGGGGTAAACAACTTAACCTCTCAGTATCAGGCAGCTCCAGAGGATTTATCAAAGATTAAATTACACTTACTTAAGATTCAGATCAAAACAAAAAAGAGTAAGAAGACTAATTGTGAGTGCAATTTCAAGCTGGAAGATGGGAGGATTCTATCATCTTCTGATCTCTTCAGGCTCATTAAGAGAGAGGGAGAAAGAGAGGGAGAGGGGGACAGGGAAAGAGGGGAGAGGGGAGGGATGGAGATATATATATATACACACACACAGAATATTTAGGTAGGTAGGTAGATAGGTCAGTTGATCAATCTATATAGATAGATAGGACAGAACCCTCCCTATATCTGGCACTGTGTTAAATGATGATAAAGTGAAAAAAAAGGAAGCCCCTGGCTTCTAGGAGCTTACATTCTAATGGAAAAAGACAACACATAAAGAGGAGCTGAAAAGGAGAGGAGGGAGGACCCCAGCTGGGATCTCACCATGGTGAGGAAACACCTGGGGAGTGCTGGTAAAGTCTGACTCTTGGCTAGACAAGCTCCAAAGGGTACTGGCATTGGTGTGATGGAGCTCACTTTTTTTTGGCAAGGCAATGGGGATTAAGTGACTTGTCCAGGGTCACACAACTAGTAAGTGTCAAGTAACTGAGGCTGAATTTGAACTCAGGTCCTCCTGAATCCAGGGCCAGTGCTTTATCCACTGTGTCACCTAGCTGCCCCTGCAAGGCACTTTAAACATGTTATTTCCTTTACTATTCCAGCTAGCACTATGAAAGAGGAGCTATTATCATTCCCAATTGACATATGAAGAAAATACGGTGAGTAAAGTTCAATGAGTCAGCATCTTCCTGAGCACAAATCCATTCCACTTCTTGGAATCTCAGGTTCTTACTCGGTAAAATAAGCACAATAATACTTGCATACATCACAGGGTTGTGGGGAGGAACAAATAAAAATGTGTGCAAAAGTGCAATATAAACTGTAAAACAGTCTTATTTCTGTAAGGGAATGTCCCATACCCCAGAAGCTCATTGAGTGTAACTAAAAGGCCCCATGGCCTAATACCTTTATCAGGTAGAAAGCCTCTTCGGTGGAATTACTTAATCCAACAGTCAATAAAAGGTGTAAACAAGATCTTGACAACACTATCATACTAATCAGCTACTGATATGGGATGGAAACTTTGGAGAAAGACTAGAGCTGGGGGGGCAGGAAGCTAGGTGATGCTGCAGTGGATAAAACACTAACTCTGGATTCAGGAGGACCTGAGTTCAAATTCAGCCTCAGACACTTGACACTTACTAGCTATGTGACCTTGGGCAAGTCACTTAACCCTCATTGCCCCACAAAAAAAGAAAAGAAAAAGAAAGACTAGAGCTCAATATAGAGACCTGGGGATCATCTGCAGAGAGATCTCATGGGAGAAGATGAGATCACCAAGTGAGGTAACATGGAGAGAAAAGAGGTCTGGACAGAGCTGTGGGAGACATCCATAGTTAATGACCATCACATGAATAAAAAACCAGCACAGGAGATTAAACAAGTCACAATTCAGTGCCCTGGGCTGCTTTCAAAGACTCTAAGTTGTAGAGAAAGTGCCAACCTGCATTGGTAGAGGGAGTTTCCTCATTGAGAATTCTCTATGCCAATTAAATCACAGGTCTAAAACCTCTCTGTAGACAAGACCCTTAAAGACAGGTGTGTTCTGACCCCAGTGTTTTGTAGAGGAGGGAACCCGGATCCAGGGAGGAGAAGGGATTGTTCCAGGTTACAGCAGAGAGAGAATGACAATCCAAGTCTCCACTTGCTGAGCCCTATAAAACGGACTTCCTTCCATAGGTTATTCTGATATAAGGGCAGTCAGAGAAGGATATACTTTTAGAGACAGGCTATGTAAAAATCTGGCAGCCAGCTGAATGGCATGGAAATTTAAGAGAGACTAGTAGTTGACTGGTTGGTGTTCACGCAGATTGACACCAATCCTAACCCTAACAGTATGTTTCTTTCACTGACCACCTATATGTCTGAGAGGGTGTTAGCAAAACAACAAAGCAGTGGGAACACAATTACTTTGTTAGTCTCAACAAACACCATTTTGATTTGCTAAAAGACCTTAATGAAAATAGCTCACAGAGTTAAACACATACTATTCTGCTGTCAAGTGAAGGGGCAAGATTCTCAATCTCATTTGGTGACAGGACTTTAGCGAATTGGTGCTAAGTAAGAGAAAGGAGCCTGGCTAAGGGGAAATTTGATTTTCTGGGTTCTCTTCCAGGTCTTTAGATATTTTGGTTTCATGAATTGTGGCCAATCAGAAGACTCTGTGCTTTCCCTTCTCCCATTCCTTAGAAAGTAAACTGAATGGTACAATATAAGTCATAATGGTGTTGGAAGAATTAAAGCAAAAACTTGAGAGGCAATATGGTTCAGTGGAAAGAGTGCTAAACTTGACAAGGGGCTTGGGTTCAAATCTCAGTTCTACCAATTTTACTACTAGTGTGACCTTAGGAAAGTCACTTCCCTTCCTTAGCTTCCTCTGCTATACTAAATGAAGGGCTTATGCTACATTGCCCCTGAGGTCCCTTCTAGTTCCATATTAAGGTTCTCGGGAACTAATAAGTGAGGAAGTTCTTAAACTAAAAGAAGTTAATATTGTGCCAGTTGGGCAATGCAGTTTTTATCCATCTTCCTTATTCAATTAAGAAAACAGTATTAATTCAGTAAACATTTGTTACGCAAATTTTTATTCAACAAATGACTTATTCAATGAAGAATTCTAAGATTCTCTTTTCATCAACAGTGAGAACCATATCATTCCATTATCTTGAATTGAAAACAGCAGTCAAAGGTACCCTAAAGGGTGAGTACACATCCTGGGATGATGACCAAACTGCAAGATACTAATCAGGGAGTAAGGGTCTCTTAGAGCTAGACAATGTTGGAATGGGATGGGACCCCAGAGGTCATTTGGTCCAACCCCATATGTTATGGACAATGTTTCCTTTCCTTCCTAGGGCTGTTGTGGTCCAAATGAGACAATGTGCATAAAGCACTTTGTAGCCCCTAGAGTACTGTATAAATGTCAGCTATCATCTGGATCAAGCCATACAGCTCATGAAGCAGGATGGCTCGAGCATGTCTAAGAGAAAATATAGCATAAAAGGACTCTGGAAAACAAGTTGAAGATGCTGCCCATCCTTCTTTCTAGAGATTTTCATAACACATTCATGATTGCTTTTCTCTTGCTGAAGTGGATATGCATCTCTTCAGTGACAAATCAGAAAGGTAAGAGGACAAAGTCATATTTTAGAAGTGAAACTCCTATTTCTCCAGCAAAAATAATGACTAGATGTATTTATTCCCCAGACAGCCTGCAGATGGTTAATGTTGAGATAACAATAACTGTAGAGGATGTAGTCAGAAGACACAGGTGTTTTAGTCAGAACGGAAATTCTAGCTCGTTAATTCAGAAGAGCAGATGAGAATATGCTGAATTTTTTAGCTCATGCAGCTTTATGAAGGGTCAGGGGTTACTGAAAGAGAGAAATTATCTCTCTTTTGAAAGTTGGAATTTTCTTATTCACTCATACAAAAAGGAATACCTAAATAAGATTTCATTAGAAGAGTTGTAATGAGATGTAATATTTCTTTAACCACTATGGATAGGTCATGAAAGTTGGCAAGGTACTAAAACTTTTAAATCTGATCAAAATGATGACAACTTAACTGCAAAAAGTATTCCATTATCAACGCACACAGAAGAAGAATGTGCAAATTAGGGAAGGGGGCTAAGTTTCTCTTGCTCAGGCTTGAGCTTATCATAAAAGACTACTGGTTTAGGGGACATCTGATATAGAATACCTAACTGAGCAAATACAAGATCAGAGAAATTTTAGAGTTGGAAGGGCATCAGAGGCCATGTTGTCCATATCAAAGATGAACAAAGACTTCCTCTCCAAACACCCCTGAGAAGTGGGTATCCAGCTTTTGCTCGAGTACTTGCAGTGTGGGCTTTTTTGGTGGGTGCATGCAAGCCCAATGGATTTGAGGTTTGAAGTTCCCTGGAGGATGGAGGTCCCACCTTTAGCCCTCAGTTCCAAGGTCTAGTAAGGTTCTAGATTCCCTATGGAAATTCATTAAATGTTGAATGAAAAAATTCATTTCTTTAGGCTGACATTTACATAAGCCTGCCTTAACAGGTAACAACAAGACTTAAAGGCAATAACTATATTAAATGAGAGTAAATATGAAAGCTTCTTTCTTTCTTTTTCTTTCTTTCTTTCTTTCTTTCTTTCTTTCTTTCTTTCTTTCTTTCTTTTTTTTTTCTTTGGTGAGGCAATTTGGGTTAAGTGACTTGCCCAGGGTCACACAGCTAGTAAGTGTCAAGTGTCTGAGGCTGGATTTGAACTCAGGTCCTCCTGAATCCAGGGCCGGTGCTCTATCCACTGCACCACCTAGCTGCCCAAATAGCAAAATTTCAAAAGGAAAGTTCCCACATGGAAAGATTTAGAGGTATTTGTGAGAGTAGTTCATATTATCAGAAGAGTATATGTGACTTTTCTATAATTTATGCATATATAAACATATTTTAATCATAAATTAGCTCTCCAACTATTTGCTTTTCTTCTCCATCTTCCTTGAAAATTTACTACTGGGGCAGCCAGGTGGCACAGTGGATAGAGCACCGGCCCTGGATTCAGGAGGACCTGAGTTCAAATCCAGCCTCAGACACTTGACACTTACTAGCTGTGTGACCCTGGGTAGGTCACTTAACCCCCATTGCCCCACAAAAAAATAAATAAAATTGAAAATTTACTAGCTCTGAGGATTCCTAGGGTGCCATTTAGTATATTGAAGCAGTAACTTTCTAGATGAGAAATTAGCCACCAAGTTCAATGAGAATTTTAAAAAATTATATAAATGTCAGTATTTTCTGTGGTTTGAAACCAGTTTTAGCCAATCTGTTTGTGTCCCCTACCCCAACTTGTGGAAATTGGTTAAAATTTGCATGGAACTTATGCCATCTATACTATGAGCAACTAGTACATAAAGACAAGCAAGCACAGTTTACCTTCACAACAACCCTGGGAGGTAGGCGCTATTAATAGAGCAAATTTTTCAAATGAGGAAACTCAGGCAGATAGTGGTTAAGTAACTTGCTCACAGTCACATAGCTGGTAAATGTCTGGGCCTGGATCTGAAGTCAGGTGTTCTTGACTCCAGGTCCAATACTCCATCCACAGTACTATTTAGCTGCCTCTGATACTCTGGAGCATTACTAAAGGCAAGTGGTCAAGATGATGAACAGCTGTGAAATGATTCCACATGAGAATGTGGTAAAGAAATTCAGCTTGTTATTTATAGCTGTCTTAAGGTATCTGAAGAGCTATCATACAGAAACGGGATGAGACTTGTTCTTCTTGGCTCCAGAAGACTAATGAGTAGAAGGTGCAAAAAGGTAAATTTGACGTGATACAAATGGAAATTTCCTCATGATAAAAACTGTCAATGTGGATTGGGTTGCCCCATAAGGGATCAAGTTCATTCTCACTAGAGGCCTTTGAATACAGCCTAGATGACTGCTTGACAAATATATTGTAGAAGGGAGTCCTGGTCAGGCAGTAGAGAAGGATAGAGAATTCGAGAATCTTAGAGTTGGAAGAGACCTCAGAGATTCTGTAATTCGGTATCCCACCCCAGTGAGAAGTAAACATCTTGCCGGCAGGGCCAGTTTCCCTTTGTCTTCTTATCTACTCATCCATAAAGTACAAAAGCCAACGTTTAGTAGAAAATGCATGTCTGCTATCTCTTCATACTCACTAACCTGTACTTAATGGATGTTTCACTCACTTCAAGACTTCAGGACAGGTACCCATGGTTTGTCCCATTGTTACAGAAGCTGTTTGAAGTGTTCAGTCACCTCATGCATTCAGTGCATTTCTCTGTCACTTTTCCCGACTGAGTCATGGAATGTGTGCCACAATTCAGATGCCAGTTTGCTCAGAGTTCCATTATCTTTTGAAACACTGAAAACCCAAATGCTGTCAAATGGCCAAAGCAAAAGAGGGTAACAACAGAGCCTTAGGATTAGCGACCTAGTCTTCCTGTAAAGAGCTTAAGATTTGGACCTTCATACTCTTCTAGCAATCAGGATAACCATCAAAGTTATTATTCACTTGACACCTGCCTGAGAAACAGATGTAGCTGAATTTAACTGTGGCAGTATTACATCATCATTAGATTTTAAAACAACGAATGGATTAAGTACATAGATGATTCCATCTGCGAACGAATGCTCAAAAGGTCAAAAAAGAAGTGAGAAATACAAGGCTACCTGGAAATAAAGATGGGAGACCGGCACAGAAGTCAGACATTAAGAGGACACATTTGAAGAATGGTGAGTAATCTAGTTTGGCTGGAGTGGGAAGCAGAGTAGTGGGAAGTTAGACTGGAAAGGTTGATTTGGGTCAGGTCATAGAGAAACCTGAATGGCAGGATAAAGAATATGGATCTCATTTGGTAGGCAATAGGAAGACACTGAAGTTGTTGATTGAGCGTGGGGGTGGGGGATGATCAAAGCCATGTATTGACAGTCCAGGCTACAAAGGAAATTCTCAGTCAGATTTATAACCCTGGCTTTTCTCTGCTGAGAAACACAGAGAGCATGTAAGCAATGGGTGACTTCCCTGCAGTCTTTCTGAAATGCTTACTGATGACCCAAAGGAAATTCGATGGCATTTTTCTTTTGCTAGACTGCTTGTCCTAACTATGCTTCCTTACGATTACATGGAGGGGGAAGATGTTTTGTTTCCTTTTGCTTTTCTTTGTTTAATATTTGTACTTTTTTAGGGAATTGTCTTCTCCCTGGCACATTGGAAAGTCAGTGACTGAGATGTAGACCTGGCACTTCTACTGACTTACTTTTCCGATCCTTGGTAAATCATAGAACTTCTTCAAACCTCATTTTTTCAACTGTAAAATGGGGTGCTATTTGCATTCCATATCTCTTAGGGATACTGAGAGGAAAATAATTGTAAAAGTCCAAAATATTATATAAATGTGAATATTTTCTGTGGTTTGTAGCCAGTTTTAGCCAGTCTCTTTGTGTTCCCCTCCCTGTGGAAAATGTTTAAAACTTCATGTAACATAGATGCATATATCTATATATCCATATCTATATCTATATCTATATTTTATGGCCAATTGGTATATAAAGACAGGCCAACATAGTTTACCTTCCAAAATAATGAAGTATTCATACCAAAAATCTAATCCAGGGGAAACCTGAATGGGGCAACATGATTTATCTAGAATTTAAAGCAAAATGAGCAAAGCCAACAGAGTAATTTCAGTTAAGTAACTCACCAAAATGAATAGCAACATGACAGAGTGGGGTTGGAGGGTGAATTTGGTTAATTAAAACAATGTCTCTGGGGCAGCTAGGTGGCACAGTGGATAGAGCACTGGCCCTGGATTTAGGAAGACCTGAGTTCAAATCCAGCCTCAGACATTTGACACTTACTAGCTGTGTGACCCTGGGCAAGTCACTTAACCCTCATTGCCCCACAAAAAAACCAAAACAACAAAACAAAAAAAGCCCTCCAAAACCCAATGTCCTCCAATGCCTTGTCATTCTCTGTTTTCTCTTCTACACAGAGATTGGATGGGGATCTTAGAGATTTGGTGGGTTTCTGCTCTTTGGAGGTCTTCAAGCAGAGGCTGGATGACTACATGTCAGTATGCTATTGTGGAGACACTTTTCAAGTGCGAATTGGACTAGATGCCTATTGAAGTCCCTTCCAAATTGCCAAATCTATGATTCTATTCCCCATTCTTTTTCTTCTCCTATATCTATGCTTTACAGCTACCATTTATGCCAATGAACTATGGTTGATAGAAGTCCAGGCTAAAGAGAATGCTGGCCTTTCACCTGGTGCTTCTCTCTTCTAAGTAAAAGGGGATCATGTGGTTCCAGGGTGTCCCACAGTCCCCTCACCCAATGATCTCTTGTTGTCATTTTAGTGTGACTTATGTGGACATCAATAGAGCACTTTAAAGCAGACACATACCAAAATTATAACCAAAAAAAAGGAAAGAAGAGAGGGAAAAAATGCATATTTCCCAAACCCTTTCTTCAGAACCGTTGCGTTATCTCTTTGGATATGTGTGTGTGTGTGTGTGTGTGTGTGTGTGTGTGTGTGTATGTATGTGTATATATATGTATATGTATATGTGTATATATATATATATATATATATATATATATATATATATATATATCTGTCTATCTATCTAGGTAGCTGGCACTTAAAAGATCCAGGGCATGGATAGAGTTTAGCAAGGGATGCCTTAAGATAGAAGGTTCCCATGGCAAGATTGGAAGGCACTATTTGTAATTTGACTTGGCTGTTATCACTCCCAAGGCAGCCCATTATATGCTGGTTAGGAAGTATTTCCTGACATCGAGCCTAAACTGCCTTCATTGCAATTCTTACCCCTTGCTCCTATTTCTGCCATCTGGGGGCAAATAGAACATGGATAAACTTTTTTCCCCCCATGATCCATGGAATATGTAATGCTTGAAAATTATCATCCCATTACATCCCCACTCCAAGTCTTCTCTTTTCGAGGCTAAACATCCCCACTTATTTTAACTGATCCTCATGTGGCATGGACCCAAGAGCCTTTACCAATCCTGCTTACCCCCTGCAGTCTCCAGCTTATCAACATCCTTCCTGAATTATGCCACTCAGAACTGAACACAATTCTCCATATGAAGTAATCTGACCACAGCAGAGTACAGAAGGACTATTACTGCCCTAATCCTGAAAGCCACATATCTTTTAACGTAGTCTAATTAATATCTCATCAGCTTAGAGGCAGCTAGGTGGCAGAGTGGAGAGAGCACCGGCCCTGGAGTCAGGAGTACCTGAGTTCAAATCCAGCCTCAGACACTTAACACTTACTAGTTGTGTGACCCTGGGCAAGTCACTTAACCCTCATTGCCCCACCCAAAAAAATAATATATATATATATATAATCAGCTTATTTGGCTGCCATATCACATTGTTGGCATACTGAGAAGGGCACCAAGGTTCAACTGATGCATTAACCTGTGCCACTCAGAGAAGCACATCTGGTGTGGATCAATGGCAAGGTGCCTGACCTGTTGGAACCAAAGCCCTAAGAATTCAGGGCATATATAAATTTAAAATAAATGTTAAAGATGTTTTTTCTTATGTAAAAAAAATAAATGTTTGCTAACATTTGCCTTGGGATGTTGAAGCACATCTGGGTGTTCTTGCCAAATAAAATCAAAAGCCTGACTTTTATGAATGTAAAGTCATATTGTTAAACAGGTAACAGAGCAGGCACAAGTCCTCCAGATTTTCCTCATCCTCTAAAGCCCAGTGGCATCAAACCTGAACAGAAGCAGGGGGCAGTCAACAATATAGAAGGATCACGAAGGCACAGATTGAGTTAGAAAACTACATATCCACATTATCTATGTTCGACTGTATGCTTATTTATTTTGTTAAATATTTCCTCCTTAGATTTTAATCTGGTTCAGGCTACATTCAGCTGTGTGCTGCATGTGGCCAGCAGACTAGGTCTGACATCTCTGCTCTGAGGGATGAGCACCATAGGCCATGAAACATTTTTAAAACATAAAAGTTTTATGAGTCAGTCATAAGTGTTGGTTCAGGAGAATTTGGAGAAAATGGAATACCTCTGAAATAAAGGAAGAGTTTGAAAGTTCTGGGAAAATGAGAGGCTACGGTAGAGTCATATGAGAATTGGATTTTTAGTTCTAAGAAGACACGGGTAAACCCTATCTCTGTCACTTGCTCCCAGTGTGACCTTGGACAAATCATTGGACCTCCGTAGACTTCACTTTTCTCCTTTATAAAATGAAAGGGTTGGATTAGGTAACACAGAAGAATCCTTTCACTTCTAATTCTATGATCCTAAACCAAATTTTATAATGAAAAAGTGGTCCATTTAACATGAACAAATGAAGAAGCATTTATGATGTCAAATACTGTGCGAAATGCCAGGGATGCAAAACATTTTAAAAGGAGACAGTCCTTGTCCTCAAGGAGCTTACATTCCAATAGTGAAAGACAATACATATTAAGAAACAATGGCTAGGAAAAGGAGTGTTGTTCTAGGGCAGGCAGAAAGACTTGGAGAGAGATATGTGTGTGGTGGTAGTCAAACTGTGAGATGGCCTGGGTGGATGGCTACATACGGTGTGAAGCTGAAACATGGTTTAGGGTCTAGGACCAGCCAGTAAGGTCAAGTGGGCAAACTGGGCTCCTTTACACACAGTTACCAATCAACTTGTTTGGGTCCTAGAGCAAGAGTGGATTGATTCTCCTGGGGAGAGGGACATGGATTCTAGAAGACCCAGGATGGCAACTGCCAGTCCAGGTGGAGAGGAACAGTTCGGTGGTGGCAGGTAGATGGGGAGATGCCCAATGCAGATGAAAGGCTAGCATGGGTTCTAACATGTACTATGCTACATGCATAATTTCCTGTTTTCTATTTTAGAGGGGGACATGTTGCTAGCATTGAAACTTTCCTGCATAACCCTTATTTACATTGTATGGACCACTTGGGTTCTGCAGAATATAGTTTAAGATACCACCGACAGAGGCTCTTAATTCATTAGAACCACAAGAATTTACAGTATATCCTCAAAGAATGAACCCACCTCAACCTAGAGGCTTGTCCACATGCCAACATCTGGTCTTCAGCTCCCTTCTGCTGTCGTTAGAATTAGGTAACAGTGCTCCTTCCAAGCTCCACATTCAGGAAAGCAAATTAGCAAAAAGGCTCAATAAGATAAAGAGGCTATCCTCTGGCTGTTCAAATAAAATGACATCTGATAATAACTTACCATTTTGACCTTTATTATATGTGTAAATACAGATCTATGCAATGTGTTTGAACAATCCAAATGTTTCAACTCCGATGGTTCCACAGTGGTTAGGCACAGAATTCCACTTGGAGTTCAACACCCTGATAGGTTTGAATTTGCTGATTCACTTTAGAAATAGGTTTACTCTTTCACTCTCCGTCTTGGTTAATAGCTGGAACAGAGCTCAGGGAATCATTTGGCATTCTCTCCAGGTCTCCACTGGCTGTGCTAGCTGCCGACACCTTTTCAATCTGCCTGTAACTCAATTTCACCCATTTGTAAAACAGGAAGAACCATAGTTAACAAAGCAACAGGAGACCAGCCTGGTGGAGTGGGTTAAGGTCAGAGGTTTGCAAATCCAAAGGACTAAAAAGATATGAATCACATTATGTAGCTTTTAAGGAAGTTAAACTGTTTTTGAATTAAATATTTTTAACAATGAACCACCTACCTTGCAGGGTTACAGGCAGTTACAGTGAGCATGAGAAGGAAACTCTGAAATGATTTTAGTGAGTACTGAGTTCAAAAATGATAGAAAATGAGGATGTTTTACTTTTGAAGATAATGAAATTATCTGTTCAACTAAATATTAATATGATATAGAAGGGGCTGCTTTGAGGGTGGATGGTGGAAAAAAAAGATGAGTGATAGTTACGTGGAAGGTGTGCCCCTATTAGACTTTAGCAAAGTTGAAGGTTGTTTGAAGGGACAAACACAGAGCCAATAAGGGGTAAGGGTAAAGTCTTTCAGGTGCCCATGAAGTATTCCATATATTGTACGGGATCCGAGGCTTTGAGTAGCTCAACTACATTTGAAAAGTCCATCCAAGGAAATGACCTTGTCAAGGGGTCCAAACTGCCTCAATACTTCTTTCCCTAGCCACTCTGATACACCAACAGGACAGGTTTAAAGGATTTTTTAAAAAATAAAACAAAAAACTGAAAACCCTCAAGACTAGGAGCTGTTTGATGATATTTATCCACTGTTTGGTTATGGTCAAGCCTTTAGAGATAAATATCTGCTAAATGGATGGTCACTCTAAGTTAGATTGAGATTGCTTACAAAATAACTCAATCCTAAACCAGAAAGAGTAGTCAAAAGCAAAGACCACATCTCACCAATTCCTGAGCGGGTTTTGACAAACCAGTCAGAAAGTAAGAAAGCATTTAGTAAACTCTAAGCACATGCCAGGTACTGTACTGAGCAATAAGGAAATAAACAAAGGCTAAAATCCAGCCCTTGCTTTCAGGGAGCTCCCTCAGAATGAGGGGGATGACGTGCACATGATTACATACATACAAGATAAACAGTATAAATGGAAGGGAATCATGGAAGGCATAGACTAGAAATGGGGAAGCAAGGGGTGCTGGGAAGGGCCTCCTAAAGAAGGATTTGAGCTTGGCTAAGAGTCACAGGTAAGGAAGGAAAACATTCCAGGCATGGTGGCTAGGCAGTGAAAAAAGAACAGTTGGTAGATGTGCTGTCATGTTAAAGGAACACTGAGTAGGTCAGTGTGCCTGAATTGTAGTGTGTGGAAAGGAAGAAAAATCAAGAACATTGGCAAAGAAGGAATGGGTCATGCTGGGAAAAGCTTTAAATGTCAAACTGAGAACTTTATATTTGACCATGGGGTGAAGATGCCATTGAAATTTATTGAGTTGGAGGGGATGGGACAGTAACATGGTGAGACCCTATGTTAGGAATATCCCATTGGAAGATGACTGGTGGATGGACTGGAATAAGGCAGTGCCTGAGGTAAGGAAACCAAGGAAAGTGATTGCAATGGTGCAGGTAAAAGAGAAGTGCCTATAGGAGGGTGTTGGCTGTGAGTTGAGAGAGTTTTAACATCCAAGAGAAGTGTTACAAAGGAAGAAATGACAAGGTTTGACAAGAGACTGTATGCTTGGGGACAATGAAAGTAAGGAGATGAGGCTCTGGGACTGAGACTGAGAGCCTGGGTGACTGCAAGTTGACAGTAATGAGAAAGCTGGAATATGGAGAGGTTTGAGGTGTGGGGAAGTTAATGGGTTCTGTTTTGGACACATTGAAGCAGCTGAATCAGAGAAGCCGCTGCCAGTCCTGAGTAAGTCTTTCTCTGCCAAGCCGAAGGACCACCGTGACCATGGCTGAGGCTCGAGGTTGTAGAGAGGACACTTTCCCATTGAATAATAAGCCCAGTGGATCAACTTATCCAGCAGAAATACCATGCCATAGAGACAGCAATCCCAGCAACAGAGCAACCTGCTCGTCACAGTTGGGCAGCAGATGCTAGGGCCTGGAAAGAACCCCCCTGAGCCACCTGGTCTGCAGAGATGCTGTGTCCTAGAGGAAGCCAGTTTAGTCTAGCACTAAAACCAGTGATTTCCGAAGGACTCTTTCTCAAGAGAAATGAGACCCGGGCCCCGTGACTTCAGAACTGTGGGCAGCCTGAGCCACAGATGTTCTAGACACATTTGTTTCACTAGGATTTTACTTTAAGTTTGTGGTGGCTCTGTATGTTTGTACAAGAGCATGTGCCAGGATTTGAGGAAGGATATTTTGTACCAAGTGCAACTGCTGTGCCCTTTGCTAATCCCTAAGTGAATCTGCTGGCTGATGGTTCACAGAAAGACTACCAGTGGAGACTCTGGAGATACAGTAGGGCAAGGAGCCACCCACAGAGTTGTCCCTAGAAGCTGAGGTAATAGTTGCCCCTTTGAAGACACCACCTGTCACTGGGCTTTGAAAGGTCATTACAAATGTTATCTATCTTGCATCAGAGTCCACTCACTGTCAATACACACAATACAGGATGGGATAACATTTCCTCAGGAAGCCAGGCAAATACTTCTGATGCCAGATCTCTGGGTGAGGCTTTCCAGTGGCTCTGGGCACTACTGTTTCCAAGTGTAAGTTAATGTCATGGTTTTACTTGGCTTTGTTTCAAGGTGAATGATTATGTTAGTATGGATACTGTTTTCATCAATCCATAGAGCAACCTTTTTTTGCATTAGCATGGCATTTTCTGAGTTCTTCTGACCAAAATAACTACATCTCTAAGGTAAAGCCTATGGGGTAATGTAATCTGTACTCCACTGTTTTGGTTGTTCCTCTCAGCTTTGTGTCATCTGCATACTTCATCAATATACCATCTACCTTTATTCTTCATTTTATTTTTTTTATTTATTTATGTATTTAGCGGGGCAATGAGGGTTAAGTGAGTTGCCTAGGGTCACACAGTTAGTAAGTGTGAAGTGTCTGAGGCCGCATTTGAACTCAGGTCCTCCTGAATCCAGCGCTGGTGCTCTATCCACTGCTCCACCTAGCTGCCCTACCTTTATTCTTTTAGAATAGATTTATCTTATATGCATTCATATTCTATTCCTCCCACCAGCCTTTTCCCCCAATACAAAAGCAAGGAAAAACAAAACTCCCCCACAGAGTCGAGCAAAAAAGAAATCCTGACATCATTCATGCCTGGAAATGTGTGCGTCTCTGCATTTTAAGTACATCAGGCAAGAGATTAAGTGTCCTGTTTTAACTATAGTCCTCTGCACTAAAGTTTATCATTGCATTAACCAGAATTCTTTAGTTTGTCAAGATTGGTTTTTCTGTACAATACTGTTATTGTGTGCCTTAATTCAAGTCACTGATAAAAATATGAAACAGAAAAAGCCAAGCAGAGACTGCTGGGGCAATTCACTTTGGTGGTCTGAACACTACAAACTACTTTCCTCACTCTCTCTCACTCACACACATACACACACACACACACACACACACACACACACACACACACACACTTTGGATATGGGAAGAATGAAAAATACTGTTGTTGTCTGTTGGTTTGTTGTGGTGGTGGTTGTGGTTGTGGTGGTTGTTGTTATATAGATAAGAACATTGAGGTTTAGAGAAGGGAAATGGTATGTCTGGCATTATAATAGTTAATAAAGTTCAATGCTAGAACTCATATACCATAACTTGTTTAGTCATTCCCCAATTGACAGATACTTTCTCAGTCCCCAATTCTATGCCAACACAAAAAGAGTAGTTATAAACATTTTTTTTGTGGGGCAATGGGGGTTAAGTGACTTGCTCAGGGTCACACAGCTAGTGTCAAGCGTCTGAGGCTGGATTTGAACTCAGGTGCTCCTGAATCCAGGGCCAGTGCTTTATCTACTGTGCCACTTAGCTGCCCCTATAAACATTTTTGTATACGTGGGTCCTTCTCCACTTTCTTTGGTATATAAACTTAATAGCAAGACTGTTGGATCAAAGGGTATGTACACCTTAATAGCTTTTGGGGCATAGTTCCAAACTGTTTTCCAAAATGATTGAACTGGTTCACAGTTCTACCAATAGTGCATTAGTGTACCTATTTTCTCACATCCCTTCTAGCATATAATTTTCCTTTTTTGTCATCTTAGTCAATCTGATGGATCTAAGGTAATACCTCAGACTTGTTTTCATTTCAATTTCTCTAATTATTAGTGATTTAGAGCATTTTTTCATATGGCTAGTCATAGCTTTGATTTATTCATCTGAAAACTACCCATACCTATCCTTCTACCATTTATAATTGAGGAATAGCTCTTATTCTTGTAGATTTCATTCAGTTTTCTATATATTATAGAAATGAGACACTAATCAAAGAAACTTGTTGTAAAGATACTTTCCCCAGGTTCCTGCTTTTCTTCTAGTTTTAGATGTACTGATTTTGATTATACAAAAACTTTTAATTTTATATAGTCAAAATTATTCATTTTATGCCCTATAAACCTCTCTATTTCTTGTTTTCATCATGAACTCTTCCCTTATCTACAGATCTAACAGGTAATTTCTTCCTGGTTCTACTAATTTGTTCATGAGAATACCCTTTATATTTAAATTATGCACATATTTTGAGTATGTCAGTATCCTTTGTGAGATGTTGACCTATGCCTAGTTTCTTTCTAGCTGCTTTCTTTTTCCCCAAATTTTTGTCAAATAGTCAGTTCTTGACCCACTAGCTGGGATCTTTGGTTTTATCAAACACTAGATTACTATGTGCATTTGCTTGTGTACATTGAGTACTTGATCTGATCCACTGATAACTTATTTTTTACTAAGTACCAAATTGTTTTATTGATTATAGCTTTGTAGTACAGTTTGAGATCTGAGACTGCTAGGTTCCTTTCTTTCTTATTTTTTTAAATGATTCCCTTGATATACTTGACCTTTTGTTCCTCCAGATGAATTTTGTTATTTTTTCTAGCTCTATATAGTAATCCTTCAGTAGTTTGATTGGTATGGCACTAAATAAATCAATTTAGGTAGTATTGTCTCTTTATTATGTCTAGCTTGGTTTACCCACAAGCAATTAATATTTCTCCAATTATTTAGATTTATCTTTATTTATGTGAAATGTTTTGTAATTATATTCATATGACTCCTGTGTATCTCTTAACAGATAGACTCCCAAGTATTTTTATGTTGTTTGTAGCTATTTTTTCCATAGAATTTCTCTCTCTCTCCCTGCTGGGTTTTGCTGGTAATATACAGAAATGTTGATCTTGGTTTTTTTCTCCAAATACTGCAACTTTGCTGAAGTTGTTCATTGCTTTGATTATTTTTTTAGTTGACTATCTGGGATTCTCTAAGTAAACCATCATATCTTCTTCCAAAAGTGATAGTTTTGTTTCCTCATCATCTGTGCTTATTTAATTTCTTTTTCTTGACTTATTGATATAGCTCACATTACTATTACAGCACTGAAAAGTAATGATGATAATGGAATCCTTGCTTCACCCCTGATCTAATTGAAAAGGCTTCTGGTTTATCCCCATTATAGATAATGCTTGCTCTTGTTTTTAGATAAATATTACTTATCGTTTTAAGGAAAGCTCCATTTATTCCTGTGTTACTTGGTTTATTACAACTACAGATAAACAGCTACATATCAGAAGTGCAGAGTGAAAAATCAAATTTTGGTACAAGATTCTGTCTCGTTGCTATTTCACTATGATAGGAAGTATCATGGTGAAAAATCTTGAATTCACTGATGTGCTAACATATTCCTTCCTAGCCACTTTTAATCAATGTTTTGTGTCCTTTTATTTGAAAAGAGATACTGATCCTTATTAATATTTTAATAGGAACTGGTGTTACATTTTGTCAAAAGCTTTTTTTCTCTAGTAAAATAATCATATGATTATTGTTAGCTTTGTTAGTGATACGGTCAATTTTCTTAAGGTTTTCCTAATATTAAACCAGCCCTGTATTCCTGATATAAACTGTAGCCAGATTAATACAATCCTTGTGATACATGATTCAATATCCTTCCTAGCATTTCATGTGAATTTTTTTCATCAATATCATTAGGTAAATTGGTCTACAGTTTGCTTACTTTGTTTTTTTTCCTCCCTGGTTTAGGTATCAAAACCATATGTCATAGAATGATTTTGGTAAGACTCTGTCTTCACCTATTTTTCCAGAAGTTCATGTAGTATTGAATTGTTTATCAAATATTTGGTAGAACTTGTTAATAAATCTGTCAGGGTCTGGAGTGTTTTTCTTAGAGAGATCATTTATGCCTTATTCAATTTCTTTTTCTAACGTAAGATTTAAATATTCTATTTCCTGTTCTGCTAATCTGGACCACTTATATTTTTGTAAATATTCACCCATTTCACTTAGATTGTCAGTTTTATTGACATATAATAGGACAAAATATCTCCTAACAATTGCCTTTATTTCCTTCACTGGTTGTGAATTCACTTTTAATTTTTTAAAAATTGAACCATAGGTAGGTTCATATTTTTCTTTTCGTTCTAACACTTAATGGTTTGACTGCCCACAGAGAGCTGATTTTGATTAGTTTCTCACAGCAGTAATTAGGAATTTCTTGCCTGTTAAAGTAATTACAATTTCATTTTTGTGTATTATTGTTCTGAGCTCAAATCCATTGCCTTCAGACTCTCACTTTAAAGGAAATATTAATGATCTACAACAGAGGTGTCAAGCACACTACCCATAGCAATCCCAAGTCACCTGAAACATCTTAAAATATAATTGGGAAATATATATTTTTAAATACATATAAATACAATAAAACATAGATGATGTTAATATGTGGATTTCTAAGTCAATACATGGCCCATAGGGATCCTTATGTCTGGTTTAGTGGTCCCCATCTATTTGAGTTTAATACCACAGCTTTACAAGAGTGAAGAAGAATCTGAGTAATTTACAAGCTTTTGGTCTAATTTCCTAACCATGATCCATAGTTTTCAATTCTTAATTTCTAAAATTCTTTTTTTTATTTATTTATAGTCATGCTGCTTGTAGCTTTCCAATTAAAACATGCCCAGTTGAGCACTACTAGATGAACAATTCTAATCTCCAAAGCTGGGACTGAATACACAGGACATTATGAAGTCACTTGAGATCCTAGGAAAAATGTGCTGACAAAATTTTCAGAGGCTATCAATTGTTAACTCACCATTTAAGTGCACTAGAAAAACCAGTTAAAGGGTGACAGTCAATAGCAGAGATGATTAAGGTCTTACAAAAGGTGTAACTTGAGGAAATGTGTCCTATAGAAAGATAGGTGCACTCAAAGACATTATGTCAGGAGAACCAAAAGGACTCACTTGTAGACCGAGTTTGGGAAATAAAAGAAAGGAAAAATAAGAAGACAAAAGGTCTCCCAGGTGATAATGGGAGGGCCACTGAAGAATGTGGTATCATTGACAACATCAGAGAACTTAAGACACAGTACCACTTTAGAATATAGTTTACAATAGAAGTGTGATTCACACATCACTGGGATGGCCAAAACTGCCTATGCCAGACTGCCATGTTTATTTTTCAAACCTCTTTTGCCTCTGGCAGGGATTGTGAGGCAGTGCCCTAGCATGATTCCTGCCCTTAGAATCCACTTTATTCTTTATCCCTTCCTGCAGATTTCTGTCTTGCCTCCTAAGAATTACACAGCACATTGGAATAAAGGTATAGCTCAGTAACCCAGAGCTGGAACTCAAGATGGAGAAGATCTCCAGAGCTAAAAGTGCCTTCCTTTTGGTGCACCAGTATGTAGGGAGAAAGGAAATCCACACGTTGCAGAACCACAATGCTGAATGTGATGTACTTAGCTTCACTGAATATGTCGGGCAGGCTCCTGGTCTGAAAAGCCACAGTGAAACTCCCCAGGGCAAGGAAGCCCATATATCCTAGGACACAATAGAATAAAAAGATAGAGCCCATATTATATCCAATGATGATGTGGCCATGTTCAGAGAATATATCTGCCTCTGGCAAAGGTGAAGAGGTTCCTAGACTGATGCCACAAAGAATCATTTGGATTCCAGAGCAAAGGAGAACTACACAACTGATCACTTTAGGATATACCCACATCCCACTCTTGCTTCCTTGATTTGTAACCCTGAAGGAAAGAATCACTATGATGTTTTTTGCTAAAATGGAAGAAAGATCCACAGTGAATACAATTTCAAATCTGGTTTGTCAGAAGAGGCAGGTGGCTGTTGGAACACAGCCTATAAAGAACAACAAGAAGAGGAATCAGAAAGCAAGTGAGATGAAGAAAGTACACCTGACAACCTGGTTATTGGCTTTAACTGTGGGGGTTCTCTTGGTATTTCACAAAAACCCAGAGAACCAGAGCTGTCGGCATAGAGAAGAAAATAGCTGAAGATGCTGGAGTGATTCCCAAAGGTTCTGCAAAATCCAGTGACATAGGGATTTTGGGAAAGGGCAAGTAAGTAACACAGTGGATGGAGTGCTGGCCCTGCAGTCAGAAGGACCTAAGTTCAAATCTGGCCTCAGACAATTACTAGATGTATAACCCTGGGCAAGTCACTTAACCCTGCCTCAGTTTCTCATCTGTAAAAAGAGCTGGAGAAGGAAATGGCATATTTTTGGAGGCTTTGTTTATATAGATCTATTCAAGACACTGTCTTCTTTATTTGTGTCTTGAGTCATATCACCATAGTACCTTTTTATGGTAGAGATCGTTTTTTGTTTCCTCATTCTTTCAGCCTACTTCTTAATTTTGGACTTTATGTCAATGTTGGCTCTGCTCACTTCTGGCAGCGGCCAGAGCTTCTGACTTTTATGGCATTCACTGTTTTCAGAGTTCAGTCTTGGGGCCTGCAAGTTTCAGTGCTTCCCAAGTGGTGTGATATGGAGAGAAGTATGTTCATTGCCTTCCTGGGAAAGTCCTACAAGTCTCTGACCCAGGTTTGTCTACTTGATAGACTATGATTGAGTTTCAGTAGATTACTGTTGCACCACACAGTCACTCAGCCCTTTGGAAAGTTCTGCAGGTCCAGAGCAACTGTACTACTGGCTTCCCTTTGGTCTTTGTCATGGCCTACTTATTCCACTACAAGTTTATAAGTGCAGGGCTAAAGGTTAGAACGGAGGTCCCACTCTGTTCCTGGACTTAGAGACATATAGCTAAGCTTTTGAAACTTGTTCTTTGTTCTGTACACAGCTCAGGCCTTTCTCCTTTGCAACTGCTCCTCTCCACCCTGAAATTATGACCCAGAACTGGGTAATAGGCAACAGACCTGCCAGCTGGCATCCATTCCTATTCCTAGTCCTGGTTTAGGGGTCCCTTGGGATTTTCTTCTGTTCTAGTGCTTCCTGCCCTGGTATTTAGCTTAGCTCTCTTACCAACCATGGGCACTTAGATGCTTCCACATCTAAGATCCTGCCACAGCTACTCTGGGCTCATGGCCATTGCCTGATCTAGGGTCCAAAAAACCTCTCTCTCTTTTCCTAAGCTACCCTGGACTGAAAAAAATTACTCATGGTGCCTTCTTCTTCGCTTTCCCAATGAAAATTTTGTCTGTTGCACTTTCTAATTTGTTGAGGAAGAAGTATACTGGATGAGCTGTACAAAAATGCTGACTCTTATTTTGTCATCTTGACTCCTCCCAGAGGGGAAAACTTTTAAAAATTCAATTTTATATTTATTTTCAGTTCCAAATTCTCTCCCTCTCTCCATCCTTCCCCACATATTGAGAAGGTAAAAAAGGCAACACCTATTATACATATCAAGTTATATAACACATATTTTCATATTATTTATGTTCCAAGATTTAACAAAAACTAAAGGAAAGAAAAGAAAAAGAGGGAAAGAAAAAATGCTTCCATATGCACCCTGAACCCATCAGTTCTCTATTTGGAATTCTCTAAATCACTAATAATTTGAAAAATGTAAATTAAAATAACTATGAGCTACTGCCTTGCACCTATCAGATTGATTAAGATGACAAAGAATGAAAATTACAAATAATGGAGGGAATGGGAAAATGGGTGGACTAATGAACTATTGGTGGAATTGTGAACCAGTTCAGCCATTCTGGAGGGCAATTCGGAAGTATTCCCTCAAAGCTATAAAATTATTCAATCCCTTTGACCCCATTAACTCAAAAGAGAAAACCCAAAGAGGTCAAAGTCAAAGGAAAAGACACTATATTCAAGAATAGTTTTGATCTCTTCCTCTGCAAACTGGCTATTCATATCCTCTAACTATTTATCAGTTGGGGAATGGCTCTTACTCATAAATTTAGCTCAATTACCTATATATTTTGGAAAAAACATTTATCAGAGAAACTTCTATAAAATTTTCCCCTGTTTCCTGTTTTTTCCCCAAAGAGAAAACTCTTAAATGATTCAAGTGGATGCCCAGGGAACTGGGATTTTTAAAATATATCCGAAGAAAATAGAAGCGATATAAGTTAACACAGTGTCCATAGAAGCATGGCACATTACTATAAAAATGGAGAATTGAAAGCTACCATTCAGAATAACCTGACATTGGCCAGGGAATCTAAGGACAACAAAAAGGAAAGGGTTTTTTTTTTGGTTGTTGTTGTTTTCTTTGGGTTTTTTTTAGCAATAATGGGGAAATGAAGCGGCTCTAAGAGCTAGGACCACTCTTCTGGATGGACAAGATGACAGTGACTAATGAGAGAAGGCAGTGCTGCTCAATTATTATCTTGCTTCTGCTTTCTCTGCCAAGGAGAATGACCTTTGGCCAAGAAAGAAGTGAACAAAAATGATTATTGATGCATTGATGCTCAAGAGAGAGAAGGGAAGTAGTAAGAGTGCACAGAATTTCCTTTCATGAATTCAAGTAACCTGGCCCAGAGGAACTATATTCTTGAGTAGTGAGAGAGTTAGGGGATGGGATTGCTGAGTCACTGTCAGTGATCTGTGAAATATTGTGGAAAATGGGAGGGGGCTCTCAGGCATGGAGAAGGTCGAACATTGCTCTAACTTTCAAAAAAAGGAAAACAAACACAGTTGTCAAATGATAGGCTTGTGAGCTTGCTTTCAATTACTAGGAAAAATCTAAAAGAAATCATATTGCTTGCTATCTTGGGGAGGAGGGAAGGAAGGGAGAGAGGGAGAAAAATTTGGAATTCACATTCTGACAAAAAATGAATGTTGAAAACTATCTTTACATGTAATTGGAAAAAATAAAATAAAATAAAATACTACAAAGCAAAAAAAAAGAAATCATAAAATAAAAGATCACTGACGACTTAGCAAATTATAATTTCAAGGAGAAAGAGAGGTTTCAGCAAGAACAGGTTATGCATTATTTCCCTTTCTAACAGGGTTAGAGATAACATAATCAATCTTGAAAAAAAACTAGCAGATGAGGAGAATGCTTCAGATAGAATTTTCCTAGATTTTATTTTACCTAGATTTTAGCAAAGTACCTTACAAACATTTGAGGAGAAGAGAGGCAGCATGGACCACTGGACATTGGGCTAGCCTTGGAGTCAGAAACTAGGTTCAAGTTCTACATTGCCTGTGTCACCCTGGTCAGTCACTTAACCTCTTGGTATCCCATGGCAACTCTATACAATGATGAGTTACACAACACTTTCTTTCTGCTTTTGCTTTTTGGGTGAGGCAACTGGGGTTAAGTGACTTGCCCAGGGTCACACAGCTAGTACATGTCAAGTGTCTGAGGCTGCATTTGAACTCAGGTCCTCCTGAATCCAGGGCTGGTGCTCTATCCACTGTGCCACCTAGCTGCCCCACAACATTTTCTAATGAAAGCACATTTCCAGACCAAACCTCAAAATCACAAAAAATGAAAACATCTTACTATTATTATGGAAAAGATGGCTATATCTATCATACCTACATACCTACCTACTTACCTACATACACACACACACACACACACACACACACACACATGTGAATAATTCAATTCGATGGCTATGAAGCTGGTTGATTGGACAGACTTAGAGTAGTTAATGGTTAAATGTAAACTTGACAGGAGGCCTCTACTACAGCAGGCTTAGGGGGCAGCCCTAGGTTCTGTACTCTTGACATTTTTAGCAATAACTTGGATAAAGGCATTCTTACCAAATCTGCAAATGACACAGAACTAAAAAGGATAAAAACAAATGAGATGACAGAATCACAGTCCAAAACTGATTCTGACAAACTAGAGCACTGAGATGAATCTAATGAGATTAAATTCAATAGAAATAAATGAAGGTTTCTCAAATTTGACATCACAAAAACAAGTTTGGGAAGAATTGTTGTTTTTGTTTTTTTCTTCTTTTGAATAACCTTCTTGGGCCTCATTTTCTCCCTTGGTAAAATGAAGTGGTTGGACTAGACGGCCTCTGAGGCCCCTCCCAACTCTAAATCCCATAATCCTAGATGACATTCATCTCTCTATTTACACCATGTACATACATGGTGTGTGTGTGTGTGTGTGTGTGTGTGTGTGTGTGTGTATATTTCTTTGCCTCTTCCATTAAAAGGTGAGAACCTTGAGGCTGTGTTTTTGCCTTTTTTGTATCCCAGTGCTTATTCAGAGGAGAGAAACAAGAATGTTGACGGGTTTTAAGTCTATATCATACGAAAAGATAGAGAGATATGGACTAGACAATAATACAATTTGATGGATTCAGAACTGGTTCAATGGATGAACTTGAAGAATAGTTGTCAATTGTTTAATGTCAACATGGCAGCATCTCCCCTTGAACTTGGGCCTTTTAAAATTTTTATCAGTGACTTGGATAGGCACAGATGGCACTTATCACTTTTGCAACTCAAACAACGGTGGGAAGAACAGCTCACGTATGGGATGATGGAGTCAGTATCCAAAATCTCAAGAGGTTAGAGCACTAGACTGAATCTGTTACAATGAAATTCCTTACTAGGAAGCTGATGTTTTCAAATTTATAAAATAATGGGTTATTTATCAAATACTGAGTATGAATTCTTCCTTTTCTACTGTGTATCACTGATTTGTTTTATATTTTTCAACCAGTATCAAATAGTTTTGACAATTACTGCTTTATAAAATAAGTCTGACATCTGGGAGTGCTAATCCCCCTTCATTCTTACCAGTTTCATTATTTACCTTGATATTTTAAATAAATATAAAAATGATTTTGTTATTTAGTCTGGTTCTGTGAAGTTTGAAGAGTTTAATTAGTATAGCAGTAAATCCATAAATGAGCTTTGGTAGCCTTGTTATTTTTATTACATTAGCATGTCCCAGCTTTTTAAGTTGTTCTTTGTTTTGATGATATGAAATTCAACAGGGTTAAACGTGAAGTCTTACATGTGGGTACAAAAACCCAACTGCACAAGTACAAGATTGAGGAGGTATAGTTAGACAGCAGTTCTAAAAAAATTCTCTCACTTTTCATGGATTGTAAGCTGTATAGAGGTTATCAATGTGATGAGAGAGACGAAAAAGTAAAGCAAACTTGGGTTGCATTAAGACAAGCACAGATTCCAGCACTTCTCAGGTAATAGTCCCAGTGGGCTCTCACAAGGTCTGGCCACATCAAGAATATGTGTTCAGTTCTGGGTGGCACAGTTTAGGAAGGCACTGCTAAGCTATAGAGTGTCTGAAGGAGAGCAACCAGGATGAAGGTGCCTTAACTTCATGCCATATGAGAATTAGTTATTTCTCCTGGAGAAGAAAAGACTCAGAGGGGACATGAGATGCTTGATTTCAATTAGACTGGAGTGCTGCCACTTAGAAGAAGGGTTAGATTTGTTCTGTGTGGTCTCAGATGGCACGAGAAGGAGCAAGTTGCCCTGAGTTGCCTTAGGTTAGGAAAGACTAGTTAAGAATGAGAGCTGACATTAAGCAGAAGGGACAGCTTTGGGAGGCGGTGGGTACTTCCTCTCTGGAGGTCATCATAGAGAGACTGGGTATTTTGTAGGAGAGCCTCCTTCTGAGATATGGGTTACACTAGATGGCTGCTGAGGTTCCTTCCAACTCTGATTCTGTGGCTCTTATAATTAACCCTAAGCATTAAAGCTAAAACCTGAGCAATAAGGTAGAATAATAAATAGAGCAGTGGGCCTGGGCTCAGGAAGACCCGAATTCAAATTTAGCTTCAGACACTTCCTAGCTGTGTGATCCTGGAAAAGTCACTTAATCTTTGTGTGCCTCAGTTTCTTTAAACTATAAAATGGATATTATAATAATAGCAACCACATCAGAAGAATGTTGTAATGATCAAAGGAGATAATATGTGTAAATCTACTTCGCACAGTCCCTGGCACATAGCAAGCACTTGATAACATGTTCCCTTCTTCTTTCCCTAAAGCACACCTCTCATTAGTGCCACAATCAATGTTTAAGTGTTTTCATTTAATATTTCTATTCTTTGTCTGGTCTTGTCTCCTGTTCAGCAGGGGGACTGAAGGGGTGGAGGCCTGATAGCACCAAGAGGAAAAAAACATTTCTGGGTGTGCATATTGTAGAAGGTATTTTAGTGGAAGAATAGAGTCCAAACCAAGAGCCAAGAAAACAAAAGCCTAACCTCAAAGTGAGGCTGAAGTCAAAGCCAGATATTCCAAAAGCAAGGGAGCTCTAGGGCTAGGCACAGGAGCCCATGAACTGAATTCAAGGACAAAACAGCACAAGTTTTGGTGGAGGTCTGCCTGGAGCTGGTAGTGAAATGAGGTACATGAGAAGAGAAGGATGGGAAACTGATCCAGAATTTCATGCAAGGAACAGAACATGGCAGAGACCTTCTATCTCCCTAGCTAGACTCTTTACTCAGGTGTGGGATGGGACAATTTGCAGTTGTATTATATCATGGTCAGAGATACCAGATGAAAATAGGTTGTGGGCCTTTCCACAGCTGTAGCAAATGAACATTCTCAAAGTTACAAATTAGGTCCTCACCTGTATACCAACGAACCAAAATGGCATTGTTATGTCTTGCCCTTAAGCTAGGAGGGCTAGTGTCATTAGATTTTACCTCCTGCAGATGACCAGAATTTTATACAAAAGAAAATCCTGTTGCAAAATTCCCTCCTAGTAGGTAGGCTGAAACACCATGCACTGGAAAACAAATATTTTTGATGTATCTAAATGAACTGGTTTTGTAATTCCTGTTCAACAGCATTCCAGCATGAATTCTTATTGCCTGTATTCAGATATATGAATTGTCAAATAATGGCTACCACCAACCCCACCCCCTGCCCCCCCAAAAGAACAGTCTACAAATAGATAGATAGATAGATATGTATAGATAGATTTAGACCTAGGTCTAGATATATAGGGCAGCAAAATACTAACCTAGCTCAGCTTCTAAGTCAGGTATTATCCTGCCATCAGAAGTGGTGTTGAGAGGGACCTCAGAGATCACTGCAACCCCCAAGTCATTTTATAGAAAACAAAATGTGAGTACGAAGAGAGGAAACCATTTCACCAGTCACACAGGTAGGGAGTAGCAGAGTCAGTGTCTGAACCTAAATCTCATACAAAGGCCCACACGTGGAGTGATTTCACCAGTGTCCCAAGAAGCATCTCTTCTGTAAGGTCAAAAGCCCCACTGAAAGGACTGCATTGTATTTAACATATCATCTCAAAGGGTCTTCTAGAAGGAAATGTAGAAGAATTACACAGGATAAGAAGACATGGATGGGCTGCCACCTGTATCAATGGAGGGAGAATTGATGAAAATTATAATGAACTGAGGCCTGGAAATGTGTGCAAGCATAGCCTAGGACTGAGGAACTAAAAGCAGGTAAAGGCACCATAGCAAAAACACCCAGTTACATGTGTTGGAAGCTGCCTTTGTTTCTGCCACCAGGAAATCTGGACCTGGGGCTGTTTTCTGTGTGCCAGATTAGACAAAAACAAAGGTAGCGGGAGGGGAGAGGGAAGATTCAATCAGATGGACAAAGCAAAAATTTCTTCCCAGTGTAGGAATGAGTCTGAGATTGCAAATTGAACAGTTTTAAATGAAAGACTGGCCATCACAGGTTTACAGGACAAACACGTACAGAAGACATAGAGGGAAATCTATGGAAATATTTAAAGGTATGAAATATGGGAGAAGGAAAAAGGAAAATTTCTTATTTCATAAAGAAAGAAAATTGTTATGTGATTGTAGAACTCAAAATGTAAGCATTACTGTGCAGATGAGACTCAACCAATTGGCAGTGGGTTTTTTTTTGAAATTGGACATCTAGGACTGTGTTTGTGGAAAATAATTGGAATGAGAGACCAGCAAAGGAAAGTTCATTCTCCATCTTGGAGCTATGTAGGTGGAGAGATTCTAGGAGTGTGCCTAATCGTTGGGTGCCCACTCCCCTGCTGCTTCCCTCCTGAGACTAAAGTGCCACTGCTGGACAGAATGAGGAAGACTGTTAAGAACTGACAGTTGGCGAGACAATGCAAGTACCTTTCCCAGACATCTTCCTTTCCCCTAACCTGCATGGCAAGAAGGCAGCAGCACCCACAAACTTACCACAAACTAGATTTTTGTCTCTTCTTCATTCTTGTGAGAAGAAGGAGTAAAGGGGAGGAGAACTTGATTCTACTTATATGAGAGTCAGCTTCTGGCCACCTAAAGGAATCATTGCACATTGATTTTTGTCCTTTCCTTGCTATCATTTTGTTCCCCTTCTCCTTTATATAAAAGGACATGCTAGTGGTCATGAATTCTTGTAGGTGGGACTAATGCTGGTGTAGGTAGAGATTTGGGGAAATGCTTCCATTTGGGTAAAGGGATGGCTTGAGAGAGGCTAAGGAATGTGAAGAAGAGGAGCCACAAATGCAATGAGTCAGTCACCATGCTTCTTTCAGCACTTACTATATGGCAGAGAATAGAGTCACATTGAAATTGGCCCCTTAAGACGGTGCAAGTTTCTATAAACAGGAGAGTCTATAATCAGAGAGAAATTATTAACAGAAACAAATATATCCCTCATCTTAGGAAAGTTTTTAAAAAGCCAAGTTGGACCCATCCCAGCCCCAGCAAACCAGGAGTAGGCCTTGGAGAGCCTCTGAATCATCATTAGCAGGAACTGCTTCTGGAACTCCGCCCACAGACAGATCCAGGCCAGGGAGGAGCAGAAGCACACAAGAACTTGTAGCCACAGTGCAGCTGGACTCTGTTCAGAGTTCCAAGGCAAAAAAGTAGGCCTGTGGTTGCTTGCTTGCAGACCAGAGCACAGGCCAGGAGAGTAGTAAAACATACCTCTCCTTAAATCATACCACCTCGGAAGAACTAAAAATTTACAAATTCCTAGAAGTATTTCTGAAATAATATTAACATCTATATAGGCATATTCCAGTCTGATAAGCAAAGTAGGAGGAAAGAGGGAGTAAAAATGGATGATTCAAATTTTTTTTCTAAGAATCATCTATTTTAATAGCTGGGAATTTTACAAACTGCTACTTTCATTAAATGAATGAAAAATATAAATCAATTGAAAATATTACACAGCAGAAAAATTTTATCATTCAAATTACAAAATAAAACTCTTCGACGGTAAAAGAGAATCCCCTTAGGCCCAGACCAGAGGCCCAGAGGCTTGGCAAAGAGAGGCCAGATGCTGCAGGGACTAGTTAATGTATCTTGCTCACACCTTGGTTGCAGAGTTAATCTTGAGATTTCACAGAGCATAAGGCTTAGCAAAAAGCTGGATTATTAAAAAGACGTACTCAAATGCTGCTCTCATCTGTCTGCTCCCACCAGGGCTCCAGACACTCAGAACTCTGGAGTTATGGAACAGGAAACAAGGAGAGAGTCAGCAAGTAGTGGTTGAGCAATGGATCAGAGGCCAAAATTGACTTTCCCAAGCCCCAATATGAAAATATTCCTCAAATGGTTTTGCTAAATTATAATCCAGATACATGAAAGTGAACCAATAGCCTTTTTTTGGGGGGGGGGGTGAGGCAATTGGGTTTAAGTGACTTGACCAGGGTCACACAGCTAGTAAGTGTTAAGTGTCTGAGGCCGGATTTGAACTCAGGTCCCCCTGACTCCAGGGCCAATGCTCTACCCACTGTGCCACCTAGCTGTCCTACCTTTTTTATTTTAAAATTTCCTGATAGGAAACCCTTCTAAAACATGAGACCATTTTTCCTTCCTTTGCTGATAAATACTATGCCCTCTCCCTCCTCCCTAGCAGTTAGTGCTCTGTTTTTAAATAATCATTCATTGTATACACTTATGGGCATGTAGGTGGAGGAGTGAACAGAGCACTGATCTTGGAATCAGGAAAGACTCCTCTTCCTGGGTTCAAATCCGGCTTCAGATACTTATTAGCTATGTAAACCTGGACAAATCACTTAACCCTATTTGCCTCAGTTCCTCATCTGTAAAATGAACTGGAGAAGGAAAGAACAAACCACTACAGTATCTTTTGTCAAGAAGAGTTAGAAAGGGGCAGCTAGGTGGCACAGTGGATAGGGCACCGATCCTGGATCGAGGAGGACCTGAGTTCAAACCCATCCTCAGCCACTTGATACTTACTAACTGTGTGACCCTGGGCAAGTCACTTAACCCCAATTGCCTGACCAAAAAAAAGAGTTAGACACAACTGAAAAGACTCAACAACAACAACACATATTTAGTTGTTTCCATGTTGTATCTACTCATCCTTCTACACACACACACACACACACACACACACACACACACACACACACACGGTAAACTCCTTGAGGGCTAAGGGTATCTTTCATTTTTCTTGGTATTCCCAGCATCTAGCAGTCTGCCTTGCATACAGCAAGGCCTTAATAAGTGCTTGTTGAATAATCTCTCTCTCTCCTCTTCCCCTCCCTCCCTCCCCCTCTCTCAAAATGTAATTCCACACACACACACATATACACACCAAAAAAAAAAAATCCCCATATGGTCCATGATTTTGATACCACTCTAAGAATCCAGCAAACTCCATCATATAGCCACTTTAAAAACCTAATCACCACTTCTATGACCCTAAAAAAGATTCTGTGTGGGGCAGCTAGGTGGCGCAGTGGATAAGCACTGGCCCTGGATTCAGTAGTACCTGAGTTCAAATCCGGCCTCAGACACTTGACAATTACTAGCTGTGTGACCCTTGGCAAGTCACTTAACCCCCATTGCCCCGCCCAAAAAAAAAAAAAAAAAAAAAAAAAAAAAAAAAAAAAAAAAAAAAAAAAAAAAAAGATTCTGTGGTAGAGGAAAAATTGAAAGCAGCCATTGCTTTGAAACCTTGTTGTTTCTCACTAAGGTAATGACGATTATATTACATATCAGATTCAGGATTAATGTTAGAAACTTCAAAAATATTTTCCATAATTTTTAAATGCAGGTTTTTTTTCTATTTTGAATTAAATATCATCATGTAATGGCAAGAGGCCTCAAGCTCTGTTTTCTCTGGAGTTACCAAAATAGCGATTGGCAATTCACATGTCTTGTTATTAAAGTAAAGGGGTATATTTATGTATGGTCTGTGCTGAATAGTTTATCGCAAGCTTTCAATGAATTATTTTATTGTACTGAATTTATCGTAACAAGTTATTTATTACATGTTCTGTTATTCGTGTTGTTACCCTGCTCAGTGAAAAATAATTTCTATTTCCATGACATTTACTTGTTGATAGTATTTTTTTATAACCTTGCATTTTTGCTCTACTATTCATTTTCGCCATGACGAGCGGTGATTTAGAGATTTTACAACAGCTTCCTAAGGTTTATGCACAGTGAATCATAATACTGGCAACTGTCTCCTCATATGTAAGGTCAACAGGAGAATGAAAAGGTTTTATCATTATTACAAATTTTGGAGTTAAACATAAATGGTAAAAAAATAGACAAGTTTGTCCAAGCTTTAAAACAGTAATGTATGCACACATACTTATTCATTTGAAGAAAAATGAAATTTTCATTGGCTTATATCTATGAGAAAGAGATAAACCCAGTACCCAGACAGCAGGTTACAGTGGATGTTCATTGAGCTATGTCTGCATTGTCATTCAAGTAGAGGAAGCAATTTTTACCTTCGTTCTATCTCTCTTGATCAAAATGGCTGCCTACCTAGAACTTCTCATTGACCTACATTCCAGGAAACCAGTCATCCAGATCACTCCTAGTTGCGATTCTGACTTATTCTCAAGAAAAACCTTAGATATAAGTACCATTATCATACATTACCCACTTTGAAGGTAGCTTTGGAAACCTGTATGACATAGGATCATAAACTTGAAACCCCTCTTTTTTTAGACCAGGGGTTCTCTACCTGGCATTCAACAACATAAAATGGATAGATGGATATGCATACTTGTGTATATGTGTTTGCATATATATATATATATATATATATGTGTGTGTGTGTGTGTGTATATATATATATATGCATACATGTGTATAGCATACCTATAATTCAATATAACTGATTTCCTTTGTAATTTTATTTTATATATTTAAAAACATGATTTTGAGTAGATTTCCATAGGCTCCCCCAGACTGCCCAAGGGATCTGTAACACAAAACAGGAATATCCATTCTAGACTATGGGTGAGACAGAGACAAAAGGCAGCAAGAGTACAATGGGAGTCTAGGGAGAGGCACCCCAAAAGGTGAAAGAGGTGGGAAGTGGGAGGATATTGTAGACACCTTCAGTTTGGCCCAGAGACTTGGTGGCAGAAATTTCTCTGTACTACTGAAAATCAGTTCTCACATGCATTTGCACATGAATAGCCTGCCAGGAAGTAGCTGGTATAGCAAGAAGATGATGTTCCCAAACTTAGGGGGTTGTGGGGGCAAGTATATAATTTGGCTTTAAAAACTGCAATTTCACTCCCTAGGAAAGCCAGGTGTTCCAATGAAATGATGGGTGGAGGAGTGCTTTGAAAAAGATATGGTGCTATACATTGGTAAGTAATTATAATGATTATTAATTGGATGTTTCTCGTTGATTTTGCAATTTCCTCTTGAAACAGAGAGCACTGTACATTAAGTTTACAAGGAAAGGTGATTCCTAGTGATACAATTAGTCAACAAACAAATCAATAAATATTCATTAACTATCTAGTAGATTTAGTGCCCTGTAAGAGGGGCTGGGGGAGGGGAGGGTACACCTTTCAGATGAGATACAATGACCAGAAGATACAAGCCAAAAATTATAAGAAAAAAGCACTATTTTAGAGAATGTCACAATTTTCAGTAGCACAAATGGTATTCATGTGAAACACTGTAAACTTTTACGAAGTCAAATGATGCTCTCACCAAAAGCTATATATACATTTATATATATGAAACTTATTATATAGTCTTTCGTGCTATAGAAGTGTTACTCAACTTAATGAAATCCAACAAACTTTAAGTACCTACTATGTGCAAGATATTGTTCCTGGAACTGGGGACACAGAGACCAAAAACAGACCCTACCTTCATGGAGCTACATTAAGGGGAATAAGGTATTACACAGAGAAGTGTATAGAAAATGAGAGACACAGACAGAGAGAGAGAGAGACACAGAGAGAGACAGAGACAGAGACACAGAGAGAGACAGAGAGGCAGAGACAGAGAAAGAGACAAAGAGAGATAGACATACAGAGACAGAGAGAGAGGCAGAGAGACAGAGAGAGATAGAGACACAGAGACAGAGAGAGAGGCAGAGAGAGAAAAGCTAACTAACAAGGGGAATAAGCAAAAGTTTCTCAGAGGAGCGTCGACCCTTGAAGGAAGCTAAAGGTGATGGTGAGGAGGAAGTATTCTGGATATAGCTCCTCGGGCTAACTTGATCAAACAAAAGGAAGACACATTTTCAGGACACACATAGGGCATCTTACACCTCTGATTTTGCCGAGTTTCTGGTGCCCTCTGCCAAGGCTACCACAAATTTTCCATTGCTATCTGTGGGGGATATCTCTGCTACCTACTGGACATGTCACTGTGCTACTTTTCTGGTTGGTACCATGAGTATACAATCCCTGTTTGCAGTTTCTCAGCTTCATCTTTTCACAGCCCTTTCCTTGCACTAGTGGCTATTTTCTGGTTGAGTATAATGCCTAGAAAGTCTCTCCTAACACAGAGAAAGTGACAATTCTTTAGCCATACCCAGAAGCTATAAATCATCTTATACAGCTAAGGATCCTACTAAACAAAAGCCAGAGAGTTCCTATTGACCCAAGAAGCTGAAAAGGTTTTGAATACAGGTCCCATGAGGGATTGTGTACCTGTTGTCTGAGGATGACAAGAATAATAAGGTTGTTCATAGGGTGAGGAATTTCTCCAGCCATAAAATCTCTTGAAGACCACCTAGCATTAAGATACATGTTGGCGGAAGGGATACCCACAACAATGAAATAACAGATTTTTAAAATATTGGAGTATGACGAATTATATTTGGTAGTTGCTATAGTGAGAGTCTAGTCTATTATCCATAAAAAATTTGAATTACATATCACTTAACCATAATACTATGAAGATGCTTTTTAAAGCTATTTTTAATCCCAAGTTAAATCATAACACTTTTTCTAGATCAGAGACTATTAACCTGGGATCTATGAACTTTTAAAAAAATCGACTGATAATTGCATTTCATTATAACTGATCTTTTTTAATCCTGTGTGTTTTATTTTATACATTTAAAATAATATTCTGTCCATTTAA
This sequence comes from Dromiciops gliroides, assembly GCF_019393635.1. NCBI lineage: Eukaryota > Metazoa > Chordata > Mammalia > Microbiotheria > Microbiotheriidae > Dromiciops > Dromiciops gliroides. The sequence continues at coordinate 43,355,103 of NC_057867.1, forward strand.
AATTATGGGCAACAATGCAAAATACTTAGGAATTTACCTGCCAAGACAAATCTAGAAACTACATGAACACAATTACAGAACACTTTTCACACAAATAAAGGCAGATCTAAACAATTGGAAAAATATTCATTGCTCATGGGTAGGCCAAACCAATATAATAAAAATGATGATTCTACCTAAATTAATCTATTTATTTAGTACCATACCAATCAAACTACCAAAATATTTTATAGAGCTAGAAAAAATAATAACAAAATTCATCTGAAAGAACAAAAGGGAATACATTTTTTTAAAAAGTGAAGCAAGGGGGTCTAACTTTACCAGATTTCAAACTGTACTATAAAGCAGTAATTGTGAAAACAATCTGGGGCACCTAGGTGGCACAGTGGATAAAGCACTGGCCCTGGATTCAGGAGGACCTGAGTTCCAATCCAACCTCAGACACTTGACACTTACTAGTTGCATGACCCTGGGCAAGTCACTTAACCCTCATTGCCCCACCCCCCAGAAAACAAAAACAAACAAAAAAAATCTGGTACTGGATAAGAAATAGAATGGTAGATCAATGGAATAGATAAGATACACAATACATTATAGTAAATGACCATTATAATCTAGTATGTGGTAAACCCCAAAATCCAAGCTTTTGGAACAAAAACTCATTATGTGACAAAAACTTCTGGGAAAACTAGAAAACTATGCTAGAAACTAGGTATAGAACAAAATCTGACACAGTATAATAAGATAAGGTCAAAATGGATTTGCACATAAATACTTTTACCGTAAGCAAATTAGACAAGCATGAAATAATTTATCTGTCAGAGCTATGAATGAGGGAAGAATTTAAGGCCAAATAAGACATAGAGAACATTATAAAAGGTAAATTAGATAATTCTGATTATATAAAATTAAAAGGATTTTGCACAAACAAAATCAATGCACCCAAAATTAAAAGGAAAGAAGAAAACTGGGGGAAATTTTGCAATAAGTATCTGATGATGGTCTCATTTCTCAAATATATGGAGAAATGAGTCAAATTTTTAAGACTACATGTCATTCCCCAACTGGGAAATGGTAAAAAGATATAAGCAAGCAATTGTCAAAGAAATCAAAGCTATCTATAGTCATATGAAAAAAATATTCTAAGTGACTACTGATTAGAAAAATGCAAATTAAAACAACTCTGAGGTACCACCTCACACCTATATGATTAGCTAATATGACAGAAAAGGGAAATGATGAGGGTTGGAGGGCATGTGGGAAAACCAGGACACTAATGCACTGCTGGAGTTATGAACTGATTCAACCATTCTGGAGAGCATTTTGAAACTATACCCAAAGGGCTATAAAACTGTGCATACCCTTTGATCCAGTAATACCACTACTAGGTCTGTATCCCAAAGAAACAAAAAGGGGAAAGGACCTTTTTGTACAAAAATATTTATAGCAGCTCTTTTTGTAACGGCTAAGAAATGGAAATCAAGGAAATGTCCATCAACTGGGGAATGGCTGAACAAAATTTGGTACATGATCATGATGGAATATTATTGTGCTATAAGAAATGATAAGTAAGATGATTTCAGAAAGGCCTGGAAGGACTTAAGTGAAGTGATGCAAAGCAAAATGAGCAGAAGCAAGAAAATGTTGTAAATATAACAGCAATACTGTACGATGAAGAACCGTGAATGACAACTATTCTTAGCAATACAATGATCCAAGGCAATACCAAAGGACTCATGAGGAAGCATGATATCCACCTCCAGAGAAAGAATTGATATTGTCTGAATACAGACTGAAGCATGTTATTTTTCACTTTAATTCTTTTTTTGTCTTTTTGTACAAAATGACTATAATATAGAAATGTTTTACATGATTGCACATGTATAACCTATATCAGATTGTTTACCCTCTCAGGGAGGGGGGAGGCAGAGAAAGAGATTTCGAACTCAAAACTTTAAAAAAATATATTAAAAATTGTTTTAACATGTAATTGTGGGAAAATAAAATATTATTTTAAAAGTATCAGGGGAGGAACAGGTGGTAGTAGAGTTCTTGGGTATTCCTCTTTAAAGAATTACACCTTCTTGCACACAATTCAATTAGAACCTTTTATTTGGGCGATAGAGAAAGTGACCAAGAGGGAAGTCAAAGACTTCCTTTGAGGGGAGAAAATGGCTATAAGTAATATGATTCTCTGAGGCACATTTCTCTTCCAACAGAAGAAAGGCAAAAGCTTTTATAGTGGATGGATGGGGGGGAGGGGTGCTGATAGGGTGACCACCTGACAATGGAAAGTTCCCTTTGGGGATAGGGTAAGCTTCCTGAGAGTCAGGGGGATTTTCTTTTGGACTGGTAGTCCTGACCTTTGTAGTCATCTCTATCTCCTAGCCCAGGTAGTAGCCATGCCTAACTGACTTTCTTGCTATAGAATTTAATCTCCCCCTTCTTCTTAGGTGTGTCCATCCTGATAGCTAGTTAGTCAGTTAAAATTTAATAGTCCTAAACCCCTTGTCAAAAAGTAATATTCTGAAAAGAAATCAGATAGCAGACTGCCAAAAGAATTCATGATACTAAAAAGGTTAACAAGTATATAGTTATAGAATATAAACTAGATGAGGGCAGAGACTGTCTTATCTAATCTTTTTCTCTTCTAACATGAAGCACTGTGTTCTGCACATAGTAGGCTATTTATGTAACAGTTCTTGAATTTAATTCTGACCCATAACTGCTCTAAAACTGTATTCTACTTTATAGAACTGATGACAACTTTTACACTGGCTAAATGACTTCATGAAACACATGATGCCTCTGATTCTGTTTGTGCTGTCTCCCCAGAATTAAAGAAGCTATCAACACAACCATGCCTGAAACAATAACAGCCATTATGACAACCAATTCAACCTTAGTGATAAATAAACTCCCACAATGCTCCTGTGATTGCTACTAGAAATGACTGGGAGCTTCTCAAATGAAAAACTACGTTGAATAAAACATACTTCTCCCCACCACCACTACACACACACACACACACACACACACACACACACACACACATAAAAACCGTCACTGAGCTGAAATTGTCAGGAAATGAGATCTTCCACACAAAAGAATTTTCTAGATAACTAATCTTACAATTAATCATGGAAATCTAAAACCTATCACACATCTTCCTAACTTTTTAAAAGAGTAAAATAAACATAGTTCAATGTTTTATAGATAAGCAAGGGAAACATTATCTATATCATCTACTGTGCTGTAACATCATTGTATTATCACTGTAAGATCTTTGGGGATTATACAGGCATGGGGAAAACAGCCTCAGACTGTTTTTATAGTTGGGTGATTATACTACGTCTTTCTTCACTGTATTGGTCACTTCTTGTGTTAGCTTCTCTGAACTGCTACTTCTAATGTGCTGCCTACTTACAACAAAGAAAAGAAATCTTGTTGAAACAGTTACATTTTATGTACATTTCTATGTCAGCAGACTTTGATATCCAGAATGAAGTATCACTTTTCTATAAAAAAATGCATGGGCTTTATGATAGATAGTATTTTTTCTTGCTCAGGAGCCTTTTCCACTTTTTTCACATTTCCCATGGCTAAGGTGAGACATATGAATGACAGACAAATGGGAATGTTATTGTACTGAACTTATCAAATGTGGCCCATTAAAGTAATGTCGATTGCAAAATCTGAAATCGATTAGGCAAATATTTATTGTGTGTCTAAAATGGGCATGACTGATCGCTTTACCAGAGTTAAAGAGGAATAAGACACTTGAATTAACTAGATTACTGCCAAATCGCTATTTATTTAATGAGTTCTTCAGTTGGGAAATGCAGCCTAAGTGCTATGTTCAAACCTCATAAGCAGCCAGTTAATTTCGTGTGTTCCCTGGCCACATTATTGATCAGATTAGATCTCTAAACCCTAACCTAGGATTTTGACAATGCAATGGAGAATGAACCATATGGTATGAAGCACAATTCATCAACACCAATTTTTTTTGGGGGAAAAAACCCAACTCAAACTGCCAAGTATACCTGTGACAGAGAACAGCTGCATTCCTTTGGTAGAAACAGTTCAGACCTTTTGTCTTTATTTAAGGATAAGAGATGAGAAACTTAAAAGGCTTTTGTTCACCCTTGGGTTCCTCACTATGTATACTGATTCAGCATGCTTCTACCAGATAGCAGAGAGAAATTTTAATTTTCAGGGAGAGATCAATCAAATATAAAACAATTCTTGTTATTAATCCACTGAAAGGATGGTTTGAGATTCAATCATGTTTGGATCATTATGAAGATTATGATCATATCATTCATTATATATATTAAAACTAAGTTCAGAGTACAAGACCCTCTAAAGATAAAAATGGTGAATACAGAAATTTAATTAGTCATTTAAAAAAAACTAACTTCCCTTCTTTTTTAGATTTGGAGTCAATCCCAAAACATTTGAAAAGTGTCAGAAATATGTACTTGTGCAGCTGCTTATTCTAGTATACTTTAGATTTAGGTATTTCTACACTATCCATTGTGTGGAAAATGCCAAATATCCAATTTCTTTCAAAAGCAACTCCACTGTCAACATGTGCCAACCTGAGAATTGTAATGATTCTAGGTCCAACTTAAATGGGGGGGGGAGGGGAAGCAATATTAATACTACAGTAAAAGACCTTTCTATGAGCTAAACATAAAACGAGCAATGTTCATTCATTTCAGGACTTGAGAATCAGTATATGTTCTTAGAAAAACACAAAAACCCCCCCAAATTTAAAATAGATTATTCACCATGCAGTTAAGTATTTTCAGAAAACATTCTCATTCTCATTCACAAACTAGAAAAATAATCCGTCTTGCCCTCCTCATGGAATTGTTCCTTCCCCCTTCTGTAAACGAGAATCGAGTCTTTTCTTCCCTTTAGAACAATAAGATCAACACCTGCCCTTCTTTCAGAGACAAATTATTTTGTATGCACCGGCACAGTTTTAAAATAATTAAAATAAAATTATGATTTAACATGACCCACTGGACTACCAAAATGTCCTTTACCCTTTCTAACACAATATGTTAATTAATGCACTGAAATGTATTGAGAGACCTAAGGGAAGATGCAAAAAAAGGCCTGTGGGGGAGTATCATCAAGTAGTTTACAATTAAGACAATTGTAATTATTCTATGGAGAAGATTGGTCTTGATCACCTCCTTACAAACTCATGAAATTGATCTAGGAACTACCTTAATGAATTCCATACATATAACAGTATAGTCCTAGATTGACACATAGCCTTTGTTTCTAATGATTCAAAGGACATTTATTTATCCGCCCATTCATTCAATGAACATTTATTAACGACCTATTGTTTGCAATTCCTCCCTAAAGTCCTCATCTAGTGCTTTTTCAAAGTAGGAAAATGACCCAGAATAAGGAGATCATAAGGCCTGGAAGTGTTGAAATAAGTCTAAGACAAGGTCACGTGTGAGGTACTGGGGAATCAGTAGTGCAAGAGATCCATGATCTCATTAATGTGGACATGTCCTCCAGTGCTGTGAATCCTTATCTAACCACATTGTCTCAATCTGTGAAATTTTTTGTGTGTTCTTCCATAAATCTCTATACTGAATCCAACTAGTCACTGAAGTCCATCCTCCAGCTCTTTTAATATTTTGTGAGTACTAATGTAGCAGTCAGGCTATTAATTTGCTATCTCTGTCTACTTCCTCCTCTTCTGGTCATATATCTCTTTAATGATATGTTTTACACTACTCCTGGCATTCAAGTCACTGTTGGTAATAATACTGCAGTCAACCATACATCTCTCTTTGGGTACCAACAATTTTGAGTCATCAGAAATTGGTGTTCTATGATTTCCTAGATAACTGTGAAAAATACTGGGGCTAAAAACAGGTTTTTCCTGTCAGAGAGCACCCCTGAATCATTGAAAGCACTGGACAATTTCTCAAATGTCAATTCAGTCTCCTCTTTTCCTCCTATTCAATTCTGTACCCAGCTCATTGTCAATTTGTAGTATCTATTTCGTGCATATGGATTAACTCAATGGGTTGTCCAACCGACTGTATATCACAGTTGTGGCAAAAGGCATTCTTCAAATCATTTTTCCTGTGTGGAATGTTAGCCTGATCTCTTCTGAATGGCTGGAGATCTCATTAGGGAAACTTAAGAAAAGATGTGGTGATCACAAAGAGCCAGCAGGGCTTTATAAAGAACAATTCAGGACAGACAAACCTTGTTTCCTTTTTATAAAAGGTTATAAGACTGGAAGGTCAACAAAATCCTATACATCCTGTTACCTAGATTTTTAGTAAAGCAGTTAACAAAGTTTCTCATGCTATTCTGTAGAAAAGATAGAGTGACATTTGTCAACTTGCTAGCAGCTATTAGAGAGATCTGTTGTCTTCCTGGGGCATGTATCCAAGACATAACAGGAAATATCCAAAGACTTATCAAAATGGATAATAAATACCCACTTTTGGTGATTCATGTAGGCACAAATGGTACTGCCAGAAGGCATCTACAAAGCATTGTCAGTAATTATGAAGACTTAGGAAGGAAACTTTAAAAAAAAACACATAGGAGCACAGAATGTATTTTCCTCACTGTTGCTAATAACAACAATTAATAATACTAATAAGTTCTAGGATCTATATAGCAGTATAAGTTTTGCAGAGCACTTTACCTATGTTATCCTATTATAATCCCTCCAATCACCCTGTGAGGTAGGTGTTATAATTATATAACCATTTTTTAAATAAGGAAACTGAGGCAATATGGGTAAGTAGAATTCCAAGGTCACACAATTAATAAATGTCTGAGGCTAGATTTGAATGCAAGTCTTCCTGAGTCTTCATTAAAGAAAAATTAATTTGAAGAGTCAGCAGCAAGCTAAGAAGGTGGTATATGCAAAAGTCATTTTGACTTCTGGACCATGGCTTAAAATAAATGGATGACAGATTCTGGCCAGGGATGGGATACAACTAACAAAGGCTGGTAGGAATGTACTTGCCAGGTGCCTCGCAAATCTAATCAAAAGAGCTTTAAATAAAAATAGATTGGGGAGGCAGAAGACTATATCACCCAGGCTAGATACCAGGGAAAGTACCTATGATGAAGGAAGACAAATAGAATTTGAAACAACTAGAAGTTCACTGTTGACAAAATACAAGAAAGTAAGTAGTCTGTTGTAATATCTCTGGCCTCAAATGCCTACACACAAAGGTCTAAAGTTCACGCAATAATCAAGAGGAACTACACAGTCTGCCACAAGGAGGTAACCTTCAGCTGACAGATATCATTGGGATTCAGTGTGATGAAACCCATAACTAGATCATGCTTCTGCAGTGAATATACCTTATTTTAAAGAAACAGGATAGGTAAAAGGGGGAACGGTGGGGTTGTTGTTGTTATCCAGTCATGCCTAACTCTTTGTGACTCTGTGGAGCATACCACACAGATACTGTCCATGGGGATTTCTTGGCAAAAATATTGGAGTGGTTTGCCATTTCTTTCTCCACTAGATTAAAAAAAAAGACACTTGCCCAGAGTCACATAGTTAATAAGTACCTGAGGCCAGATTTGAACTTGGGTGTTCCTGATTCCAGGTCCAGTTCTCTATCCACTGAGTCACCCAGCTGTCCCCTGAGTGGTAGGGTAGCAATGTCTATTAAGTCATACTCAAGTATGCTCAGCCTCAGTTTCCTCATCTATAAAATGGGGCGGGGAGAATAGCATCTATGTCACAGGATTTTTTGTAAGAAGCAAATATAATACAAAAAACATTACAAACCCTCAAGCATTTCATATAAATGTTAGTTTTTTAACTGTTGATGTTAATGATGGTGGTGGTGGTGGTGATGTTGGTGGAGGAGGAGGTGAAGGGACTCACAATGAAATCTTCTGGAGTGGGGCAGCTGGGTGGCAGAGTGGATAAAGCACTGGCCCTGGAGTCAGGAGTACCTGAGTTCAAATTCGGCCTCAGACACTTAATACTTACTAGCTGTGTGACCCTGGGCAAGTCACTTAACCCCAATTGCCTCACTAAAAAAAAAAAAAAAAGAAAAATCTTCTGGAGCTCTCTGACAAAAATGAAGCAGCAAATAACTTCTTTATTTGCATCAGTTAAAATGGCATCTTTCAAAAGGCAGAGGAACTAACAAAGCATTATTCTATTCTGCATCTGATTCTCTCTAAGAAGTTGCTGGGGTGGAAATGATAGGTATATATGCTCTCAGGTGAAGGGACCATTCCCTGATAGAGTTTGTGATAACTGAGAGGAAATTTTGGCATAGTCTGGCATGTACTCTATATTTTGGGAAAGTCAACTGAAAAGGGTTCAGAGGAAATACAAGTAGAATTCCTAGGCACTAAAATGCTATAACAGATATCAGCCCAGAAGGGATGGGAAACGGTAAGGATGAAATTCTAAAGGCACCAAGGGAAAAATTTCATTGCAGAGTAAAAATGGGATTTGTCTGAGAGAATGATGGGGATACACAAGGAACTCACAAAACAAATAAGGTTTTAAAAGGAAATTCAGAGAAGATGAAAACAAGCCCAGGTAAAAGAAGTTGAATATAAGAGTGGGGCATGGTATTATTAAAGAAAACTGTAAGGAATGCAAAGACTTGAAATGAAGTGAAGGCTCGCAAGAGGAGCAAATGACACCAAAAAAAAAAAAAGAACTTGTTTTTTCCATATTGCCAGAAAAAGGAGTATCAAAGGACAGGTGACACAAGACCTTTCCTTGAGTTGGGATGGGGAGAATGGACAATGGTAACTGACAAGTGAGAGAAGGTATAGCTGCTCAGTGGTTAGTCTGCTTCTGTTTTCTCTTACAAAAGGAGACACTGGAAATGAAAGAACAAAAAAGTGATAAACAAGGAGGTGATATCAGAAACATCCTAGAGAAGGGCAAATTTCTCAATTCTCAAAAAATAAAGAGAATAATCAGCAAATGATAAGCGAGTGAGCTTGACTTCAATTCCAGAGAAAATCACAGTATGGATCCTTAAAGAGATGGATGGCAAACATCTACAAAGATTCAGAATGGCTTCATCCGGATCCAATCATGACAGATTAATTATCTGGCCTTTTGGGCCAGAATTACTAAACTAGTGGAGGGAAAAATACTATACATATAATTTACTGAAATTTAAGCAAAGCTTTTGATAAAGTATCTCATACTATCTTGTAGAGAAGATGAAGAGATGTGAACTAGACAATAACACAACTAGATGGATTCATAACCTATTTTGGTTGGAGGGTCACATTCAAAGAGGAGTTATTAATGATTCAGTGCCAACATGGCAAGAGGTCTCCAGGGAAGTAACTTAGGAATATGTGGTTGGCCTTGCAGTGTTTAACATTTTTATCAGTGATATGGATAAAGATAAAGATGGCCTGGATGCCAAATCTGTAGATCACACAAAACCGGGATAGGGGTGGGGCTGGGGCAGAGGTAGCTAGCATATTAGACAATAGAGTCAGGATCCAAAAAGATATTAACAGGCTAGAGTATTGAGCTTAATCTAATAAAATGAAATTCAATGTGAATAAATGTAAAATTATATGCTTGGGTAAAAAAAATCAACTTCACAAGTATAAGTTGGTAGAGACATAGACAGGCAGTAGATCTGAAAAATGATTGGGGTATAATTTTCAGAAACTGGGAGATAATAGTTCTCATCAGACCTAATTTGGTATGTGATGTTCAGCTCTGGAGACCGCAGTTTAAGGACATTGATAAGGTAAAGAAAATCCAGATGAAAGCAACCAAGATGGCACCTGAGTTTACGTTATACGAAGAAGAGCTGAAGGAGTAGGTAACATTTAGCCTGGAGAAGTGGCTGGTGGATATGATTAGCTATTATCAAGCATGTAAAGGGCGGTCACATAGAGAAGTGTTTGGACTGATCCTATTGGGCTCCAGACTGCTGAACCGGGAACAATGGATACAAGGTATAAGGAGTTAAAGTTCGGCTTGATGTCAGGATTTGATGTTCCCAGTCCAAGGAATGAGTGGGTTTCCCCTGTTCTCAAAGTATAAACTGGATGACCACTTGGTGGATATGTTATGATGGATGAGTTATATTAAATGGCTCTCAAAGTGTGTGGAGATCGACATAAGAACTACAAAATGGGAGGACATGCTTGGGTATCAATTTATCAGAAAAAAAAGATCTTGGGGGTGGGTTTTAAGTTGACTGTAAGATCAGTTGTTGTGTCAATTTAGTCGTGTTCAACACATGACTCCGTTTGAGGTTTTCTTGGCAAAGATACTGGAGAGGTTTGCCATTTCCTTCTCTAGCTCGTTTTACAGAGGAGGAAATGAGGCAAACAGGGTGAAGTGACTTGTCCAGAGTTACACAACTAGGAAGTGTCTGAGGCTGACTTTGAATTCACTAAGATTTGTCTTCCTGACTCCAGACCCAGTGCTCTATCCATTGTACCACCTACCAGCCTGTAAGCACAATGGACTAAATACTTAAAATTATACTATTAATTTTAATAATTATCAATACTAATAATTATATTATTGACTAATAGTGTAATGTAGCAGCAACGAAAAGTAATGTAACTAAGAGAGATGTTAGTGTCTAAGGTTAAGCGAATTACAGTCCCACCCTACCCAAGTCACAAGACAGAAAGCAATTCATTCAGTTCTGGGTGACACATTTTCAGAAGGCCCTAAACTGGAAATTCTAGAAGAGTGCAACCAGTATGGTAAAGGGCTTTGAGTTCATCCCATATGATAGACAGTAGAAGAAACTGATGGTATTTAGCCTGGTAAAGAAAAAAAAATGATTGCTGCCTTCAAGTATTATAAGAATTTACATCTGTGAGAGGGATCTGACTTGTTCTGCTTGGCCCTAAAGCCAGAAAGAGGAGCAATAGGTAAGAGTTGCAAAGAGGAAAAATCAGACTTGGCATAAGGGAAAAGTAACCAACAATTAGTGTTTGCAAAAGCTGAATGAGCTACCTCAGAGGGCAGTGGGTTCTTTTCACCATTTGAGGTTGTCAAGGAAAATCTGAATGACCACTTTTTGGCTATGCCATAGAGTAGATTCTTCTTCAGGTATGAGCTGGATTACAAGGAATCTGAGGTCACTTCCAATTCTGAAGTTCTGTCATTCTGAAACTATAGAGATAACTCTGAGAAATTAAAAAATAAATAAGACCAGACCTTGCTCTTGTGGAGGTTACAACAAAACTAGAAGAGATAAAATACAGATGAAGGCCAATATGACTTTGAAGATGAGTATATAAAAGGAAGACAAACTGTTATGAGTGCAACTGAAAAAGAAATCATTTCATACTGGTAAAATCAAGGAAGGTTTTGTGCAGGAGGGGGGCATTTAAATTAGGGCTTTGATGATGGGTAGTTTGTCAATGACCAAACATGTGGAGATAGCATTCCAGAGACAGGAGAGCATGAGTAAAGGAATGGATTTAGGGTAGTGTGGTCTTTGTTCCTCATGTGTTTAATCTGTACAATTTGCAAAAACAAGTCCATATTTGATAGAGAGGGGATATATTTTCTTTTTAGCCACTCTTTTTAAGACTCACAGTATTTTTAATTAAATGGGGTCAGATTATTTTTTCTCTGTTTCCTATAGATCTCGTCTACACTTGCAACATCCTATTAAGTTAATATGGTCTCAGTGCATGTAGCAGATATGAAAGGTTAATGCAAAAATGAGAATTTGACCCATGGTTATTAATAATAATAACCACATTTCTCTCCATCCCTCTCCCAGGGGAACTCAAAATGCTGCATAATTAAACTGTAATATCAAATGGGAACAATGAAAACATTAAAATATAAACTATTCCAGATACTCCAACAGAGCCTAACTAAACATTACCTTTTTCTCCCTTTCCCATCTTTTTTTGTGAAAACATATGCTATTGATATATTTTAATTTTAAATTAGCTACATTTTTAGTGTAACCCTTCACCTCCTATCCCCAGAGAGCCATTTCTTATAACAAAGAATTAAAAAGGGGAAGAAAAGCCAGTTTTTCAAAACTGGCCAGAACATCCCACCCACCCCCCCAAAAATGTCTGACATGAGAGTTATGTTTCACACCCAGAGTCCCCCACCTCTGCAAAGACAGGAGGCAAGGGAAAAAGGTGAAATATTTTATCACATCTTTGGGACCAAGCTTGGTCAATATTATTTCAAAGAATGTATTTTCATTGGTTTTTCAATTGTTTTTCTTTCCATTCACATTACTGTTGCTATCACATACATTATTTTCCTGACTCTACTTACTCCAATTTGCATCAGTTCTTATAAGGTTTCCAAAGTATCTCTCTAATCAATAGACATCTACTTTGTTTCTAGTTCTTTGTTACCATATAAAGTATTGCAAGTATATTGTTGTATATGAAGTCTTTCTTTTTATCATATGGGGCAGCTAATGGGCAGCTACAGGATGCAATGGACAGAGTACTAGGCCTGGAGTCTGGAGGATACTTACTAGCTATGGGACTCTGAGCAAGTCACTTCATGTTGTTTGCCTCAGTTTCCTTATCTGTAAAATGAGCCAGGGAAAGAAATGGCAAAACACTCCAGTCTCTGCCAAGAAAAACCCAAATGAGGCTGTGAAGAGTTGGACACAACTGAAATGACTGAACAATGATAATGAGGCATCTAGGTGCTAGGTGGCACAGTGGATTGAGTGCTGAGCCTGGAGTCAGGAAGACCAAATTCTAATCCAGACCGAGATATTTATTAACTGTATCATCCAAGGCAAGTCACGTAGCCTCTGCTTGCTTCAGTTTTCACAGTTATAAAATGGGGTAGTAATAGAACCTAGATCTCAGGGTTGTTGTGAGAATCAAGTGAAATAATATTGGTAAAGTGCTAAGCACAGTGCCTTACACATAATACATCAAAATGGAAATGCAACTTGAATATTAAAAGTGATACCATAAAAAAATTGCAAGAGAACCTGATTTGGATTTAGATAGGTATTTTTTTTTATGTTTTTTTAAAAGGTTTTATATGCTTATGTTTTGTAGAAATTTTAGCATAAAGGTATATTGTACTTTATTAAAGGTATTTTGTGTATCTGTTTATAGAATCATGATGTTTTCAATGATTCATTTTTAATATGATTATATTAACTGCTTTTCTGAAATTGAACCATCCATCTTTACATCCATGGTAAAAATCCAGCTTTATCCTAGCAAAGGATTTTTAAAGATAAATTGCTGTAGTCTATTTTCCAGGAATTTTGTTTTGTTTTTACAATTTCTGAATTGATATTCATTAATAACATTGGCCTAGAGTTGTTTCTTTGCTTTATTCTCTAGTATAGATATTGATATTATGTTTGTTTCCAAAAACTGTTTAATAGTGTGTTTTCCTTTTTAATTTTTAAGAATAGTTTGTGTGTAGTATAAATATTAAATAATGAAAGCAAAAAATACAAGCTGTTCTGGCTACTCAAAAACCAAACCAAACACCACCCCCCCCATCTCTCTCTCTCTATGTTCAATATTGGGCTGACAATAATTTTTTAAAAGGACAGTATGTGCAAAACTATCATTATGTCCCTTTAATCACCAAGGAGCTTGAAAGCAAAAGAGGAGATACTTTATCAACAGTAAGAACCTTAACCTTCCTCTATGAGCCTATTGCTGTCTGGCAGAAAGAGCACTGGATTTGGGTATGACCTTTGGCAAGTCCCCTCTTCTCTCTGGGTCTTGGTTTCTTCTTTAAATGATGGAGTTTGACTAGAGGACCTCTAAAGTGTATTTCTACTCTAAACCCTACAAAACCCTAAGCACTGATTTGATACAGTCCTGTCTCTCTAATGCACTTCTCTCTACTAATGTAGAATAGTATAATGCTAGTGTGCATTCTACTGATCAATATTTGATCTTTTTCCCTTTACTAGACCCTGAAGTTCACAAGGGAAGGGCTTGTGTCTCATCAAAGCTTTCCATCACTCCCAGCCCCTAGCATAGAGCTCTGTACCCAGTGTTTAATAAATGGTTGTTGAATAAATAGATGTTTCAATCACAAGTGCAAAAAGGGCAGATAGATCCCAGATCTCTAACAACCGAGTTGTCCTACCCAATCTACACTCTGTCACCAAAGGACCTTGAAGTGAATTGAACCAAGCCAAGACTCCTTGTTCAGAATGAACCACACGAATCTGCTGAAGTCACAGCTAAAGAGAAGCCAAAAGACCTAGGAGTATGCCTGTGTGACCCTGGTAAGTCACTTCATGCCCCTGAGCCTCAGTTTCCTATCTATAAAATAGAGGTTAGATAGACTCAGAATCCTTTGATCTCTAGAGCTATGATGCTATGAGGAACTGCCAGTGTCTCAGGCAACTCTCTATAAGTTGTAGAGAAAGTTGAGATCTCTCTGTCTCTATCTCTGTGTCTGTCGCTATCTATCTATCTATCTATATGTATATATGTATGCATGTATATACATACATGTATATATACACATACACATATATGTGTATGAGCACATATGTAAGGGGATGTGTGTATACACACACACACATACACACACTTAAAAAAATTCAGTGAATTAGTTCAACTTGCCAGACAATAAGAATATGTTCTCAGAAATCACTCAAAGTGAGATTCCATATGTTCCCCACCTTTTAGTTCACTCATTCTAGCATTTGTTCTAGGTATCTTCTGCCCACAAAATACTTTGCCAAAGGTGGGGGTGAGGGACTTGGGCTCCTTTGTCCTGTAACTCTTTGTAAGGCTAGAAAGATATACCCTGCCTCCCCTCACCACCACCACAGATCTCAGAGACAGAAATATTTTTCCAGTGTCTTTCCCAATGAAAGAAACAAATTCTACCACATGAAAAACTCATTAGTGCCCAAAGCCAGGTCCCAAAGCAACACAAACGTTCTAGTGTGGTAGGAGGTTCAGGCAGCAAAATCAAGTCTGTCATCTCCCTGACGGCCAGAGAACATAAATAACACTGACACCGAGCCAGGAAGTGGACTCATATCACCTTTTGCTGAGGCTTTCAGGAAACCTTTCATCAACTTTATTGCCAGAGCTGCTACACGTTATTGTGTTCTTTATTAGGCATTCTTCTCCCTGAAGATTAATTCGTGGCTTTATGAAGCTGCATGTTCCAGAGTAATAGATGATTGCAAGAAAGTTAAGAGGTGTCATACACCCATCACCACAGAGGCATGGAATTGTGGGCAAATGGCCAACATCTCTGGGAGAGTGCATGGCCTAAGCCCTCCAGGGATAGGCTCTCCATGGGCAAGTTGTCTCAATACAACTACATTCATAGACCTTCCAAGTTGGAGAGGAACTTAGAGGACACCAAATAGCTTATACCTAGCAATAATTATAGCTAGTCATTTCTAATAGCTACTATCTGGTAATCAATGCATCAATTCAATGATGGGAAAATTCTTCCAGGAGATCACTCACCACTGTATAAGAGAAAACCATTTGGTGGCTGATTGAATTGTTTACAATTGTATAGCGGACATCTTGGTGCTGAGTCTGAACGCCATATCAATATCATTGAAAGCTGTTGGAGATTTGGTACGCATATATCTGGTTCACTTATAAAGTCAACTGAAGTAGTAGGCCCCTTGGGGGGACTCGGAGCTATGTGCAAATAGTGATATAATTATTTATTGCTGCCATATGCCTGCTATCTGCTTTTGACACAGTCCTGAACTTTTCCTAAACCAGCTACACTCTCCTTTCTCAGTTTGGTGACCAATGGATAGCAAGCTCTTTCACCTTCCTGACAAATGACATTACACCAAATGGATGACTGTAGCACAGATGAGGAGCCAAACCAAAGATCAAGTCCTCCCCTCTCTAGCTCACTGACCCTTGAAAGTTGCACCTCTCCTGAAATGTACAAACTGGTAGTATTCCTTCAAAGCTCATTTCCAGGCCCATCAGAAGAACTTCTGCTAGGTCTCACTTATGTTGACACGACAAGGATTCCTCACTTCGCCACCCCTTTAAGCAAGCCAACTGTGCTACAGCCATCTTGTGGTATAGTAGATGTTTTTTCACATATGATAGCAACCCTCATAGAACATACCCAATTTTAATTGTGTTTTGTTCTGGACTAGAGATATATTAGCCAATGTGCCTTGATTCACATTTAGAAAAATGGCAACTCAAAAGCCCAACGTTTACTTTATCTGCTCACGCAGAATGGGACAAATTCCTAATTTTCAAGGTCCAGAAAAAGATCCTAGAATTATCTTTTGGTTGGCTAGGTTGAGTTTCCTTCCTAGAGTTTTCTTTCCATAAGTAGGATAAGTTTTCAGTGACAGAATAATCCCTCAAGGAAGACAAATAAACACAGGTAGACAACAGGATAAACAGAATTATAATAGAGAGATAGAAAGAATTACAGTTTATTAAATATCTTTACAAAGTACAGTTTTATGTAACTAGACTATTCTTATGTGGAAATAAGTTACTTCAGTAGCTCAAATTTAACAAAATTCAACAACCTTCTCTTAAACACGAACTCTGCTGGGTGCTGACAATACAACGATGAAAAGAAAAAGCACAAGCTTTGTCCTCAAGGATAATACATTTTACTATAATTATAACATACTAAAAAGGGTCATTTAAAAATATGAATAGTTTGATATAGTAGCAGGTGTGCTGGACTTAGAATAATGAGACTTGGGTTCAAATCTCAGATCTGGCCCTTATTAGTTATACAAGAGTCAAAACCTCACTGTGCCTCAATGTCCTCATCTGTAAAATGGGGAATATTAACCTCACTGGGTAGTTGTTAACAAACTGCTTTGGACATCTTAACATAGAACGCAACATTTATTCATCTCTGATTAAGGAGAGTTTCTCCCAGGTAGCCAATGAGTCCAAAGCTTGTTCTGTAGCCCATGCCAGGAAAATAAAACTTCTAGAACCACCCCCTCCAAACCTTGGCAAACATTATTGTTTCCAAAAGGTAGCTGACCCAGTTGCAGGAAAGTGCTTAATCCTGGCTGGGAAATACTACCTTTGGGAATGGCATCCAAAATGCCTGCAAGAAGTAAAGCAGTGAGCAAATGGTCTAGAATCAGACATATACCACAAAGGGCACGACATGAGAGGTGGATGTCATCTACCTTTCCTTCACCTGTTGATATCACACAATCACTGAAGCATTTAAACTATTTCTACTCTGTGGAAATTGCCAATTAAGAAAAAACTGGGATGTAAACCCAAATCCACAGCTTCTACCTTTTCGAGATTCACAAAGAAAAACACTGATGACACCTAGAAATACTCTTCTTCCCAGATTTCCTCAACTTCGAAGCACTTTATTGGGGGTAGCAGATAGGCCTTGGCATTTCTGATTGTATGACTAATCAAAAATACCACATGCCAGCGCAGGCTGAGATTAATACATGCTTAGAACCTAGCAGTTGTGCTATCAACAATTACTACACAATTCCCCCAGGGGCCTGGAAAGCTTCTGAGGAGATTAGAGGTGTTCTTGCTTCACTCACCCTAATCACATTCAGTATGTGAACATAGAACATTAATGCTAGAAAGAACCACCAAGATCCTCTAGTCCAGGGCTTCTTAAACTTTTTCTACTCGTGATCCCTTTTCACCTGAGAAATTTTGATAAGACCCCGGGTATACAGGTATAACAAATAGGTCTATCAAATAGGTATACATAACCTTTGACTACTGCCAAATTTTTTCATGACCCCCAAATTCAGTTACATGATCCCATTCGAGGTCGAGACTCAAAGTTTAAGAAGCTTTGCTTTAGTCCATTCCCTTCCTTGTATAGAGGAGGGAACCTCAGCCCAGAGAAGATGGAGAACCCAGGCCAGAGAAGGGAGTGTCTTGCTCGAGGTCACACATCAAGTGAGTATAAAAGACAGCACTAGAATCCTTGGGTCCTGCCTCTCCCTGAACCATGCTGCCTTTCATTCATCTTAAGCTACCTCCCAACACAGCCTAATACTGAAGGTCATTACTGAAAAGAAATAGAAATGAGCATGAACAAAGGAGGGGGAGAGGAAGGCTGGGAGCAACTACTCCGGCTGTTTTTTTAACCCATGGCAACAAATGCTATGCTATCAATTTAAAGAACTCACAATACAATCATAATTATGCTGAAGGCCTAAGGAAATTGATAGAGCTTATTAAAACACAGAATCTGAGAGTATGATATAAAAGAGACTAATGAATAGTAACATCACAATGACAACAGCAGCAGCTAACAAATCTTAATTAGCTCACTGGGTAGTTTCAGTGCAGTGGCACATGGAAATGGTCAGTGACTTGTTGACCAGCAAAAGGGGACCAGCAAAAGGGAGTGAGCATGCTCACCGATGCCCCATGCCTGCTGTAGCAGGGATGGGCAATTTGACAAGGGAGAGGAGGTTTGCAGGGAAGAGGCACACCTTTGGTTTCTCTCCACATTTTTCTCAAAGTTGGGGAAATGCTTTCCCAAGGCAACATGCTTAGGTTCTTCATGAGAAGGAGAACACTGGAATGGAAACAATACACGGCTGGAAATCAGGAGGTCTGACTTCTAGGTCAAGCTCTGCCACCAACTAATCTTGTGGCTTCTCGCGGGCTGTTTATTGACTCTGTGAATCAGTTTTCTTATCTGTCATATGGGTATAATAATACTTTTTTTTTCTTTTTGTTTTTTGTTTTTTTTTAGGGCAATGGGGGTTAAGTGACTTGCCCAAGGTCACACAGCTAGTAAGTGTCAAGTGTCTGAGGCCAGATTTGAACTCAGGTACTCCTGAATCCAGGGCCGGTGCTCTATCCACTGCGCCACCTAGCTGCCCCCAATAATACTTTTTTTAAAAAAGCAGGATAGTGAGGGTTAAGTGACTTGCTCAGGGTCACAAAGCTAGTACTTGTCAAGTGTCTGAGGGTGGATTTGAACTCAGGTCCTCCTGAATCCAGGGCCGGTGCTTTATCCGCTACTGTGCCACTTAGCTGTCCCAGGGATAATAACGCTTGTCTGATTATTCATAAGGTTGAGATGATCAAATGCTATAATATATGTGAAAGTTAAGTCAAACCAATTTCAATTCCACAACAAGAAAGAGCAAAAAGCATTTATTAAGTTCTTACTACATGCCGGAGATACAAAGGAAAGGAACAGACAACAAAACCCCACTTCTCAGAGAGCTCGCATTCTTATGGGTAAACCACTACATTTACAAGATACATATATATGTAGATATACACATTTGTAGACATACATTCACACATAGGCATATACAAATATATTCATTAAACTGGGGGTCACCTCAGGTTTCTGTCAGAAAGTGGGATTTTAGCTGGGACTTGAAAGAAGTCCAGGAGACCAGGAGGTAGAGATGAGGGAAAGTATTCCAGGCATGGAACCAGCTGGGGAAAACCACACAGAAAGACGATAGAGTACATGTGAGAAGATGAGCAAGGCCGGCGTCACTAGATTATCTGATCCTGGAGTTTACTGATATGAAAAAACCTGCACTTTAGGGAGATCTATTTAACAGCTGAGTGAAAGATGAAGTGGAGGAGGGAGAGATGAAACATGAGGAGCGACCTATTCCAACAGTCCAGGTAGGAGAGAAGGCCTGGCATCAGGGTGGTGGCAGTGTCAGGGGAGAGAAGAGAAAATGTACGAGAGATGTTAGAAAAGGAAGAATCTATTGGGCTTGGTAACATTGGATATAGGGGTAGAGAGAATAAAAAGTGAAAGATGCCACCTACTTCTGTGAGCCTGGGTAAACTAGAAGGATGGTGCCCTGAACAGCAATAAGAAACTTAGTAATGGGGGAGAACTTGGGAGGGGGTGATAAGATGAGTTTGGTTTGGAGCGCATTGAGTTGAAGATGTCTATGGGACATCCAGTTCAAGATTTCTAATAGGCAACTAGGGAGGCAAGACTGGAGTTCAA
This sequence comes from Dromiciops gliroides, assembly GCF_019393635.1. Lineage (NCBI taxonomy): Eukaryota > Metazoa > Chordata > Mammalia > Microbiotheria > Microbiotheriidae > Dromiciops > Dromiciops gliroides. The sequence continues at coordinate 43,375,045 of NC_057867.1, forward strand.
GAGAAAGCTTAGGGCTAAATAAGGAGATCTGGGAATCATGAGCATAGAGACAATAAACGAATCCATGGGAGTGGATGATATCATCCAAAGAAATGATAGGCTGGAGAAAAAAGAGAAGAGGGCCCAGATCAGACTTATAGGACATTTAGGGTTGGTACGCTTTTCAAGCTTACCACGTGGCCTACTTGCTACTTGTTATATATAACACTGGTAAGGGAGGGCCTCGAGTTTGACACCTCTAATAGTGAGGAACAAAGGAAGGCTTAGGAGATGGCTCAAGAGCTATGCCTTGAAGAAAGAGAAACATTTCAGACAGCCAGGACTAGAAGAAAAGAGGGAGGAAGGAACACTCTCTGCAAATGTTCCAAGACAGGAGAGAGCAAGACTAATTTCAATAACAGAGCACAGTCCATTCTGGTCAGAATATAAAATATGTGAAAATTAAAAAAATAGGAAATGAAGTAAGAAACACAGGTGGTAACCAGGTTATGAAGAACTGCGAATGCCAAAGTAAGGACTTTGCATTTTATTCTATCAAGAATATGGAGCCATTGACAATTTTTAAGCAAGGTAATAACACGGTTAGACCTCCTTCTTAGATGATTATTTTGGCAGCTGTGATAAGGATGGATTGGAAAAGGGAAAGTGGAGGCAGGCAGAACAATGAGGGGGCTCTCACAATTGTCCAGGAAGAGGTAATGAGAGCCTGAACTATTATGGGAGCACTAAGTGCATGCATAATAGGAGCCCAGTGAAAGAAATGTTTCCAAAGTAGAATCAACAGTACTTGACAACTGGTTGGATGAGTGGAGGAGAGAGGAGTCAAACATAATGCTGAGGGTTCAAGCCTGGGTGACAGTGGCCATGGTGGTGCTAGCAAAGAAAAACAAGAAGAAGCTGAAAAGGGAAAGTTTAGGGGGAAGATGAAGAGTTCAGTGTTAGTTATGCTGAATTTGAGATGTCAGCAGGGCATGTAGGTAGCAACGTCTAACAGGAAGTTGGAGATGTGGAACTGGAGAAAAGAAGACACTGGGACTGGAGTTATGTCAAAAGAAGGGTTGGGTGGTGTGTGTGTGTGTGTGTGTGTGTGTGTGTGTGTGTGTGTGTGTGCACGCGTGTGTTGTTTTTATTTCTGAGAATAAAGCCTTTCTGAACATGTTGTTGATCCTTCTTTCTTGAAGAGTTAAACCCTGTGAGCTTCCCCTTTCCTCTATACCTCAACACCTCTCTGTGTAATTCCTCTTTCTTCCTTTGCTCCAGTCTCTGATGAAGGGCAGCTTTTCTTTTTGATAAAGCCAAAATTTCTATTTGCAGCCTTGAGACTATCCCCTCCTGTCTTCTCCAAAAGCTTGTCCCCTTAATCATTGTAAGCTTTTTCTCCTTAATCATCGATTCATTTCCTGCCTCTCTATTCTTTAAAAAAATTACTTGAAATGCACTATGTCTGGGAATAATGCACTCACTGTCAGACATGGTCGTCTGTTGCTTAGGGTTTTTTTTTCCTTAACTGGTTTTCTTTGTTATGAGAGAAAGTTCACTAAGAGGAGTGAACGATTGGGGCAGCATATGAGAAAATGACCGATGTAAAAACAAAATGCATCAATAAAACTTAAACCAAAAAAAAAATCTTTGAACTGACCCTGCCACTGTCTCCAGTAGATGTCTTCTCCTTTTCATAAACAAATTCCTACAAAGAGCTCTCCTACACTTGCTGCCTCCATTTCCTCATCTTCCACTGACCCTTGGCCCCTTGTTATCTGGCTTTTAGCTCCCCACTTAATTAAAACTGTCCTCACCAAGGTTGTCTGTGAAGGTTTAACTGCTAAGTCTGATACTTTTTTATTTCTCATTCCACTTGAATTATATGCAGCTTTTGTCACTTTTGACCATTCCATCCTGATCTTTTCTCTCTAGATTTCTAATACACTGTTCCCTACCTTGGTTCTTCTTCTGTTACACCAATGTTCTGCCCTCATCTCTTTAATCTCTATACTCTTGGAAATCTTGATAGCTTCTAGGGGCTCAACTATCATCTCCACACAACTCCCAAATTTGTTATATCTAACCCAAGTTTCTCCCTTGAACTTCAGTCCTATATTGCCAACTGTCTGCTAGACATTCCCACTTAGACTTTACCTTGGTATCTCAAGCATAACGTGGTCAAAATGAAATTCTTAAGAAAAAAAAAAAGAAAAGAAATTCCTTATCCCCTCCCCCCACTTCAAACTTGACCCTCCTCTTAACTTCCAGATTTCTGTTGAGGGCCCTACCATCCTTTTACTTACCTAGTTTTGCAACCAAGAAGTTACACCTGAATTGTCTCTCTCGACCCACATTCATATACAATCATATGAGAAGTCCTATCCATTATATTTCCAGAACATCTTTTGTCTTCATTCTTGTCACTCCACTCAGACCTTCATTAATTACTTCTGTCTCCTGGACCATTACTATCACCTCTTCATAGGTGTGCCTGCTTCCTGTCTCTCTTCTTTCTAATGTATCCTTCAGAGACCATCAATTTAGCATTCCTAAGACACAGGTATCACTATGATCTTCATTTTCTAGGAGGTCTATATTGACTCCCTATTACCTCTAGGATAAAATGCAAACTTCACACACTGCCATTGGAAGCTTTCCACAATTTGGCTCCTGCATGTTTTTCAAGACTTAATTCACACACTCACTGAATCTTAAGAGCTGGAAGGTATTTCAGTAGCCATCTACTTCAGTACAGATGCCCCCAAAACCATATTGTACAAGTGGCTATCCTGTCTCTGCTTGAAGACCTTCAGTGAGTGAGAAGCCACGACTTTTTGAGGCAATCTATTTCATTTATGAATAGCTTTAATTTGGGGGGATTTTTTTTCCTGACCTCCAGCCTGAATTTGCTTCTTTACAATTTTATCCATTATTCTTGATTTTACCCCCTGGGCCAAAAAATAATAACTATTTCTAAGAGAGGTATAGTGGAGAGACTGCTTGAATTAGAGTCAAGCATATGTAGATTCAAATTCTGCTTCTGATATCCACTAGCTATATGTCCCTGGACAAGTTACATAACCTCTCTGAACATCTGTTTTTTCACCTACCAAATAAAGTGGTTTAACTATATGAGCTCTAAATGCTATGAACTCTAACCCATCTTCTACATGACAGTCCCTCAAAGACTTGAAAAGAGATGTCATCTTCCCCTTCCTACCCCAAGTATTGTTATCCAGGTTAAATATCCTTAGTTCCTTCAACTGATCTTTATGTGGCATAAACATGAAGCCCTTCATTATCCCGGCTGCCCTTTCAAAACGGTTGCACCTAGAACTAAACATGATGCTCCGGGTTCAGTCTGACCAGGACAAAATCCAATGAGATCACTACCACCTCATTCCAGGAAGCTATGTATTTCTTACTGTGGCCTAAGATCACATTAGCAATTTGGTTACCACATCACATTGCTGACTCAGATTAAGTTTACTGTCCACTAAAGCTCCTCAGGCAGATGGTTGTTTATGTATCCCACATCTATTATTTAAGAAAGTGACTTTTTGAAACCAAGTAAAATACATTGATCTTTATTGAGTTTTACCTTATTAGATCCATCCCAATGCTTCAGTCTGTCAAGATCTTTGTGCATACTGGCTCTGTCATTCAATGTGGTATTTATCCTCACAACTCTGTGTCATTTGGAAATCTGATGAACACACTCTATATTTTACCCAAACTCTTGCACTACACATTGGTTAAATTCGAAATACTATCTCCCATCTCTATATCTTTGTACAGGCAGTCTTCCATGCCAGAAATGTACTCTCTCTCCTCACATCTGTCTCTCAGAATTCCTATCTGCCTTTAAGATTAATATCAGATGCCAATTCTGATGTGAAACCTACCTGGTTATAATTCTTTCCCTCCGAAAACTATCTAGTGTTAACTTATCAATATCTCCCCCAGGAGAAGATAAGGTCCTCGAAGGCAGGAACTGTCACATTTTGGCCTTTGTATCCCAGGTGCCTAGAACACAGTAGGTGCTCAACAAATGAATGGCAAATTGAGATGAAGCACTGACAGACTGAGGGAGGGATCAAGGGAGGAAGGGACAATGAGAAGGTTCAGAAGAAGCCCAGCAGTGGTGTGCTGTGGAAGTATAGGAAGCGGTAGTCATAGCAGAAGATCTGAGAATTCAGGATCTCTGGAGTGGAACAGTTTAGGTGAAGTTGAGGTACAGGTTATGACCATCCCTATGGTTACCTGAATAGAGACCTAAGTTATGGGAGTTAAGGAGGTTGAAGAATTGTGGATAGTGAAATAAACAAGGGCTCCCTAGGTGAATGTGGGGGTGGGGACATGGAGAATACTATTTTTTGAAAATGAATGTAATATAAAAAACAAAAGATATCAATTTGATTAAAAGAAGAAAAAATATAAGGATATACAGACACATAGATGATAAGTAGTCCCAAGTCACAATAAGTCTCCAAAATAAAATGTATTATTTTATAATACTGAAAAAAGATACTACCGAGGACAATGGCAGGATTAGGGGTGGAGAAAAAGACTGCAAAGCCGGGTCTGCTGAAGGTTAGCAGATGGCAGTGAAAATGATTTGGACAGTGGGGTTCAATCTTATGAACTTTCAAAGAAGAGAAGCAGTTTTTAAGACAGTGACAAAGAGCCTGGAAGTGGTAGCAGGGAGCAGAGAGAACGCCCAATTTACCTTTAGACTCCATGAGTCTGAGGGAAAGGGGGAGGGCCAGAGGAGTAAAGCAAAAATGGCAAGTGAGTATGGATGAGTGGTAGAGAAAGTAGCAAGAGATGTGGTATTTTTGAGGGCAGGACCTAGAAGGAATACAGGAAGTGCCTAAGGGCGAACTGGGGTTAACAATGGAACAACAGTTCAGAAAACACAATGGAAAGGTTGGCAAAGGAGGATATATGCTGGAGAAAAAGTTAGGACTGAGCTACATAGGGGTGAGATTACAGTATAGTGAGAAAGAGCAGAAGAAAAGAATTTTCAACTAGGTAGAAGTAGCTCTGAATGACAGGGCTTAAGGAAGAAGGGTGGGAGTATGGTGAAGTTTGTGGCCTAAATCCGTGCCAGGGTTCTAATTGAAATGTGGATGGGATCCCTTCAAAAATCCCATCTCTCAGGTGGAATGCCCACTGAGCTGACTGTGACTATAAAGGGACAGATGAATTGGAAGAAGACTAGCATGCAAAAAGATGATGGGGCCATCGTATATGAAGGATGATGGACAATAGATTGATCACCCAATTAAGGTCAGATGGATCTCAGGGGACCACAAACAGCCCATTTTATAAGCTCATATAAGCACAATGATGTACCCTCCTGAGCCTAGTGAGAGGCTCCAGGGTAATGAGAGCTAAGTTCTGGTAGCTCTGTCAGCGGCTAAGTATTTTCTCAAATCAAAGTCTGCTACTGTCAGAAGACTACTGTCAGTAGTCTGAGTCTTCATGATGCCAGTCAGTATGTATTTTTAGTGAGTGGAACATTTGTTTGGATGTGGCATATTCAAGGCTGCTACATCATTATAGTGAACCCTGAAACTACCCAAAAGACCCCTCTTGTTGGCTGTCACAATCTCAGACTAACTCCAAATGTCATCATGCTAATGTACCAAAGTGCTGCAATAAAGATGTGTTAACTGCTGCTCTAGTGAAGGCCAGCTAACTATTCCTTAGTCTTCTTTGTAGTTTCCTCTCAGGTTCTGTTTTAATAGGATTTATCAATTTTGTTCTACCTTCAACAGAATTTTGATTGATTTGTGAGCTGAAGTGATAGCACAGTGTTTGTTGCCATGGTTTCAAAGAGGAGACAAGGATTTGTGATTCTGGTTGAGGAAGTTTTCTTTTAGCGTTTCATTTTTTCATTTTATTTTGTTGCATTCGAATTTCTAATATGTAATGTCTACATTATACAAATAAGCTCCTCAATGCTGACTATGCATGCCAGGACCTTTGACTAGAACAAAGAAACATATTTCTGCAATCAAGGCTCTTAAAGTACTTCAGTTCAATCTCTCTAGTCGACCATGATATAGGAGAAGGAAGGAGGTAGAAGAGCCTTTGATATCAGATGTCATTTGCTCCAATACTGAAAAACTACAACCTTGAAGTACTTGAACTAGACCTTTTTATCATATCTCAACAATTTCCAGACTACATTTGTTGCTGCCATCTGCCATTTTGTCATGAATGTTTAGCTGGCCACCATCCCCAACCCAAGACCAGAAACTACTAGTCAAAGGATCTTGAGGGCAAGAACTAAAGCTAAGTCCAATCCTCAACATTTAGTACTCTGTACACAATAGGTGCTTAATCAGCTGGTGTTATGTTGCAACATTGTAAGAGTCAGAGAAGAAAATTCTAACATTCCCTTCCCTTTACATGTATATTGTACCATCATTATTTTCTTTCAGTTTAATACTAAAGGGTTGAGTTAATGTAGTGTGATGTTTAAAATCTAAATTGTGTGATCGCCTTAAATGAAAAAGCTTCAGTACCAGTCTTTGGGCATTAAACATTTATTAAAGCATACAGATATTTACAAGGAGTTAAGAAAGTTAAGAAAAAGAAGTCCTACCTAGCCTAGAGTTCCAGCCTGGTTGGGTTCTTCCTCAAGTCCTCCTCCACGAGCCTGCTTTAATCAGGAATTCTCCAGCAAGCTGATTGTGGAAGCTTTTTATAGGTCTGGAACAGAGGTGGTCCTTATACACTGCTTCAAGGTGATTGGTTGCTGTCCTCCAAATCCATTGGTTTTGAAGGTGTTCTCAAGTTGAGTTCACAGTCTAGCTTCTGAGAACAATACCTTCTTAAGGGATAGTCAGGTGTGATTATAATCCAGTTAACTAATCAGCAGTCAATCACTCTCACTTGATTCAATCAGTCTAGATTAATCTCCAGGTGGGTCTTTTAAGTATCTGCTAAGTCTCATTATTTCATCACATGGGCTTTTATGCCCATTCCAAGGAATGTACCTGGCCAGGTCCTTTTAACTTACAGAAAGGGGTTATTCACCATCTCAAGATGCTCAGTATGAAAAGTCAGTTGGGCCACAAGCACTTATCAGGTGCTTCCTATGGGTCAGGCCCTAGAGATACAAAGAAAGGCCAAATGACACAGTGTCTACTGGCAAGAAGCTCACATTCCAATAAGAGAAACAGCATGCAAATGATTATGAACATGCAAGAAATCTATAGGGTAGAGATGAAAGGTTATTTTAGATGTAAGACACTAGCCAGGAAGTATGGAGAGAGGTAAAGGACACCAGGAAAGGCCTCCTGGATAAGGTACCAATTGAGCTGATTCTTGAAGGATATAGGGAGGGAGGAGTGAGGAGGGAGAGCATTGCAGGCATGGGGGGCCAGTGCCAAGGGATGGAGGTGGTAGCTGGTGCATCAGGTGTGAGAAACAGTAAGGGGTCATTGTCAATGTTGCCTTAGAGCACATGACAGAAAAGCTGAATGCAAGAAGGCTGCAAAGGTTAAAAAGGGCTTTAAATGGCAAACAGAGCATGGGATCTTTTATCCCAGAGGTAAAAGGGTGCCAATGGAACTTATGGAGCTGGAAGATCATGTGGTCAGAGCCTCACTTTAGAAATATCACTTGGTAGATGAGTGGAAAATGAAATAGAAAGACCAATGAGAACACTATTAGGAGAAACGAAAAATGATCTTCTCTCACTTATTTCATTCAATGCTATCTCCATCCAGCATCATGTTTTTTTCCTCTGTCAACTATGGCATTGGCCAATAAATCTAATGGGGCTCCAGTTAATTCAAATCCAGCTGGATTTTGAAGATGATTTGTGAGGATTTAATATTTACCTTAACCTGAGACAAAAGAAAACCCACTGCCACATGCATCTCCTCTCTCTTCATTTATTTATGTATTTGCCCAATACCCAAAATCTGCTTTGGTAGTTGGGCAAGTGTATGCTGAATGGGCCCTATTCCTAATTGTAGGTTTGGAGGTCTGCCTGGTGCTTCTATGAGCTGGTGGGACATTTCCCCCCAAAGCAGAGCACTGTTGCTTCCCTGCAATTCAGTCCCTGACACTTCCTCCTTTCCATCATCAGCATATCACATTCCCCATCCTTTGGAACATATGGTCTGGAACTATTCAAGAGCTGCAATATGATGATTCTGGGCTGCTGAGCACAACTGATTGGCACATTAAACTGCTGGGAGACGCTTATCTGGGGCAGACAGAATTCTTTCCAATGTAGTCCTAAGGGGCCCTCAGTAATGAAAAATAGTAATTCCAAGTCTTTTCTACCTGTCTGTTGCCAGGCAGCTCTAAATGGAGTTCCAATAGTTTTCCTTTTCCCATAACCCATATTAAAGCAAATCAAGTGTAAGCCAGTAGAAGTTGGAGAGCTTCACTAGAGACCCCGCCGTTATCAATTTAAGGAGAGGTATTTCAAAGCTCATTCATCCTTAGATTTAACAATGGAAAGCAATTTGATGAATAAAAAAAAAGTTAATATATTTTTCCAAACTGTTATCAGCAAACTAACTTGTCAATTGAAAAAAGGTATACATTAACATGGTTTCCACTTTAAAATGTTCTTTTCATCTTTTATTCACCTGAAATGTATGCTTGAACCCTAAGAAAAAGAAATCGCAGTTCTGCTGCTCCTCTACCATACTTCAAGCTAAATACGACACATAAAAGAAGAATTCCTGATCCACATTCAAAAATCACAGTTGAGAAATCGTGATCATCGGACATTGATTTGTAGTCAAAATGTTGTATAAGGCATCAGGACGTGTATCATCAGAAAAGGAGGTGGACTGGTCATACATTGATCTTTCCACTGACTGCATTTGTTTTCCTTAGCTTTCCCTGATCACTCTAGCTTTGCCAATATTAATTTCCTCTATTTTATCGATATTGAGTGACAGCCTAGTGAGCATTGCACTGAGAGTCAGGAAACTTGGGCTTCCGCCCTCGTTCTGTGAACCTTGGGAAAGATTTTTCCCTTCTCTCTACCTCAGTTTCCTTTTCTGTAAACTGTGGATTAAACTAAGGATCCTTTTTAGAAGTGACAGCCTATGATTCTGTGACCCAGTGGGGAAGCTTTTGTTTATTTAAAGGCTCTTCTAGAAGAATAAAGAATGAATCCAAGAGCTTTCCAATTTCAGGTATGTTGACAGACAACTGAACCCCCAAGAATTTTTTTTGTTCAGATGGAAAAAGGCAGCCCTAAGTTTTGCATCCTGAAAGTGATCCCACAACCAAAACAATGATCTCTTAAAGCTCTCACTGTGCCTCTCATTAGCACCACTTTTCTAGTTTACACGCCCACCACAAGAGGTGGAAATTAATAGGTTCCCTTTAAATTAAGTCTTCATGCAAGACCTAATGGAGAGAAAGCTGCAGCATTTCAAACTCCTTGCTTGGGATAGTCTTCTGGTTGACCAAACGTCCAAAGTGGACAGACTACAAATTCAGAGGAAGAAAGCTCAAATAGAATCGGAAGACCAGGCTCTCATTTCAAGAATCAAAGTCTATGTTCATCTTTTTTCTATTACCAACCTGTCATTCAAATGCAACTTTCTGGATCTGTGGGGAGAAAAAAGCTTTATACAATGCATAGCTGTCTGCACTTTCTGGGGCTTGGCAATTAACTCTGTTTCCAAATAGAGCCTTCTAGGAAAAGCAATCATTTTCATCTCCCTTGGTTGCATAGAAGGCAGATGCACTATGATTTCTTTTTCACCCTCACAATAATCTCTTTAGTAAGGCTGTTTTGATCATTAGGTTAAAATGCCTCACTTTGAGATACTAGAGTATCAGAGTTGGGAAATGTCTTAAGTGACCACTGTGCTACAATAGCAAGCACCAGGGCTCCTGTCACAAAGGCGGGGCCCTAGACTCCTATCCTGCCCGACCTCGAAAAGGTCACTCTACTGGTACAAACCTAGTTTCATCAACTGCACAATCAATCAAGTCAGGCCAACAAGAAAGCAAACATTTCTTTAAGCTCCGGCTGTGTCACTGTGCTAAGCACTAGAGTTAGGAAGGAAAGAAATATCAGGCCCTGCTCTCAGGGAGCTCCCAGTCTAATGAAGAAGATAATATACAAATGACTATGTATAAATAGGCTATAGACAGGAGAAACTGCAGATGACCTGGGGGAAGGCATGAGCACTAAGGGAGCCTGGGAAAAGCTTCCTGTAGAAGGTGGGATTTGGAGGGGGGGGGCAGAGGCGGGGAAGGAGAAAATAAGGGAGTTGAACTAGATGTTCCCTGAGGTCTCTTCTTGGTCTGGATCCAGGGTCTTATTACCATCTGGTAGAAGAGGATTAGGTATTTCAGAGGAGGGAACTAGAACTAGGCCCCGAGAAGAAAAGGGACTTGAGTACTTGCCAAAAATCATATAGGAAGTAAATATTATAAGAGGATTTGAAAAAGGGAGTCTTTGGCCTGGAAAGCCCATGAAGGGTAAAAAATAATCATATCCCCACTTTCTCTACTGCTTTAGGGTTTGTAAAGCAGCTTCCATACAGTCTATCAAGCCATGTGTTATCTCCATTCCACAGAGAACAACACTGAGGCTCAGGAGGAACTCGACCTCCCTAGGATTATGCAGCCAGTGAGTATCTTGGAAAGGTGTGATCTCAGCTTGTCCTGACTCTGAGTTTGTCATACTCTCCGCAATGTCATACTGCCTCTTGAGACAAAAATGGCAGTCTCTGCTTTCAAGGAGTTAATAACCCAAAGCAGAGAAGAGGACATGAACACAGATAAGCATGATACAACACACAATATGAGAGTCAGAGCTGGAACTACTGTGGGGTAGCCAGGGAATCTTCCCTCAATCACCCCAATAAGCTCAGTGACTTCTGAATCAATTCCACCCCAAGCCCTGGACCATTCAATCAATCTTCTAGGTCTCCACGTTTCCAAACTCTAAAATCCCATGAGTTCTGTAGAAAGTCTACTTCAACCACATAGAGAAGTGTTCAGACCTTAGACACACCATATCTACTACCATTCAACTAGATACGAACTAAAGTCAGATCCAGAAAAAGTGATGAAACACCATCACCCCCCAAAAAAAATCCCATGAAAGAGAGAACACTTTCAGCTTGGGGATAAAGAAAAGGCTTCTGTTTGCCACTGAATAAAGAGAAGGATTTCAGCAGAAATCATCCACAGCCATCTTCAGTCGTCCTGATATATATCTTGCCACTGGACCCAGATGGCTCTGGAGGAGAGAGTGAGGCTTGTACACCCCTCCCTCACTTAAATCCAATTCACTGCAAATCATTACATCACCTTGCAACAAATGAAAGGCCAACAACAACAGCAACAAACTATACTCCAGGTAGTTATAGGATAAACCATGAGGTAGAACCAATTCAAAGCAGCCACCATAACTTTGATGGGACCCTGGAAAATCAGTACGGCTTGGAATTTCTAGCCAGTTTTCTCTTGACTAATAGTTAAATGAGTCTAGAAACTGATAAAAACGTGTTTTGTTTCAGCAAATTTATAGTTAAGAGGCCTGAAACAGCCTGTGACTGTTAGCTATAATTATTTAATGGCTCAATATTCCCTGTTTGGAGAAAGCAGTGAAGAAGGCTTGAGAAAGCCAACTATATCCCATTTACCATGCTCACAGATGACATCATGGTTTTTTAATAACTAGACTTCTGCTTGGGAAGTTTGCCCCAAACCCACTGATCACCTGGTAGATAATCACCACAACTCTATGGACAAGCACTGACTTTAGTATTGTTGATTACAAGGTAATCAGACATATGCAAAACTGGGCCAAGCTACCCCAAGTCATCTTAGAAATGAGTCAAATATTCATTTTAAATATTGCAAAGGTTCCTGGTGGAAAACTGCTCTCAGGGAAGATGGACACTGAGCATCTCACTCCTAAAACAACCCGGTTATGACTAGAGAGTTCAGTATAGTCTGATATGAGCAGTGTACATAGAGCAGATAACAGCCTCCAATTTTCAGTGGCCAGTATTGAGTCCTCTCAGAACCATATTAACTCCCTTCAGATACAAGTGGGGGAGCCACTGGAGCTTGGTCCCACAGAAGGAATTTGAAAGGGCCTTCTGTGCCTGAGGAAGGCTTCCTCTACTACTCATCCCCACCCCTGAAACTACAGCAACAACTTCCTAACAGTCTGTGTTTTTCTTCTTGGATCATGTCTTAGGGCAGTTTCCACAACTTTGCTTCAAGTTGTTTGTTTTTTCCCTCCTTATCAGCTTAGGAACCTAATTATGTCTTAGGGCATTCTTCTTGTTGCAGGCTTACCCAAGTTAGCCTGTCCCCTCTACTCCACCATCCCTTGCTCTAGGTGCAAAAGTTACTATTTATCCACTTGGGTCCCACTGTATCTCTCTGTGAAAGCAGATAAGTATGGTCTTACATAACAATTGCAAAGTTGGAGCATGGGTTCATTCCCCAAAAGGAAGCTTAATGTTTGTTTGTTTTGTTTTGTTTTGCTCCATTGATCACATGATTGAGTAGAACCACTGTATTTATTAGGAACATTGAGTTTGAATTATGTAACTGGGAGACTCAGATTTGTTTCTGAGAAATTTCAATACTCTTGCTCTATAATTGAAAATGTGGAAAAAGAAATAAGATAAACCAAATTAAGCACAATAATATATCAGTGACCCAACAGAATCCTTGGAGTGATCAAGGCCTGTGGTTAAAATGCTCTATGCATTATATATACTTACAGTGTGCACAGGGTTTACTGAGTTATGATGCTGCCTTCTCCACTTCTAAATCAAATCTGGATCATCCGCCTGCAAAGAAACATTACCCAACTTAGTAATAAAATTATAGGTGGGACAACTGATAAACATTCAAGATTTACAAAAATGTGATTACATCCAAGGGCCCCAAAGAGTCTCTCTACTTTCTACCTGCTCCCACTCTTAGAATCAACAGATGGTTAATCAGTCTGAATACATCTAGCTAAAAAAGAAAAATAGAAGTCACACCCTCCCTGCCATAGTTTCAAGCAGAGGTGGCCCTGGACCAAATTGTAAAGTCTCGAAGCAGAAAGAGAATCGTGCTTAAAATCAGAAAAACAAGTGCTGGTACTGGTTTGGCCCCTGATTAGCTGTGTGAGCTTGGGATTCACTCCCTGGTCCTCAGTTTTCCCACATATAAAATGAAAGAGGTAGACTAGATGAGCTCTAGAACTTCCAGATCAGAGATTCTAGGATTCTTGGATTTGGTTTGCTCTTGCTGGTCTTCTCTGTCTGCTATCTGTTAGCTGCTTCCTTTCTTCCTCTTCTCATGATTCTTTCCACCACCATATCCCAGAATACTCTGGGGCTCTCAACCACTGGTGATACCTGGTCATATTGAGAGTGGTTGCCTATGAACTAAAAAAATGAATCTCTGGATTCCTAGGATGGCATTTATTATTCTTCAGGGTTCTAAGATTTCACTCCTTACATGTGGATTTCTTTAGCTTATTTCAGCATCGGGCATTGCTTAAAACCTTACAATTAGTGGGTTCCCCCAACCAATACCCCTTCAAAGCCTTAAGGCATCAGCAACCAAACCATACTTTACATTAGCCTTTACCAACAGTTACCAAGCTCCATGAACAAGAGAAAGAATGACATGTCCTTTAAAAATTCAAAGCAATCTTTTAGCTTCTTCTAAAGCAGAGATTGTACAATTCAAAGTCTTAAACTGACATCCATTTGCTTCATACAAGATCATGCAGTATATATCTATGACATCAATCATCTCATTGTGTCTTCCTTCCTGAAGCAACTGAAGTATCATCAAATGGATTCTTAATCAGGGAATCTTCTTTCACTTTCCACAGAATCACAGACTCTCTGAGTTGAAAGGGAAACCCAAATCCACACAAAAAACCCTTCTATAACATTCTCAACAAGTAGTCTGCCAAACTCTGCCTGAAAACTTCCCATTATGGGAAGGTACTACTTCCCAAGGCAGCCCATGACACTGGAGGACAGCTAAGGAAACTGTTCTTCATATTAAATCCAAATCTAACTCTGCAACTTCTACCTTTTGTTCCTATTTCTGCTTTCTGGGGCCTCTTTCCCATGACAACTGGTGAAATGCTTGAGAACAGTTATCTTTCCTTTTTCCACCCACCCTCACCCACCAAGCCTTCTCTTCTTCAGGCTAAACACCACCAGTTCCTACAACCGATCTCCTACGATGTTCACTCATTCTCCCCGTCCTGGCTTCCCTCTTCAGGACGCTCTGTTGTTTAACCAGGACCTTTCCAAAAACATGACCTGAACACAGCACTACAAGATGTAATCTTACCAGGGCAGAATATAAACAGAAGTGTTACTTCCATCATTCTGTATGAGGTGCATCTCTTAATGTAACCTTGGACAGCATCCATTTTTGTTTTTTGTTTTTTGTTTTTGTTTTTTTGTGGGGCAATTGGAGTTAAGTGACTTGCCCAGGGTCACACAGCTAGTAAGTGTCAAGTGTCTGAGGCCGGATTTGAACTCAGGTACTCCTGAATCCAGGGCCAGTGCTTTATCCACTGCGCCACCTAGCCGCCCCTGACAGCATCCATTTTTGATGGGCTCTCATAACTCAGCTGACTCATACTGAACTTTCAATAAAACCCTCAGATTTTTTTTCCCCCCAAATGAACTACTGTCTAATAATAGCTAGCATTTATATGGTGCTTTACGGTTTCAAGGCTCTTTGTGATTATTATCTCATTTTATCCTTTAAACAACCCTGGAAGGGAGGTGCTATTGTTATTATCCCAATTTTATAGATTAGGAAACTGAGGCATACAGAAGCTAAGCGACTTGTTTGAGGTCATACAGCTAGTAAGATTCTGAGGCTGGGTTTGAACAGCCACAGTTCTCCCATTCTAATTTGCTAGGTTTTTCACTCCACTGTATAACTTCACATTTATCACAATTAAAGTTCATCTATTTTCATAGGAATTTTTTTTGGGGGGGGGAGTGGGGCAATGAGGGTTAAGTGACTTGTCCAGGGTCACACAGCTACTAAAGTGTCAAGTGTCTGAGGCTGGATTTGACCTCAGGTCCTCCTAAATCCAGGGCCAGTGCTCTATCCACTGCACTACCTAGCTGCACCAATAGGACCTTTTAAAATTTGTAATGTCAACATGTTAGCTAACAGTCCAATCTTCATGTCACATGCACATTTGAGAGGCATGATGACAAATTCATTCAAGTCGCACATAAAAATGTCAAATAACACAAAGACAGACTCTTGGGGCACACCATACCAGAGATGTCTCTTTATGTTAATGAGCCACTAATTCTGAGATATCATTTGATGATTCAACCAGCTCGGGTACTAACTACCCCCTAGCCTCTGCCTCTGCACTTTAGTTGCCTTCTTATTGCCAGTCCTCATCTGAATCACCAGGAGTACATAATGGTTGGCATGTCTGATAGTTCTCAGGAGGCTCTCCTTTCAGCTGCCAATGAGTTCCCCAAGAAGACAGTGGATCTCACCCTTGTTTCTGTCAGGTTAACTAAGAGCTCCTTCAGAAACCCATTTCTGGGAGTCACCCACCACCACAACTCTTCTCTCTTGCTTTTGGCCCTTCCTGGTTGACTTTCTCCTCTTGGTGACACCTAAGGGTCCACAGCATCATTCCTTGGAGCACAAGCAAATGCTTCCTCCTCTGAGGGTCCAGTTCTCTGGTCTAGAACCAAGCTTCTGAAACTATGGGCCACGACCCTGGGGGTCATGAAAAATTTGGCAACAGTAAAAGGTCTTTGGTCTATACCTATTTTATATACTATTTGCCTGGAGGTCACATAAAAATTTCTGGGGCAAAAAGGGGTCCTGAGTGGGAAAAGTTTAAAAAGTTCTGCTCTAGAGCCTAGAGGAAGAACCACTAGCTATGTATTATAAAGATTCAAGTGTTAAGTGTTTTCTTCCCTTCCCTCAGTGTCACATTATTACATCCCACCCCTCAACCTCCTGACAGAAGTCTTCACTCCTGCCCCCAACCCTTTGTCACATTCTTTTTCCTCTGCTTCTTCCTTGAAGCACTTAAAAAAGAGATAGGGGTAGGGCCTGGCACTATAATGTCCTTGGTATAGGAAACTCAGCTGTGAAATCCTACATACATACATACACACACACACACACACACACACACACACACACCCCTCAAGACTGTTTTGAACTTTCTCTAAGGGATTTGCCAAAGGCACTGAGAAGTTAAGCATCTTGCCCAGAAGTACTCAGCCAGTATATGTCAGAACAGGAACTTAAACCTCATCTCTTGATTACTAAGCCCCTCATTTATTCCACTACAACACACTGTTCCTCAAAACTGAGTTCTTCTATATAACTTCAAGATACGGTGACTAGGAAAACTGAGAGTTTCAAGATTTGGTCTTCATTTCCCCCCAAAATGAACAGCTGAAAAGCTGGGTTTGCTCAAATTCAATCTCAGTGAGATTTTTTTCCCCATAAGCTGTAAAGTTGTGATAAAGAGAAACAAGAAGGGTTATGTTTTCTTTCCAATTGTTTCAGTAGCTATTTCCCTCATTAAGTGACATTAACTTAACAATCAGTTATTTACTCTGAATCTGCTTTTCATCTTTGACCTCTTTCCTATTGGATGAAGATAAACTGTGAAATCCCTTCTTTTATTATGACCAAACACTAAAATCCATGGGCTGCTTCTCTGTGATTTATGTGTGGCTATAAGCATAAGTCATGAGAGACAATAAAGTCTAGCCACTTAAAACAATGACTCATAGGCTGCCATACTGTTTGCAGAATTTATAAAGAGAATACCACTCTTTTGACACCTTGTTCAAAACCCATAAATGAATGTTAGATAATACTTAGCAGAGATAAAATAGACTAAAAGGTATCTGACACTATAGGGATGTGCTCCCTGGCCAGGGTCTCAACTACGGAAACAAGTTTATTAAAGCAGTTGATTAAATCAGTGGTAAAGCTATAGAGTTCAGTGGCGGCCCTATGGAGACCACACAAACTGACACATCTAGCTCATCCAAAGCCATATTTGTCCAGAATCGGACCACACCCATCTTTTTTACAGCCCCTCTTGTTATCTTATGAACAAGTATTTATTAAGCACTTGCCATGTGCCAGGCTCTGTGCCAAGTGCTGGGGACACAAAAAGGGCAACAACAGCCCATGCCTTCAAGGGGATGGCATTCTAATGGGTGAAACGACGACGATATTGGTATGTGTGTATGCATATGTGTAAGGGTATACACATCTATGTATGTGTTTATGTGTACACACATACACACATAACATATATATATATATATATATGCAAAAAAGACATAAAAAGAGCAGATGGAAGGTACTATCATAAGGTAGACACTGATGGTAGGGGGGTGAAAGGTACAAAGGCCTCCTGTGGGAGGTCAGATTTGAAGGAAGCCAGAGAAGTTTGAAGAGATAGAGGTGAGGGGTGTCCAGGAATGGCGAACAAGTAGGGCCAAGTCACGGACACAGGGAGTAGACCAGGTGGTGAAGGGCTTTCCACCCCAAACACAGAACTTTACATTGGATCCTGAAGGTAACAGGGAGATAGTTTAAGGAAGAGGCAAGTGATGTGGTCAGATGTAGTCTTCGGGAAAATCATTTTAGCAGATGAGTGAAGGATGAATTTGAGTGAACTAGGTTGGTAGCTGTTCAAGTGGAGAAAAGGAGGTATAGGTGAGAGATGTTGTAAAGGGAAAAACAAGAAGATTTAGCAACATAATGAATAGGTGAGGTGAGTCTGAGTGAGGAGTCATGGATGCTACTGAGATTGTGAGCCTGAGTGACTGGGAGATCAGTAGTGCCCTTGAAACTAATAGGGAAGTTTTTTTGGGGGGGAGGAGAAACCACTGGAAGGTAGAGATAATGAGTTCAGTCCTGATTGTGTAGAGTCTGAGATGCCTATAGGACATTCAGTTCAGGTTGTCTAACAGATGGCATTACAGAGCAGGAGAAAGACAGTAAGGCTGCCTATATAGGCCTGTTAATCATATGACTCCATAGTACTAAACCCGTTAGGAGCTGAAGAGATCACCAAGTAGAACAATGGGAGAGAAGAGTTCAGGGCAGAGCCTAAAAACTCTCACCTTCTCTTTTAACTTGTTTTTTCTTTAAGTTTCAAGGCTCTTCTTACTGCAAATAACCGTTCCTGTTTGTCCTTTATTCTCAAAGAGGACCATGATGTTATGACCTGCTGCGAATTGGATATAAGTGAGGGAGGTCTATCCAAAATCACCAGCCTCACTCTCTTGTCCAGAGCCATCTGGGTCCAGTGGCAAGATACACATCAGGACAACTAGAGATGGGCCCAGAGGTTTAAGGCAATTAGGGTGAAATGACTTGCCTAGGGTCACACAGCTAGTAAGTGTCTGGGGTGAGAATTGAACTCACATCCTCTTGACTCCAGGGCCAGTGCTCTATCCACTGCACCACCTAGCCATCCCACTGCACATAGCTATGTGCTTAAGCCTTTGACAAATTTGGGTGGGGTCCAATGTGAGGAGGAATGGGGAAAAGAAAGAGCTGACAGGGTTCTTAACCTGCAGTCTGCAAACTTTTTTTTTTAAACACTTGTAACTGTATTTCAAAATAACTGGTGAGAGGGACATATGGATATGACCCTCCACTGAGATGGAAAGTGCCCCCCCTTCGGCCTAGTGATCTGATCTCAAAGTCTTAAAGTCCTTTACAGCCCCCTATTTCTCTCCCTCTATTTTTTTCTAGAGAGAGGCAATAATGGGAAGCTACTATCCCCCCCTTTCTAAATATAGGCATATCAACTTAAAAACTGTTTCAAAGAGTCTGCACTGAGACATTACGTAGACATGATAAAGTTGTTGCAGAAACTGAAAATGTTGCAAAATAAGTAATCGCTAACATTCCAGGAGAATGATTTATGGCTGAACCCAATTACCGCATTTTGCTCAAATTAGATGTCTGTAAAAAGTATAAAAACTGCTTGATTTCTAATCCCGGTGCGTCACACCTCCTGGTTGTCCCAGTGAGTGTGGTACACCTTTCTTTCGAAAGAAATAAAATCAATGCTTTGGCCTCCTTTCTCCTCGAGTCTCTATTACAGGGGTCAGTGGGTGTACTCCCCATCCCACTCACTGGTTTACTTTGTGATCCTAGGTATTTTATTTTACTCATTTAAAAATATTTTCCCCAGAGGTTTTATCAGACTACCAAAGGAGTCCCTAATACAACACGTGCCCTAAGGCCACCACGATGTAGTGTGTCTGACTTAGCCATGCACAGCCCTGTTTCCTCCTATAAATTCTGTGTGGAATGTAAACATTGATTTACAAGGCCCAAGTCTGAGGCAGGCAAAGAGGGGAGGAAACAGCTGCTGGTGAGGCCCGTGACAGTAGGTGGAGAATGTTGGCCTCTTCTCCTGTACAGTGAGCTGGCCTAATGTGTGTGTGTGTGGGGGGGGAGGTCACTCCAGAAGGCTCAATAACCGTTAAGTCAAAACCAACGAGAACAACTCGATTTTACAAGTCTATCGGTAAGGCGCCTTCACTTTGCCCCATCAACTGTGGTAAAGATTCCCCCCACCCCCACCCCGCCCCAACAAGGGACAGGTTGAAAGTTCCCGAGAAGCGCGCCCCCCCCCCCCCCCCCCCCCCCCCCCCCCGCACCTTTGGCTATCCCAAAGCTCTGTCTCAAGATTCCATCTCCAGGGCAACGATCAAAGCTGAGGGCACCACAACAAAGGCGGTGGGCTTCATGGCGACTGCCAAGAAAACCGTCCTGGGGCCCTTGGTGGGCGCCACTGACCAAGGGGCCACTTCCACTCGCTTTCTTGTGTTTGATTCCAAAAGGGCCGAACTCCTGAGTCGTTACCAAGCAGAGCTGGAGAGGAAGTTCGCCAAGGAGGGCTGGGCAGAACAAGATGCCAGGGAGATCCTGCAGTCCGTTTACGAGTGTATGGAGACAAGCTGTGAGAGGTTTGGCCCGCTGAACATGGACTTCTCTACCGTCAGAGCCATCGGGGTGAACAGCCAGAGGGACGCGGTTGTCATCCGGGACAGGTTTGCCGGAGAGCCTCCCTGCAATGCCTTCGTGTGGCTGGATCGCGGAACCCAGGCAAGAGTTGACTTTCTTAGTAGGAGAATCCCTGGCGGGACCCACTTTGTCACTTCAAAGCCTGGTCTGCCTCTGAGCACCTACTTTGGTGCTGTGAAGCTCCCCTGGCTCCTGGAGAATGTGAGAAAGATCAAACAGGCTGTCGAGGAAGAAAGAGCCTTTTTGGGGACCACTGACTCTTGGCTGATCTGGAATCTGACTGGAGGCGTCCACCATACAAACGTAACCAGTGCCAGCAGAACCACGGTCTTCAATGTGCACTCGCTACAGGGGGAGGCAGAGCTGTGCCAGATTTTTGAGGTTCCTATGGATGTGCTTGCGGATGTCCGCCGTTCTTCCGAGATCTACAGAGTGATGCAGTCTGGACCTAGGAGAGGTGTGGCCTTATCTGGATGCCAGCGAGATCAACCTGCCGCTCCGATGGGACAAATGTGTTTCCAAGATGGGCAAGCCCCAAATACCTATGGAAGCGGCTGCTGCTCACTGTGCAATACGGGTCCAAAACGTGTATTCTCCAACCGCGGCCTTCCCACCACCCCAATTTACAAGCTGGGCGGAGACAATCCAGCATACTATGCACTGGAAGGCTCTGCTGTCATTGCCGGGGCTGTTGTTCACTGGCTAAAAGACAATCGTGGCATTCTAGAAGAAATTGAAGGACTGGATGAAGAGGCAGGAACATCTTGTGACTGTTACTTTGTTCCGGCATTCTCAGGTTTATATGCACCCTATTGGGAACCAAGCCTAAGAGGTATTATTGGTGGGATTATGCAGTTCGCAAATAAACAACATGTTGCTTTTGCTGCATTAGAGGTAGTATGTTTCCAAATCCGTGAAATACTAGATGCCATAAATCAAGACCGCAGAATGCCACTCACCTATTTTCCAGCAGATGGACGAATGACCAACAAAATTCTAACGCGGCTTCAAGCAAATATTCTTTATATTCCAGTAGAGAAGCCTTCCATGTCTGAAACAACTGCACTGCGTGGGGCTGCAGAAGGAGGTAGTGATTGGAGTCTAGAACCTGAAGATCTATCAGATGATATCATGGAGCAGTTTGAGCCCCAGATAAATGCCGGAGAAAGTCAAATTCCGTATGCAGCTTGGAAGAAAGCTGCCGTGAAGAAATCAACTGGCTGGAAGAAATCATCTCAGTCCCTTCTAACTGGTGATCCTAATATCTTCTATAGTGTGCCATTGGGCTATTTTATAGCATCTAGCATAGGGATGTTAATTGGAGCAGGGTCCATCTCAAGAGTTCCATAAATATCTGAAATGGTTTAATAAATTCCCAGGATATAACCTTTATTACTTAACACACACACACACACACACACACACAAAATCTAGTAATTTTCTCTCTGAATAAGACATTACTGTATAAGAATATTCATAAAGATTAGCATGACCCATAAGAATATAGCAATGTACTAAGAGGTATAGAAATATACAGTATATTTTTAAACAGTAGCAATTAGGATTGGAGGGAGGGGTCAATGGGAAAGGCAGCTGAACATCTTACTATTATCATCCTACCCTATCACTTCTTCAATCTAGGAAGAACTCAGCTTCTAGTCATACTATCTTTCACAAACCATTTTCTTATGTGCTAGACTATCATATTTATTCTCTACACTCTGAATAAATAATTAAGAGCTAAAGAAGTGATATGCATTTTATTATTGGCCCCCAAAGGTGTTTTTGCCTACATGGTAAAGGAGTTCAAAAGCTTTCTTACTTAGATTTTTCATAGAAATCTTTTCCACCTCGTAAAGGAGTGAACCTTGAACAATGGCATAACTTAGATGTTTCCCTATAAGTTAATTTAACTTAAGTGGAATGATTCATTAGAGACACCAATATAACCTTTTTTTTCTGTATTTTTTGCCTGGATCTTGTGTGGAACAACTTTTCCCTTCCCTGTTGGCTCCCATTCTTTTAGTTATTTTTATATATGTATTTTTTACTTTGAATGTATAACAGGAATCCCTACATATTATACATACATAAGATTAAAATAAATAGCAAATGCATTAATATCTACTGAGATGTTTTAGGGATGATAGCTATGGCTACTGAAAGGAGAATAATGATGCACATTATTCACCAGGAAGAACATTTTTTTTTTTGAGGAACCAACATTTTAAAATATACACAATCCACAAAAGTCAAGAAAACATAAGCTTGATTTTATAGTGAATCTTTCCTACCTTCTTTGATAGATCTCATATTAGGAAAAATACCCCCCAAAAGTTTAATAAACAAGTCTTGCTCCAAATAAAGCTGTTTCTGTGGTTTCATTTTAGTTATATTGGGTATTATTATTATTAAGATCTTATCTTTTGATGGCATTCAGAGAAAGATAACAATTTGCTATCTTTCCATTATTTAGTTATTGTTTTATCATTATCCCAGTTCCCCTGCCACCCCCTAAAAAATGAGTAGAAAATAAAAAAAAAACAACAAAAAAAAATGAGTAGAAAAGAAGTGACTTGTTTACAAGTAAGATATGGTGAAAATTTACTTATGAGAGGTTAGGGACCTAGGATGTGGGGCAGATGGTAGGGGAAGTGGGACATGGATCATTTCTGAGCAACTTACAGTGAAAGCTCACTGCCCCAGGGGCAGGAGTCCAAGTTCTTGTGGGATTTGGAGGAGAGATACAGAAAGTAGCATTGTGCAGACATGGAAAGTTATCATGTTTGGGGCAAGTCACAGGGGTAGGAATCAGAGTGCAGGGGATATGGTTTGGACTGAGACAGGAAAGAGTGTGGAGGTGGTTAAGACTAGGTGGAGGGAAAACACCTCTCAGAGCCCCAAGGGCTGGGTACTGAGTTTTGATGGGAGATGGAAGAAGGCCAGAGTACACCTGGGGTATGGGCTGTAGGGGGGAAATGGCCTAGAATGGAGCAAGGTAAACTGAAGGATTACTTAAAAGAGCCCCTGGGGTGGGATTCTGACTTCTGTAAGGAGGTAGAGCCGACATTTTCTGAGTTCTGGTGGGAAGTTAAAGACGGATTGTGAAGGGGCCACAGTTTGGATGTGGATGGACAAGGGACACATCCTGGTTCTGGGCAATGTAAGACAAAAGCTCATCTACCAGACCCCCAAGGGCAAAGATTCTGAGTTTTGGTGGAAGGCGGAGGGTAGTCAAACTGAAATGGGCATGACTTGGAAGTGGCTAGAAGATGGGGCATGGCCTGCTTTAAAGCAAGGTAAGCTAAAATTGCGGCTATCAGAGCCACAAGAAAGGGAGTTCCAGTATGACATGGAGGAGAGTCAGAGTGCAGGTGGTACAGTTTTAGGTAGGCCACAGCCTGGTTTCAAGACAGGGAATCTATATGGCCTAGATCTGAGCAGGATAAGCTGAAAATGCACCTTTCAGAGTCCCAGGTGGTAGAATCTCAGCTCTGGTTGAGAAGGGAGGTCAAGAAGGGCCAGAATGCAGCTCAGGCAGTCCACATGGTTCTGGTGATCATGTTAAAGCTCACTTATTAGAGTTGTAGCTACACTATTCTCAGTGCCCTGGGAGATGAGGTAGGGCCAGAGCACTGGAAGCATGGTTTGCTTATATATTGCATGTTAGATCTGGCCAGGTTTGAAGAAAAGTAAGCTGAAATCACGCCCATCAGAGAGCCCTATGAAAGTCAATCTAGTCGTGGTAGGAGACAGAAGAGGACCTAAGCGCAGGGTCCTTGATTTGGATAAGGCAAGGTGGCCTGAATCTTGGCAAGGTAAGTAAAAAGCCATCTCTTGGAGTCTTAGGGTTGAGATTCTAGAGAGTTGTGTTGGATATGGTCAAAGCACAGAGGGCAGGGGTCAGCTTTAGGACATGGCTTGGACATGGACAGAACCTCGTTTCAGTGGGAGACATGGCCTATTTCTGGGCAAGGTAAGGTGAAATGTCATTTCTCCAAGCCCAGAGGGAGAGATTCTGCCTTCTGTGGATGACAGAAAACAGTCATCATGTAGGCAACAGTATGGTTTAGACAGCAGAGAAGTGGAGGGCTTTCTTCCCTGCACCAGGCTGAAAGCTAACCAACTCTGGGTCCTACAGGTATCATGCCCCTATCCATGGCTAAATGCAACATGAATGTGAAAGTAGTCTCTTTATTATCAAGAGCTAGGAGCTATACCCCATGGCTTCCTTTCCTCTGTGTGTTCCTACTTCCGTCTCAGAATTATTCTCTGAAGGCCAATAAAGAGATCAGGGCAGGGCAGAAAGCATTCCTGGGGAGGGGACAAAACAAGGAAGGTTGGGTTTTTTGTTTTGTTTTGTTTTTCTCTCTTAAATTAGGACCAGACTTGGTAGAAGATAAGGCCTATCCTCCTTCCTAAGCTCTAACTTTATTCATGGAAGAAAGCGTGTTATGTCACCAGGCTAAGATGAGGAATCCAATTATAGCCACATTTTGTAATGAAATCCAACATTTGGGGAAAAGCAAAAGAAAATGGAGAGAAGCTATTTCTCATTTTCCATCTGATATCTCTGACTCAAAAAAATTATATTAAATAGAATATCTATCTTAAAACAATATCAGAGATGTCAAGCTGCCAAAGGCAAAAACCACATAGTTAAAATGAAAACTGCAGGCATTTTACTCATCCAACAATCGGAAACTTCCCCAGAAGATATGGTCTCATTATGAAAAGTCTAAATTAAAAATCCTTTTAAAAACAGAAAGAAGAAAATCCCTGACATTTTTAGATTCAACTGGTGCCTGGAAAAGGAGGCCCCTGCAGCATTGCCATAGATGAGAGGGTGGCTACCTCAGATTCCTAGCACCACTTCATATTAAAAACCAGTGTGTGCCCAAGTGAGGGTAGACATGCACACATATGCATACGCATAGGCCTGCCCATTAGCTCACCTTATGGGGAGTTGGAGTCCTTCTTTGAGGAGTTTTCCTACAATAGGAAAGGAACTGAACTTCATAACCCTTCCCCTCCGATTAGTTAAATAAATTACTTCTTTAATATGTCAGAGATCCAGAGGCAGAATCAAGAAGGCACAGTAATAATAAGAAGGGCAGCCCAGCTTCCTGACAAACATCTAGAAAATGTATCAGGCTGAATCCTGATTGGGAAATCTGAAAAAAAGTCTCACTGAGCCATTTTTACAGCCCAGGTCATGATAGGGAGACAGAAAGGTATGCTAAAACAAGGAACAGGATCTAGCCAAAAATGTGACACATGGGACACTCTCATGCTTAGGGACTGAAAAAAACCGAAGCTGTGCACAAGAGGAAGAAGCACTCAGACAGGAAGAGATCCTCAGGGGTCCTAGAACTAGAAGGAGAAAAAAGATCAATATGAACCCAATATTTATAGCGGTGGTAGTGGTGGTGGTGTGTGTTGTGTTGTGTTGTGTTATGTTATGTTGAGTTGTGTTGAGTTGGGTTGTGGTTGTTTCTTGTTGCAAAGAATGAGAAACTGAGGAGATGCCATCAATTGGGAAAGGGCTTAACAAGTTATGATATATGCATGTAATGGAATGCTATTGTGCTGTAAGGAATGATGACGGAGACGGTTTCAGAAATAACCTAGGAAGACTTGTTATGAACTGATGAGAATGAAGTGAGCAGAACCAAGAGAACAATTAATATAGCAATATTGTAAAGATAAATAACTTTGAAAAACTTAAGAATTCTGATCAATACAGGGGGCGGCTAGGTGGCGCAGTGGGGAAAGCACCGGCCCTGGATTCAGGAGGACCTGAGTTCAAAGCCAGCCTCAGACACTTAACACTTACTAGCTGTGTGACCCTGGGCAAGTCACTTAACCCCCCAGTGCCTCTTAAAATAACAAAAAACAAAAAACAACAACAACAAAAAAGAATTCTGATCAATATAATGATCGACCATAATTCCAGATTACTCGTGATGAAACATCCTGCCCACCTGGTGATAGATTCAGAGTAAATCTATCTATCTAGATATCTATTTAGACCAAAACTATGGACAGAAAAACATAACATCAATTTAATATTTTATTGTCCCAAGAAGAAAGATAACACGACATGATCATGTGGAGACTTCCCTCCTAAGAGAGAAGCTCGGGGGACTCCCCATAAGGTTTTAGTCCACTGATTACTGGGTGTTGTCAGTTTCAATAGTATGATACAGAAATCAACCCAGAAGCAAAAAGCAGTTTAACAATTTCAGTTATAACAAGTATGGAGGGAATACAGAAGCATCATGATAAGATTACAGGATTCCAAAAAAGGGTTTAGCAAGGATGAGGAGGATGCCCAGATGTTACCATAAGATAGGGACTTAATATCCTGAAGGAAAAGAAGTAACTAGGTAGGGTCTTTTATCTGCTAGTTATCTGGGTTCAGTTTGGAGTTCAGTTGAAGGACATTTTGCTCCTATTAATCCTATTAATCCAGGGTTTCATAAAATTTCCCTTGGGTAATAAGGTACTTCCATCAAATCCAGGTGATCCATATATTCATATTAACAAAGGGAAGGGGTTGGCTAACCAAGGAAAACTTGGTGAGGGAAAAATCACTGGAAAGGTATAGGAGATTCCAAGGGATATATGAGCTCATAGCCTTGCTCAGCCAAGCCCTAGGTCAGTCACTAGGACCTCTGGGAACTTCAGTTTCCTCAACTATTAACTGGGGAGAATAATCCTTGTGCTGACTACTTCAATGAGTTGAGCAGAAATAACTGACTTGTCCAAGATAACCAGTTAAGTGACAGTGCTACCATTCAAAGCTGAGTCTTTTGCTTCCAAGTTTCTTACATTTTCTATTGCATCATAGAAGAAAGGAAGCAAAAGGTATCTGCTTGGACTTACTCTGTGCCCCTCACAAGGTCAAGCCATTATTTATGTTTATTTGTTTTGTCTGGGTCTATGATTTCATCCATGTAGGGAACTCCCAGTGTGGAAACTCTCTTAAATGATGGGCAACTTACCTATAACTTATAGTTTTTAAAATTACCTGAGGAGGGCATAGTGGACAATGCCATCCACCCACCTTTTGAAATCACAAAGATCTAGGCTAAGAACACAAGAAAGATGTGTTGCTTTAACTTGACTAAAGCATAAGGAAGAAGAAAGAAAGGAAAGAAAGGAAGAGTTTTGGATTTGGAACTAAAAAATAGCTGAGAGGTGATCCAATCCAGAAGGGTGGGGGAAGGAAAGGAGGGAGGGAGGGACGGGAGGGGAGGGGAGGGGAGGGGAGGAGAGAAGGTGCCTTGGTCATGACTCCAAAAGGAGTACAAGGCAGGAGTGTGCCCCAGATATCTCAGTCCAGGCTCCAGTGCTCTTCTTCCCCTGCACCACACTCAGAAAGGAAAAGAAGGAATCATGTGGTGGTGAATGAAAGGGGGGTCCCAACAGTCAGTCAGTGACCCCTTTTGTCATAGTTGGCCTAACCCTGGTCAAGCCTGACCCTGAACCAGAGAAGGCGGCAACTGGCAACTCTTACTGCCCCAGAAGGCACTGGGTGATCATTGACAGTCTTAATTACTTTTGTAAAGAATTCATTGTTATTTGAGGTTTTTATGCCTCGGTGAGCACTGGACTGGGGCTCCACAAACCTCACGGTGCTCCACCCAGTGGTTGTAGCCGTCGTCGCCAGGGCTCTGGCACCTCACATCATCACCACTTGCCGATGCCTACATGGGCCTGGCAAAATTATAATGATTGGAAGCCTAGTGAGGGCAGTCATGTGACTGTCAGAGCGGTCATTCCATTGGCTGGGGCTGTGTGAGGTGTTTTCTAGATTTGGGGGAGGAGAATTGGGCATTCTAGGTGGAAGCTGGAAAGCGACAGGCGTTCTGCTGTGTATTTTCAGCTGATTCCTGGGCGGTGGTATTTTTTCAGGTATTATAATTTCCCTTTCCCCATTTTATTTCCTTTCCCTTGATCCTACTGATCCTGTTTGTGTGTGTGTTTTTTTAAGTTCATTCTTGTTAAAATAAATCTTGTTCTGTTTTGAGGGAGGCTGCCGGTCTCCTTCCTTGCTCCAATATTGCGGCGAGCCGCTTAGCTAACACTCCCAATTAAAAATTGGTCCCCACACTTTGGTTCAATATGAGCCATCTATCTCCATGCAAATCTCCACACAAAGCCCAGGGGATACAGAGACAAGTAAGAAGAAGCTGCCCCTGTCTTCAAGAAGCTCCCATTTTACTGTGTGTATGGGGGCAGGGGGAGAGCCAGAGGAGCACAAGATAATTGGAGCAGAGAGCGGGTGGGGCATCAGGACCAACAGGGAACACCCTACGGGAGAGGACACAGAGAATAATGACTGCCACTTATGCAGGGATTTAAAATTCTCAGAATCCTTCAAAGGCATTGCCTCAGTGGTTGCTTGCAACCCTGAGTCGACAATGGAGGGGTGTGTGTGTGTGTGTGTGTGTGTGTGTGTGTGTGTGTGTGTGTGTGTGTGTGTGAGATCCTGCCCTACTTTCAACTCTTCTTCAAAAGCCTCATTTAGTTTCACTTCACTCCCCAACAGCAGGACATACAACCGAACCAGGCTCCTGCAGTCCAAGAATTGGGGGCTCCACACATACATCCAACTAGGAAATGTTTCCCTGCTCTCTAGCTTAGAGAGCCTGGTATGGTTTCCTTATCACTTCTCCCCAAGACCTGCTCATTGCCCAGGACGACCTCATTGTGGGCAGCAGCTTCCGGAATGACTTTAGAGGGAATTCTTCCTCGAGGCAAGCAGCCTCTGTGTCATTAGCACAAAGTAATCCTTAGGATAATGGGCTTTAATTGCCTTTAATTCTTTTATATTTGAATTACTGTACACTGCAGGACATTTCGAAACATCATAATAAAATATCTTCTTATAGTGGTTTATTGAAGTACTGCTTCCCTTAACTTTAACTTCTGGGAATTGTGCTGAAGTCCAACTGTGTCTGTAAATCATTCTAATCTCCCTGTAGAGGTAGGAGGTACAATGGGACCCCAATAGGAAAGAACACTTGTAAACTTTTTCAATTCGCGCATATTAGGACTCACTGCTTCATTTCTAATCTTATCTTGATTGGTTTGGAGCAGAAGTGAAAAGGGTTAGGTGAGGGGAGAGCTTGCCTCTAATCCCTGCCACCCAATAGGCTGAGGCTGGTGGGTCTGTTGAGTTTGCGATTTCTGAGGTGCAGGGGCACCGTTATCAAGTCTGACTTTAATGTGGCTGCTCCCTGAGACCAGGGAGCTGCTAACAGGTTGCCTGAGGAGGGGTAAATTGGCCCAGGTCAGAAAAAACAGAGCAGGAAAAAGCTTCCCTGTTGATCAGTAGTGAGATTGAGTCAGGGAGGGAAGTGGGGGAGAGGGAGGGAGGGGGAACAGCAAGGAGGAGAGGGGGGGAGGGACAAGGAGGCAAAGTGAAAGAGTCAATCCACCCATGTAGCAAATAACCCTACCCCCTACCCTAGTTCATGATAAATCAATGCCCTCGTCTTTCTCAAGATTGAAAAGAACTCGTTTGTTCCCAATAAATCCCTGCAGCTAACTGAAGAGAGGCGACACTTGCTTTCCACTTGGTTCATATATCTCCAGCCAGAGCCATTCTCTAAAAGTATACATTAAAATAATGCTTAAGGCTGTGGGGCACAGTTACTTCTGTAACACAAGAATTGCACTATCATCTCTCTAGGCCCAGTCTAGGGAAAATGTTCATTAGGAATGAGGATTATATGGAAGAAGAAAGGAACTAGTCAATAGCTATGGCCACTATTGCTAGTCATTTCCTGGGTTGTATTTTTTCTTGTTCTGCAACCATTAATAGAACAAGCAAAAAAATCATCTTGAAGAAAAAAAAATCTATGTATATAGATGAACTGTTTTTCAATGAGCTTCCTTCTGTGGTAGGAAGATACATGGGGAACACTTTCGAAGCATGAGCCTTCATGTTCACTGAAATCTTTGGAAACTAGCTTCTGAAATTTAGCTTCTCCCCAACAGGAAAACATTCCTTTGGGGGAAGTCACATCTGTCTCTATCCCAGGTTGATATGACACAATAGCGATGCCATCTCAGTGTGAACCTTTTTTTTTAAAGTCACAGACAGAAAGTTGGAGGCATGGGGGTGGGAGAGGATTAAGAGGGTGACTGACCCTAAACATTCTTATATCCAGACAGTTTTTCAGGACACAGTCACTATTTTCTTTGTGCAAAAAAGCCTTCAGGTGAGTGGTGCTGATTCAATACCCTCTATAGTTAATGAAGTCCATTTTGCAATTCAAACAGAATTACAGATATTTAATTCTGTTAGCCAAAAAATGTTGACTCTTTCCCTAGGCAATCGGAATCTTTCCCTCTGTGTTCTTCACCTTCTGCTCTGCCCCATAGGTTTTCTTCCTTCTCATTATGGACAGATGAATACCAGGTCAACTGACACTTTAGAAAAAAGCAAAGCCAACAAAATTCTAGGGGCAAAATTGAGATATGATAAAAGCCTCTATTTTCCCCTTTTGTTCTGATTCTTCTTTCACAACATGACTGATGCAGAAATATGTTTAATGTGATTGTGCACATATAACCTATATCAGATTGCTTTCTGTCTTAGGGAGGGGGGGGAGGAAGGGGGGAGGGAGAAAAATTTGGAACTCAAAATCTTATGAAAACAAATGTTGAAAACTATCTTTACATGTAACTGGAAAATAAATATTTTTTATGATTAAAAAAACCAAAAAAGCCTATATTTTTCCTCCTCTAATATATATTTTAATTATTTGGTAATACCAGCTTGGCCTGAGAGTCTATTTTTTAGTGATTCTTATGGTCCTGTGCACATCCATACCTATGGTTAATTAGAAGAAAAAATGGTATCTATCTAGTTAAACCATCTCTTGTAATGAGTTGAGAAAGTGATTCAATACTGGGGACTTCTAAGAAATGGCTCTCTTCAAGCTGTCTTGACTTCACACTCCTCAGACAGTCAGCTAACAGGCACACCAAACATCTTCTAGAGACATCTAGGCGCCTTTCTGGAACATTCTATAAAATGATGCACAAGAACTATTTTGGTGGAGAGGGACCCAAGGATACATTTTACCTCAGGTAACAGGAAAGGGACTGGACTTGGATTCAGAAACTCTAGATTTCAATTCCTGCTCTGTCACTAATTCACCTTGTGAGCTTAGGTAACTTTTGGAACCTCTCTGAACCTCAGTTTTCCCAGCTCTAAAAATGAGATGACTGGATTAGCAGCTCTCCCTGTCTGTCTTCTAGAATGGAAATGAGCAAAGACACAGATGTGGGGCAAATATGTGCCACTAGCATGGATTAGAATAAAACCTAGTTGTCCAGCTCTGACAACCCATGATGACACTATACTATTTTGCCATGGGCATGTGCTTCATAGCAGCTGAGCTACCCTTCCAAATGGAAATGACTCTATCAATATTGCATCAAGAATACTGGGAAGCAAAAATGCCCAACGTCAGGTTTGAATAAAAACCAGTTCCTCCAAACTAAGACAAAAAACAGCTGGGATCTCTGTCACCACCATCCTGAAACTTCACAGGCAAACGGGAACAGAGAGAGAACAATGGCAAGTCAAGAGCTCTAGTAGCTCTGCTAGCTTCCAAATACCCGCTGATTCTCTCTCAACTTGCAGGAAGAGCTGGAGTAGAGAGTATTGTAAACACTTTCACTTGGCTATTTTAACTCTGAAACTTTCCTCATTTTCCCCAGAATACTTCAGTTGATTTTAATATTTAGAACATATGATATAACTCCATTGAAAGAGCAGCACAGCAAAGCACACAAACATTTAAAAATAAAAATGGTGCCTGTGTTTGCTGTCATCAGCCCAGAAGCTGCATGCACAGGTGCATGAAGCATTAGCAAAAGCATCAGAGTAAGCAGACCTGAGTTCGAATCCTAGGTCTGTCACTAACTTGTATGGCCTCAAGGGAAGGCAGTACCCTCATCCGGTCTCATTTTCTTATATGTTAAATGAGACGAGTGGACCCAATGATTTCTGCAAGCCCCTCCAGAGCTGACGTCCAGGATGATACTTGGATCTCTGACTGCTAATGAAGTTGAGATGTTTCAGTTCCTCCTTTTAGAAATGAATCCCTTTGATTACATGTTGTTGTTGACCTGTTTTTATAGAGATAAAAATTCATGTCCTCGTCAAAGGCTGAAGGGAACATGTATGTAAGCATGCTGGTGAATTGGTCTGAGTCACTTTTCTTTCCCTAGCTGTTTGAAGGAGGGTCAGCAACAGAGCAATTCCCCCTCCCTGCTGGCACACAGGTTTTTCTGTCCCTCCATGATAGCTTTCAGAATAATAGGTGAAAATGTCTTCTGCATCTGGCTGCAAATAAGTGTGAACAGGATTCAGGAGCGCCCAGGCATCACTGAAGATTAGAAACATCCAAATGGGGCCTCTGTCACTTCTTACTCCAGGTATGGGACTTCAACCACCAGAGAAGAATGACAGAAGAAACAAAGCCCAGGAGCAGTGATTGTCTGCAATATTCTTTTGAGAGAATTTTATTTCCTTTTAGACATTACAGAAAAAAAAGGTCATTTCTCCCTCCGTGTCTTATGGCATAAGGGGATGGAACACTACTGCCTCTGTTTTCAAGAGGTAATGATGGACCTGGACTAAGGAGGCCCTGGGTCGACAATACAGTGACACTTAATGGCTGCGTGGCCTTGGGCCCGTCACATTGCTTCATCTGTAAGGGAGGGCCATGTGTAATAAGGATATTTAGGTATTCCTCATTTTTAGGAGTTTTGCTCTGAGCAAGCACTTTCTGGGTCCCAACAGCCCAGCACCAGTATGTGCAACTGGTGCTATTTTCTCCTTCGGATCACAAGTAGTGGTAAGAGCCACAATTTAGCTCCAAGCCACCCCTCAGTATTTGCCCTACCCAACTCACAGAGTTGTGTTAGGGACCAGACTCTGTGGAAACATGAGTTTTTGTTAATGTTTTGTTCATGGTTTCATTGATGCCAAGGACTCCCCGATCTTCTAGACTCTGAGAGCAGCCACTGCTTCTCTTGAATTATTACAGTCACTGAGCTATGATTACCGATTGGAATAGATGGTTCTTCAAATTGAGATGGTGTCTTTTTTAACTTGAAGATCTATGGGACATGAGTCATTTGCTAAGCCCTGTTCTATCCCTTTCCAAACAACTTCCTTCTTATTCATGTAGACATGGTAAGGTGATATCCATGTCCAAGATTTCCCCAAACTCCAGTTATATCCCTGGCTGGGTATGTTGAGTTGGCATTCTTGGATCCATAGCTTTCTCTATAGTTTCATCAAAATATTACACACTGGAGGGAACACTTCCAAAAAGGCTGATTCAGCATACTGAACAAGATGGGCCATGAGAAATTTATAGTGGGAAGAGAAGAGAAAGCAAGGGAAAGGAGATAGGAGAGGAGTCAAAAGCAGAATGCTAATGTAAGTTAGACTATGCAGGCTGAGTACACTAAGATCAATTAATTTCATTTTGTTAGAAATGAATACTGGACTAGTCCCACTATATATTTTATTTCCTCATATCCTGTACTTGGATAATACTTTTAATTTTTCAAAGCATTTTCATGCCTGTGGTTTTATTAAATATTGGTAGCAACTTTGTGAGTCAAAACAAATATAATTAATTTGAAAAATAAGAAACTTGAGGTACAGAGAAGGTAAGTAACTTGTCTAAGGTCACAGAGGAAGCTAAAAGTTAAGCACATTAGAAGTCACTATCTTCCATAACAACAACAAAAAACAAACAAAAGAGGGTCTTTGAAGCATCTTTTTAAAAAATGTACAGAAAAGAAAAAAAAGAGTCCAACAGGAATCACAGACAAGTAGAATGACTGAAAGCTACATGCTAAATGTGTTATAAATATATGCTGCAATATTTATAATATTATAAATATAATTTATATAAATGTATCATTTAAGAGAAAAATCAATTATATATAGAGCTGAAATTTCATATATAATGTTTGTATATGTATGTATATATATATATGTGTGTATATATGTGTGTATATATATGTATATGTGTATGTGTGTGTGTGTGTGTGTGTGTGTGTGTAACTAAACATTTTATTTGGTCTTTAAGGTCAAAACAAACAAAAAAAACCAATACCTCCAATACCTGTGTGACTTTGAACAAATGACTTCTCCTTCCTGGGTCTGAATTTCTTAGGGAATTACCCTTGATATTCTTAGGCTCTCTTTAAATTCCAATAACATGGGATTCTGGGAACCAACATCTCTGGTCTTCTATCCCATTCTCCTTCTAGAATCACCCCCAAATTAAGTTCTGGATTTCTTAAAAAGGTTTTTCTAAAAGTGGGGCACACCACTACATATATACACATATAAACAAACACTTGTGTAAGACCTATTCTCTTATTTACTCAACAACAGAACCATCAAGATATGTCAGACTTATTAAACCTTTTCTGGAAAATGGAAATACTGGTTTATTTAGATGTCCCTAAGCTTATTCAGTTAGGTGGCACAGAGGATGGAGTAAGGAAGACATCTTCCAGAGTTCAAATCTGGCTTTGGACACTTACCCTGGACAGGTCACTTAACCTGGTTTGATTCAGTTTCCTCATCTGTAAAATGAACTGGAGAAGGAAACACAAACCATTCCAGTATCTCTGCCAAACAAACCCCAAATGAAGTCACAAAGAATCAGGCATAACTAAAATAATAGCTGCAGAACAACAAAACTTACTCAACTCCATTCCATTCAGCGATCATTTATTACACCCGCTACTACATGCAGAGCATTATCCTAGGAAATGGGACAGACACTAAGGTAAATAAGATCCTGCCTCTGTCCTTATGAGGTTTGCCATCTAGTAAATCCTAGCTCGTATGTGCCTCATTCTGGATTTCTACGTCCTCACCTTTAAAAGATCTCTACCCAGAGCCCCCAAATCAATCTGTCTACTTTGTACTGAAATATGGAAAGGAAGGGGAAATAGCCCTGTGTCCTCCTTCTCCACCTAGGCTCATACAGGTGAGGGCTGTCTGAATGAATGAATAAATGTGCTTACTCTGTGTGTGGCACTGGAGAAATGAATACAAAACTGAGACAGTCCTTGCCTCAAAGGAGCTACTGACATTTTAATAGGGGAGATAATATATATATATAGCAGTAGTGCTCAAGGAAGACTGCTTGGGTGTAGAGAGCAATAGAGATGGTGAATGGATCCTTTTCCAGAAGCATCTAAGAGGTAGCCAGGTTGGACTGCTGGATGGAGGTCAAGCCTGGCCTGCTCAGGGGATGGTTAGATATAGTGTGCCAGATGAATTCCCTTGCTCCTTTCCTAATCAGGACAGCCCAGTCTGAGGGCAGGAATTTCCAAAGCTGAGGGGATTAATCAATTAATTAACTCACATTTATTAAGTATTTGTATTAAGTGCTTGATAACCAGGCATCAAGTTAAGCTTTGAGGAATACAAAAAACAAAACAAAACACCTAAAAATAGTCCTTGCCCCCAAGGATCCCACATTCTAAGAAAGGAGAAAAGATATATTTCTATGAGTGCATATATGATGCATAAAGAATAGATAGAAGGTAGTCTTAGAGGATAAGACATTTGCAGCTGAGGGAATTGGGAAAGGCTTCTTCCAGATTCGGGTCTGAGGATGTCCAATGGTCCCAAATGTATAGCAGCAGAGCTCAGGGCATGACGATTGGAAAGCTATATGGCTGGATGGAGCTTTGAGGTACTTTGTCTACTGACCAGTGGGAGAACATTCTTCTAAAAAGGAATTTACGGTCCCATTCAAAGTCGCTAGAATATTCTACAATGTTCTCTCAAAGAGGACCAACGACATCATGGGGTGACACCTTGACTTGTGCATGATTTGGATTCAAGTGAATTGTTAGCCTCTCTCTCTTCCACAAGCATCAAAGTTAAGTGGCAAGACAAAAGTCAGGACAACTGGTGATGGCCCAGGATGGAGTGGATGTGGCATCTTCAATGTCTGACTGAGCTCTAGGCACTCCGCAGTGCCCTCTTCAGCCACCTTGATGACTGTTGGAACAAATTATTTTCATCTACCCATTCTGCCCGAGGAAGTCTTCACATGCTTGGGGTAGACACCCCCCTACCTTGAAAATCTATTTAGCCAGGCAAATAAGAAGTTAGTGCCTCCATAAAACTAGAATACCATTAAACACCATTGTATAAGTCATCAAAACCATTTAAAAGTTCAGTCTGAAGTTTGATGAGCAGTCAGTACATAAGAGTTTGTTCTACAATGACAATGCAAAGTACACGCCCTAAACATCTTAGTGGTCAAAAACCAAATAAAAGAAATATCACATTTTTTGGCAGGGCAATGAGGGTTAAGTGACTTGTCCAGGGTCACATAACTAATGTCAAGTGTCTGAGGCTGAATTTGAACTCAGGTCCTCCTGAATCCAGGGCCAGTGCTTTATCCACCGTGCCATCTAGATTCCCCAAGAAATATCACTTTCAACAATACATCAGATGGCACTGTCTCATCGAATCACAGACAGGGAAGGGACCTCAGAGGCCATTCAATCCAGCCCAGTTTTGAACAAAAGTCCCCTCTTCAAAATCCCTGACAAGGGACAACCTAAGCTTTCATTCATTCATTCATTCATTCATTTGTTTTTTACAACCTAAGCTTTGATGAAACCATCAGTACAAGCAACACACTGACCTCCAAGGCAGCCCAATCCCTTTTTGCATAATTCTAGTTTTTAGAAGGGCAGTTAGCTGGCACAATGGATAGAGCACTCGACTTGGAATCAGGAATACTCATCTTCCTGAGTTCAGAAATCTTGCTTCAAGAAAAAAATTGTGGAATGTGAATGCAGATTGAATCATACTCTTTATACTTTTTATTTTGTTTTTTTTTCTTTCTTGAGGTTTTTCCCTTGTGCTCTGATTCTTCTTTCACAACACGACTAATGTGAAAATAAGTTTAATGTTATTGTACATATATAACCTATATCAGATTGCTTGCTGTCTTGGGGAGGTGAGAGGGAAGGGAAGGAGGAAGAAAAATTTGAAACTCAAAATCTTATAAAAATGAATGTTGAAAATCATCTTTACATGTAACTGGAAAAAAATAAAATACTATTAAGGAAAAAATCTGGCTTGAGACACTCACTGTGTGATCCTGGGCAAATCATTTCACCCTGTTTGCATCCGTTTCCTCATCTGTAAAATGAGCTGGAGAAGGAAAAGGCAAATCACTCCTGTATTTTTTCTAAGAAAACCCCCAATGCGGTCACAAGAGTCAAACATGACTGAAAAAACAACTAAACAAGAAGAAGTTGCTAGGAAGTTTTTCCCTACAAATGAGCCTCAGTCTGCTTCTCCAAAACTTTCCCCCATTGTTCTTCACACTGTTTTCTGTGGTCGAGCCGAACCAGTCTAATTCCTCTTCCATTTGACAGTGCTTCAAACACCTGGCAACAATTATGATGTACCCCTATACTTTCTGTTTTTAAAAGCTAAAGACTCTTTGTAGTTCCTTCAGCCAGGTCTCATATGGCTAGAGCCCCTTCCACATTCTGATCTTCTTCCCTTGGATGTGTTCCACCTTGCCTATACCCTTTCTGCAGTGTGGCACTCAGAGTCCTCACTTCTCTTTCCTCCACCTTACATTCCATCAAAATTTACAAACAATTTATACTACATCTTCAATACTTCTATTTTGAGATGACTTCTGAATAATTTGCCTCACTTCCTTCTGCAAGGGCCAGAACACCTCTGCTTCACTTGTGTCCCTGTCTTTTCCACAGCTGTGGGTTCCCTAGGGATTCAAGGGCTCTCCACCTAATACCAATTTGTGCAAAGAACAGGTGCCTAGTAAGTGCTCATTAAATGGATTTTTGGTAGGAAACCATGCTAGTTTCTCTCAATACCAATCAAAAATATTTGCTGAGTCTTAACTCTGTAAAAGGCATTGTGCCAGGTACTGTGGGAAATACAAAGATTAATAAGCTCTTGCTTTTGCCTCAGCTAGCTGAGGCAGTAAGATGTAAACAATGATAATGATAACTCCCATTTCTATACAAAGAACACAGCATTAGGAATGAGAACCTGTGTTCAAATTCTGGCTCTATCTTACTGTGTTAGGCAAATTACTTAACTATTCCGGGCCTCAGTTTCCCTTTCTCAAAAATGACGGCTCAAAAGGGGACCTCTATGGTCCCATCCAGCTCGACACA
Organism: Dromiciops gliroides; assembly: GCF_019393635.1. NCBI lineage: Eukaryota > Metazoa > Chordata > Mammalia > Microbiotheria > Microbiotheriidae > Dromiciops > Dromiciops gliroides. The sequence goes on from NC_057867.1 coordinate 43,413,340, forward strand.
AAATATTCTGTATAACCCCCTTTCCCCAAACCCTGGAATGTGAGTTCAAACTGAGATCTTCTGATGAATGCTCTACCCATTACACCAAGGTGTCTCTCAAGCCATACATATACACATAATAATGCCAGGCGGTATGTGCTAAGAGCCAAGTGAATGTTAGTGTTCCACATGGTTACAGGCAGAGAGACCGTTCCCAGCTGGCTGTCACAGAAGGTCTCATGCTGACAGGGGGCCAAAGTGGGCCTGGAAGTATAGGCAGAAAGGAGGGAGGTGGGAACTCCCAAAATGGGGACTGGAATGAAGGGAACATAATACCTCCTTCAAGATTAAGAGTATACTTGAATATATCCAGTATAACAGTATATCTTGAAATCACGGGCCTCAGTTTCATCACCTTTAAAAATCAGGGAACTGGACTAATGAGCTCAAAGGCCCCTCACAGCTCTCAATGAAATGATCTCCTAACTAGTTTTGAAACAGGCCAGCTGCTTTCGCAAGTTTGCATTCAAGAAGCACAGAGCCAAAGTTAACATAAATTAATTTGACCCTTAAAAATACATTTGTAATAAGGGTAACTAAAGACCATAAAATGAAGACAGCACAACAAAATAGAAATCAAATTAAGAAGCTGTCCTGAAGGCCTTTAAGGTGAGCAGGACCTTTTCCGCCTGGGGGGTTGTTAAATCATTCATTTCATTTCACAGTGCCTTGCTTTTGATGCAGTCTAGAATGAGTCCTTTGCAGAGCCAGTGCATAATTAAGATCATTCTGTAGTCTTCATCACACAAGTCACCTTGGAATACTGAGAAATAACATATTTTCCCTGCATTTTCTCTTTCCTTGGCTCCTTCAAGGAGAAAGTCCACAGAGTTAAGAGAGAGTCCCTCATAGTTGTCCTTTATGATACTTGGCCAGGCCACAATCCCAAATGCACTAGCTCTTCCTTCCTTCTTTCCCTTTTTTCTTTCTACCTTCCTTACTTTTTTTCTTCCTACCTTCCTTAATTTTTTTCCTCCCCTCCTTCCTTCCCTTCTTCCTTCCTCCCTCACCTCCTTTACTCCACCTCTTTTACTTGATTTTCAAACTCCTTTTTGAGCTGTTCCATGGCCTGAGACCAACTCATATTTTTCTTGGAGGCTTTGGCTTTGTTATTTTCTTCTGAGGGTGTGTTTTGATCTTCCTTGTCACCAGAGTAACTTTCTATGGCTAGAATGTTGTTTTTTATTTTTTTGTTTCCCCAGCCTATTTCCTGACTTTTAACTTTTTGTTCCCTGGGTAGAGGGATCACCATCCCAAGCTTCAGGGGTTTTATGCAGCTGTTTTCAGAGATACTTCTAAGGACCTGTATCTAAGGAGATGTGTTTACTACTCTCCTGGACTGTGCTCTTCTCTGTGAGAGACCACAATCACTCTTTTCTGCCCTAGAAATGTGAGGAGGGGCCTGCTCCATTGTGGCCACAGGCTCTGGTGTGCTAGAGCTTCTCCTCTCCCTGGGACCCCCCCCCCCAACCCCCCTGGACTCCGAGCATGGGCAAAGCAACAGAGTCCTTCCTCAGTGTTACCAAGATACCCCTGTAATCTCCTTCTGGCCAGTTCACTCTCCCTTACTGTCTGTGGGATGAGAGTTTGGAAAGCAGCTGCTGTCACTGCTGCTCATTCAGGGCTCCCAAGACATGCCCTTGCTGTGCTGGGGTCTGGCCTGAGCTGGACTGGTACCCATTCTCACCCACCTTCCCACAGACCTCTCCTACTGACCTTCCAAGTTGTCTTTGGCTGAAAAATTATTTCACCCTAGCCTTTTGTGTGTCTGCTCCTCAAGGAACTGTCTCATGGCATTATTTGAAAGTGTTTGGAGGAACTGGGGGAGAGCTCAGGTAATTCGCTGCCTTTCCTCCCCCATCTTGGCTCTGTCCCCTTTCTCCTCCTTTCCCTTCTGTTCCTTTCTCCCTCTATTTCTTTCCTCTTTCCCTTCATTACTTCTCTTTTCCCCAACACTTTACTCCTACATTCTTGGTTTTGTTTTGGTTTTTTGTTTCGTTTTTTTGTGGGGCAATGAGAGTTAAGTGACTTGCCCAGGGTCACACTGTTTTAAGTGTCAAGTGTGTGAGGCCACATTTGAACTCAGGTCCTCTTAAATCCAGGGCTGGTGCTTTATCCACTGTGCCACCTAGCTGCTGCACTCCTACATTCTTAACCCTCCTACTCCTTCCCTCCTTTCTCTCTCCCTTTCCTCAACTCCATCCACCTATCTTGTTCCCCAGGTCCTTCAAGCTCAGTTCATCAGCAGACATTAACATTTAGTCTAACCAGTTTTCTAGAGTTGATCTTCAATAAGTGCTTCATCTGACTCTTGGACAAAGCAAGATATGGGGGGGGGCAGTTGATACTGAACTTTATTCTCATTTGAATGGGAAGAATACACAACACAGTTGGGTATATAAACATTATTTCATTCAACAGAGAAACAGGAAGAAAAGGGGGAAAGCGAGAAGGAAATAATGAGTATATACTAAGGGAAGGAGTCGTCCCAAATAAAACAAACTCTAAGGATATACAAAAATATTTATAGCAGCTTGTTTAGCAGTGGCAAAAAACTGGAAACTAACTGGGAAATGGCTGAATAAGTTATGTCACATAAAGGTGATGGGATACTACTGTGCTATAAGAAATGAAGAAAGGGAATGATTTCAGAGAAGCCTGGGAAGGCTTAAATGAACTGATGCAAAGTGGAGTCACAAGAAACAGTAGAACAAATTATATAATAACAACATTATTGTAAAGATAAGCAACTCTGATTCAAGTATTCTTATACAAAATGACTAATATGGCAATTTTTTTGTTTGTTTTTGTTTTGGGGTTGTTTTTGGTTTTTGGTTTTTTTGGTGAGGGAATTGGGGTTAAGTGACTTGCCCAGCGTCACACAGCTAGTAAGTGTCAAGTGTCTGAGGCCAAATTTGAATTCAGGTCCTCTTCAATCCAGGGCCTGTGCTTTATCCACTGTGCCACCTAGCTGCCCCAATATGGTAATGCTTACATAACTGCACATGTATAACTTATATCTGATTGCTTACTGTCTCAGGGAGGGAAGAGGGGAGAAAGGGCAGGGGGGAGGGATAGAATTTGGAACTCTAAACTTTAAATAAAAATGTTTATTAACAAAATTTAAAGGCTCTTACTAACCTATAGCTTGCAAAAAATATACATAAACAACTCTGAAAAACCTAGTAACTGATCCATGTAATGCTCACCCAAAATTCCAAAGGATTCATGATGAAACATAATGCCTGTCTCCTGACAGACTCAGAGTGCATATTAATCTTTTGGGACGTGGCCAATGCAGGAATTTTGTTTGACTATACATGCTTATAGAGGAGTCTTCCTCCCTCCCCCTCTCTCTTTCTTTCTTTCTTCCTTCCTTGTTGTAGGGGGAGAGAATAAGGAGAGGGAGAGAAGATGGGATTTGTGGTTTTTAAAATTTAATTTATTTTTTTTTGTCTTTTTTTTTTTGGCAGGCCAATGAGGGTTAAGTGACTTGACCAGGGTCACACAGCTAGTGTCAGGTGTCTGAGGCTGGATTTGAACTCAGGTCCTCCTGAATCCAAGGCCAGTGTTTTATCCACTGTGCCACCTAGCTGCCCCTTTAATTTAATTTTTAAAAAAGCAGGACTTTAACCCAGATGCTCTGATTCCAAGGTCAATAAATACTCTTTGCACTGTATTACATTGCCACTTAATCTATTCCTTTCAACAAACTATGGCCCACAGAGGGAAAAGGACATGATTGAGGTCAAACAGGTAGCAGGGGGATAGGAACTTCTGTGCAAGAAAATACCAGTGTTTTACTAAAACAAAACAAAAACAAAATCCTTCTTGGGTTTATCTACTTTAAGTATTGGGAGGTTTTGCCTCTATATTTATTTCTATTATGGCCAGTACAATAACTGTTCTTATTCCAGGAAGATCTTCAAATCTTCTGGAAAGTTTCCTTTCTGGGCCTACCAAAATTGCTTCAAGCAACAGGTATCTTGTTTACAAAAAGCCTTGGGCACTGCTTCCCCGACTGTGCTTTGTTAAAGTGTATGTATTTTATTAATGCATTTGTGATTTCCTTATCTCTCCAACAGCTGGAAAATAGAATCTCTCCCAGCTACTGGGAATGAGGGAAATATTTTTGGCCACAAAGCAAATTAGGTTATGAATGCACCATTTCCCCAAAATGAATGCTAATACAACTACAGCTCCCTCCTTAGCTGTATACTCAACTAAGTCCTGCAACCCCGTTGTCTTCAGATTCCCTTTGCTGACATGTAAACAATCTTGAAGGAATGGGATACACAGTTCTACTTAGCCAATGGTTTCATAACCACTTAGAGATACCACTATGTGGAGTACAGAACTTGGAACAATCCCTCTTTTTGAGTGGGACTGGGAGTTAAAACCAACTTAAAGGAGCAGATAGGCTATTTGACAGTTCCCCTGACCTCACAAAGGTGGGCAATAGAGAAGGCAAAGGATTTTGCCTGTTTGCACTGTATGTTTTGTGGGTTCCTAGGACTAGCTAAATGTGATGACATTCAGTTTTCTGGTAGAGTTGGAGTCAGGAAAATCTAAGTTGAAATCCAGCCTCAGATACTACCTGTGTGTCCCTGTGCAATTTACTTCACCTCTTTCTGCCTCAGCTTCCTCAACTAAGAAAATAGGGATAAGAATAGCACCAACTTTCAGATGTGTGGTGAAGATCAAATAAAATATTCTTTGTAAAAAGTACTTAGCATGGCATATCTGGCACACAGTAGGTGTTACAGAAATACTTATTCCCTTTCCCTCCTTTCTCTGGGAGTACCCCAAGAAGAGGAATTGGAAAGAACATCCAATAGAGGCATGAGTGATAATGGATGGAAATGTTTCATTAAAAATGGGGGGGGAACATACATAAAATTCATCCAGGACTGATCCTTTTTTTTTCTTTTCTTTTGTTTTTGGTGAGGCAAATGGAGTTAAGTGACTTGCCCAGGGTCACACAGCTAGTGTCAAGTGTCTGAGGTCAAATTTGAACTCAGGTCCTCCTGACTCCAGGGCCAATGCTCTATCCACTGCGCCACTTAGCTGCCCCAACTGATCCTTTTAAAACATTATATTGTTTCCAAGATCTGTTGGATCAGCCTAGAAGAGAAATACATCTGAAAGTTTTCTGTGAAAGTTAGGGGAGAAAAAAAGTGAGGGGAGACAAAAGGAGAGACATTTTAAGTGAAAAAGGAAGAAGGGATATGATCTCAAAGTAACTGTTTGCATCCCACACCTATACCAAATATAGAATAACTGAATAACTGAAAATGTAGGCTTGACCACCAGAATGTTTCTGTGAGAAAGGATGGATATGGAATCAGAGGATCTGCTACTAACTACCTGGGAGGCTCTGGCTAAGTCACAATCATTCTGAATTTCAGTTCCTCACCTGTAAAATGAGAGGATTGGTGTAGGTGACTTTTGTAGTCTTTTCTATCTCTAAACATACAACCACCCTCTGCTTTGGGCCTACATTTTCCAGATTGATCCTTACTCTGGATCCTACCTCAACAGATGTTTTTTTAATGCTTTGTTCATGTTGAATACCAATGATCTAGAAGAACCCTCTGTGCCCCTCAGACACAAAGTTAAGGACAGATCTCTTAGAAGGCCACGATATTGTGGAAAGAGCATGAAATCTGCAGTTAGAGCACCTGGGTTCAAACCTTGGCTCTCCTTACAACCTGCAGAACTTTGGGCAAGTCAGTACAGCTCTCTGGGCCTCAGTTCCCTCTTCTATAAAACAAGGGGATTGGACTAGATGATCCCTGGTGATCCTTTCAGTTCTATTATTTTGTGAAATACTATTCTGGTGAGATATACTGAGCATCAGCGAAGAGTGACCAAGGTGGGAGAGTAGGGGAAAGGAAAGATGAAGGGGCTGCATCCCTGTGCCAGGAGTTGTGACCTAAGGGCAGGATATTTTGCTACTTCAGCAGGCAGTCCCTCTCCTGAAGTCAGCTATTTAAGCAATACTGGGTAAAAGGATAGAGACAATACTGCCCACTTCCCCCACACTACCCATTTACACCAATGATGCTACCTCCAAGTTCCTACCATCTTCCTCTTCGAATTTTTGAAGCAGTGGACACTTGGTGCTTTGAATTGAAATAAAGTCTCTTTAAAGGAAGAGGAGCAACAAATTCTAGGAAGTGAAATAGACCAGACATGCTGACCACCAAAGATCATCTTCTAAGACAATATCGGAACATAGGCAATTGGAATGCATCTGGGCAAGACTTCATTGTTGACAGGCCCCTGGATTTCACCTGCTTAAGGGATGGCATGCAGTTAAGAGCTAAGGGCCTGAGCAGCTATTTCCTCTCTAATTTAATTCTGATTTCCAAGACAGCCTTGCTATAGGGAAACCTCCAGGAAATGACCTCTTATTCACATCTTTTAATCTTGACCAACCACTTCCTTTTCTCAACTGGGTCTGTAACCATACTACTCTGAGTTCAAAGGGGCAAATGCAGATATACTGAACAAGGAAATTCAAAGAGAGGGATAAGTGTGATCACCCTGTTCCTGAAGAAGTAACTGCCCAGATGTATGTGGGCCAAGGGGCAAAAATGACCACGTCTCCATATTATGATTATGGCTACTTGTCCAGGCATCATTCCATCTAAGCCTATTATCTTCTCAGATTTGGAATTTAATAAATGGGAATGACAGGAATGGATTACTCCCCTAACTTCCCCTTCTTGAACTGGCTACATGGAGGAGTGCAGACTCTAAGCTTCAAGAAAAATGTCCATGGATGCATGGCACCCCCCCTCCCAAATCCTTCATAAGCTGCTATAAATATATAACTCAATTGAATATCATACCTGACTTTGCCTTTTCTTCCAACTCTTCCTCCCTGGATTTTTCCATCCCTAAATTATATTCCCATAAACCTTAACTTGTCAAATCAATGATCTTTTGGTTTTCTTTTGGGGATCTTGACTAAAACGGAAATCTGTGGAGTATAGTTTAAGATTGTGTATGATCAGGAACTAGCACCATTATTTTACATTCCTTCTCTTTTTACACGCTATAATCAAGGAAATAGGGTTTAGTGCTGTTCCTCCCATATTAATCAACCAACCAATAAGCATTTAAGTCCCTACTATATATTAGGCATCATGCTACTCCTTGGAGATACAAAGACAAAAATGAAACAATCTGTCTCTCTAGGTGTTTACATTCCTTCAGCGGAAATAACATGTACCTGTACAGACAAAACACAAAACAAATAAGAGCTTTATTATTATATACCCATGATGCTCCATCTACTGTCTCTGAGCCTTTGTACTCCATGTCTGGAAGGCCCTCATAGTTCACCGAAGGCTCTAAAAACCCCCGGTTTCCTTCAAAGCTCAGTTTATATAAAGCCTTTCCTGGTACTCCAAATTACTTTGAATTTATTTTGTATCTGCTTAAATGTATACAAGTTATCTCTCTCAATAAACTGGAAGATCCTTAAGAAGAGTCTTGTTTCTGTTTTTGTAGTCACAGGCCCTAGCTCATAGTAGATACTTAATAAAAATGTTTGGTGATTAACTGACTGAACAGCACACAGGTAAATTAAGCTGAGAATCCAGATTATTTGGAGAAAGAAAATAATATCTAAACACATATGTGTACATATATACATACACATGCATATATACACATACATATACATATGTGTATATACACACAGACCTATATACACACACCTGTACATTGGGGGGTAGGTGAACACTATCATATGTTAAGAAAAAATATTATTTCCATAAAGCCACAGAAGACTGAGGAGCTTTGAGGGCTGGTATGTCTTCCATGTTAAATGATATCATTTGTGTAGATTGCCCTGTCCAAAATAAAGATAGACAAGAGGAAGCTGCTTCAACCACCCAACAATCCCTCCTTTTGTCCTACTTTTATCTTCTCTTTTGAAAGCATCAATTTTCAACATTAGACAAACCACTTGATGTCTTCTCTATGAGAGAACATTGGGCAATTTAAACTTACTTTGTTGCTGCCTGACATTGTTTTTCATCTTGTGGTTTTCTAATGGATTTGGAGGACTTTCAATATCTCTAGAAGCCATCAAAGCTCTAAAACTACCTAAATTTCAAGAACTTAAATTGATTATTAAATGGAAGCTACTGTTTGTAGAAACTTTCTACTCAAAGTCCAATTTTCATCATAACAAATTGGTACATGTTATATTAAAACAAATAAAATTGACACTAAACCATATACAACTACTCTGAAAATGGTCATTCAACCAATTTCATATTGTCCTAACTTTACTATGATCTAACCCACATCTTTACATCTTCATGACAAAGAAAGTTTTTAACTCTGTCAAATGTTTTGCTTATATCTTGATAAACCACTTACCACATCCCTTGGACCAACCAAGAAAGCATCCTGGTCACAAAAAGACATGAGGCTAGTTTGATATGGTTTGTTCTTAGTTTTATTCTATGTTATATAACATAAATATATCATATAATTCTAAATAATACATTTATATAATATGTATATGTATATATTTACTTGTAGCAATGAAAAAAATGTGAATTCCAAATTCTTTTCTCCCCACTCCCAAACACTCCCTACCCACTGAAAAGGCAAGCAATATATCAATTATACATGTGAAATCATGCAAAATATATTTCCACATTAGCCATAACAAAAAAGCAAGAAAAATAAACTGAGAAAATTATACTTCAATCTGTACTCTGAGTTCATCAGTTCTCTCACTCTAGAAATGGATAGCATTTTTTCATCACGAGTCCTTTGAAATTCTCTTCAATTAGTGTCTTGATCAGAATAGCTAAATCTATCACAGTGATCATCATTACAATATTGCTGTAACTGTACACAATCATCTCCTGGTTCTTCTCATTTCACTTTGCTTCAGTTCATATAGGTCTTAACATGTTTTCCCCCTAAAACCACCTTCCTCATCATTTCTTGTAGTAAAACACATAGAAAAAAGCATAATAAATTTTGTTCCAAGATCTTTAACTCTGTCTTGTTGTTTCAAATGTGTCTTGTAAATGTCTTTTTTTAGATATCATCTTAACATAAGTGACTGCCACCCATGCCTTCTATGCAGACTCCCTCTAACTGCCCTATTAATGTTGACATTCTAATGAGTTATGGAGTATTATCTTTTCATATAGGAATGTAAATAGTTTAATATATTGAGTGTCTTATGTTTTCTCTTTCATGTTTACCTTTTTATATTTCTCTTAAGTCTTGTGTTTGATCTTTTCATGAGGAATGCTTCAAAGTCTTCTATTTCATTAAATATAATATTCTCCTTAAAGATTATACTCAGTTTTGCTGGGTAGATTATTTTTGGCTGTCATCCTAGCTCCTCTGCCTTCTATAATATCATATTTCAAGCCTTCCATTCCTTTAACATGGAAGCTGCTAAATCTTGCATGATCCTGGATATGGCTCCATGATATTTGAATTGTTCCTTTCTGGCTCCTTGAAATGTTTTCTACTTGACCTGGGATCTCTGGAACTTGGCTATAATATTCCTGGGAGTTTCCATTTTGGGATCTCTTTCAGGTGATGATAAATGGATTCTTCCAATTTCTATTTTACCCTCTGGATCTAAGATATTGAGGCAGGTTTTCTTTATGATTTCTTGAAATGTAATGTCTTAAGCTCTTTTTTAAATCATGGCTTTCAGGCAGTTGAATAATTCTTAAGTTATACCTCCTCAATCTTCTAATGAGATATTTCACATTTTCTTCTTTTTCATTCTTTTGACTTGGTTTAATTGTTTATGTCTCATAGAGTCATTACTTCTAACCAGCCTATTCTGATTTTTAAGGAATTTTCTGTTGTGAGCTTTCATATTTTTTTTCCATTTGGCCAATTCTGCTTTTTAAGGTTTTTTTCTTTAGTGAACTTTTGTGCCTCTTTTACCATAAGGTCAATTCTTATTTTTAAGATATTATTTCTGGGTTTTGTTTTTGTCTTTGTTTTTCCGAGCCAATGAGTGTTAAGTGACTTGCCCAGGGTCACCCAGCTAGTAAGGGTCAAGTGTCTGAGGCCAGCTTTGAATCAGGTCCTCCTGAATCCAGGGCTGGTGCTTTATCCACTGCACCACCTAGCTGCCCCCTTAGAAGACCATTTATCATCATTCTTCTTAAACTATAAACACTTTGAACCAGTCAAGTTAATTCAGAGACTGTATCAAATCACTTTAAGGCATATGATCAAAACTGTGGTTGCATCTATTCATAGGAACAGGTGATCTTATTTAATTCAGAATCATCTCATTTCCTTTCCCAGTTTGGGAAAAACCTGTTCATCAGATGACCTGTGATATAGCAGTTCCAGAGGTCATGGCTGCTTTCCTTTGGCCACAAGCTCCTCTCTGCCTTGAAAGTGCAAACAGCACCCCCATTTGGCTTGTGACTCTGTGCCCAAAACTGTGACCAAGAACTGTTTATGGACAACAAAATTGCCAAACAGTGTCAGCTGCACCCAGTGCCAACAAATTATTCCCTGTATCCTCTTTCTGAATAGTTGTCTGACACTCCCACCAGATCTGGGCTGAGAGCTCCTGAAGCTATTGCTGCTGCCACTACTATCACAATCACCTCTAAGGTCCACTGCTGTTGTTCTCTCCACATGCATTCCTGGACAGCCCCATGGTCTCCTGCTGACCTCCTAAGTTTTCTAAGCTGGCAAAATGTCTCACTCTGACCTTTTGTGGGCTCTGCCACTCTAATATTTGATTTGATGAGATATTTTAAAGTTCTCTGGAGGGGAATGTTGGGAGAGTTCAGCTGAATTCCTGCCTGTACTCCACCATCTTTAATATGGTTTGTTCTTGACATTTATGTGGGCTTACTTTTCTGGTACCAACTGTGCCAAATAGTCTAATTGTCCCTGGTGCCTCAGATTCAAACTATTAATACCTTTCATTAGAAGCATCATCTTTTCTTTTTTAATAATAAAAGTATTTTATTATTTTCTAGTTACATGTAGAGATAGTTTTCCACATTTGTTTTTATAAGATTTCTAGTTTCAAATTTTTCTCCCTCCCCCCTTCCCAAGACAGCAAGCAATCTGATATAGGTTATATATGTACAATCACATTAAACATATTTCTGCATTAGTCATGATGTAAAAAAAGAATAAGAGCAAAAGGGAAAACTTCAAAAGAAGAAAAACAAAAAAAATAGAAATAGTATAGTTCAATCTGCATCCATATTTCACAGTTCTTTTTTTTTCTGAATTTGGAGAGCATTTTCCATCATGAGTCCTTTGGAAATATCTTGGACTGCTGTATTGCTGAGAAGAGTTAAGTCCATCACAGTTGATTAACACACAATGTTGTTGATACTGTGTACAATGTTCTCCTGGTTCTGCTCATCTCACTCAGCATCAGTTCATGTAGGTCCTGCCAGGTTTCTCTGAAACCCACCTGCTCATCGTTTCTTACGGCACAATAGAATTCCATTACATTCATATACCACAACTCGTTCAACCATTCCCCAATTGATGGGCATCCCCTCAATTTCCAATTCCTTGCCACCACAAAAAGAGCAGCTATAAGTATTTTTGTACATGCAGGGCATTTTTCCCTTTTTTATGACCCCTTTGGAAAAAAGACCTAATAGTGGTATTGCTGGGTCAAAGGGTAGAAGAATCATCTTTTCAATTCAACAAACCACTATGTTTCTACAAAGTGCTGACTTTGTGCACATACAGAAATGATCATCCAAGCCCAATAGGGGAACTCTTGCTATCAATTGTGATCACAACCATAAAAGGTGTTCTAAATGCAATAGCTCTGGCAAGTTATAAACAACCATTAACAGCCCCAAACAGGGGTGTTCAGGATGTTTCAGCTGTGGGTCATATGATCAGAAAGCCATATGGTGTGATTTTTGTTTCAGCAGCTTTATAAAAGACAGTGTACTTTCAGGGAATGAGGTGAGAAGAGAAAACATTATTTAGAATTTGGTTACATAACTAGAAATGATATGTGGTTAGGTCATACTGGACTACTATTTCATGTATGATGACAAAATTGGAAAATCATTAATTTTATTTTTAAATTCTTTCCAGCTAGTTGCATCCTGGGATCACATGGGGTGCATTTGGTCCCTGGACCACACACTGGAATGTTGTGTTGTTTGGTCGTTTCAGTTTCATCCCACTTTTTGTGACCCCATTCGGGGTTTAATTGGCAGTGATAATGAAATAGTTTGCCATTTCCTTCTCCAGCTCATTTTACAGATGAAGGAACAGGCAAACAGGGTGAAGTGACTTGCCCAGGATTACATAGCTAGTAAGTGTTTGAGGTCAGCTTTGAGATCAGGAAGATAAGTCTTCCTGATTCCAGACCCAGTGTTTTATCCACTGTGCCACCTAGCTGTCCCATACACTGGATAGGCCAAATCAATAAATCAAAGTACATCGGAACTGTGAGCATCCTTAAAGATCATCTAGTCCAGATCTTCTTAAACTTTTTCCATTCACAACCCCTTTTTGCCCGTAAAATTTTTATGTGACCCCATGTTTATAGGCATATAACATAGATACATATAACTTTTTACTGTTGCCAAAATTTTGCAAACCCCACATTCAGTTACATGACCCCACATGGGGTCACAACCCACAGTTTAAGAAGCTTTAATGTAGTCCGACTGTTTGCTAGATGAAAAAAAATGAGATCCAAAGGGTGAAGTGGCAGCAAAGAAAGAGCTGTATCCAAATTTCCTTCCGCTGTGCAGCACTGCTCTGAGAGAATTGTTGTGGTCCACAAATTCTGTGCTAAAATAATGTTTAAGTATCATAACCATGTCTGTGTGACTTTTCACTGGCTGTTCTTCATGCCTGGAATGCATTCTCTTCTTATTTGCCTCATAGAATTCCTCTCTTCCTTTAAGATGCAGCTCAGGCATCATGATCTGCAGCAGAAGTGCCAAACACACAGCCCACAACATTCTTGAGTGCAGCTCCAGCAAGATTTCAATGGAATTGGGAAGTATTTAACAACATAAATTAAAATACAATAAAACACAGATAATATTGCCTTTTTATTGTTTTTTCTTTGTTTTTCTGCAGGGCAATGAGGGTTAAGTGACTTGCCCAGGGTCACACGGCTAGTAAGTGTCAAGTGTCTGAGGCCGAATTTGAACTCAGGTCCTCCTGAAGAGAGGTGCTCTATCCACTGCGCCACCTAGCTGCCCCCAATATTGCCTTTTTAAACTAGTCAATATGCACCCCACAGGAATCCTTATGTACAGTTTAGTGGCCCCTATTTCTATTTCAGTTGAACACCACTGGTCTTGGAGAAGGAAATGGGAAACCATTCCAGGATCTTTGCCAAGAAAAACCCAAATGGGGTCACAAAGATTCAGACACAACTGAAACGACTGAACAACCATCGGTCTACATGAAGCCTTTCCTCATCCCTTCGGCTGCCCAGGTTGCCCCTCTGCAAACTATCTTGCGTTTGCCTACTTTGTAAATATTTGTATTTATTCACCTTATATTTCCACATTTATATAAGTACTTGCTCTCTCATTAGAATATCAACTCCTTGTGAGAAGGAATTATTTTCTTCTTTGTACTTATACTCCCAGCAATTAGCATAGTGTATGGCTTGTAGGAGCCATTTAATAAATACTTTTTGATTGACTGATTGATTAAAAAAAATTTGAGCCACATGATAACAGTTTTCTAAAATTTCCTGTACCATTTAAGACTTCAAGGCTCCAAACACTTTATTTGAAGGCTTTCACAAGGCAGCTGAGCCCAGATGGGTATGAACCCCCACAAAAAGGGAAGCCCCCAGTTTGGCACTTTTGGGCCACCACTGGAATGTAGTCTTTCCAGGACAAAAGAAAGAAGGTGGCTTTCCTTTTGTTAATCGAGCCTATTTCTGGAGCTAGCAGAGATAGCAGCTTCCCACCCTCCCCAGACTTCTCTGCACCCCACCCCCATACACATAACCCCATATGGGGACCAGGTCTATTTCTCTTTTCATTTCTCTGACTAACGTTGTTTTCTCAACTACACTGAATTTCTTATTTCTCCTCCAAGGGAACAAAAATTGGGGAGGGCAATAAGGGAAGGGGTGGGGATGACTACATGTCCTAGAGAGAAAGCTTTATACTCTGTTTTTCATTTCCAATCCAGAACAATATGATAGAATAGCCCTCATCACATTTTTTTCCACCACAAATACAACAGTGCAAAAAGACAACCCTAAGAAAGACCTGATTTAGCTAAGATCCTTTCAGTCAGCACAACAGCAAAAAAAGTTATTTTTCTTTGCCTTGTATTGCCCTACATTAACTGTTCACCTGTTTCTGCTCACTTTATTCTGTACCAGCTCACATTACCCAGGATTCTCTGAAAGAATATCTTTCATCATTCCTTACAGTACAAAAATGTTCCATCATATTCATAGGACACAATTTGTTCAATGAGCCCTTACTTGATGGGTCCTTTATATTCTAGTTTTTTTTGCTTTTCTTCTTTTTGCTTTTAATCCCCACTTTGTGTTTGTGACAGTAGCCTTTCTTTTAAACCCTGCTCACTTGTTTCCTTTTTGCATTTGATATAATGTTTATGTACGTATCCATGCATTCAACCTCCTTTTGGCCATTTCCCATAAGACTCTTTAGATTCTCACTCACCACCCCCCCATCCCTTTCCATTGTATTTTCATACTCTTCTGCTCATATATCCCAATTATAATAAATAACAAGTTCCACTTCCTTTTCCTCCTTTCTACACTAGTGTATTCCCCCTTTTGCCCTCCCTTCTCTTTTCCCTCTTTAAAATGTTATGGTCAGAACCACTCCACCTCCAGGTCCTCTGTCTTCTCCATATTTAACTCCCTCAATACCCGCTGAAGATATTAAGCTTTAAAGGGGAACCCTGCTTCTTCTTCCCCTCTTAGCACATTAGCACTACACCATCATACAACCCATTCAAATTGCTCAAATTATTTTACTTTTCTAGGCTTTTCTTGACTTGTATGTTTTTATTTCAAAGTTCCTATTCACCTTTAGTCTTTTAATCAAATATGCTTGAAAGTACTCTAATCCATTAAAGATTTATTTTTCCCCCTGCAGAATTATACTCAGCTTTGCAGGATAAGTTATTCTTGATTGAAAGCTTACTTTTTGCCTATTAGAATATGTTATTTCAAGATCTCTCATTTATAGGAGAAGCTTCCAGATCCTTTGTGATCCTGACTGTGCTTGAATTCCTTTTTTCATGCTAAAGACTTTTTTTCCCTCATGTGGAAGCTCTGGATTTTGGCTTTAAATTCCTGGAATTTTTCCTTATGGAGTTTTTTTTTTCCTCAAGAAGTGATTGGTGAATCCTTTCTATCTTTACTTTGCCTTCTTCTGGATCTAAGCAGTTTTCATTTATGATTTCTTGAAAATGTGTAGGCTTTTAAAATAAAATCAGTTTTCAAGAAATCCAGTGATTATTTTTTTAAAAAGAAATATCTTTTGGGGGGGCAGGGCAATAAGGGTTAAGTGGCTTGCTCAGGGTCACACAGCTAGTAAGCGTCAAATGCCTGAGGTCGGATTTGAACTCAGGTCCTCCTGAATCCAGGGCCAGTGCTTTAGCTACTGCACTACCTAGCTGCCCCAAATCCAGTGATTCTTAAATTGTCTCTAGACTTGTTTTCCAGAGCAAGTATTCTGGTTTTCAGATATCTTCAATGGAGCAGGAATGTGCTAGCTGAGCTGTCTACCTCTATTCAGGCAGCCATCTTGGTTACAACTCTTAACCTGTCTTCTCCCACAGATTAACATCACTATCATCTCCAGTCTGTTGCTAATTTTCAATCTCTTGTTGCTTCCATGCTGACTATATGTTTATATTTCCCCTAGCCTTAAAAATATTTTGCTTGGTCTGACCACCCTCATAAACTATCATCCTCTACCTAGATCCTCCCCTCCATGGCCAATTTACTGGGAAAGTCATCTATAGTCAGTGCCTCCACTTCTTCTCTCACTCTCTTCCAAACCCTTTGTAATATAACTTCAACCTCATCATTTAACTCAAACAGTCCTCTTAAAAGTTAACAATGAACTCTTAATTCACAGATATAATGTCCCTTTCTAACTTCCTGATGTCAATGCAGCCTTTGATCTTGTCAGTCACCCTCTTCTCATCTCTAGGTTTTTGTGATCCTGCTTTCTCCTAGTTCTCCTTCTACCTATCAAACCAGTCTTTCTCAGTGTTCTTTGCTGGATCATTATCCTGGTCATTCCCACTAATGGCAGGTGTCCTGTAAGGCTCTGTCCAGGGCCCTCTTCTCTTCTATACAATCTATACTTGTTGATCTCATTCACTTTTATGGGTTCAATGATTATATTTATGCATATAATTCCCAGGGGGGAAATAAATACACACACACAAGTTTATATTGCCCTAATCTGCTGAACTCTAGTCCTTCCTCATCAATTTGTTATGGAAAAATTCAGTGAAGAAACTCAAATGGCACTAAGGAATAAGGAATAGTAGTTTATTTATTTATTTTTTAAATTTTTTTGGTGGGGCAATGAGGGTTAAGTGACTTGCCCAGGGTCACACAACTAGTTAGTGTCAAGTGTCTGAAGCTGGATTTGAACTCAGGTCCTCCTGAATCCAGGGCTGGTGCTTTATCCACTGTGCCACCTAGCTGCCCCCGGAAGAGTAGTTTATTAACATGTAGGCCCAGAGGAGAGTGTCTCTCAAAAAGTCTGGGCCCCTAATCAAGGGCGTGTTATAAATTTATATCCTTTGACAGGGTTTTCTTAGCAAAGCTTACAGTTGTGGGTTTGTACTTGGCTAACCAATTTTCCAGGGTTCGGGGCAGGGTCTACAAACCTACCGGACCTGACTAAGCATTTTTGGGAATCTTGTTTCAGCAATCACAAGAAGTGGTTTCAAGATCTGGGATAAGACTAAGCAGTTTCGTAAAGCGGTTGCAAGAGTCAATTTTTCCACATCAAATTAACTATTAGAACTTTCAAATGAGATATCCTTTAGGCATCTCAAATTCAACGTTTCTGAAACAGAAATCACTGTATTTCCACCCAAACCCTCTACTTTTCCCAACTTTCCTTTTCCTGCTGAAGGTATCACCATCTTCCCAATCAACCACACTCACAATCTCGGAGCCATTCTTGACTCCTCACTTGCATTCATCCCACGTATCCAATCTAATGTCACGTCTTGTCATTTCTACCTTCATAATTGTCTCTGATGCATTCCTTTCTTTCCACTCAGACAGCCACCATGCTGGGGCAGGACTTCGTAACCCATGCATGAACTGCTAAAACAGCTTTCTGGTTAGTCACCAGGCCTCAAAGTAGCTCTCCCTTCTAATCTATCCTCTACTTAGCTACCAAAGAAATTTTCTAAAGTTCAGGTCTGACCATATTACTCCCCTTACTCAATTAATTCCAGTGATTCCCTATTACCTCCAGGGTCAAATCTAAAATCCTTTGTTTAGCATTTAAAGGCCTTCACAAAGCTGACCTTTTCTTCCTTTTCCAGGACTTCTTAGTTTTAATTCCCCACCATGAACTCCATACAAAACACTCCACCTCCCAAGTCCATGACTTTGCACTGGCTGTCCCCATGCATAGAATGCTCTCTTAATATACCCCTGCCTCTTGGCTTTCCCAGCTTCACTCAAGACTCAGGTGAAATTCCAGCGGCTGCAGGAGGGCTTTCCTGGTCCCCCTCCATTGTAGTGACTTCCTTTTAAAGTTATTTCTAATCAATCCCATATGTATCTTGGATGTTTGCATGTTATCCCTGCCATTGGAATGGAAGCTCTCTGATGGAAGGGAATATGTTTTTCCCTTTCTCTGCATCAAATGAGATAATATTTGTACACTGCTTAGCAGAGTGCTTGCCACGTAGCAGGCAATGAATAAAAGCTCAATGCATGGTCTAAAAAATCTATTTACTCTTTGGTTAAATTACATGAGAGAGATTGTCAAGATAGAGAGGTAATGTGTCTTGCAGTTCTCTGCCCTAGTCAGACAACATCTCAGAGTACTGTGTTTAGGTATGGAGATCATACTTTAGGAGTGACATTGAAAACGGTGGAGTATCTAGAAGTGGGGCAAGAGGTGAGAAAGTGCTTTGAGATCATGCCAAATGAAGGTAAACTGAGAAGGATTTGAGCCTGGGTAAATGAAGATTTAGGAATCAGACAACAAGTTTCTGCAAGAATTTGAAGGGGGATGAGAAGAAGAGGGTAAAAGGAGCAGTGTGAGAGGAATTTTTAGAGAAGGGAATTTTGGCCCAATACAAGGAAAACTTTGCTAATAAAATGAAATAGCCTTCAAGGAATGACCTCTAGGGGCAGCTAGGTGGTGCAGTGGATAAAGCACCAGCTCTGGAGTCAGGAGGACCTGAGTTCAAATCCAGCCCCAGACATTTGACATTTACTAGCTGTGTGACCCTGGGCAAGTCACTTAACCCTCATTGCCCCACCCCCACCCCCAAAAGAAAAAAAACAAAAAACAAGGAATGACCTCTAGACTACCCTTGGGACAGCTTTGACTTGAAAGTCCTTCCAAGTGAAACTCTACGAAGAGCCCCCTCATTGCAGAGCAGATTTTGTAGCAACAAAAATCCAAGAGGCAAAAATGGATGCTTTCCCCTACATCAAACTGCATTAATCTAGTACATAGAGAAACTCAGACATATAGGAACACAAGGGGTATTTTTATAGACCAAAATAATTAGTTTTCAATTGCTGAATACCATAGTAGAAAGAACACTGGTTCTAGAGTCAGGGAACCTCCACTCAAGTTCTGCCTGTAATGCTTACTGGCTTTTACAAGTATGACCAACCTTGGACAGGGCCTTTCCCTTCCCTGAACCTGTTTCCCCCTCTGTAAAATGAGGAATTTGAACTAGATAGCCTCTGAGGATCCTTCCAGATGTAAATCTGTAATCCTATGAGAATTGAAGATGAAGAATAAAAGATTTGGGTGAAACCTATAATATCACAAAGGGAATAAGGAACATGAATTTGTTCCCTCTTGGTGAAGTGGTGTGGCACAGTGTAAAGAGCTTCAAATTTATGTGGCACCTTATTGTTCAGCTCCCCCAACTACTGCATGGAACTGTGGGGATTCAGATGGGGAGTGCTGAAAGCAGAGGAGCAGAGACACACAGCACGGAAAAATGGACAGAAGGAGAAAGGGGGACTTGTACCGGAGATGCTGGGACAGCTCCTCATCAGGTTGGTCAGATTGCTGGCTGAGTCTTCTCATCTTGCTTCTCAATAGGTTAGATGAAGTCAGAGATGGCCAAAAATAAACTCAAACTGTACATTTCCTGGAACTCCTGAGTCCAAATCAATCCTGTATCTGGAGGACTTTCGGCAATCAGGAAAGTAGAAGACTTGCTGACACTCTGTTGAGAGTTTTTTTAGTATTCGCAGTTTTCTTGTTATTAATTATTGCCTATTGGCCTATTGCTTCAAAGCTGAGAGTAAATACTTCATACAGTATCCAAGGATGTATACCTACCTATGCAAAGATGCAATCCCACACTGCCAAATTCACATTACTAGTACTCACTGAAATAAAGCAAGTCAGTGGTTGGAGGCATGTTTTTATTTTCTTTGATTCACAAATCCACAGAGTAATAGCAGCATTGATTAGATTGTGGTTCCAGAAGAGGAAAGGGAGGAAAGTGAAGACAGGTTCAAGAAAAGGTAAGATAAAGTAAGTGGTAGAACAATTATAGATTGCTAGGTGGAAGTTATTAACATTTGAAGTACATTTCACAAGGGGGTAACTAGGACCCCCATAAAACATGCATTCCTCGGAGTCATAATTACAGGTGTCATTATCACAAAAATAAGATCCTAACATTGTCCACTGATTCCAAGTTGAAAAATTTATTTCCCATTTATTATTTTATCTGGTTCTCCCAAATACCACTGGAATAGATGGACCATGGGTGTATCTGCTGTGGCATCTGGTGCTCTTAGGTTCCTGTCTATGAATTAGCTTGTGGATTCTCATCTGACGGCATGGTCACAGTCAGCCCTGGTGCCACAGCCATGTGAATTAAAGTGACTCTGTTGATTTTTGTTTGTTTGTTCATTTAAGGGAGACAGCTGGTTCATTTGGTACCCTACTTACAGGGAGGAAATTCTGGCTAATATTACAGAATCACAGAATTTCAGAGTTGGAAAACTAATTCGGTGGTCATCTAGTTCGGGGAAAAGGAAGACAATCAAATTCTAGTAATGTGTTTATCAGTAGGTGTCTATTCCCATGGCTCACTGCCAATTTATATGTTTCTGTCTTATTAGGGTTTCTTGTTTGCCGGAGCTGGTACTCAGAGGATGGAGAACATAAGGCTTGTGAAATGCAAACTAGCGTTGATGCCTAACTGTCCTAATTGATACAGAAGCATGCACTGAAACAAACCAGTTTGGGAATTAAAATAAAAAGAGCAGCATAATTAATGAATTGTGATTCTCTTATTGCAAACATCACCTGGGGCTCAGTCACTCAGAAAATATAACCAGTAGCTCTGGTCACCAACAAAGTCAGTCAGTCAGTACATGTACACAATGTTGAAAGGACTAAGGATTACTCAGTAGTACTTCCAGGCCCACTCAAACACATGTAGATTGTCATTTTGCAATCAAAACATGCAATTCGAGTAGCATTTGCAGGCACCTGTTGTATCCTGGCCTGTGAGTTGTAACAGCTGTGAGCAATGGCCTGTGGCCTCATATTCTTATGACTGATATCCATTGGCAAGTTTTTGCCTTCAGTTCACTATATCCCTACCATCAACAAATTATATTTTAATATACAACTTGTTTCTGAAGTGACTCTGAAGTGTCCATAGGTTTCTACAAACTGCCTGATAAGTCCAAGAGACACACAAAAGATTAGGAACCCCTGCTCCAGACTAAAACATTCAGTAAGTAGGTAGTCCACTAAGTTAGTCTATCAGTACACAGATGTTGGACAACAGAGAATGATAATGAGCTGGACACAACATTAAGTAAGGAGGAAAAAAGTAGGCTAGATTGTATTTGGGAAACCGTTCAGCACTTCCAATGATTACAGGCTGTTCCCTGGTACAAAAATAATAACAAAATCTTTAAAACTCCAATTGTCTTCTGTTTATTCGTCATGGCCAGGTATCATGGAATGTCATAATGTCAAAAGAATCCAGTGTGGGTATGCCAGTGGGCAATGGAAAAAATGACAATAGCTAGCAATTATATAATACTTTAAGGTTTGCAAAGGACTTTGCAAATATTATCACATTTTATCATCACAGCAACTGTGAAATAAAGTGCTATGTCTCTATTTCATAGATATAAAAACTGAGGCAGAAAGATGTCACTTGACCAGCATCACACAGCTAATAAGTGTCTGAGACTAGATCTCAATTCACATCTTCCTGATTCCACAGCCAGCACTCTATCCACACCACCACCATGCTGCCATGTACCTACCTCTAGATGTTCCTAAGTGCAAAAGATGCTGGGCTAAGTGAATAGAACACCAAAGCACTAAAAGACACCCTTAGGGCATTCTGAAATCATTTTTAAATGGATGAAAAATGTGTGATCTTGTCAAATTCTACTTCCACAATCTCTTTTACATCCTACTTGCTCTGTCTGGCTTTATTCTGCCCTCCTCCTCAATCTATTTGCCACATTGCTGCCAATATGATCCCTTAAAGCAGAGTCCTGGGGCCACTAGATGGCATAGCAAATAGAGGGCTCGGCCTGGAGTCAAAAAGACTTATTTGAGTTAAAATATGGCCTCAGACATTTACTAGCTGTGTGATTCTGGGCAAGTCACCTGTTTGCCTCAGTTCCTCATCTTTAAAATAATATGAAGAAGGAAATGGCAAAACATTCCAGTGTCTTTGACAAGAAAAACCCAAATGGAGTCACCAAGACTTGGACATGACTAAAATGACTGAACAGAAATCAATTAAGTCAGAGGTAGATAGCATGGTGTAGTGGATAGAGAGTACTGGCCTTGAAGCCAGTCCAATCCACTTCTGACTCATATCGTCTCTGTTCCTAGGGTAAGTTCCTTAACCACCCACAATCAAGACAATAAATTGCAGAGAATTCCATCTTCATTTGTAGAGTCAGTTTCC
Organism: Dromiciops gliroides; assembly: GCF_019393635.1. NCBI lineage: Eukaryota > Metazoa > Chordata > Mammalia > Microbiotheria > Microbiotheriidae > Dromiciops > Dromiciops gliroides. Next base: position 43,435,555 of record NC_057867.1, read on the forward strand.
TCATGTAAGAATTCCCCATACCATTGGAATAAAGGTCTAGTCTCTGTTCCTATTACCATACCCCTAAGTCTGCACAAGGTCTCTGTAGAGTATACAATGACATTTAAGAAAGTTCTCCACTCAGGGAACCAAAAATTTAGTTGAAGGGATAAGACATATTAACAATAAAAGGGAACTAACAAGATGAGGCAGGATATGTTATATGTCAAATGAGCAGAATAGGATTTTAAGAGAAAGAGGCCATTGTAAGCTGAACGGACTTTATGAAGGAAATGGTCACCAAGCCTGGCCTTGAAGAATGAGGTAAATTTTAATAGGTCAAAGGAGAAGGAAGGGATTTTCAATAATCCAGGGGAATATGAACAAAGGTACAGAGGCAGCAATAACCTAACTAGAACCAGAAGGTTCATGCTGGGGACTAATAGAAGGTACATTTGGGAATGGAATTTAGGGCCAGATTTTGGCACTGTGCCACAAGAACATTAATTCTAATACAAAGGGCAATGAGTATGCATTCAATAGTCCTTACTGGCTAGCAAGGATATGATATATATATGTATATATATACATATATATGTAAACATATATTTAATAAGCATGTTTGTATCAACAGTTTCCATTTTCAGTGATTCTAGGAGGCAAGGCCACTTCTATAGCAAATTAATGAATTATGAATTAATTAATAATAAAAATAAAAAGGACATGGTGGTTATGTTTATGAAAAGTCAGAATCCTAGACAATTTTTAAAGGAAATGTAATTTCCTTATTCGAATACCTGCAGTTATAGAAAGAAAGGTTAGCAAAGTACTGTTTATCAGATATACTGCAAGGTTTTATTGAATGAAAATATAAGAATATTTCTGAATTAGTAAGTTAACCAGATACACATAGATGCACTAAAATGTTTCTGAGAGTCCAGAAGGTTAGAGTAGCATTGTGGAATACCACTTGATCTCAAATCAAATGACCTAAGTTCGAAGCTGGCCTCCACTATAGGTCACCTAGAAGATCTTGGGGAAGCTACTGCACATCTCTGTGTAAGAAGGGGGTGGTCTCAAAGGTGCTTCAGGTCCCTTGGGAATCTCCAGCTACTATCCTCTCTTCCAACTTCCTCAATTCAGAAAGGGAGAAAGTGAGGCCCAGAGAGAGAAAGGACTTATCCAAGGTTCTACAGGCTAAGACCAGACTCCAAGCCAGGATTCTTGGTTCTTCATGGGTGACATTTTCCCCTATACCACCCAACCTCTTGGAGTTCCAGTAACCTAGGTATTTCTTACTACTATTTATCACTTCACCAGCAACTTTACACTACCTCCCCCCCCCCACTTTGAGATGAGCTCTCCCCAAGGCCTGCTCCCATATTTGGTGAGTTCCTGGTCAGGATTGGCACTTGGTGATAAGAGTCCAACTGTTCTTGCTTCACTATCACCTCAAGTCACACTCTTACTGCTCCACCTCATCAGCAACCTAGACCTTGTGCTGGAGTCTCCTCCCCCTCAACCAACTTTCCAGGTCTCCTTTGTTTTTTCTTCCCTTATCTGCATGTTAGGCCAGCTAGGTGGTGCTGCAGTGGATAAAGTGCTGGGCCTAGAGTTCAAATCCAGCCTCAGGCATTTACTAGTTGTGTGACCCTGGGCAAGTCACTTCACCCTGTTTGCCTCAGTATCCTCATCTGTAAAATGAGCTGGAGAAGGAAATGGCAAACCATTCTTTGCCAAGAAAACCCCAAACAGGGTCACAGAGAATTGAACACAACTGAAAAGCGACTAAACAATAACAATTTACAGGTTAGCTTCCTGAAAGCTGGGACTATTTTTTGTCTTCCATTGTATTCTCTGGGTTTAAGACAGTGCCTAGCACCCAGTAAGTGCTAAAGAAATGTTTTATCATGCTCTTCACGTTCTGAAAAAGAACTATGGAGTCTGAACGCAGACTGAAGCATGCTATTTTCACTTTTGTTGTTGCTTTTTTGTTATTTTTCTTGTTTATTCTTTGTTGCATTTTCCCCTTTTGTTCTGATTAACGTGGAAATATGTTTAACATGATTGTAATGTATAAACAATATCAAATTGCTTGCTGGTCTTGGGAGGGGAAAGGGATGGGGGGGAGAAAAATTTGGAACTCAAAAAATATCTTTACATGTAACTGATAAAAATTTAAAAGAAGAAAAAAGAAAAAAAAGGGAAATGTTTTATCTATCTTTTTGTCTAGTATCCTCTCCATCCTCAAATTACATTGTATTTACTTACCCAAGTACTGTAGACTGCTTGATGGCAAGTAGTTTTATTTATTTGGCTTAGAATCCCCCAGTATTTATAGTCTTAGGAATTATTTTATTCATTGATAGTACAAGGTAAATGTCACCCCCATCCACTAATGATAAATCAAGAATTCTAAATTAGAGGGTTTGGAATAAGTGAGGTGGTTTTTTTTTTTAATTTCCTCTGCAAATGTCTAGCTTGCAAAACACCCATGAGTCAAATAGTGATTGATGAACAATGAGAAAGGTCATCATTACTTTAAAAGACAAAGAGCCAGGTAGGGAATCTAGATAGCCTTTTGCCCTCAGAAAGCTCATGAAAGTAAATTGAGTATCTTTTTTCCCTTCATGGGGCTATGTGAACCTTGGTTAAAAAAAGTCACAAAGTTCTATCTTCAGTTCAAGTTTCCTTAATATCTGGCCATTAGGAAAAACGAGAACAAATTTTTTTTTGGAAATAGTCGGTTTTGACTGGCATCTCCAGTACAGAAGCATGCTTGCTGAATAAGTCTTTGTGCTAGAGATTCAAGATTCCATCTCAAGGGAGAAAATGCCTGCCTACAAACATAGCATTTCACCTCTTTTCTTTAATGAGTCTAAGAATCTCTCCATCTTGAAGTCCCTGTGCCTTCAATGTCTCTCTCCAACAGCTACATTACTGTCATCAGGATCTCACAAAGCCTGAAGATTTCTGCCAGGCTGCCAGCTTCTAGTGGAGTAAAACAAAAGCCAATGATGAGCAGACCCGATTTCTGACTGCTAGGTCCAGGCCTGAGGACTCCTTAATTGGAATTTCTGAGAAGGTGCTCAAAATTCACTCCAAAACAAAATGCCACAAAGGCTAACCACCTAAAAATCCAGCTCTGCATAATGTTCAGATACACATTCCAAGATTTTTTGTTGACAAGGGATGTCCAGTCTCATATATTCTCTGCCATCACCCCCTATATGGCATATACCCTCTCTCATTCCCCCATTTTCAAAATGTACCTGACCCCTTCTGATATATGCTGCACAGCTCAAGTTCTGCTCAGGAGCACTGTGGGAAATTGTTTCAAGATGACAATTAGGGGTCTGGCATCAGCTGAGGCCTCTTGACAACCTTGCCCTTTATGAAGCAGATGGGAGTGGGGCCAACAATATTCACCAACAACAGGAAAAATGATACTGCCCACACTGAGCCCAGCAAACTAGCAGCTAGGGAGAGTTCTGAGCTCCTCTCAATACAGTTTCCCTGGTTACCAACCATTCTGGCTTGTCTTTGAGCTTCACTCTCTCTTCAGCTTCCTGTACCTGGTTGCTCACTCTCTGCTTTATACTAAATTGGCTTGTACTTCATGTCTCCATTTTAGTTATTCCTATTGGCATAGTGACTTTCATTCGCCATCTGCCCACTGTGAAATGTGGTTTCACATTAAGGTTGCTGCTTCGATGTTCCTGGTACTGGCTTTAGCTTCCTTACTTAGGCCTTAGACAGTTGCACAGACCCCCCCCCCCCCCATTGAAGGAACCATAAGTCCTAGGGACAAGTTGCCGTAAATCCTTCTCCTGGACTACCATTTCAATAACACTTTCCCATTCCAACAACTCACCTCCCCTGGTCACCACCACCAAAGAGATCATTACACAGCTTTGCTCTGACCCTTATCTACCTGATAATGACCCACTATATGGAACAGGTCTCAATAGCAATCAAAATATTTACTTCTCACTGTCATATTTCTGGGTTTTTTTTAGCTTAATAGCAGATGGACTAGGAATGGATAGTATTCTCATTCTTGGTGATGTCTTTCCTTTCAATTTACCTCTTCTGTGTAGAGTAAAAAAAAAAAACAAAACAACTCCAGGATAGCTGTAAAGGCAGAGGATAAAGACTTAAACAAGGAACAGAGGAAATTACAGAAGATAAAATAGATAATTTAGATTACATGAAATTGAAAAGGTTTTGCTTGAGAAAAGTTCATGCAGGAAAGAAGAAAAGGAGGGGACTTGGAGGGAGGAACTAAACCTTCCATCAAATAGCTTCAGTAATAATGGTCTGGTACCCAAGATATGTATGTATGCATATGTGTATGTATGTGTATATATGTGTGTAAAAATATAGATATATAAATATAATAAAATCAACAGGAATATGTAAAACCAGAAGATATTTGCCATCAGAGAATATGAACAAAAAGTTTGCAAGATGGGAACCATAAGCTATTAACAACCACAGGAAAGAATGGTTGAGATTAGTACAAATAGAACAAATCAAAAGGACCCTGAGGTTTCACCTCATACCCAACAATTTAGTTTGAAAGTGACAAAAGTTATAAAGAGTCAATGTTGAAGGGGTTGTGGTAAAGAAAGGCCCACTAATGCATTGTGCTGAAGTTCTGAATCAGACAAACTATCCTGGAAAATCAATGTGTAATTATGTAAAGAGAGTGACTAAGATCCCACTGCTAGGCGGACAGCCCAAGGCAGTCAATAACAACAACAAAGACCCTCCATATACCAACAGAATAGGACTTCTTGTAGGAGCATGAAACTAGAAAGAAAAATGGCCTTTGAGACCCTTTCCTGCTCTAGATCTAAGGTCCTCTACTTTTCACCCTGGATGACCATGGTTTCAAGAACAGTTAGAGAAAGTGTAGTGCATGAATGGGAGGGGATCGTATTCTTCTGTAAGAAACATGCAGATAATGAATACCGAGAAATAAGGGAAAATGTGCACCTGGCACAGAGTGAAGGAAGTACAAGGAAAATGATCTATTGCTTTGCATTGTATAATACTTAGTAAAACAAAAGAAATGAAAATAGCAACAAGAAAGTCATTGAAAGTGAAAACTGTGAAATTATAATGACCAAGCTCAGGTTCAAAAAGGAGAGAATGTTCTTCCTAAAGCTTCTTTGTGGAATGTGTGTGTGTGTGTGTGTTCATGCGTGCGCACTCGTGAGTGTACACCCACACACATGTGCACATATAACATCAGACTTTTAATGTGGGGATTAGTGTGGTTGAACTTTTCCCCCTTCTTCTTTATTCTCTATTACAAGGGATGTGCTTGTTCAAGGAGCTGAATGATATTGTAGCTCATGTACTCTGCCAGCCTCACAGCAGAGTGGACAGGCAGCTAAGCATTATAGTGGATAAAGTACAAAACCAGGAATCAGGAGGATTTGAGTTAAAATTCAGCCTCAGAAACTTATTGGCTGTGTGACTCTGGGAAAAATAATCACATGCCTGCCTTGGTTTCATTATCTGTAAAATGAGAATGATAGCACCTACTGCCCAGGATTGTTGGGAGGATAAAATAATATTTCTCAAGTGGTATGTAAACCTTAAAGCACTACGTAACTTCTTCCCTAGCTTATGTTTAAATTTATAATTCTATTTACAATAAGCCAATTTTGGATTGTCAAGATGGCTTAATCAAACAACCAGGAAATGGAAAGGCAGGGTGGGGAGGGGCTGGGATGGGCTAGATTAGGCACCCTATTTATTTAGTGCTGCATGAACTAATAAATGTCTGCTGAACCAATCCTTTTACAAATGGTTCCCTTGCTATCACACTTTGCTAGCCTATAAGTTAGCAGGAAACTCCATAGCAAATCATTATGTTGTTGCTGTTTTTGTTGTCTGTCTTTTGTTTTTGAAGAGGACTCCTGTGTGACCTGGATTTAAGTGAGGCAGTCACACAAAGTCATCAGCCTCACTCTTCCCCGCGTCATCAAAGTCCAGTAGCAGGATAAAAGTCAGAACAACTGGCTATGGCCTGGGATGAAGTGGGTGACCTTGGTGTCTTCCATGTCTAACCAAGCTCTAAGCCCTCCACAGTACCTGCTGCAGCCACCTTAAGGGCCATTGGAACAAATTGTTCTCATCTGCCCATTCTGATGGGGTAAGTATTCACATGTTTGGGGTAGAGATTCTAATTCACCAACGGATTGGAGGCCTGTTGATGACCCTCAACCTGGTTTAGCCTATCTGCTCAGATGGTTTTCTCTGGGTACGACCACTGCACATGTTCCAGATTCTTGGAGCCACAGGTGAGTGTTGGCTGGCAGATGGCTACCGATGGAACAGATGAACAGCCCTGAAAAGTGCTCAGCTAATCCTCACATGAGAGTTGCCAGTCCCCCTTGAAATGAAATAGAAACACAGGTCACTAATCAGTACATATGGATTTCTGCTGGCCAAACAATGACTTACTTTGAAAACATAATGTTATCTATGTTTGATTATTTATTTTTTTTCTTAAAAATTTCCCAATTACATTTGAATGTGGTTCAGGCAGCATGTAGGCGTTGCCTGCAAAAGGCCCACGGGCCATACGCTGAATGCCTTTGGTGTATGTGATTTGAATCAATGTTGAATTAATATTCTCTGGCAACTGAAATTTTGATTTAGTGATGGAAAAAGAGATAACTACTCAATTTGAGTCACTCTCAATAATAACTGCATACACATTTTCTTTTTATTACAAAGCAATCAGACAATTAACAATATCCTCATAGCTGATTATGCCATTATTGCTTTTCTCAATAAAAAACTCCCCATATAAGATCTCACACAGCTTTAAACAACAGGACAAACATGGCACCACAAACCTGTATCTTTCCCCCGAAAGAAGAAAAGATATGTGTCTACTTCGGGTGCATTTTCTTTAAAATTGGGTGACAGCTGTGGAAAAATTGGAACACTAATGCATTGTTGGTAGAGTTGTGCACTGATCCAAGCATTCTGGAGAACAATTCAGAACTATGCTCAAAGGGGTATGGGACTGTGTGTACCCTTTAACCCAGTAGTACCACTACGAGGTCTGTATCCCAAAAAGATCATAGAAAAGGGAAAAGGACTCGCATGTACAAAAAAATTATTTATAGCAGTTCTCTTTGTGAAGGCAGAATTGGAAATCAAGGGAATGACCATCAATTGGGGAATGGCTAAACAAGTTGTGGTATATGAATGTAATGGAATACTATTGTGCTGTAAGAAATGATGAACAGGCAGATTTCAGAAAAACTTGCAGACTTAAGTGGACTGATGCTGAGTGGAGTGTGCAGAACCAGTAGAATACTGTTCACAGTAACAGAAACATTGTGTGATGATCAACTGTGATAGACTTGGCTCTTCTCAGCAGTGAAATAATCCAAGACAATTCCAAAGAACTCACGATGGAAAATGTTCTCCACATCCAGAAAAAAAGTACTGTGGATTCTGAATGTAGATTGAACCATACTGTTTCTACTTTTTGGTTGTTTTTTTTTTCTTTTCTAAGGTTTTTACCTTTTTTTAAATTCTTCTTTCACAACATGACTAATACAGAAATATGTTTAATGTGATTGTATACACATTACATAGAATATAAAACCAAGTGAATCTGTAATGAGATGTACAGTTATTGAGCCACATTGTAGTGAGGCACCAATACTAAGCTATTCATGTGATTGACTGACCTTAGCACCACTCTGTGTAGGCAAATCAAATGTTTGTTTTTATTCTGTAAATTCTCCAAAATCTACAATTAGCATCAATAGTGATGGTTTCCTCTAATATTATGTGCGATCTATTCACCATTACCAAGAAGTGCTCGAACATATACACATATTAAAAATACATAATTCCTGGTCCAAATGAATACATGACCAGGACATAAAGGTAGATGTCATAAGTAAATTGGAAGAACATGGAACATATTACCTATCAGATATATGGGTAGGAGAAGAAATTATGAATAATCAAGAGATAGAGAGCATGGTGAAACATAAAATAAATAAATTTGAGTACATTAATTAAAAAGGGTTTGTACAAATAAATTCAATATAGTAAAGATTAGAAGAAAAGCAGAAAATTGGGGGGTTATTGTAGGCAGTTTCTAGAATAAAGGCCTTATATCTCAAATATATTAAAATTATTAAATTTATTTGAATATGACTCATTCTCTAATTGATATATGGTCAAAGACTATGAACAGACAATTTTTGGAAGAAGAAATCAAAGCTGTATATGATCATATGAAAAAATGTTCTAAATGATTATTGATTTAAAAATCTAAAGTTAAACAACTCTGAGATACCATCTCATACCTACCAGATTGGCTAAAAGGATAGGAGAAAATGACAAATGTTGAAGGGTATATCGAAAAAATAGGGCAGTAACACACTGTTGGTGGACCTGTGAACTGATCAAACCACTTTAGAAAGCAATCTGGAATTATGCCCAGAGTTAAAAAACTGTGTATACTCCTTGCCCCAGCAATTTTTCTATTAGAGCTATCTCTTGAGGTAATCAGGGAAAATGGAAAAGAACCTCTATGCTCTAAAATATTTGTAGTAGCTCTTCTTTTTCAAAATTTATTTAGACATTTTATTTTCCCAAATTACATGTAAAAACAAATGTTGACATCAATTTTTAAAAACTTTGTGTTCCAAATTCTCTTCCTCCCTCCCTCCCCACCCCACCAAGAACTCAAGTAATTCAATATAAGTTATACATGAGTAGTCATGCAAAACATTTCCACATTACCCAGGGTGTAAGGGAAAAGAGACAAAAACAAAACTTCAGATAAAGGAACTAACAAGAAAATTATGTTTCAATTTGTATTCAGATACCATCAGTTCCCGGTAGATGGATTGCATTTTTTTTCAGGGCAATGGGGGTTAAGTGACTTGCCCAGGGTCACATATCAAGTGTCTGAGGCCAGATTTGAACTCAGGTCCTCCTGAATCCAGGGCCAGTGCTTTATCCACTGTGCCACCTAGCTGCCCCTGGATTGCATTTTTTATATGTCCCTCAGAGTTGTCTTGGATCACTGCATTGCTGAAAATAACCAAGTCCTTCATAGCAGATCATCTTACAATATTGCTGTTATTTTGTATACAGTACATTTTACTCTGTATCAGATCATGTAGGTCTTTCCAGGTTTTTCTGATAGCATCCTGCTCATCATTTTTTTTATAGTAAACTACATTTATAAAGTACTTTAAAGAGAGATTTCCTTGCAGTAAATCCATGAGGTTGATTATTGCAACAACAGTAATAGATAACATCTATGTAGTACCTTATAACCTGACAAAGAATTTTTTTCACAATAGCCCAGCAAAGTATCATTCATTTTATCATCATCATTAATCTTCATCAGTCAATCCTCATCTTCATCCAATTACTATTAATCCATCAATCATCATCATCATCATCATCATCATCTTACATTGTTCTTGCATCTGCTTCAAAATTTCTTTCAGTTACTATTCCTCTGTGTTTCCCTCCATCCTATTCCCTCCCCATGATATTTACACTATTTTCTATCTTCTTTCACCCTATCCTTCCTCAAAAGTGTTTTGCTTCTGACTGGCCCTTCCCCCAATTTGCCCTCCCTTCTTTCACCCCTCTCCCCTTACCCCCTTCCCTTCCATACTCAATTGAGTATGTATGTATTCCCTCTTTGAACCAATTCTAATGAGAGTAAGGCTCATTCGCTCCCCTGCACCTCCCCCATCTCATCCTCTACACCATAAGCTTTTTCTTGCTTCTTTTATGTGAGATACTTTACTCCATTCTACCTCTCCCTTTCCCTTTCTTCCAGTGCATTCCTCTCTCACCCCTTAATTTTTTTAAAGATGTCATCCCTTCATATTCAACTCACATCTGTGCCTGTCTAAATATACTCAGTCAACCTGCCCTAATAATGACAAAGTTCTTATGAGTTACAAGTATCCCTTATGATTTCTTTTTCCTGTTTACCTTTTTTTTTGCTTCTCTAGAGTCTTGTATTTGAAAGTCAAATTTTCTATTCAGCTCAGGTCTTTTCATCACAAATGCTTGAAAGTCCTCTCTTTCATTGAATTCCCACTTTTCCCCTGAAAGATTATAATCAGTTTTGCTTAGTAGGTGATTCTTGGTTGTAATCCCAGTTCCTTTGCCCTCCAGAATATCATATTCCATGCCTTCTGATCCTTTAACGTAGAAGCTGCTAGATCTTGTGTTATCCTGACTGTGTAGCAGCTCTCTTTACGGTGGCAAGGATGTTGAAATTGAGGGGACATCCATCAATTGGGAATAGCTAAATGAGCTGTGGTTTATGATCATAATGGAATACTACTGTACCATAAGAAATGATGAGCAGCTTGATTTTAGAAAAACAGAAAGACTTGCATGAAATAATGAATAATGAAATGAGCAGAACCCAGTGAACATTATGTACAGTAACAGTTGAAAGTAATAATAATACAGGAGAAGATAAAATGTGAATAACTGAGCTATTTTGATTTATATGAATATTCAAATCAAGTACAAAGGACCTATGAAGGAAGATGTTATCCACCTCTAGAGAAAGAACCAATTTATGCAACTATGTACAGCACAGTTTGTCTGTCAAATGCTGGCCTTCTCTAGTGTGGGTTTGGAAGCGGGGAGAGGAAAACAGGAACTCAAATGAAACCAAAAAAAGATATTAAAAATAAGAAACACATTAATTTCTGGTAGCTGAGGGTTTTCCTCATTCAATGGTCCACTACCATTTGATACTACAGCCAAAACCCTCTTCCCTCACCTTACCCCACTGATTTTCTTTTGGCTAACTAGCCAAAATCTAGTTGAGGAAGGAAGCTATTTTATAAGCTTTAGAGTTAGGCTTATCTTGAGTCCTAACTCAGGGATATCCTGCAGAATTGGGGGGGGTCAATAGTGATGACCCAGAGACAGCCAAAACATTTTCAGCATTACCACACTTGCTTTTCCAACTGCACTTGAAAGTATGCAACATGTTTCCTTCACAATAACCCTGTGAAGTACATAGGACAATATAAGAACTATTATTCCCACTTCACAGCACTGGGTGGCACTCAGGCATCCTTCTCTAGGCTGGGACTCAGCTTCTCCCCTACTGATCTCTACGTTTCCAACTTTATAACACACATGTTCTCATCCTGTCAAACTTTATTACTCCCTAATGACTGAGTTTGTCACCCTAGCCTGCTTAGCCTCTTCATTTTGTGCAGTCAAAATCTATTCATCCTCCAAGGCCCAGTTTCAGCACTTTCTGCTCCAGGAAGCCACCTATGATACCTCCCAAGCTGAAAGTGTTTTCCCTCCTATCTTACATAGAATTATTTTATGTTTCCCCCATGATACATAGTCAATGTCGTATTTGTTACTTGTAGGTGTTTTACCCATCCTAGTGGACTGTAAGCTTTTCAAGGACAGGGACTAGATTGCACTCCTCTTTGTATCTTCATTACCCAGCATAGGGCTTCACAGGCATTTACTGAAAATCTAGCAGGTTTCCTGTCTGACAAGTTTCTTCTGGGAAAACCCTCAGGAAGTCAAGCTGGAACCTATATTGGGAGACCTGGGAAACAAATCGATCCTGCTAAATGAATCAATCTCGAGGATTGGCTATACCATAAGCAGGCCCTACAGGAAGCTCAGGGAGGACATAATTCTTAGTGATAACAATGGCTCAGAGCATTCAAGACCTCCTTTATGATTCTTGAGATAAAAGAATAATGCTTCATTTCACATGGGCTTAGTAAATATCATTCCTATGCAGATACTTCCCAGAAATATAGACCCACTTCACTTCTGAGATCCAGTCATATATTGCCAACTGCCTCTTGGCCATTTCAAAATAGGGGGTACATTATCTGTTCGATATTGTATAACTTTGTTTATATGACTCATCTCTGTTTTACAGCCATGTTCCCACCTACTTGAAAGCTTACTTATGCCCATGGTTCTCAGGGCATTTAACTATGTACCGTAAGAAGGTTTCAGTGGAAGTTGTGGCAGGACCTGACCAAAGCTCACCAGAGTCTCCTGTTCTCTGTGCATTCAAAAATGTGCCTCAATGACCCTCTTTTCTTTTTTTTCTTTTCGTTTTTAAACATCACTATCATTAGGTCACCTCTGACTTCTAATATGCCACCACACAAAACTGTGTATCTATATACCTATATGTATTTATATATCTACAACTTTATATATTTACAAACATATACACATAAATCTAGACACAGAGACAAGTGTGTGTATATATACATATACATTTATACATATACATTTATGTGCTTTTTCACCTCTTTGGGACATCTATCTGGTCGTGGTCTTGCTAGGTCAAAGAAAGTAAGCACAGTGTGGTGCCTTTTTTGGTGTGATTTAGTAATAGCTTTCTGTGATGGCTGGATCAGTTCACAGCTCCACCAACAATTCATTTGTGTACCTGCCTTCCCATATCCCCGGTCATGTGGCTTTTTCTTTTTTTGTCCCATTTAACAATCTGATGGGTATAAGGTAGAACCTAAGAGTTATTCGGACCATTTTTCCATAGCTTAAATTTATTCCTTTGAATACTGCTTGTTCATATCTCTCAACCATTTACCTACTGCAGATTGGCTCTTGTTCTTGTGTATTTAAAATAGTTCCTTAAAAATTTTGTGTGCCAGACGTTTGTTAGAGAAGCCTATTACAAAAAAAAAAGAAATTCTCAGATAGCTACTTCCCTTCAAAGTTTAACAAGACTGATTTTCTACAACTTTTTTGATTTTATATAAACAAAACTTATTTTATCTTCTATGATCTCCATCTCATTCAATCAAGAGTGTTTCCCCTGCTCATAGTTGAAAAGGGTTGTAAAATTGATCTTCTAACCTGTTCATAATGTGACTGGCTATCTCTAGGTCTTGTATCTATTTGAAGCTTACTGAGGTATATGGTGTGAGATGTTGATCTAAACCTAATTTCTGCACACTGGTTTCCAGTTTTCCTAGAAATTCGTGTTTAATAGACCTTACATCAGGAGTTGTGTCTTTAGGTTTACCAAACATTGAGTTATTATGCTTGTTTACTTCTGTGAATTGCTAACCTAAAATGTTCCACTACTCAAATAAAAAAAAAAGTTAACCAATACCAAACTGTTTCTATGATGACTGTTGTGTAGTAAGTTGGAGATCTGGCATTATCCAGTCCCCTTCCTTCTGATTTTTTTTTTCCTTGAGATTCTTTTTTTATATATAATTTATTTTTTTAGTGAGGCAATTGGGGTTAACTGACTTGCCCAGGGTCACACAGCTTAGTAAGTGTTGTGTCTGAGGTCGGATTTGAACTCAGGTACTCCTGACTCCAGGGCTGGTGCTCTATCCACTGCACCACCTAGCTGCCCCTTTCCTTGAGATTCTTGACTTTTGGCAAATCATTGATCAAAAGATATTTTTCATCAGAGAAAATGACAACAACGGAATGATTTAGCAAAACATTTGGGGAGAAACCAAAAGAGTCTTTAGGGGAAAATTTACATTTCTGTACAGTTTCAGTAACAAACAAAAGAAAGAACAGATCAGAAGAATTTTGTTACTATTTTTATAGCTCTAAACTCTTTGGTAGTTTTATTTGCATGGCTCAGAAGAAATAAATTCCTTTAGGTTTTATTATATTGTCATGGTACACCTATGAATAAATAACATCACTAATTATTGAGGTATATTTCTATAAAGAATGTTTTCTAATTCTTTTCTTGTAGTTCTTTGATAGGTCACTGGACTCCCAAATATTTTAGACTTTCTGTAATTACTTGGAATGGAATTTCTATTTCTATCATTTTGTACTGGATTTTTTTAGCAACATACAGAAAGACTAGTGATTTTTGTGGTTTAATTTTTATCCTGCTACTTTATTGTAGTTATTGTTTCAATGGTTTGGCAGAGTCACAAATTAAAAGCATTTGTGGAGCACCTCTTATAATTCAAACATGTGTTAAGCACTAGTGATATAAGTTAAAGCAAGCAAGTCAATATCAATTCTCAAATAAATCATTCTAATAGGGAATGACACCACAAATAGATAGAGTCAGCATATGGAGAGAGATGATAGAACTAGTAGTGAAGCATGGAGATCAGAGCAAAGTACTATGCAGGCCCTGAGACCAGAGCTGCACATGGCGAAAGATCATCAGTCAAGAGCCTAGGGTCATAGGTTTGGGAGTTCAGGTCCTACCTAGGTGGGAAAGAAAGATCTGGAAGAGGCAAAGCATCTAAATGGTCAAAAAGTTTTTTAAGTAAACCACTAGAACATCTGCAAAAGGTGATAATTTTCTTTACTCTTCATCTACCCTTATAGCCTCAATTCTGCTCATCTTACTGCAAAAGGTAGCATTTCTAGCACTATGTCAAATAAATGTTTTAAAAATGGACAATCTTGCTTTACATTGGATCTGATTAGAAAGACCTTAAACATATCTCTCATAAATAATGCTGGCAGGCAACTAGGTGACACAGAGGATAAAGCATCAGCCCTGGATTCAGGAGGACCCGAGTTCAAATCCAGCCTCAGTCACTTAGCTGTATGACTCTGGGCAAGTCACTTAACTCTCATTGCCTCAAACAAACACATAAATAAATAAATAGAGCTGGCTCTTTTTGTAGACAGATACAATTTACCATATTAAGGAGATTTCTATTGATTACTATGCTTTTTGGTGCTTTTAACAGAAATGAATGTTGCATTTTGTTAAAATAGTTTCTGCATCTAATGACATAATCATGTGACTTGTTAACAAAATATTTACTAATATGTCATAATGTGTACTTTTGAAAATGTTACTCTAGACTCTGCTAATTTTTGTATTGATATTAATTGGCCTATAGTTTTGGTTTTTTTCTCTGTTTTGCATCTCCTTGGGTTAGTAGGTATCAAGACCATATTTGTATTACATATAAAATCTGAAGGTATTCCTCCTTTTCCTATGTTTGCAAACAAGTAGTGTAATATTGGATTTTTTCTTTGAAAGAATTCACTTGTAAATCTATTTGGAGCAGGATGATTTCAGAAAGGCCTGGAAAAACTTGTATGAACTGATGTATAGTGAAGTGAGCACAACCAGAAGCTTGTACATAGTGACAGCAATATTGTTTGCTGAAGAAGTATGAATGACTTAACTATTCTCAGTAATACAATGATCCAAGACAATCCCAAAGGACTAATGAGGAAGCATACCATCCACCTCCAAGGAAAGAAATGATAATGACTGAACACAAACTGAAGCATGCTATTTTTCGCTTTATTTCTTTCATCTTTTTTCTTTTATTTAAATTTTTTAGTATAAAATTACTAATATGCTAATGTTTTACATAACTACACACATATATCCTATATCTGACTGCTTACTGTTTCAGGGAGAGGGGAGAGGAGGGAGGGAAAGAGGAGTAGAATTTGGCAATCAAAACTTTAACTTAAAATGTTTATTATAAAAGAAAATCTATTTTGTCCTGAGTTTTTCCCCATTTTGGGGGTCCTGTTATGTGACTTGTTTATTTCCTTTTACAGGATGTTATGATTAAAATTCTCTATTTTCTTATCTGTTCACCTAGGCATTTTTTACTTTTAAAACATTCATCTATTTCATTTATTACCAATTTTGCTATCATTTAACTGGGAAAATAATTTCTTATAATTTCCCATTTTTCTCACTGGTCCAAATACTTTTTTTTATTCTTCATATCAACAATTTGGTCTTCTACCCTTTTAAAAAATTAGACGAGTTAATGGTTTATCTGTTTATGATTAAAAAAAACCTCAGTTTTATTAGTTCAACATTTTCATTTTGCTTTCAACTTTGTTAATCTAGCTGATTTCCGGAATTCCTATTTTTGGCATTTTGGATTGGTTGCATTTCTATTTAATTTGGATGCCTAATTCATTGACCTATTCTTCTATTTGTTACTGAAGCTATACAAAAATGCCAATTTTCCCCTAAAGACTATTTTGGTTTCATCCCAAATGTTTTGGTAAATCATTCTATTGTTGTCATTTTCTCTGATGAAAAATATCTTTTGTTTCAACGATCTGTTCTTTAACCCACCAATTCTTTAGGATAAATGGTATAGTCAGATTGAATCCTTTCTTCAAAGGCCCTATACTGATTGTAATTTGTATTACACTGAGGTCAGTATGAGATATGTTTACTAGTTCCGTGTTTCTGCACTTACTTATGAAATTTTTAACACCCTAGTGCCTGTTTTTCACACTTTTTCCATAAGTGATTCCTAATTAGAACCCTAAATTAAAGTCCTATTACAAATGGTTGTTTTAAGAAAATATCATTTCAAATTACAAAGCTGTTCATACTTTGACCCAGTGATCAATCTATTAGTATGTACAGTACCAGAAAAAGTGTGCTGATTTTGTAGTCGGCACCTAGATTCCAATCTTACCTCAGATGCTTTGCTATCTGTGTGACCCTGGACAAGTCACTTCACTTCTCTGAGACTGTTTCCTGACATGAAAAATGAGGGGGTTGGACAAGACAGTCTCTGAAGTCCCTGCCAGCTCTACACCTATGATCTTATATTATTTAAGAGGGGGAAAGACCTAGCAAAATAAAAAATATTTACATCAGGCTTATTCATAATAACAAAAAACTGGAAACAATCTTAATGAAGGACTGAAAAGTAACTGAACAAACTTCAGGATATGAGTAATGAATTTTTATTTTGCCATAATAAATGACCAATGTGAAAAATACAAAAAGTTATGCACAGACACACGAAGGGATAAAGACCAGAGCTACATAATGACTAATGATGGAAATGCATAATGATTGAAACTAGGTAAGAATAGTAATACAGTAATTCAGTAAGTTTGGAGATTCAAGGGACTTTATAAATCATATAATCCAATGAGAAAGGGAGAGGTGCTGATTTGTTCAAGGTCCCACAGGCAATAAATAGGTTAACTGAGATTCGAACCCAGCCCTCTGATTCCAAATTTATCACTCTCTGCTATACCACACTAACTCCTAATGACAGCATCAAATCCTGCTCCCTGGGCCCCTCCCCAAATTGGGAAGAAAAAGAACTCACATGAAGACACAGAAGAAAACAGGATGTTACTGCTACTATTTTGTTAAACTTAATGTACACATTCTCTTATAAAGGACAAATCAGAGTTTGTGGTTTTATGTGTAATTAAAAAATATTTCCTTATTTGATTGTCTTTGTTGATAAATTACTCGGTTTAGAACAAAACCAACAACAATAAAAAGAACCTAGCCTTTTGGCAAGAAAAGGATGCCTGACATCAAGTCCTGTCTTTTCTCTTGTGTTTCTTGAGATATGAGCCAGGTTTTCTGCTCTACCCAGGGAGTAGCCCCACTGTAAGACAATCACTGGAGCATGATACAGCAGCCTCCTCATTCCCACACTGGACTATTTCTCCCCTTTCTCCACATCATTTTCATGGGCCCCAAGGCTCTCAAGGAAGTTTATGGATTCAACAAGGATTGTCTCATAAAGTGGCACTTGCCCGTTGGGGGAATACACACTCCCTGTGCACATACCTTATAAATCCAGTTAACAAGTCAACTTTACCATAGGATTTTCCCCTTAAAACTGTATGCCTTCAGTAGGACAGAGGACAGCCTAGCTCCTTGTGAGTCATCATTCCATATGAACGGAATTCAAAAAGGTATACATTCCATTAATAAGGGATCATGGCTAAATAATCCACAACACTCTAAATAACCATCAGATTGAGTTTGCTTGAAAACTCCCTAGGAATCTTTCCCTCTGGACTTTCTGAAACCCATCTGCCTCGGATTTTAACATAGTCAAATTGTTTTCTGGCCAGTAGCACTGCCTGAGGCAAACATATCAATCGGACAAAAAGCCATAGAAAGTCCTGCTTCTCAGGTTCTCCTTGCTTAAAGCTACAGGCCTTCTTGAAAACCTCCAAGGAGTGATCATTAAAAATGTATCAATTGTTTAACTTGTCAAGCAAAGGCATGCTAAGGCAGAGCTTTTCTTCCCTGCAACAGCCCAACATTCTGGCTCTCCCAGGATAGATACAGAGAAGAGCAGGCTTCCCTTCTGGAAGGCAGCCTTCTCACACAGGCTTTCAAGTTCCTGGCAAGCTTCTCCTTCTTAGGAAGGCAGGACTCCACTTCTGATCCGAACATGGGATAGAGAGGCCCCAATTCATGGGCATCATTTTCAGAGGGGCTCTGGATAGGGGCAAAGGGCATCTCTAGAAATATTCCCTTGAATGCATAACAGAATGGCAATGCAAGTTGTAATTCTAGGCTATTTCTTCACAATCCCTTGTTCTGACTTTCCCTTATCTCACCCCCACCAAAGCACAACAAATCCTCCACAACAAATATGGAATGTAATTAGTCACATGATGACTAAAGAAAAAAATGGGCTCCATAGCCACACACCACAAGCATTTAGGACGCTTTTTGGAGCTCTTGCCACCATGCCAAATTAGCAAATTCTCTCTCTTATACAAAGTTGACTGAGCAAAAGTCATATGATCTTCCCTATCTCCAGATGAACAAGCCCTAGCATCTGGCACAGGGAACAATGGAATCTCAGGGGGAGAAAGGGGACAAAATAACTGGTACATAAAGCAAAATGTCCCAATCAGTTCTCCTCTATGGAGTTTGTGCAAACAAGTGGCTTTTCATGGACAGCTTTATTTTATTTTAATTAAATAACAGACTCAACCCACTGCAAATAATTGTGTTGTTAATCTCGCTCCATTACTTTGAACTGAAAGTGAGGAAAAACTGGTCAATGTTAATCAATTGCCTTAGAGGAAGAGAGAGCTCTTTTGACAGACTTGCATAATGGATGAAGCACAAAATGAGATAATTGGGAGATGTTTGTCCTAGAGGGTGCTAAGTTCCTAATTACAATTAAAAAGTTTTCTTATATCCTCCCTGTACCCTTTGTCAATACACACAGTCTATCTTTATAGCTTGCATCAATATCCTTTTGCAACCCAATAGCAGTCAGTTGGCTCTTAAAGCAGCCCTAAGACAAAAAAACACTCCCCAGAAAATAGGAGAAGAATGCTTCATTACCTAGGTCCACTTTGCTGTATCAGTCATTCACTGTTAAAACCACAACTAAGGACTTTAGGAAGGAGGAGGACACAATAAAAAAGGAAATGACTAGACTGGGAGTAGTGAAGACCACATGTGACCCTTTCTGTGCCTTAGGAAATGAGGTGCCTGTCTAGATGGTCACTGAGGTCCCTTCCAGACCATACACCTAATGATTGGTGAAGCTAGTCTATGATTTAAACCTTTCCTGGAAAGAGAATTGAAAGTGATGTCAGAGGACCTGGGTCTGAATGTTGGCTCTACTCCAGACTCGCACTTTGTAACTCTGGATAATTAACCTAAACTGTCTGGCTTTTAGTTTTTCCATTGGTCAATTTAGGTCTCTGGCTTCTAAGGATTCTCCGTAGACCCTTCCAGCACCAAAGATACTTATCTCCTTCCATGGACAGTGGCACTGTACTGAAGGATCACACTGGCCAAAGCTTGAACCCATCTTGATCCAGGAATAAAGTAAAATCTCCCCCCTCACCCCCCCCACCTCCAATAATGCCCTTTGAGAGTCCAAGTATGAACACAGAAGTATACTCTGGGGCAAAGACACAAAAAAGATTGTGTGAGTGGCTCTACATGAAGAAGGGAAGTTTTACAACCTGTTTCTCAAAAACAAAATAAAATAGTTTTCATTCCTCTAATGCCTGAAAGTTTCCAAAGTCATTTCTTCACAAGAGCAATGTGGACTAAGGAAGGCAAATTCAATGATGACTTTGTGATTAATGGAAAGAAGTGAGACTCAAAGGTGTGAAGCACCTTAACCTATGGCCACCCAACATGGAAAGGGTAGAGCTAAGACACACGCACCTGACCTGGTGTCACTAGAAGCCTGTCAGATGTAAAAGCCCATGACAGCAGCTATTGTCTTTGGGTGGGCCTAGCTCCCTGAACTACAACCTTCCCAGGTGAGGATTAGAAGGGAATCCCTGGAGATAATATTACACAACACGAGTGAAAAATGGATCTAGAAGAAGCTTGAGGAAACGGATCTACTTGGTCAGTCTTCTATCCTCAGGCAAATAATTAGGATACAGAAAAATCAGGTTATTTTGAACACTGCTGTGAGTGTCCAGGATTCAAGCAAAATCCCTCAGCCACTTCTTCCAGTAATCCATTACTTCTGAGAAATGACTGAAGAAAGACCAACTCTCATGGGAATAGCAGACCTAGAAGAAAACCTTTTTCATTTGAAAATACCTGCATTTCCTTATGACACCAAACAAGGTCACTAAGAGTGGCCAGATAATCTGTGAAGATGCCTATCTCCTCCTGACTGAGTCTCTCATTCTGATAAGCCTAGGAACAGGCTACAAGCTCTACAATAGAGCCTCATGGCACTACGACACCTAGAAGACACTTTCTTCATTTGAAAATCCCCTTCCTTTTTCTAGAAAAGGACATGAAGAGTGGCCACACATTTTATGAAACATTCCTATTACCCAATGCCCTAGCCCAAGCTACTGATCAGGCTAGGATCAGACTAAGAAGAGAGAAGATTTCATGGTACTAGTAAAACAAGAAGAGACTTTCTTCATTTGAAAAAGGACATAATCTTGATCTGGCAAAGGACAAAAAGAGCAGTCACATATTCAATAAAAATTTATTTCCCAATGCCCTGCCCCTCACTCCCGATCATCCTAGGAAAACAATATAAGAGTGGCACCTCATGGTGCCGCTAGTCCTAGAAGAGATTTTCTTCACTTGAAAATCCCTGACTTTCCCTGGAAAAAAAGGCCAGGTATTCTATAAAAAATTCAATTTACTTATATCCTGCCCTGCTTTCCTCTTATGACGAATGTAGGGTCAGACTACAAGGTAAAGACCCACCCTTCATGGTACTACTAGACCAAAAAGACACTTTCTTCATTTGAAAATCCCTTCCTTCCTCTGGAGAAGGACATGAAGAGTGGCAAGATATTCTGTGAAAATCCCTATTTCCCAATGCCCTATCCAAGGATCTTCATCAACCTAGGATTAGACTTTAAAGTAAAGACCCATCCTTCTTCCCACTACTAGATGAAGAAGAGGTTTTCTTAATTTGAAAATGTCTTCCTTTTCCTGGAAAAGGACATGAAGTGTGGTCAGACATTTTAGAAAAATCTCTATTTCCACATTCCTTTCCCTGTCCTCCTCTTATGATGAATGTAGGGTAAGACTACAAGGTAAAGACCCACCCTTCATGGTACTACTAGACCAAAAAAGAGACTTCCTTCATTTGAAAATCCCTTACTTCTTCTGGACAAAGACATGATTTTCTTCATTTGAAAACCACTGCCTTTCCCTGAAAAAATATATGATACATAGCTAGGTATTCTATAAGAAATCCTATTTACTTATGTCCTGCCCTGCCTCACACTCCTGATGAACCTAGAGACACACTACAAGGGATAGACCAGTCCATCATGGTTCTACTAGTCCTAGAAGAGACTTGGTTCATTAGAAAATTCCTTATTTCAGGGCAGCTAGGTGGCGCAGTGGATAGAGCACCAGCCCTGGAGTCAGGAGTACCTGAGTTCAAATCTGGCCTCAGACATTGAACACTTACTAGCTGTGTGACCCTGGGCAAGTCACTTAACCCAAATTGCCTCATTAAAAAAAAAAAGAAAATCCCTTATTTCTCTGGACAAGGATATGAAGAATGGTCAGATATTTTGTGAAAATCCCTATTTCCCGGAAGGGACTCACATAAGGACATAGTATTGTAGTCAAGGCAGAGCCAACTCAATCCAAACCCGAGATTGAATGCAAGGCCGTTCAGACTGAAATTCCAAATGACCCAACGCCTATTCCCTCTCCCTCTATTTCCTCCATGCCAACCAACCAAATAAATAAAGAAATGATTCCCCTGTAGAGGAGACAGAGAAGATAAAAATTTTTCCCCTTCAAGAGATCCTCACCCATGGTCAAAAAGGTACCATATGTAAGCTCAGACAACACACACCTTTTGCACCCAATGATTTGGTTTCATGGAAACAAAATACTCCTATATTTGATGAGGATCCCACAGCAGTTATCATCTAGTTTAGGACAATTTTTAGAGCATATCAGCCCACTTGGAATGATGTTACTGAGCTTATGGAAACAATACTGTCGCCAAGGGAAAGAGCAGATATAATAGCTGCAGCAAACGACCAGGAAGCCACGGGAAAGGTTGATATTGGGGCCTATCCAAGATCCTGACTGGGAACCCAATAACCCTAGGCATTTTGATATGTTGAAAGATGCAAGTGGAACAATGCTGAAGGCAATGGAATCCTGTACAAGAAAGGCTGATAACTGACAAAAATTTATAGATACAGTTCAGGGACCTGATGAGAGACCTAATCGATTCTATGACAGGTTGTGTAAGCATGCAAGACAATATGCTGGACTAGACCCATTAGACCCTAGCAACTCCCATATTATCTGTTCTCATTTTGTATACCAGTCCTTACCAGAAATTCAGAAATATTTTAAAAGGCAGTGTCCAGGCTGGAATAGTTTGAATCCTGAAAGACTTAAAGAAATAGCAACATATATTTATGAAGGAAATGAGAGAGAAGAAAGGAACAGACAGGAAATTTTAGCTCTAGTACAGGAAACAACAAGGTAGCGAGAATGGACAGTTGAAAATCACTATCAACCCCCTACATCTTGCCATTAATGCAATAAACAAGGACACTTGTTGAGGGAATTTAGGACTAGAAAACAGGAAATTAAGAGGGCAATGACCGAGAGCCTTGAGGAATTTTTTGGGGGAAATTGGAATAATTATGGAAACTTTTATCAGAAAGGAAACAACCGAGGTAATTATAGGCCTTATTACAGGCAGAATCAAAATGGATATAAATATTTTCAGGGGGATACAGAGAGACAGTATCAGGATAACCATAGACCCTATCAGGGAGGTACAGAAGGAAAGAACCAGAATCAGGGTAACCATGGACTCCCTCAGAGAGGAGTACAGGATTGATAAGACAAAGGGGAGGGGTGGAAGACAGATACTGAAAGCTACATATTCCCAGACCCTAATTATATAAAATCCCTTATACCAATCCATTCACTTCCCCAGAGTAACGAACCTCATGTGACCCTCAAAGTTGGGGACACGTATTATGATTGTGTGCTAGATACGGGAGCCTCTAAGTCAGTATTAGTGAGTAAACCAGACCCTGGATGTGAGGCTGTAGGATCTATAAACGTGGTAGGAGTCTAGGGAAAAGCCCAAAGAGTGGCAAAATTAACCCCTCGCATGGTATCTATGTAGCCATTAACAGTGGAACATTCATTCTAACTGGTCCTGATGCCCCTGTAAATTCATTAGGTTGTGATCTCCTTTGTAAGCTTAGAGCAACCACATCATGTGCTCCAGATGGGGCCATCTCCCTACAATTGCCAGAGAATACTGTTCATTTATTACCAAGTTTGATTACAGAAGCTCAAGGAATAGTAGGGGATACATCCAAAATCCCTTCTGACATTCCTAAGTCCTTATGGGCCTGATCCCCTACTGAAGTGAGGCTCCTTAAATCTGTCATACCTGTTACATTTAAAGTTAAAGGAGGACTACCCCCATCTATTCCAAAGTATCTATTCCCTAAAGAAGCTATAGAAGGAATCACCTCTGTAATTGAGGCTTTGAAAAGCCAGGGCATTATTGTTCCATGCCATCATTCTCCATGCAATACTCCCATTTTGCCAGTTAAAAAATCCAAGCCTGGTCCAGACGGTAAACCTGCTTATCGTTTTATACAAGATCTTAGGGCGATAAACTCTTATGTTATACTGAGACATGCCACAGTTTCAAGCCCTGCCATGATAGTGTCTTCCATACCATGTGATGCTACATGCTTCACAGTGGTAGACCTCTGCTCTGCCTTCTTCTCCATACCAGTACATGAGAACTTCCAATATTTAGTTGCTTTCACCTGGAAAAATACACAGTGGACCTGGACTAGACTCCTACAGGGATTTGTACACAGTCCCACATTATTTTCCCAAATTTTACAGCAAGATCTGGCCTCCATTACCTTTAAAGGCTCCACTTTAGTACAATATGTCGATGACTTACTTTTAGCCTCCTCTAATGTTGAAATAGGTCAGAAAGATAGCTGTCACTTATTATTAGAGCTACATAAGAGAGGCCACAAGGTGTCCAAGTCAAAGGTACAATGGTGTTTGCCCTAGGTAGAATACTTAGGCTTTATTCTGGCTGCTGGAACTCACTCTGTCTCTCCTAAGCGAGTCCAGGCCATTCAACAACTTTCTGCCCCCACTACTAAGAAGCAGTTAAGAGCCATTTTGGGAACTATGGGGTTCTGCAGATAGTGGATCCCTTCTTTTGGGGAGCTCACTAAACCTCTGATATCCTTAACAAAAATAATGTTCCAGAGCCTTTTCAGCTGGAAACCCAACATCTCTCAGCTCTAAAAGAATTGAAACAGGCCCTATTATCAACACCTACCCTAGGCCTCACAGATTACAGTAAATCTTTCACTCACTTTGTGCATGAACAAAGTGGGGTGGCTTCTGGAGTTTTGACTCAATCACTGGGGACCAACCAACATATCATAGCTTACTATTCAACACAACTGGACCCTGTAGCCTCTGGGGCACCACCTTGCCTTGGGCAGGGGCGGCCACAGCCCTTTTGGTAGAAAAAGCCTCTGATTTGGTCCTAGGTAACACTCTAATCGTGCAATGTCCTCATGAAGTAGAAGCTCTCTTACTATGTCACAGGACACAAGCCTTTTCAGATCAAATGCTGGCTAAGTATGAAGTAGTCCTGTTAGGTAATGAGAATATCACTCTACAACGCTGTATAGTCCTTTACCCAGAAACACTGCTCCCTAACTTAATACTCTCAGGGGAGCCACTGCATGACTGTGCTTCTTTAGTTGATATGGCTGAGAAACCCCATGATGATCTTTTAGATACACCTTTAGAGAAGGCTGATATTGTCCTCTATACAGATGGTTCTTCGTATATGAAAGATGGGACACATTTCACTGGGGCCACTGTAGTTTCTGATTATGATACTAGCTGAGCAGCTTCTTTGCCTTCCCATTTTAGTGCGCAAGCTGCTGAACTTGTGGTTCTCACATAAGCCTGTAATATAGCCAAAGGGAAGAGTGCCACCATTTTCACTGACTTGAAATATTCTTTTGGAATATGCCCCTCAGTGGGCATGCTTTGGCTACAAAGGTTTTTTTTTTTTTTTTTTTTTTTTTTTTTTTTTTTTTTAACATCCTCAGGTAAGGCTATTGCAAACAGGGACCTTATCGAGGATCTCCTAGATGCCCTGAAACTCCCCTCTTCTTTGGCCATTGTACATTGCTCTGCCCACACAGGGAATAATGATCTTCTTTCAAAGGGGAATGCACAAGCTGATTCTGCAGCCAAGCTCACTGCTTGAGATGCTCCTGAACACGTATTTAAGCTCTTACCTTCTGAGGATGTTCCTCTCAACCTAACTTATGATGATTCAGAAGTGGAAAAATGGAGAAAGAAATTTAAGGCAAAACAGATCAATGGTATCTAGGTGTCTCCAGAAGGTAAGCCACTTCTCCCCCAGAAATTCTATCACCCGATATACCTCTCAATTCACAGAAAAGGCTATTTTGGCACACAAGGCACTGTAGACTAAATTAAGAGGACCTGGATAGCACCAGGTGTGACTAACACAGCATCTCAAAATTGCTTGGGCTGCCCCACATGGTCAATCTTATAATCAACATATCCTTTGAGCACTTGTAAATTGACTATTTTACAATACCAAAGTCAGGACATTGTAATTTTTGCCTTGTTATAGTTGATTAGCTCACTTGGTGGGTGGAGGCATTTCCCAGCCCCTTGAGCCTCAGCTGCCTTTGTTGCCAAGACTCTCCTTAAAGAGATAGTTCCTCACTCTGGCCCACCAGCCTGCACTGATTCTGACAAAGGCACACATTTTAGTGATTCTGTTTTATCCCAAATCAACTCTTTCTTGAGAGTAAACTCCAAAATTCCATACACCCTACCAACCACAAATTTCAGGCCAGGTTGAATGTATATATAAAGAGCTTAAGAGCATGACTGGCAAATGGTGTAGTGAAACCCATTTGAAATGGCCTGATGTTCTACCATTGGCATTATTCTATCTACGCAGTAGACCAACAGGAGAACTTCATAAATTTCATTATGAGATGCTATTTGGACACCCTTCTATCCAAGCTAAAACTTTTCCCCCAGTTTATACATCACTGGTGGGAGGTGATACTTCTGTTGCCTCCTATATACAGGAATTACAAACTAGGCTACGTGAACTCCATGAGGCAGAAGTTCCTGTACAAGCTAGTCATTTAAATTTTTCCTTGCATGGTTTAAGTCCTGGAGACAATGTATATATTAAGAAGTTTCAGTGAACCAGTGGGACCTAGCCTGCTCGGGAGGGACCTTTTCAGGTATTATTGACAACCGCCACTGCTATTAACATTGTTGAAAAAGAATCTTGGATTCATTGTTCTCATATAAAGCCTGCACCATTTACAGGAAAAGAAATTTAAAATAAAACTCAAACAGAAGCTAGAGAGCAAAAAACCCTAACAACAGCAGCTGCTTAAAGAACAAAGAACCCGCACAGGGCAAAGAGGCAATAGGCAGTTCCCATTTGAAAATCCTACAAATCAGTTACATGTTCTGGGATTCAGTCTCCGTAAGGTATTAGGAGATGGAAATTGCCTCCATAGGGCCCTGGGAGATAAATTAGAAGGTCACTCCAGAAATGATCTCAGAGAGAGACAAGAAACTGCTGATTATATACTCAAACATAGAAAAGACTCAAACAAGTCCGTTATTAGTGATTTGACTACCAAGTGACATATCTGCAGGCCACTTTGGGGAGAACAAGAAACAAAATAGTACAAAGGCAAATAAACCCAAGAAGAACAAACAGCCATGGAAGAAGAAAAGTCATCAGCAAGGAGAACTTAATACCCCAGATTCTCACCCAACTGGCCTGGAGGAGTCTGACCAACAATCACTGTCTGGAGAACAAGGAATTATCTTGGAAAACTCGGGCCCTAAACTCTCAGATTTTGCAAGTAGGCCACTAGTTGATAAAGCATAATGATATCACTTGTCTTCTCTATGACATGGTAAAGGGGACTTTGTTGATGTTCCTCCTTCCCCACAAGAAACAAGCAACACTACTTGGTCCACTGTGACCCATGTGTATTTACTGCACACTTTGGTATGTGTGATATTTAAAAATTGTGATGTGTTGTGTTGTTGAAGAAAAACTCTTAAAACAATAATAAAAGCTGTCTGAAGGTACGTGTACCTTTGCACTCACTTCCACTTCAGCCTTTCAGCTTCTTCCAAAGGAAGACTGAGGGGGGCAGAGCCAAGATGGCAGAGGAAAGGCATTAAACGCACAGAGCTCCTGATGCAATTACCCCCCAAACAAGTCCGTTATTAGTGATTTGACTACCAAGTGACATATCTGCAGGCCACTTTGGGGAGAACAAGAAACAAAATAGTACAAAGGCAAATAAACCCAAGAAGAACAAACAGCCATGGAAGAAGAAAAGTCATCAGCAAGGAGAACTTAATACCCCAGATTCTCACCCAACTGGCCTGGAGGAGTCTGACCAACAATCACTGTCTGGAGAACAAGGAATTATCTTGGAAAACTCGGGCCCTAAACTCTCAGATTTTGCAAGTAGGCCACTAGTTGATAAAGCATAATGATATCACTTGTCTTCTCTATGACATGGTAAAGGGGACTTTGTTGATGTTCCTCCTTCCCCACAAGAAACAAGCAACACTACTTGGTCCACTGTGACCCATGTGTATTTACTGCACACTTTGGTATGTGTGATATTTAAAAATTGTGATGTGTTGTGTTGTTGAAGAAAAACTCTTAAAACAATAATAAAAGCTGTCTGAAGGTACGTGTACCTTTGCACTCACTTCCACTTCAGCCTTTCAGCTTCTTCCAAAGGAAGACTGAGGGGGGCAGAGCCAAGATGGCAGAGGAAAGGCATTAAACGCACAGAGCTCCTGATGCAATTACCCCCCAAACAAGTCCATTATTAGTGATTTGACTACCAAGTGACATATCTGCAGACCACTTTGGGGAGAACAAGAAACAAAATAGTACAAAGGCAAATAAACCCAAGAAGAACAAACAGCCATGGAAGAAGAAAAGTCATCAGCAAGGAGAACTTAATACCCCAGATTCTCACCCAACTGGCCTGGAGGAGTCTGACCAACAATCACTGTCTGGAGAACAAGGAATTATCTTGGAAAACTCGGGCCCTAAACTCTCAGATTTTGCAAGTAGGCCACTAGTTGATAAAGCATAATGATATCACTTGTCTTCTCTATGACATGGTAAAGGGGACTTTGTTGATGTTCCTCCTTCCCCACAAGAAACAAGCAACACTACTTGGTCCACTGTGACCCATGTGTATTTACTGCACACTTTGGTATGTGTGATATTTAAAAATTGTGATGTGTTGTGTTGTTGAAGAAAAACTCTTAAAACAATAATAAAAGCTGTCTGAAGGTACGTGTACCTTTGCACTCACTTCCATTTCAGCCTTTCAGCTTCTTCCAAAGGAAGACTGAGGGGGGCAGAGCCAAGATGGCAGAGGAAAGGCATTAAACGCACAGAGCTCCTGATGCAATTACCCCCCAAACAAGTCCATTATTAGTGATTTGACTACCAAGTGACATATCTGCAGGCCACTTTGGGGAGAACAAGAAACAAAATAGTACAAAGGCAAATAAACCCAAGAAGAACAAACAGCCATGGAAGAAGAAAAGTCATCAGCAAGGAGAACTTAATACCCCAGATTCTCACCCAACTGGCCTGGAGGAGTCTGACCAACAATCACTGTCTGGAGAACAAGGAATTATCTTGGAAAACTCGGGCCCTAAACTCTCAGATTTTGCAAGTAGGCCACTAGTTGATAAAGCATAATGATATCACTTGTCTTCTCTATGACATGGTAAAGGGGACTTTGTTGATGTTCCTCCTTCCCCACAAGAAACAAGCAACACTACTTGGTCCACTGTGACCCATGTGTATTTACTGCACACTTTGGTATGTGTGATATTTAAAAATTGTGATGTGTTGTGTTGTTGAAGAAAAACTCTTAAAACAATAATAAAAGCTGTCTGAAGGTACGTGTACCTTTGCACTCACTTCCACTTCAGCCTTTCAGCTTCTTCCAAAGGAAGACTGAGGGGGGCAGAGCCAAGATGGCAGAGGAAAGGCATTAAACGCACAGAGCTCCTGATGCAATTACCCCCCAAACAAGTCCATTATTAGTGATTTGACTACCAAGTGACATATCTGCAGGCCACTTTGGGGAGAACAAGAAACAAAATAGTACAAAGGCAAATAAACCCAAGAAGAACAAACAGTCATGGAAGAAGAAAAGTCATCAGCAAGGAGAACTTAATACCCCAGATTCTCACCCAACTGGCCTGGAGGAGTCTGACCAACAATCACTGTCTGGAGAACAAGGAATTATCTTGGAAAACTCGGGCCCTAAACTCTCAGATTTTGCAAGTAGGCCACTAGTTGATAAAGCATAATGATATCACTTGTCTTCTCTATGACATGGTAAAGGGGACTTTGTTGATGTTCCTCCTTCCCCACAAGAAACAAGCAACACTACTTGGTCCACTGTGACCCATGTGTATTTCCTACACTCTTTGGCTCGTGTGACACTTCCACTTCATCCTTTTAGCTTTTTCCAAAGTTAGACTGAGGGGCGTGGAGCCAATATGGCAGAGGAAAGACATTAAATGCACAGAGCTCCTGATACAATTACCTGCCAGAACAGCAATAAAACAACCCCTGTTGCAGAAAAACACCCACAAAAGTAAGGGCTGGGATTATTTTCCAGCTATAGATAGATGAAAGCTGCCGTGCTGGGCCGTGAGTAACGTCCAACCGTATAATGTTGCCAACAGAGACCCCAAGCACACTATAGCAGAAAAACCTAACCCCAGAGCCTCCAAATCAGCTGCAGCACCACTGTCTTCTGGAATAGAGCCTGTGGTCAGGTGAAGGGGCTGAACGGCTGGCAGGTGTGGGGGATGAAGTGCAGGAGTATCATCGGGACCTGGGGAGGAATTCAGGTGTCCCACCCCAGCCCGGAACCAGGAAGAAATCCTGAGCCACAGGAGGCCCATGTGGGGGAGGGGCGCAGGCTTGTTGAAACTAAAAATCACCACAGTGCTCTGCTGGCTGGTTAACTAGCACATTGGCTTTAGATTATCTTCAGACTAGAGAACAGGCCAGTGACAGAAAAACCTGCCCTCCCTCAACCCAAAACTCCTGAGACCGTCTGAAGCTGAATACAGTACTGTAGCCAAGAAGCAGGGCCCCTAGTGGGGAACTAAATGTCACATAAAAGATGAGCAAGCAAAGAAAGTTCAGAACTACAGAAAGTTTCTTCAGCAACAAGGAAGATCAAGGTACACCCTCAGAAGAGGAAATCAACCTCAGGGCCTCTATATCCAAAGCTTCCAAGAAAAATATGAACTCTTCTCAGGCCATGGAAGCTCTCATAAGGGACTCTGAAGAGAAAGTAGGAGAGATAGAAGGAAGATGTAGAGAGAGGGAGAAAAGAATGGAAAGAGAAATGAGAGCAATGCAGAAGAGTTATGAGAAAAAATTCAAGAGTTTGAAAAGTCAAAATTGAAAAGGAGACAAAAAAGCTGTCTGATGAAAATCATTGCCTAAGAATTAGGATTGAACAAATTCAAGCTAGTGACCTTACAAGAAATCAAGATAAGGTAAAGCAAATCCAATTGAATGAAAAAATATAGGGCAATGTGAAATATTTCCTTGGGAAAAGAGCTGACCTGGAAAATAAATCCAGGAGAGAGAATTTGAAAATCATTGGACTACCTGAAAACCATGACCATGTAAGGAATTGTGATTTGGGGTTTTCATTACCCCTTCTTTGCTTCATCATGGTCAGACTGAAAAGATGTAACCTTGAAAAACCCCACCTAGGAGTTACCCCATGCCAACATGGGCCTGCAAAATTTGAATGGGGACAGTCCAGGGTATGTTGAACTAGTTGGAGATTCAGCAGGCCTAAGAACCTCCCTTCTGGTGGGAGAGGAAGGGAGAGAGGGAGAGAGGCAGAGGGAGAGAGAGAGGGAGAGAGAGAGGGAGAGAGGCAGAGGGAGAGAGAGAGGGAGAGAGGGAGAGAGGGAGAGAGGGAGAGAGGGAGAGAGGGAGAGAGAGAGAGAGAGAGAGAGAGAGAGAGAGGGAGAGAGGGAGAGAGGGAGAGAGGGAGAGAGGGAGAGAGGGAGAGAGGGAGAGAGGGAGAGAGGGAGAGAGGGAGAGAGGGAGAGAGAGGCTTGTGTGTGGTGAACCTTCGACCTAACCAGGAGGGACTGCACAGCTGATTCTCCTTGGACCTACAGATTCCAGGTGGTGGTGAGTTTGTGTTATTGAAGTGAGGCTAACTCTTTAGGCTAGCTGAGCTGGAAGCAAGTTTAGGGACATATTTTTCCCTTTCTCATTGTCCCTGGCCCTATTAACTTCACTTGTGTTGTAAATTTTGTTCCCATTAATAAAACCTGATTTGTTTGTGGAAAAGATGCTGTTAATCTCCTTTCTTATAAGTTTGAGAGAAATAACTAAAGAAAAGGCAGTTTGGAAGATAGGAAACTCTGGACCTAAAGGTCTCCCATTATTTTAGGAACCCCAATATTACGGCAAGCCACTCAGTTAACTTTCCCCATATTGAATTTGGCCCAAACAACCAAAATAAGAACTTAGACACCATCCTCCAAGAGACTGTCAGGGAAAATTGCCCTGATAATCTAGAAGCAGAAGCTAAAATAGAAATTGAAAGAATCCACCTATCACCTCCTGAAAGAGATCCCAAAAGGAAAACCTCCAGGAAGATTATAGCCAAATTCCACAACTCCCAGGTCAAGGAGAAAATATTGCAAGTAGCTGGAAAAATGGAATTCATATACTGTGGAGCTCCAATAAGGATAAAACGACATCTAGCAGCATCAGAGGAAGACTGAAATGGGATGGACCTCCCTGATCCTGATAGTACACATCCAAGTCTCAGCTATATTCAGAGAAGCCAATGAGGGATGTTTCCTACTGTCTGATGTGATATACTGAACTGCCCTTTCTGAATTGTAAGCTGTGGATTTCCAAGAAATAAATGCATAAATCTATTAAAAACAAACAAAAACACCCCCAAAACATCAAAACCAAAAATAACAACAAAGAAAATGCCTTCCTTTTTTTCTGGAAAAGGACATGAAGTGTAGTCAGTCATTTTATTAACATCCCTATTTCCACATTCCCTTCCCTGACCTCCTCTTCTGATGAACCAAGAGTCAAATTACAGGATAAAGACTCATCCCTCATGGTACGACTAGAAAAACAGAGCTTCTTCATTTGAAAATGCATTCCTCCTTCTAGACAAGGACATGAAGAGTTACCATTTATTTTGTGAAAATCCATATTTCCAAATGCACTACCCCAGGCTCTTCATTACATTTGAGTAAGGCTTTAAGGTAAAGACCCACCCTTCATGGTTCTACTAGTCATATAAGAGACTTGGCTCATCAGAAAACTCCTGCTTTCCTCTCAAACAAGGACATGAAGAGTGGCCAGGTATTTTGTGAAAATCCCTATTTCCCAATGCCCTACCCCAGGGTCTTCATGAGCATACGAGAAGACTTTAAGGTAAAGACCCACCCTTCATGGTACTACTAGACCAAGAAGAGATGTTCTTCATATGAAAATCTCTTCCTTCCTCTGGACAAGGACATGAAGAGTGGTCAGATAGTTTATAAAAATTCCTATTTCATCATTCCCTTCCCTGCCCTCCCCCTTCTGATAAGTCTACGGTGAGACCATAAAGTATAGATGAGCCTCTCATGGCATGCGGAGTCCTAGAAGAGACTTTCTCCATTTGAAAATCCCTGCCTTCCTCTCAAACAAGGCCATGAAGAGTGGCCACACATTTTGTGAAAATCCCTATTTCCTGGTGCCCTACCCCAGTGTCTTCACCAGCCTAGGAGAAGACTTTAAGGTAAAGACCTGCCCTTCATGGTTCTACTAGACCAAGAAGATATGTTCTTCATTTAAAATGCCTTCCTTTTACTGGAAAAGGAAATGGAGAATGGTCAGAGAGTTTATAAAAATCCCTATTTCCTCATTCCCTTCACTTCCCTCCTCTTGTGACGCACCTAGGGTAAGATTATATTATATAGATGAGCCCCTCATGGAATGAGCAGTCCTAGAAGAGACTTTCTTCATTTAAAAATCCTTGCCTTTCCATGAAAAAAGACATGACACATTGCCAATATTCTGTAAGAAACTATTTACTTATGCCCTCACCTGCCTTCCTCTTCTGATGAGACTAGGATCAGATTATAAGGTATAGACCACCCTATCATGGTATTTCTAGTCTTATAAGGGAATTTCTTCATTTGAAAATTCCTTCCTTTTTCTGTTCAAGGATACAAAGAGTGGCCAGTTGTTGTCTAAAAATCCATATTTTCCAATGCCCTGCCCTCCCTTCCCCTTTCTGATGAGCCTGGGATCAGACTCTAAGGTTTAGACCAGCTCCTCATGGTACTACTACACCTACAAGAGACTTCATTTCAAAATTCCTGCCTTTTCCTTGGGACACCAAAGACATTCACTGAGAGTGGTCAGGAATTCCAGGGAGATCCCTATCTCCTCTTCCCTGATTCTCTCTTCCTTATGAGCCTCTGCTCAGATCACAAGGACATAAACCAGACTTTCATGGTACTACTGCAACTGTAAGAATCTTTTGGGCAAAAGCTCCTGCTTTTCCCTTAATTTAAACCAAGAGTAAGATGAGTCTCATTGCCTTGGAGAAAGGACTTTAGGAATTCTTTCCTAGATTGACAACCTCTTCATTTTCTACCTGGACATTCTCTGTTATGTTTTAAACAGCTTCTTAATGAAGCAATGTAAAAAGTCTATCAGGTCAATCTGCACACTAATGAAACAATGTACAGCAGGGATACTGTCACCCCTAGGGCAGAGGAAACAATGGTGCCCAATTAGTCTTGCCAATTCTCCTCTTCTACCCCACTTTCCAACTTTAGCCCAATAGCACTATAATAGTTTTTTTTAAATTAAGAAATCACTGCAGATGAGCTTTTTTTCCTTTTGGACTGGCTTACTAAACTCAAGAAAATACTGTACTGCAGAAAGGGATTTCCATAAAACAGGTGACAAGGTCCTTCCTCCTATCCCTATGGATAAAACAGGGAGATGTAAGTGAGCTGCTAAACTGAAGGAGATACATAATTGGTTGAATGACTGAATCCAAACACAACAGCCATTAGCAACTTAATAGCAAGTTGAAGGGAGAGCTCTAGAAGCCTCAAGGAGCTGTCCAGCCTTGGGATTAATGACTTCCATGACTGCAGAAATGTTATATATTTATCAAATCTGCAGAAGACCAGAACTTAGAATAGATAGCTAACATTTGGACATTCCAATGATGCTCCAAAAGAACCTGACAGGTAGAGCAATGAGTTGATTCTTACTCCTATATGATATAATTTAATAGACATAAAAGAAGGTCATACATTTGGATTCAAAACTTGCCTTCATGAGAACAAGAATGGGGGCAGGGGGCATTGTCATGTCTAGGTAAAGGTTTGCAGTTTTAAAGGCTTCAGAGTTTTAGTGGATTGTGATCTCAATCCTCAAAGGTTCTTATTTTATCTACAATGCTACAGTAATCCGATAAAATCATGTAATCTGAGGTTGCAGTAAGCAAAGGAATGGGTACAGAATAGAGTTACATTCTAATATTGGATATAGTGTCTTAGAGCCAAAATGGAGAACTGTGTTCATTTCTGTATGCCAGACATTAGCAAGGACTCTGATAAGCTAGACAGTATTGTGAAGAAAGTGACAAGAAAGGCTTGGGTTCAAACCCCACCTTGGCCACATCAGTTTAGTTTTCTGAGCCTTAAATTCCTCAAATCTAAAGTGAGGGGATCAAACTAAATGGTCTCAAAGGTCACTTCCAAAGCTTAACCTACAATCTTATGATGAGGCTGCAGAGGAGAATAGAACCACATGGCATAATGCTCAGTTGAAGAAAAAGGAATGTTTGGCCTGGAGAAGAGAAGGCTTGGGGGTGGGGGCAAGATGCCTGTTTTCCAAGACATGAAAGGCTGTCCTATGGAAGAGGGATCAGACCTTTTTCTGTTGGGCCACAGAGGCAAGAATTAAAAACAATGGGTCGAAGTTGCAAAAAGGCAAAGTTAGCCTTAGTAGCAGAACCAACTGACAAATTTCCTAGCCATCAGAGCTACCACAATCAAAACTGGATGCCTTGGGAGGTTCCTCATCAATAGGGACACTGAAGCAAAGAATGGACGGCCACTTGCTCGGTATATCGCCAAGAGGATCCGTGTTCAGGGCTAGATGGTCTCTGAGGTCCCTTCGCACTTTGAGATTCTGCAATTCTGTGAACTGAAGAGGGAGAATTAACATAGGATGGAGATTTATCAATATTAAAGCAAATGTACTTTGTAATCCCCCAAGTCCAGCACAACCGTGAATGCAGGTGGAGGAGGATCAGTCCTTCTGGACAGCACCCCATGCTCTCTGTATAAGCAGACACAGTGCAATCATGGAGGATGTCTCAGTGAATCAATCATATAGTTTTCTCTCATTTTTCCCCCACCCAGAATTTCTTCAAGAAACTTTAGAATACATGTTGACCACATCTTTAAATATAACTCGTGTCAGTCAATAAACAAGCATTTATTAAGCATGACTAGGTGTCAGGCACTGTGCTAAGAACTAGGGATGAAATACAAGTGAAAATGTCCAAGTTGTCAAGGTGACCATGCATACATCAGGTACAGGACATGCTTTATTTCATTCCCCAGAAAACCCACAAAGAACTCAGTGTAGCCCAGAAACAACTAATAGGGAGTCCTCTTCCCCTTCCCTTCAGGCCCCTATATAGCCCAGATTCCCCTTGATAGAGAATCAAACTTGAGCTAGAGCTGCCCAGGAACTACCTCCACTCCTTTCCCTTGAAGGCTGGAGGAAATAAATACTGTCCAGGAAGCACCTCACCCTCCCATGATTC
Organism: Dromiciops gliroides; assembly: GCF_019393635.1. NCBI lineage: Eukaryota > Metazoa > Chordata > Mammalia > Microbiotheria > Microbiotheriidae > Dromiciops > Dromiciops gliroides. The sequence goes on from NC_057867.1 coordinate 43,471,813, forward strand.
AAGCATGTGGCACCTCTTTCCATGATTGCCATATGAAAATGAAAGATTCCAACACTTCCTCTGAGAGACAAAGCCCAGCAATCCAGGGTCTAAGAATTCTCCTCTCCACTCACACAATAGTAGTCATTGGTGTCCAGTGCACTGCTTTAGTCACATTTGACTCTCTGGGACTCCACTAGAGGTTTTCACAGCAAAGATACTGAAGCGGTTTTGCATAATCCCAATTGTACTGATTCACAGCTTTCATTAACAGTGGGGGGGGGGGGCAGCTAGGTGGCGCAGTGGATAGAGCACTGGCCCTGGAATCAGGAGTACCTGAGTTCAAATCCGGCCTCAGATACTTAACACTAACTGTGGGACCTTGGGCAAGTCACTTAACCCCAATTGCCTCACTAAAAAAAGCAAAAAACGAAACAGTGTACCCGGGCAGCTAAGTGGTGCTGTAGTGGATAAAGCACCAGCCCTGGATTCAGTAGGACCCGAGTTCAAATCCAGCCTCAGACACTTGACACTTACTAGCTGTGTGACTCTGGCCAAGTCACCTAACCCTCACTGCCCCACAAAAAAACAAACAAAACCAAACAAAAAACCAACAGTGTACCAGTATGCCTATCTTCCTACAACCTTTCCAACATTTTCTTCTACAAATCATTGCACAGATGAGGAAACTGAGGCCAACAGGGTAAAGTGATTTGCTCACAACTATTAAGTATCTATGGCCAGATTTTAACTCAAGAAGATGAGTCTTTCTGGCTTCAGGCCAGGCCAGCACTCTTATCTACTATACCTAAGTAGTAATTAGCAGCTCTCTAGTCGAGGAAGAGCAGTTCTGAGCATGCACAGCTTTTTTACTATTCTTAGCTCTGCTGCTCTCTGGATTTTTTAAAAAAAGGGCAAAAAGGACAAAAAAAGGCAAAAGTGGCATGAAGACTCTCTTTTACAGGTGCAGCACAAAAGGGTGGCTCTGATTTAGACTATAATAGTCCAAGCCAATCAATTCATCCTGAGTCATGTCTGACAAACTGGCAAAGAGATATCTAACTCCCAAACAAAGGATTAGCATCTTTTAAGTTCATCAAGTTGATCAGAAAGTTCTGTTGATGAACTCTCTAAAACATATGATTATTGTTGCAATTGCTGTTATTATTGCTATTACTATCTTCATCATTCCTTCATTTTGCTATGTCAGCCAATGGCATATTACCCAGATTCCTTCTTTCATGCTTTTCCCCAAAACACTCTTATCTGAAGGCCTCTGAAATTTGCTGTGTTAAACATTGGCTGGGAAGCCTAGTAAAACCTTCAGGCTTCACTAGGATGCCTCCAAAATGCTCATTCTTGGGCACCCGGTTTCTCATCTCTACCATTTGCACTGGTTTAAAAGAAGTTAATTTCCATTTCCTCATCCCAAGTCCCCCTCCAATTTCTCCTCATCCTGGAAAGGATGTGACCTTGGAGACTTAAGGGCTGTGCCAGCAGAATGCAAAATCAGATGAGTCCAGCCAAGGCTGAAATGCTTTAAATACTTCTAATAAGAGACTCTACCATCTGAGCAGCAAGCACCTGCAGGAGAAGGGAGCGGGCGGGACTCAACTATATTTGGAGAAGCTTATCACAAGGTGGGACAAGAATATGGTCATTTTTTAATTGCAGCACCTCACAAAGACTATCTCCTAAGACTGGAGGAAGATGTACCTATAAAATAGAAAGGCCTCTTATTGAAGAATCAGTATAGAAACTGAAATGGATACAGCCACAGAGATCTTCCAGAACAATAATGTTGAGGGCTGTTTTTGTATTAAAGTCAAAATGCCATTTAAAACTCAAGGGAATCACAAAGAATTTTGTTTTAAGGGGGGAAAACATCCTAACATCTTTCAGGCAAAAATCATGGATCAGAAAATAACATAGGATTCATAGCTTGGATGAAATGGCATCTGAAATCCCAACTGCTTCTGAGATTCTGTAATGGCAGAGCCAGAAGAGACTTTGGAAATCAGTGGGTTTTTTCTAGAAATAAAAGAAATGAGGAAATGAAATTGAAGGCCAAACTGCTTGTTGGTGCACAATCAGGTCCAGAACCTTAGTCTCCTGCCTTTTACTTCCACAATTGAAAAAGGGGGGAAAAGAGCTAATGAATGAAAATTCCTTTTTACATTAGAATGAGTGCCAATGGATGTGCAGACATTAGATCCTAATTGCAGCTCATCTCTAATTATAATGGCAATTCACAATAGCATTTTTCCTAATAAAAAGAATAACAATGCCTGGGATTGCACATTGCATGATGAGGCTTCCTGCTTCCACATCACTCTCTGGGTTATAATCCTAATTTCCAAGATGCATAGCCTCATTTTAAATATTTGTGAAAATCAGAACATTTCCTGGTAACCTATTACTCAGTAATTACCTCTTAATAGCTGCCTCCCAAATATATGACTCATTAAGAGCGTAACATCAAAGCTCTTTTCTGATCTGAAACTCAGGCCCAAAAAGAAACTTAAGGTTTGAATGGGATGGGACGACTTTATCTTCTTCTCAGAGCAGTAACACAAATGATTCAGCTTGTCCAAAGGTCTCATAATAGCCTTTGTTTTGTGGAACTCGACAGGATGAAAAAGAAAGGAAAGAGTTGACACTAGGATGTGTGAAAATTAAATTGACCACTCTATACTTGATCTCTTCATGACCTACAAACCCCCAGGGCTTTACAGGATTTACTAGAAGATGGCAGCAGGCCAAACTGCCCACACTTCCTATGTCTCTTAGCTTTCTTTATTAATAGCTGCCTAGGTGGTCTCTGGACCTCTACTACTTCCACCATCTCATAGAACATCCACATGGAGCTAAAGCCCCAAATCTCCACTGCATCTGTGCCTTCCTCTTCTCTCCCCCAGGCACCAACCCTGATTCATGTCCTCGTACCCTTTTTGCTGGCACTGTTTCAAGAGCTTCCAGTCTCTCCTCTCCACAAGCTGCCACAGTGATTATTCCTAAAGCTCAGGTCTGACCATGTCACCTTCTTGTCTAAAAAGCTTCAGAAGCTCCCTACTGCCTTTAGGAGCCAATCCAAACTCTTCTCTCTGCTATTTAAACCCGATTAACAGTATGGCTCTAATCCATTTTTTCCCCAGAGCTCTCCTATTACCCCACTGGCACACAGCCACACTAGCCCACCTGCTGTTCCTGGCTCCCAAACTCCTATCTCCCCCCTTTGAATAATCTGCTATTCCCCTGCCTTTGGGAATCCAGAGCTCCCTGAAAGTGTCAACCCAACAACTATATCGTACATGAGGCCCTTCCTAACTCTCTCAATGACAGTGCCACCCCTCTCCCCACAGCTACCTTAGTATTTACTTCTTGGTCTACCTGGCATTTCCCCCAGTAGAAAATAATCTCTGTAGGGGACAGAAATCAATCCCTTTTTGTCTCTGTTTCACCAGTACTAGCACTGAAGTTGGTGCTTAATAACTTTTGAAGTGGAATAACCAATCAACTAACTACATAAACATTATGGATTTAAGACTGGATGGGACTTGTCCCCAAGGCATAGAAACGGTAAGGAACTTGTCCAAGGATAAGTGGGCAATATACAGTGAAAGAAGGGTTTGAACTCAGGGTTTCTGACTCGAAATATACTGCTTCCCTCACTGTGGGCATGGGAAGAGGCGGGGAGGTGACGCATATCACTTTCAGTTTGAAAAAAAGAACAGGGAATGTCTGAAGGCCAGGTCTGGGCAGCTCTTCAGGGCAACACATTTGGAATAACATAGAACTCTGTTTATCCAATGAGGCAAAATGCTCTATCAATCCAGATAGAGGCTGTCCCCAAGTGTGGGAAGATGTGCCCTTTCAAGGACCTAGCTCTGAAAAAAACAAAAAATCTAGCTAGATAATCTGAAAAGTGACTTTTACACAAACATTATTCCCACAAACTAGCATTTTGGTAAAAGTCTTCTAGTTACAGCAAATATGGTAGAATGTCCTTGCCCACAAATTTTGAGGGTATGGAGAGCACTTGGAATTCTTCCATGGACAAAACAACTGAGTTTAGCACCTAAGAATCCTGAAGACTTAGTTCAAGGAGGAAAGTACCGTATAACTTGCTTTCATCTCCTACACTGGGGTTGCCCCCCACCCAGGTCCCTTCCTGCTTCCTCCCCCTACCTCCTTTCTACCTTCACAGCACCCTCTCCAGGTCTACAAACTGCTTGGGGTGGGGGTGGGGGGTGATTTGGGCTTTTTCTCTGGAAGTAGTTTAGGAAGCAATAATCCTTAGAATTTTCTACCTCACATTACTATTACAAGGAAATTTCACACTTTGGACCTCAAAGTGCTACAGAAAGAAGAGTTACCATTACTGAAACTGAACTGACAACTGACAAATGGCCCCACAGTATTCACACTAGGAAATGGATGTGGGGCCCAGCCCATATGGGACCACATTTTCATGATGAATATTTGATATTTCAGATAACACACTTAATGAGTTCCAGGATGTTTCAAATAAGCTGAGCCATTTATTCATTTGTTTCTGGCTTTCACTCTCAATAGCAAACCCCAAAGCCCTCCCTCCCCCCGCCGCCCCTGAACCCCCTTCCTTCCCTTTCTTTCCTGCCCTTTCCCCTCCTCTTTGGCTGCCTTTTAGTGAAGGGACACATCTGCTGTCATCACCACACAAATGGGCACATCAATGCTTCTGATGAAAATAAAAAATGTCACTGCAATAAGGGAATGTTTTGAAAGCCAGCCAGTTTGTCAGTAAATTATAAGCTTCATTACCATAAAACTCGAACAAATAGAAGCCACATCTCATTAACTGAAAGCGCAATATGACTCGAGTGATATTCATCTCCCCCAAGAGTGCTTATCCATCGGGAAAAGAGATCAAAGTTTTGCTGAGAACTGCCACTAATGACAATGTTCTAACTTTCTTTATTAAAGAATATCTGAGCAGTTCGCCAAATACCCAGGTCCCCTCCCTCCCCCATCTGTCTCCAGGCTTGGGCTGTTTGTTGCTGTTCTTCTACTTGGTTTTTCTGATTAAGGACAGTGGCATATCCTGTAGTAGTGGCTACAGGAGGCTCAAGTACTCACCACTTTCAGAGGCCTTCAATTCTGCTCTCCAGAGAGGAGCTGGTCCCCTTTTCCTAGTGCTGCTAACTCTTCCTCCATATACCTTAGTCGAAACAATACTTTGGAGTCAAGGGAGCCAGGTTATTGTCCAAGTTGTGCTACTTACTAGCTGGGAGGCTCTGGTCAAGACCTTTGCCATCTCTACGATTCAGCTTCTTCCCCTTTCAAATAAGATCTATGAAGCTACAAACTCAAATGGCAAAGCAGATCTTTGGCTTAACTCTTCAGAAACAAGCTAAGTCTGAGGAGAAGTAGGAAGAATGAGTGTCATCCAGGACCACAGGATTAGGGCTGGAAGGGACCTTAAGAGTCATCTCATCTACTCTCCTCTCCATTTTACAGAAAAGGAAAGTGAGGAAAGTAAAGTGACTTGTCCAAGGTCACACATTGGATTCTAGATATTTTGATGAAGGGTCCTCAAAAGCCATCTGGTCCAACCCATTCATTTTACAGCGGAGAAAACCAAGGCCCTGGGGAGGGGGAGGAACTTGCCCAAGGTCACACACGGGGTTTAAAATCTAGAGCTAAAAGAGACATCACAAGCCATTAATTTAAACCCCTTTATTTTACAGAGGAGGAAACTATTTCCCACCAGCTCTGACATTTTGTTTTTGTGGGTAATTTGGCAACTCAAAATATATTTGGACATAACTTATTTGGCCATGATCCAGAAGAACCCCCACTGTCTAAGCATACAGCTAGTCCCAGGTTTGGCTAAGTGGGGGATGTGCAAACACATGTGTTGTTGTGCCCCTCTCATTTTATGCTAGGAAGCCCAACTTTGTCACTGAGAGTCAGTCTGAGGTCAATGAAGCCATGCATTGTGGATGCTGGGAGAGATGGAGGGAGTCATCACAAAAAACGATTCCATTTAAAGCCAGAGCACCAGCATTCAACTCCAAAATATGCCACTTATAAAACAAAAGACTCTCTGTACTTCCCTTTTCCTTGTTTATAAAACAACTACTATTTCGATAATAATCTAAAGTTTCAAAAAGGAGGGGCAGCTGGGTGGCACAATGGATAGAGCACTGGCCCTGGAATTGGAAGCACTTGAGTTCAAATCTGACCTCAGACAATTACTAGCTGTGTGACCCTGGGCAAGTCACTTAACCCCATTTGCTTTAAACTTCTGGTGCCATCTCCAGCTGTCCTGATGTATATCTTCCCATGGTCAAATAGTGAGCTCTTTGCAGATTTCTTTAAAAAATCACTTTAAATACATAACTCATTTGATACTTTTGACAACTCTGCAAGCTAAGTGTTACAAATGCTACCTTTCGAGTCATGAGGGGGCAGGCCTGAGACTTGAACCCAGGTCCCCTAAGCACAAAGCCAGTGTTCTTCCCACTACATTGTCTTATCTCTCAATCACCTTGGATTGATCTGAAACACTGGAAGACTTGAACAACTGTGCCTCAGTTTCTGGGGCTCTCACTCAGGCATGAAATTCAAATGCCTGTATATGGTACATATAATTTTATCTAGAAGCCATAAGCCATCTGGAAATAAAGCCATCACCCATTGCCCTTTTCACTCCCTGCTTCAGGTGATGTTGGTCTGTGGCATTCCCTTTGCTCCCTATAGCTGTCACGCTATGCCCATGTTTTGTCTCCCAAGCAGATGTTCCTTAAGGATTCACATATTATCCATTTATAAAACTGCACCAAACATCCCAATTTCAAAGTTCTTTGTGTGGTTAACGAATGAGAAAAAGCTCAGAGGCTTTCCCACCATGCCTGACTTTGCACTCTAAGGACAAAGGCTTTCTTGGAATCCTTGCCTCCCTTCAAAAGGACAAGCTTTCACACCAATGAATTTTTGAAGAAGGCCACTTTTCTCAGCTTTCCCAGTGGACTGCCTCGAAAGGTCCCACTTCCCAGCATATACTAAAGCCATCTGCTGACATCTGCTCACCTCTGCCGTCTGTTTCCCACTTCTTGACGTAGGCCAGTTGCTTTATGTACCACCTGCTTGTGTTGTTCACGCATTAAGCTTTGTCATTCTTTACCAATGCTCTCTGGATCCTTTGGGACCTAGATAATGACAGAAAGCAGTATTAGTATTCTGAAGAAATTAAATTTGAATATATTGTTGGCATTTTTCCTTCTTTCAGAATTTTCCTTTTATAGTTATTATGTCCCAGGGTCCAAACCAAAATATTGAGAAATATTTATTCATGAATGTAAAAGTAAAGAACAATAATAATTATGATTATTTATCATAAAAGTATGTGCCTTTGTAAGCAATGATTACCAAGAAAAGAGTCTGTGGGTTACTTTGACTTTTTCTGAAGTAAGTCTAAGTTTTCACTGACCCCTATATACTCTTTTACCCAGGCACTAAAGCTAAGGTTGAGAGGAAACACTATGATTCTAATAGCTTCCTAGCAGTGTGATCATAGGTAAATTACCTGCACTATCTGAACTTGTTTTCTCACCTGGAAAACAAGGATAATGTTTGTAGTACTTAACTCACAGGGTTGTTGAAAGGATGAAATTAAGTAATGTATTTAAATACATTTAAAGAAAAAGTTTCTAAGGACTCACTATTTGACAAAAATTGCTGGGAAAACCAGAAAGCAGTTTGGCAGAAACTAGGTATAGACCAATATCTCACACCTATACCAAGATAAGGTCAAAATAGGTATGAGATTTAGACATAAGAGGTAATATCCTAAGCAAATTAAGGGAGCATAAAAAATTTACCAGTCATATATATACACAATGGAATAATCTGCATCACAGGATGTAAAATGGATAATTTTGATTACATTAAACTTTAAAAGTTTTTGCATAAACAAAACCAATGCAACTAAGATGGGGGAGATTTCACAGCAAGTTTCTCTGATAAAGGCCTCATTTCTCAAATATACAGAGAACTGAGTCAAATTTATAAGAATACAGGTCATTCTCTAATTGATAAGTGGCCAAAAGATATGAACAGGCAGCTTTCAGAAGAAATCAAAGCTATCTCCAGTCACATCGAAAAAAGTGCTCTAAATCACTACTGATTAGAGAGACACACATTAAAACATTTGAGGTACCACATCACATATTATATTGGCTAACACGACAGAAAAGGAAAATGACAAATGTTGAAGGGGATGTGGAAAATGTGGGACACTAATGCTCTGCTGGTGGAGTTGTGAATGGATCCAATCATTCTGGAAAGAAATTTGGCAATATGCCCAAAGGGCTATCAAACTGCCTATCAGGGGCAGCTAGATGGCGCAGTGGATAGAGCACTGGCCCTGGATTCAGGAGGACCTGAGTACAAATCAGGCCTCAGACACTTAACAATTACTAGCTGTGTGACTCTGGGCAAGTCACTTAACCCCAATGGCCACACACACACACACACACACACACACACACACACACACACACCAAAGAAACCCCAAACTGTGCCTACCCTTTGACCCACTAATAGGTCTTTATCTCAAAGAGATCATAAAAAGGGAAAAGGACCCACATGTATAAAAATATTTATAGCAGCTCTTTTTACAGTAGCAAAGAATTGGAAACTGAGGGGATATCCATCAATTGGATAATTGCTGAACAAGTTGTAGTATATGACCCTGATGGAATACAATTATGCTATAAGAAATGACAAGCGGAATGGTTTCAGAAAAGCCTGGGAAGACTTATATGTACTAGTGCAAAGTAAAGTGAACAGAACTGGAAAACATTCTACAAAGTAGCAGTAATACTGTTTGATGATCAACTGTGACTGACTTAACTCTTCTTAGCAACACAGTTATCCAAGAGGATTCCAAAGGACTTATGATGAAAAATTCTTTCTAGCTCCAAAAAAAGAACTTATGGAGTGTGAATGTAGACTGAAGCATGCTTTTTTACTTTATTTATCTTTCCTGGGGGGGGGGGTTGCCTGTATTTTCCTTTTGCAACATGACTAATATGGATATAGGTTTTGCATGACTTCACATGTATAATCTTTATCAAAGTTATTGGGGGATGGGAGGGAAAAAGAGAAGTGGGAACTCAAATTTTAAAAAAATGTTACAAATTCTCATGTAATTTAGAAATATTTAGTGAAATAAGTAAAAACAGGTTGGGGAAAAAAGAAAAAAACTTTTCTAAATCACTTAATAGTAAGAGAAATATGATATTTGTATCTATCACACATTTATTAAATGTGTACTTTGTGCCAAGGAAAGAAGCATTTAAAATAACAGTCTCTGTCCTCAAGAAGCATGCTATTCTATGGAGGTTACAGTTATGGACATAACTAAGTATGATAAAAGGAAGAACATGATGAGGGTCAAGGGAAGAAGTCCAGACAACGGATAAAATATGAAGAGGGAGCTATCCTTTCCAGCCTCATGCAGAAGGGGACCACTCAGCTGGGCCTGGAAAGAAGAGGATTCCAACAGTGGACATATGGAGAGGGCACACTTCAGGTAGGTTCAGACTGAACGAATAGATGGATTTAGGAGAGAGCACAATGAAATGAGGGAACAAAAAGGTATCTGGCGTGGCTTGAACACAATATGGCTAAGGAATGTCATGAAAAATAGTACTAGACTTGGACTTGGAGGACCTGGGTTCAAAACTTGGCTCTGCTAATTACTATAATAATGAGAACCAGGGGGCAGCTAGGTGGTGCACTGGATAAAGCACTGGCCCTGGATTCAGGAGGACCTGAGTTCAAATCCGGCCTCACACACTTGACACTTACTAGCTGTGTGACCCTGGGCAAGTCACTTAAACCTCATTGCCCCACCAAAAAAAAGTCGATTTAGAGAATTATGAGAACCAGTTCAGTGAGTTTTCAGAGGGTCTATACTTCTCCAAGAGCCTATTAAGAATCTTTTCACTCCTGTGGCAGCCCTAGAGAAACTGTTGGTAGATCCCATTGCTGTTGGGCTGCAGTGAGATGAGGGTTTGGGAAAGGACTTGGCTTTCCTTTCTTCTGGTCTCCATCCCTGACCACTGTTACCAAGAACAACTCCTACAAGTTCCCTGTCCTCTAACAATAGAAAGAGTAATTCCATGCCAAACTGGGGATGGAAGTGATAAGAGGAAGGCATCACACAGTAAAAATTCGATTAACTGGCAATGAACCCATTTAATTCACCAGATTGCAGCACTAGATTATACTACAAGAATGACAAAAGCCAGTCCAGACATAATTGGAACAATAATATACAAAGAGGCACTTAATGAACACCTACTACATGCAGGACAAGGTGCTAAACACTAAGGGAGATAGCAAATCTGGAAGAGATACTGTGAGCCCAGAGGTTTCAGCTTAACATGAACACCTTCAGCAGAAAGTATAATCAACTCACATTCTCTTACTTGTCTCTTTAAAAGGCCTTATTCTGCAGACTTTCCACTTCTAACCCAAATTTGATTCTGGCCAAGGTATTACACACATTTCATTATTTCTCATTCAGCAAATGATACATATCAGGATGCTCAGTGGCCAACACCATAGTACCAGTAAGTTTTGAAGCAGGCCTCAAATCCAGGTTTTCCTGACTCCTGCTCCAGTGCTCTGTCCACTAAACGTGGAGCCACTGAGACTCATGGCTGTCTTCTTCACAGGAAGAAGCAAGCATTCAGTCAGCCTGCCAAAGATGCTACATGTCTGCAGTGTGGCATAGATAGAGGACTGATCCCAGAGTCAGGAAGACCTGTGTTCAAATCCTATATTGGGCATTTCCTCACTACATGATCACAAACAAGTGAGTTCATAGTTTCTCCACCTAGAGAACAGAGATTCTGATAGTAACCATCTGACAGGGTTAAGGCTCCAGGATCAAATCAAATCATGCATGTAAAATGTTTCGAACACATTAAAATACTATAAATGTCAGCTATCTACATTATAAGACACTGCCTCTCAGGCAAAATATCTGCACACCCATGTACAGATCATGGGATTTAGTACTAGAAGCCATCTTAGGGACCATCTAGTGCGAGGAGGGTGTGACCTGCCCACGCTCACAAATTTGTGCCCACATCCCCTGACTCCACAAGCAGTGTTGCTGCCAATATACCAGGCCCACACCAATGAATGATGACACAATAATACATTATTAAGCCTTTGAAATACTTTGTGGCTTTCTGTGGAGTACGTAGCTTATGTTCCTACAAATGATGAAGTTTGCTGTTCCATCACTAGGATGTCTTTCATCCCTTTAAGTTTAAAAGGCACTGATGTACCAAGTTTACATTGTAGCATCTTTATTTAAATAATAAGAGGAGCAGGTAATTGGCACAGGGTAAGGCAGATGTAAGGCACCTTAAACATTCCCAAGAATGTTGTCATAAATCTTGTGCAGCACTTGACATTTTTTTAACATCCCAGCAAGTGGAACAGGCTCACCTGTGAATGTCCCTAAGCTGTAGAAAGAGTGACTTAGCAGATGTGGCCCAGTCTTGTTTGGCTTTAGTAGGCAGAGGGAGTGAAAACGGAGCCTCTGTTAGCAAATAACAGAGTATGGGATATAATGAATACTGAGCACTTGATACTGCCAGTTCCAAACCTCTTTCCTGTGAGTGATCCAAAGCACCAGGCTAAACAAATATAATTAGGTTTTGCTCTGTAAAGTTATTATTTGTTTAAATGTTGTAATCCTCTTACTAAATATAAGCTGAAATTTAATTTGGTGACAAGCAGTAAATATTGCAAAGCAGTTGGAGCTTACATCAAAGGCTACCTGACATGGGGTTTTTTCCTCTTCTGATGACTATTTTATATTTGCATAATTAAACCCCTTTCCCCTCAAGTCAAGTGACTAAAAGCTGAGAGCTTCTTGGAAGAGAAAGGTGGGAGGGCAGGAGACCCCAACTTTTCCTGTTGTTTTTCCCCCATTTTCAATCCTCTCCAAACCACAGGAGGTCCAAAGAAATTAGCTGAGTTGATGAAAGTCACAGAGCCAGAATTCAAACTCTAGGTCATCTGAATGCCAATCCAGCGCTATTGCTACCTCTTCTCTCAAAGTAAATGTTTCTGCACTTTCGGAGGCGGGGGGAAGGAACAGGGAAAAGGGATTTGGAGACACCTACTTCAACAGCCAGGACCATGTCACCAGTCATTGTTCTCTCTCCTCCTGACTCTGGGCTACATTAATCTTCCCCCACTCCTCCTCAAGGCCCAGCTATAACTCAGTCTCTTCCAGGAAGTCCTCTCCACTGACTTCAGCCCACATTTCTTTTGTATCTCCCACAGTGTCCAGGAATGGATTATTTTAGGGAAATTTTGAGAATAGGGCAATGGGTTGGAGTGTAACCTAGTCCCAAATTTTCTTCAGATCTGGAGGCAATATATCTGATTCCATGTTACCTGAAGCACTTTATAGTCACACTCAGGTGAACAGAGTTTATAAACATTAAGGGCAATTTATTTCAGAAAGTACAAGCAGAAGGGCAAGCTAGGTGGTGCAGTGGATAAAGCACAGGCCCTGGTTTCAAGAGGACCTGAGTTAAAATACGGTCTCAGACACCTGACACTTACTAGCTGCGTGACCCTGAGCAAGTCACTTGACCCTCATTGTCTCACAAAACAAACACACAAACAAAAAACCGGGAAAACAAAACAAAACAAAAGTACAAGCAGAGCTCGTACAACAGGCAGAGCCTGATGAGAAGGACAAGGAAGTCAAGTCAAGGCATCAGGTCAGAATGATTACATCATCACGTTCCCCTGAGGGGTGATGTTAACATCAGTGGAGAGTTGCGAAGATTTCCTCATCAGAATGCTAAAAGGCCAGGGCATTAGGTGGAGTGTCCACAACTTCTATCATTATTTCTCCTTTCCCTCTGCTAGACAAGATCAGTGCACAGCTGACTGTTACTCTCAGCCCCAAAGGGTGAATGCATGGACTTCATTTGTTCAGTTTTCCAAAGGTCCTACCAGGGGTCAGGTGAGATGCCTCCACCATTTAACAGATGAGGCCCCTCCTACTGTCTTGTACACACAAACTTACAAACACCTTTGCATTTACAAACATATTCTTTAAATGGAACTGAATTGAGGCCCTAATTAAGTCTGTGAGAACTCAAGATATCAATGGGGTAGCTATGCTCAGTTAGTCAGGTGGATGAGGGTGTCCCGACTACTGTATATAGAGAGCACTAGCTGGAGGCTTGAAAGCATTTTGTAACTTTGGCAAGGGGCCTTCAAAGCCCCTGTGGCCTGGTCTGGTACCTGAAACACATACCAGGAGTCACTCTGCTAGATGAAAGCATGTGGTGACTAGACCAAAATGGGATCCAAGGATAGACATTATGTGATGAGACCTAGATTAATTTAATCACTCAACAACTGCCAGTCTTCCTGATGGCTGAGGCTGGAACAAGAAGTGGAAAGGATGGGAGGCAGTTGGGACAAATTTGCAAGCTGAAGTTCTGGGAGACAGCCTGCAGGGGAGTACTACATCCAGGAGCAGGACTTCCCCTGCCTGCCTGCCCACTGTTGAGTCTCCTCAGGGCCACTTTCTGATGGCATAGGTAAAGGCTTAAGAGGTTACACATCTCTAGCAGAAGCAGGGCTGCTTAGCGAGATCCCAGTTCAATTGGATTTCCCCTTGCCACCACCACCCCCTGTATCCCTAATCTTTAACCCCACAGCCCAGGGCCCAGGAGCCACCTTAAGTGTCTGCTTTTCTGTCTAGTGGAATGCTGACTTCTCCTTTGCCTGCATGAAGCAGGACAGCAGCAGGGAAGGAAACAAGCCCTTTGTTACAGGGAAGGGCCTTTTGAGGAAAGGGGAGAAGATAGGGGTCTACTTGAACATGCAGACCCAGCACTAAGCAAGCAGCTTAACCCCTAGGAAACTCTTAATAAATGGTTTTTCATTCATCCACTTAAAAACCCAACAGCAAATAATTTTTGTGACCAATCTTAAACCAGAAGAAGAGATCAAGCAACATACCTCTCCTTCCCTTCTTTGTACAGGTGAAGGACTATGGGTGTTGAATACTTAATATACCATCAAACCCAGTTGACATGCTAGTTAATTTTGCCAATTTGTGGCGGAGGAACACACAGAAAAAAACGTTGTGTAATGCCCCCAAAAATTCAATAAAAATTTTGAAATTATTTTTTTTAAATAACGATAACAGGAAGGCAGAGCCAAGATGACAGAAGAAAGGCAGTGACTTGCCTGTGCTCTCCCCAGGACCACTCATAATACCTTCAAATAATGCCATAAGACAATTCCTGGAGCAGAACCCACAAAAATAATTTTCCAGCCAAAGACAACTTAGAAGGTTGACAGAAAAGGTCTGTTGTACCATGGTGAGAGTGGATTGCAGCCCAGCACAAGCTGTGCCAACCCCAGTGCAGACCCAGCCACAGCCACAGCAAACCAGGAGCAGGCCTTGGGAGCCTCTGAATCAGCAGAGGCAGCAAATGATTCTGGAACTCAGCTGGCAGATGGTCACATACTTGGGTGCTGGTCCCAAGCAGGGAGGAGCACAAGCACACAAGAGCTTGCAGCAACAGTGGAGCAGGACTTTGTCCATCTTCCAGGGAAGAAAGCAGGCCTGTGGTTGTTTGCAGACCAAAGCACAGGCCAGGAGAGTAGTAAAAATACCTCTCCTTAAATAATGCCACCTTGACAGAACTAAAAAATTACAAATCCCTAAAAGTATCTTTGAAAACAGTTACACAAACCCCCTAAAGCTTGGGACAGTACACCCTCCACCATGGAAGCAGTGCCCCACTTTAACAAACAATTAAAAGGCAAGAAATAGGCTGGGAAAATGAACAAACAGAAAAAAATGCTGACTCTATATAAAGTTTCTATGGTGACAAGAAAGCTCAAAATACACCCTCAGAAGATGAAGTCAAAGCTCCCACATCCAAAGCTTCCAAGAAAAATACGAATTGATCTCAGGCCATAGAATCTCTCAAAAAGGACTCTGAAAATTAAGAAAAGTAGAGGAAAAATGGAAATAGAAATGAGAGTGATACAAGAAAATCATGAAAAAAGTCAAGAGCTTGGCAAAGGAGATACAAAAAAATACTGAAGAAAATAACACTTCAAAAAAACAGACTAGGTCAAATGGTAAAAGAGGCACAAAGCCAATGAGGAAAAGAATGCCTTGAAAAGCTGAATTGGCCAAATGGAAAAGGAGGTACAAAAGCTCTCTGAAGAAAATAACTCCTTAAAAATTAGGATTGATCAAATGGAAGCTAAGGACTTTATGAGAAATCAAGAAACAATAAAACAAAACCAAAAGAATGAAAAAATAGAAGGCAATGTGAAGTATCTCACTGGAAAAACAACTGATTTGGAAAATAGATCCAGGTGAGATAATCTGAAAAGTATTAGACTACCTGAGAGTCATGATAAAAAAGACTCTAGACATCATCTTTCAAGAAACTGTCAGGGAAAATTGCCCTGATATTCTAGAACCACAAGATAAAATAGAAACAGAAAGAATCTACCGATTAGATCACCTCCTCAAAGAGATCCTAAAAGGAAAACTCCTAGGAATATCATAGCCAAATTCCAGAGCTCCAGGTCAAGGAAAAAATATTGCAAGCAGCCAGAAAGAAATAATTCAAGTATTATGAGCCACAGTCAGGATAACACAAGATTCTACATTAAAGGATCAGAGGGCTTGGAATATGATATTACAGAGGTCAAAGGAACTGGAATTACAACCAAGAATAACCTACCCAGCAAAACTGTGTATAATCCTTCAGGGAAAAAATGGGAATTCAGTGAAAGAGAGGACTTTCAGGCATTTGTGATGAAAAGACCTAAGCTGAATAGAAAATCTGACTTTCAAATACAAGACCCTAGAGAAGCATAAAAAGGTTAACAGGAAAAATAAATCATAAGGGATATTAAAAGATGGAACTGTTTACAATCCTACATGGGAAGATGATACTTGTAACTCATAAGAACTTTCTCATAATTAGGACAGATGGGTAACTTTCTCATAATTAGGACAGGTGGGTAGAGATATTTAGACAGAGGGCACAGGTGTGAGTTGAATATTAAGTGATGATATCTTTAAAAAATAAAATTAAGGGTTGAGAGAGGAATGCACTGGGAGAAATGGAAAGGGAGAGATGCAATGGGGTAAAATGTCTCACATAAAAGAAGCAAGTAAAAGCTTATGGAGTGGAGGGGAAGATGGGGGAGGTATGGGGAAGTGAGTGAGCCTTATTCTCATCAGAATTGGATCAAAGAGAGAATAGCATACACATTCAATTGGGTATAGTAATCTATTTTACCCTGCAGGAAAGTAGGGGGTTGAAAGAAGGGAAGGCAGATTGGGAGAGGGAGCAGTCAGAAGCAAAACACTTTTGAGGAGGGATAGGGTGAAAGAAAATAGAAGATAGAGTAAATATCATGGAGAGGGAATAGGATGAAGGGAAACACATTTAGCAATAGTCACTGTGAAAAAAAATTAAGCAAGTTTGTCTGACAAAGGCCTCATTTCTCAAACACATAGAAAATTGAGTCAAAGTTGTTAAAATAAAAGCCATTCCCCAACTGATAAATGAGCAAAAGATATGAATAGTTTTCAGATGAAATAATCAAAGTTATTTATAGCCATATGAAAAAATGCTCTAACTCACTACTGATTAGAAAGATGCAGGTCAAAACAATTCTGGGGTACTAACTCATACCTATTAGATTCAAGAGAAAAATGACAAATGTTTTAGGGGCTATTGGGAAAACAAGACATTAATGCACTGTTGGTGGAGTTGTAAACTGATTTAAACCTTCTGTAGAGCAATTTGGAACTATGGTCTAAGGGCTAAAACATGTGTACTCTTTGACCTAGGAATACCAGTATCTAAAAAGAGATAAAAAACAAAAAGTTAAAGGACTTATACATGCAAAAATATTTATGGCAGGCATTTTATGGTGCAAAGAATTAGAAACTGAGGAGATGCCCATCAATTGGGTAATGGCTGAACAAAATGTGGGATGAGATTTTTATGGAATACTATTGTGCTGTAAGAAATGATGGGGGGGGGGCAGCTAGGTGGTTCAGTGGATAAAGCACTGGCCCTGGATTCAGGAGGACCCAAGTTCAAATCTGGCCTCAGACACTTGACACTTACTAGCTGTGTGACCCTGGGCACATCACTTAACTTCATTGTCTTGCAAAAAAAGAAAAGAAGAAATGACGAGCACTATGCTCTCAGAAAGATCTGGAAAGACTTACATGAGCTGATGCAAAGTGAGATGTACCGTATACAAAGTAACAGCAATACTGTAAGATGATCAGACGTGAATGACTTGGTTATTCTTAGTGATGCAATGATCCAAGACAACTCTAAAGGACTTATGAAAAATGCAATACATCTACAGAGAAAGAACTACTGGTGTCTGAATACAGAATGAAGCAAGATGTAGAGGAAAATGTTCTTCTAGGTCATCTTCCTGCACTTGCTCCTACCTGTGCCCTTATGTCCTTACTCATAAGCTGGGAGCCACCTCAGACACAGGGCCCTAGCCAGGAGGCCCAGAATGCCACCTTGGTCAGGACTGGGCACAAACCCACTGACCTACTTTACCTCAGATGAGAAAAGGAACCAGATCCTGGGTGGGAACTTCTTCCAGATCGCCTATGCTGGAGCTTTCTGTAGCACAGAAGGTATTTGGCCCAAAGGTCACACAGAAGACTGTGGAATCTCAGTTCTGACACTTTCTGTGCAGTCCTAAACAGATAACTTCTCTCTAAGCCTCAACTTCCTAAGCTGAAAATAAAAGAGACAATAATACTTGTACTACCCACTTCACAGGACTTGTATAAAGACAGAGTCTGAGAAAATCAAGTGTTACAAAAGTTTAAATGATGAGTATGACTGCAGAGCTGGATTACATTTTGAAAACAGGAAAAATACATGTGCTCCAGAAGAGCTAACATTCTCGGTGTCTACCTCACTACCTGGTCTTTGTCTTTTTCTCAGTGAGCGTTGGCAGCATTCTCTCACTGCCTTCTCACCAGCCTCTGTCTTCTAACTTCCCTTTCCAAGCCATGGAGAAAGACATTGGGCCCGTACTTATAAATCTGCGAAATCTCATCACAAGAAAAATGGGATGATTTTGGCAGAATGGACACATGCTTACTGGCTTCATTACATTCATTACATTCATGGCAAGAAGAAATATATCCAGAGCAAGCTCTCACTTGGCATTTCAATGTAGTTCTCAAAATCTTCTGAGAGATATATGGAGAAGAATATTTGGATCTGGGCCTTGAAATATGAGGTCACCAAGAACAAAAGGACTTTAAAACTTAGGAGTTATCCCAACAGAAGTACTGTCTTGGCAAATGCTCAACCACCATGAGCCACTTTTCATGCCCTGCCCTAAGCAGTCATCCAGGCCAAGAAATACATGTTGTTGTTTTTTTCCTTCAAAGCTCAGTAATTAACTTAGAAAATCTAACTGCCTGTTTTTTTTGTTTTGTTTTGTTCTGTTTTGTTTCTGGCAGGGCAATGAGGGTTAAGTGACTTGCCCAGGGTCACACACAGCTAGTAAGTGTCAAGTGTCTGAGGCCAGATTTGAACTCAGGTCCTCTTGAATACAGGGCCAGTGCTTTTTCCACTGTGCCACCTAGCTGCCCCCTGCCTGTTTGTTTTTTTAATGTCTCGATTGGTATCTTTTGGTCTTACATTACCCTCATGTTGTATCCTACTCCACAACACCATTCAGTGAGTCATTCCCTATAAGCAAGATAAAGAAGGAAAAAATTGCAGTTCAACAAAACCATCCAACCCATCAACTGCAACCAACATGGTAGGTAGTCCTAGTCAGCCCAGTTCCCCAGCTGACTCTGTTATGTGTGGGTGTGGTTCTGGAACAGCCTAATGAGGATAAGTACTGCTGATGACCTGCCTGAGAATTTACAAAGAGCATCTAACAGGCTCACACCTCTCTATTTCAGCCATACTTGGAACCTAAAGCGATTGAACACTCTGAACATCAAATACAGACTCCAACGAAAAGTTATATGTATATAACCTCAACAAAGGCCAAAGTCATCTATTAAGACACAGAGAGCTTGCAACTGGTGTTAGTGAAGGGTCTACCACAATGATGAAATCCCGGATATATTTTTGAGAAGGACATTGGAGAAGTGAACAATAGTTGTGTGTGCTTCTTGTGGATATTTCATTCTGAATACAATTACATATAACTTGAGATCCCAGACATAGCTGTTATATTCTTGTTCAGTGTCAATAGTGCAGACCAAATTCGGGAAAATATCATAAATAGAGAATAACTCCTAGCAAGTGTATTAACTAGGGGCTTATCTGCAGTTCTATGATGGAGAAAAGTCATTCGTTAGTTTAAGTAAAGTCCAGGAGTTGTCAGGAGAGCTGGCTTGGAATGCTCATTATGATGCTTTGCTAACTGTGTGACTCTGGGTCTCACTTTCCTCATATAGAAAATGGGCATAATAACCCTTATGTCCTACTTCACAGGAGAGTAACAAAGTATTTTGTAAACCTTAAAGCAGCTTTAGTAGTATAACAATAATCCCTAACATATATGACACTCTAAGGTTTGCAAAATATTTTAAATCGTTTACATCCTCATTTGATCATTTTAACAACCCTGTGAAGTAGGTGCTATTATTGTCTCCTTTTACAGATAAGGAAAATGAGGCTTAGAGAGGTTAAGTGACTTGTCCAGGGTCACATAGTTGATTGAGACAATGTGAACTCAGGCTTTCTTGCCTCCAAGTCCTTTGCTCTATACATCTAGCTACTCCTATGATAACAATTCACAGGTGCTAATGAAATTCAAGCATATGGTCCCTTTACTGACCAGCATTAAGGATCCTAGGAGGCTGAGACTTAAGCAGAAATGAGTGATTACAGCTTTTTAAAAGTCGTTTAATAAACAATTTCTACATTCAAAGATTTTCAAATAGCCGCTTCTTGTTTTTGTTTTTACATCCCATTACCCAAGATAGGTATTTAGCCTAGGCTGAGCATACTTGCTGACTACCCAAGGGAAACCTGAAGCCATTCCACAAGCTAATCATGTCTCTGATATTATACTTTCTCCTATCAAAGGCCATGATGCAGTAACGAACAGCAGAAATGACAAGCGGAAGGAAGACAACCATGATCTTCCCTAACAGCAAAGCTGCTCAACAGGGAGCTCTGGAAGAGCCCTGGGAATCTGACAAGGCCATCCTTTGGCTAGATGAAGACACTTAGCAGTAAAGTGAATGGGACAAGGCACCATGGCAGGCACCTATATATGAACTGATGCAAAGTGAAGTGAGAAGAACCAGGAGATCATTGTACACAGGAACAACAATATTGCAAAGATGATCAACTCTGTGAATGACTTAGCTACTCTGACCAATACAATGATCCAAGACAATCCCAAAGGACTCATGATGAACAATGTTACTTACCCTCCAGAGAGAGAGAACTGATGGACTCTGAGTAAAAACTGAAGTATGATTTTCTCCCTTTTTTTTAATTGATTTTTTGGGGATATGACTAATATGGAAGTATGTTTTGCACTATTTCACATGTATAATTGATATAATATTGCTTGCCTTCTCAGTGGAGGAGGAGGCAGGAGGGAAGGAGAGAATTCAGAACTCCTTTTTTTCTTTAAAAATGTTAAATATAAATAATAAATATAAAAAGAAAAAAATGGCTACGATGTAGGCCAGTCTTGGGAGTTTCTCTTATTTGGGAGACAATGGGGAAGGGATATCCAAAGTTTGTGAGCAGACCAAATAGCCAAGATCATACAATGGGTTAATCCATTATGGGTTAGTCCACTGGCCTCAGGATTTCTTCTCTCTGATAGGGTAACCTTGTGAGATCATGTACCTAAGGATTCTTTGTGATATAACCTCAAGACATTTCCCCACACACTCCACCCTCCTAGATAACATCTCATTTTATAATTCCCCCAAAAGTTGGCTGAAAGATAACGGATCTCTTTTGGAATTCCTTTACAGGTTCACTATCAGCTTTGTACACTAGCCTTTCCTTTCACTTGGTCTGGAAAGCAACATTGCTAAAATATATGTCTTCCTCCCTTGGCCTCTGTTAGGTTCTGTCTAGCCCTTTCCTTTCTTGGGTGTCAACTTGGAGACAGAACTACCTCTCGCTGTTTAGTGTCCTAGAATATAGACCTTTGGGTTTCATTTGAAAATTGAAGTTCGGGAAGCTTAAAGCTGGAGACTTCCTGGCTGCCAATGAACTTCCCCCAGCCTAGCTCCAGGAGAGACTGACACTCTCCCTAAGACACCTCTACCCTCACCGGATGAGCACTTCTACAGGGTAGCCAAGCCAACCTTTGCATGGCTTGTCACAATAAACTCTGAGTGCCTTCTTACCTTTTCCATCTTACACACACACACACACACACACACACACACACACACACACACACACACACAAAACTTCACACAGGAGGAGCCTTTCTGATACTATCTCAATGACGGGGAAGCCATGGGGCTGAGAAGGACTGAGCTCAGAGGCCACAGTTAGCAAAGGCATATCTTGAAAGCAGAACGTCCCAGGGCCCGGCTTCTTCATTAAAGACAATAACCCTAGAAGGGGAAGGGAGGTAGAACAAGAAATAGGTAGGGTAGGAACCCCTTTAATTAATTTGACTTTTAAAAAACCAAATGATTTTCTATCAGTACAACCAATTCAACTTGTTTATTTACATTTAAAACAATTTAGCTAATTTTATTTGACATAGTGGGGAGTAAATTTAGGGAATTTATTCCCCTAAAAGGTGACATGAGATGAAAATAACGAGGTTCAAGAATTATTTATCTAAACTTGGGGATGATAGCACCATAATGTATATCCACAGGAACTAGGTGTTACGGTAAGAGGGAATGAGATTGGGCAGGAAAGCCAAATTCCTAACTTCTTGTTTTCTCTCCCCCAAAACTTCTGTCAGAAACAATGCTAGGGGCAGTGGATCATGGGTGTGCTTTAGGAAGGCAAGGCTATGCTGCTCTGCCTTCCAGTACAGGAAGCCTTGTGGCATGTCCATCTGTCGATAAGATGAAGAGAGGTAACAAAGACAGCACAGAGGCCAAAGGTGGATACCTTATGTGTATGGATCCAATGCAGCAGCTATGCAGAGTGTGTAGGGACAGATAAACAGTGGAATACCTACCCACACACATCCAGAAAATTTACATGTGTATCACAGCTTAGAGAAAATGGAGAAAATATGGATTTAATGTCCCCTTTTTCTTAAAGCTACCAAGGAAACTCCTCTTCATCAAAATCAGGCAACCAAGATGGGCCTGATGAGTATCTGAATGGACAAAACCTGCAGCTGAGATGATCACAAAGCTGGTTAGAAGATGGGGAGGGGCAGCTAGGTGGCACAGTGGATAGAGCACCGGCCCTGGAGTCAGGAGTACCTGAGTTCAAATCTGGCCTCAGACACTTAACACTTACTAGTTGTGTGACCCTGGGCAAGTCACTTAACCCCAATTGCCTCACTAAAAAAAAAAAAAGAAGAAGATGGGGATCAGGACACTCTATGCTCTCCTTCTGACCCCTTAAGACCACCAAGTACAGAGGAATAAGCAAAAATAGTAGGCTTCCATGTGGCTGAATGAGGCCAGAGGCTCTAATATCCCCATCTATTCACCAGTTCCTCTCTGACCCCCTTTGGGGCCCAGAGAGCCCAGCAGCCAGGGGAGGCAGCAGGCTGAGTGACAAAAAGATGAGTGAGTAATCACCATCTCCCCTCCTATAAATATTTCAAGACCTGCTTCAGAATCTCCTGAGCTGAAAAAGAGGAGCTGCAAAATGGCAGCAAATGCATTGAGAACACTGAGAACAGACTCAGAGGAACTGAAAGTTTGCAAATTGGGAGGGCCAACCAACCATACACCACCTTCATGTGGGGAATTGCCATGAATCTGGCAGCTCTGGATGCAACACTTCCCAGGCAAGAGCAGATAGAGTATCCTGCTATCATCCTGGGAAGTCCATAGGCTGCTATGGACAACTGGGGCCAACCTGTCACGTGGGCAGCCTGTGCTCCACAATGTTACATACCCATTGCCAATGCTTCTTTCAGTCCGTATCTGTCTTCAGCCTATATGTCATTTCCTTTCTCCTTCACCACCTCCCCAGGCTTTGTTCCTACTCTGCCTGCTTATATTGTTCCTTTCCTTCCTCTCAACCCCCAATCTTTCAGTGTTCCCTCCTACCAAAACACAAAGAGCAATTGAGGCCTGGAAGACCAAGAGTATGGGAGAGTCAAAGTTCAACTTTCTTCTATTTTGGGGGGTTTACATTTGGGAAAATTCTCCCCCCAAATGCTATAAAAGTAGTTCCTCTTGGGTCAAAAAGAACCCCAATATATGTTCGCTTGAAAGACTACCAATTATTGCCCCCAAACCCTTCACAGAGACCCAGAGATCTTTGGTTTTTTTCCCCGTCAGGAGATCATAGAAGAATTTCGGTGACATTTTCAAGTAGATAAATTAACTGTGTACCTCTCTAGCAAAAACAATGGACAATAATGGGCAGAGTATGGGGTCTGGAAACCTGATTTTTAAAAAAGCAATCTGATTTCTACCATCTCCTCACATAGGGTTATGCGAGAATTTAATAGAATTTAGAGGGGAAAGTGAGCTTCAGAAGAAACAAATGTAGAGACGGAAAGTTACGACCAAGGTTACATGGCCACATAACAGAGCAAGAACCCAGTCCTTCTAATTCAAAATCTACTTTACCCACACTAGCTCTTTGCCTCCGAATGCTTAACCATTAACGAAACAAAATCCAATCTCAAATATGTGCAGCCAAGTTCAACAAGCCCATAGTCTCAGGTATTGGAGTCCATGGGGAATCTAAGATGACACGCATATAGAGAAACCACTATATTCCACAAACCATTTGCAACCAACCAAACATACACTTCCCTAGAAACAAATTACATTCCCCCAATTCAATCCAACTGTAATCCTTGTTTCAAATTAATCTGATTCTGGTTTTTGTGTTTTGGTAGTGTTTGGTTTTTTTGGGAGGGGGGGTGACAGAGATACCCGGTACAGAACTATATACTCCGGGGGATAACATAGATTGTTGTACATACAGGAATATTAGATTTGAATTATTGCAAAGCTCTAACAGTTTTCTGGAATGGATGCTTACATATTGGAAATATATTCTAAGAGCACAGGATGATAGGATTCAGAACTTCAAGGAACCTTAGAGGTCACTGAGAACAAGGTCTTATTTTCCAGAGAAATAAAGGGCCCAAGGGGTGGGGGAAAGAGACTTCACCAAAGTGGCAGATGCTCCCTCCCAGGAAAGCCAGAATGCTTTTAGAATATGTTCCATTGCTTCCTCCCCAGAGCATGAACTCATAGCAACAGAGGCCTGAGGGTCAGAAGAGACCTGTACGTAAAGGAAGAAATGCCACTAGAGAGGTGGTGACTTGCACAAGGTCACACAGGGAGCAAACAGCAAAGCTGGAATTTGAACACAGGTCTTCTAACCTGAGATGTGGTATTTCTTCCATCATACCATCAATCCAAAAGCATTTATTGTCTTCTCTGTGCCAGGCACTGGGGATACCATGCTGTTTGGGAACAATTTTCTGAATGATCGCTTCTTCCCGTCCCTTGCCAATGATGTATCATATTTAACCCAACAGGCTGAGAAGCTGAGAGAGAAGAATCTCCCAAAGCTTCTGGGCCACATGTTTCACGTCTGTTTGCCTGTGGAGCTTCTCAAGCAAGGAGGATGTCAGAACCCTCCAAAGCTTCCTTTCTGGTTATTCATATCCAGTTGCTTTAAATTGGCTTGTTCCAGACTCAGAGGTGGGAGCGCAGGGCTTTGGAGGAGCAGCTGGGTAGTGGCGGATGAATTTCCCCTCACATTGAGCATGTCCTGAAGCTGGCACCATTCCACCAATTCACTGTGGATTGGACAGAAGGATTCAGCAAATCATTCGACAGCTGCTTGCTAGGAGATAGCTTCGTCCCAGCGTACCAAATACTTATTGCATTTTCAGCATTAATGAATGAATGAGCGGGGCTTGCTTATGGGCATCACCAAGACCTCCCCAGCCAGATGTTAAAAGATATATTGAGAAGAAATGCAGCCTGCATATCAAGCGTATTGCCACATGTCTAGAAGATCCCCCAAAGGGATGGTGAAGACCACCAGGGCACGATGCATCCCTCTTCTCACTCAAGGAGTGCAAACAAATGCTCCCTGCATCTCAGTCCAGAACAAATTCTTCCAGACAAGAAAATAGCAGCAAAAGAGTTGTTAATAATCACTTTTAATGTAATTCTATTCAATGAATCTTTAGAGAGGAGCTTCTGTGTGCCCTGCTAGGTTATAAGGGAGATGCTCAGATTGAATGAGAGACAGTCCCTGGGCCTAAGATGGGGAGAATGTAGTGATAAGGAGAACATACATCCGTTAATGACTAACACAAAGTATAAGCTAAAGGCAGGGGTGAGGTACGAATAAAGCCTTATAAGAGAATGATGGAAAAATTATCTGCAACCAAGGAAGATCTGTTAAGGTTTCACTGATTAAGGGACATTTGAATGGGATTGTTATTGAATAAGTATTTCTAACGCATACACTATGTTCTTGGCAACATGCTAGATACTAGGGGTATAAAGAACAAAATAAAACAGTCCCTGCCCTCAAAGCACTTATATTCTATTGGTAAGGGTGGGGGAGGGAACAACAGGTACACAGACAATAACAAATCTTTACCAAGTCAACACAAAGTAATTTGTGGGGAAGAAAGAGGTGCTACCTGAGCTGTCTTGAAGGAGCCAGGAAATCTGTGTTCAAATAAGAATCCTCCTCTACAACAGCCCTAGTGGAGGCTGAGTAGGATTTAAACATGGAAGGGGCAACATGTGGCTGCAACAAGGATGCAGAGAGAAGAAAAAGCCAGACTTTAGCTGAAGTGGTCTGTGTGCAGAGGACAGGAATAGGAAATGGGGGTGGAAAGGTAAGGAGGGAACAGATTAGGCAGCGTCTTGAATTCCAGGCTACGGAGTCTGGGACTCAATAGGTAAGCAATAGAACGACAGTGAAGGAACTTGAGCAAAGGAGTGATATAATTGGAACAAGAGACAAGGCAGAAGAGAAGATGATCCAGAAACCTGCTATAGCATTTTAGACAAGAAGAGATATACCTGGTCATTAGCAGTGGGAGTGGAAGCCAAGGGCTGGATGGGAGAGAAACTGTAGAGCAGACATATCCATCTGTGGGCCTTGTGGCCCACAACACTTACAAAAGACCTCTGAACCAGATTAAAATGTAATTGGGAAATATTCAACAAAATCAATAAAAATCCAACAGAACAGAGGTATGGTTACCATGTGATTTTCCAAGTGAAAATGAAGCCAACAGGAATCCCTTTGTAGGATCTAGGGGCCCCATTTCTCCTGGAGTTTGACCCCACTGCTGTACATGTTCAAAATGACACAACTTTGGAAGTGGCTGGGGAAGGTGAAGGGGAAAGAAGAGGCAATGGAAAGTTGAGGCTTTCAAGAATGAATGGGTGACTGGTTGAATGGTGATGCTGTGGGCAGAGGATGAAGCTGGTTAGGGAAAAAGGTAAGGTCAGTTCAAGATAGGCTGATTTGTTAACATGTATACAGAACGTTCAGGTAGTGATGTCCAGTAGGCAGTTGGAACTATGGTTCTAAACTTTTCAAGAGAGAAGAAGGCTAAAGACAGAGCTGGTGGTCACCACAGCACCAGTAACTGAAGCCATGCTAGGAATTAGAATACCAGTGATGGGAGCACTTGTCTTCAAACTTTTGAGACTGTTCAGTAAAAAAAAAGAGTCAGCATTCATCTCCGATATGTTGATTTCCTTACTTATAAATGATGTATATGTATGCCAATATTAATAACTATACTACATGTTAAAACATGGAATAGAAATTAAAACTAAAGAAAAATATTTTAAATAATCTTTTACTTATTAAGGGCACAAAATGCTTTGTGCTCTCACCAAAGTATTACTACTTTTTTTTAACCAAGAGCAGTGTTGATTGAATGTTTCACTGTGTTTTTAAATCTTGGTTTAACTTTGTTACAAAGTAATTCAAAGGTCCGTTTCTGAACCCAATTTATATCTGTACTTGGTTTTAATGATTATCATAGTTGAAAAGGAGTCTTTTAAAATGACAGATTCAAAAGGAAGAAGCACATCATTGGCTTTGATCAAATCTAAGCACCAGTTATACAAATGTTTTAGGGGTTTTGGGTTTATTTTTAAATATGCCAACTTCCATCTTTCATGTCTATCAGTTATTCTGATAAAATATACAAATGTACCACTTTCTGATGAGTTTAACAAATGTGTTTGAAACTCACTTAAACTCTTGGTTTCAAACAATTTTTTAATGTTAGAAAGTTCTGCTGCCAAGTTCAAGTATGCATCAGACCTAAGAGTTTTATTAGGCGATGCATTTAGAGCATTTTTAGCATGGGAGGGGGAATGGGGGGGATGAGGGGAGGGAGAGGGCAGATGATGATCAACCATGTCAATAAATGAAAAGAGGTCAAGAAGATAAGGAGTTAGAAAAGGCTACCTGAGTTGGGCAATTGAGAATATTGGTCAGTTTGAAGAGAGCAATTTCAGTTGAGGGAGGAGTCAGGTGTGGGAGACTTCAAGAATTATGGTCCACTTGAC
Organism: Dromiciops gliroides; assembly: GCF_019393635.1. Lineage (NCBI taxonomy): Eukaryota > Metazoa > Chordata > Mammalia > Microbiotheria > Microbiotheriidae > Dromiciops > Dromiciops gliroides. The sequence continues at coordinate 43,499,609 of NC_057867.1, forward strand.
AGAAATATAGAAGTTCAGAAAAGGTATTGAGTTTGTAGGGCAGATGGAGAGTACAACTCACCCGTGTGTGCTCATCTAGTGTGCCATACTATGATCCACTCCAGGGCCTTTATTCCAGAACAGAGTTCAGAGCTCAGCCCTCAGGGTGTCTGTCAAACCAAAGAAGAGCACTGGGAAGTAAGGAACAGGTGCTCTGGGGAGGGGGGTGAAGGGCTTGGAGAGAAGACTGCCTACATGGTAACTGATACAGGGGACCAGCTCCTTGTTAGAATATGGGTGAAGTGATGGGTGAAGAAAAAAAATCTAATCCAGTCAAAGTCAAATAAACCAAGCACTCTTCCTTGTTTAAAACAAAGGAAAACAGAGTCAGATCATTCTGAACACTGCTCTCAATTCTACATGGCACAACTTGACAGTTTTATATGTTTAAAGGTGTAATAGAAAATAGTTGAGGATGCCAAGACATTTTGAGGTAAAAAAATCCACAAGTATTTACTAAGCCTCCACTATGTGCCAGGCACTGCACTGAGACCTAGGCATACAAAGAAAGGCAAAAGCAGTCCCTACGCTCAAGGAGCTCCCGGTCTAACAGGGGGGACAACATGCAAATAATTATGAACATACAAGATGTATGTAGGGTAAATCAGGGGTAATGTCAGAGGGAAGTCACTAGCATGAAGGGGGACCTGGAAAGGAATCTGACAGAATTTGGGATTTCAGGTGATACCTGAAGAAAGCCAGCAGGCAGAGACGAGGAGGGAAAGAATTCCAGGGATAAGGGACAGCCAGTGAAAAGAAAATGGAGGGGCAGCTGGGTGGCGCAGTGGATAGAGCACTGGCCCTGGATTCAGGAGGACCTGAGTTCAAATCCCATCTCAGACACTTGACACTTATTAGCTGTGTGACCCTGGGCAAGTCACTTAACCCCAACTGCCTCAAAAAAAAAAGAAAGAAAAGAAAAGAAAATGGAATGTCATGTGAAACGAACAGCAAGGAGACCAGTTTCAATGGACACATAGTCGTGCTTGAGACAAGGTCTGTGAGTGGCCATCACAGGGAAAGTAGGATATGACCCCAATTCCCATCCACTTATTACCCCTCAAGGTCATCCCATAGCCCCAACCCAACAGGAGACTACCCACTAAACGGAGTCCTCATAAGCACATGCATGTTGCCCACGTGCAAGACGCTGGAGAGCCTGCTTTTGGGAGAGTTGGGTTGACATGTAATGAACTTCCCTTGGAGGGATTGTGGAGCATGTGTATGTATATGGTATATGTGTACATATGTATATATACACACATACATCCTGCCTGCAACTGGTTCTAGTATGCTAACCACATGGTGAAGAAGGGCCTTTGGGTGGCTAGGGGGACTTTAAGCAACAAATGAAAAACACTGAGTAAGGGCTCTGGGTCCCTGCTATGAAATTCAAATAGATTTGTGAAAAAAAATTCATTTTGACTCACAGAAGGGGTAGACGTAGGTAGGCGCAAGTTCTTAGAAGCTATATCATCAGAATATCCAAGACCTAGCAGGTCCTCCCAAGCTGGAAAGGCTCACATGCCAAGCCAAACCCAGGGACACTGGGCCTGTGATCCAAGGCCCAGTCTAGCTACATTCAGAGAGGTTCATCACCAGGAAGTAGGTCAACAGGTCACACATGTTTCTGGGCACCACAACTCAGAAAGTCCAGCAGCTTCTAAAGGTGGGAGAGTCATCACTTGTTTGTTTGGTTTTGTTTGTGCGGGGCAATAAGGGTTAAGTGACTTGCCCAGGGTCACACAGCATCACTTGTTTTTACAGAGGGAGTCTTGCAGTGATGAAACTATGGATCCTTAAAGTTCTAACGTAAAATCAGCCATTAGACACTGTCCCATTTATAGGCACTGATGGCTCAAAGGAGAAAAGAGCACACGGCTTTAGCAAAATACTGGCCTTGACAAAGAGAAGTTAAAAAGGGAAGTATAAGGGTGAGCCTCATTCATGGACTTGGGATTCATTCATTCTGGCAAAATGGTGATGCCATTTAGTCTTCAAGCCTGCCATTCCATTCAATTCAGAAAATATTAATTATGGACCTACTATGTTCATATTATGTTAGACTGAAGAAGCCCTTTCCTATCTTAAGTAAATAAGTTAAGGAAATTGTCAGCAAATCATCTCTTTATGACAACAATGGGAATGGGTTAAGTATTTCCTGTTCTAGTTATAATCATTGTCACAAGGAGATTCATGTTATATTGTTTATTATTTATAGTTCTCATTATATTCTTTGTCACAAGACTGTAGCATCAGAATTTTAATGTCCTATATATTCTCTAGAAGATAATAGTAAACTGTACAACTCTGACCTTTTCAGTGTCCCAAAGTATGATTCATTAGCCATTCCTATTCTCCTGTTTACAACTTCAGAAGCCTGTAAGGAAGAGGTGGAATGAGCAACCAATCAAAATACAGGACAATGAATAGGTTAAAGTTCAAAGTTATGAATATCTTTTAAGTTTATAGTCTTTCATAAACTAGACATGGCATTAAAATTATATCTCATTCTCTGGAAAATAATTATAACAAAAACACTAAAAAGCACCAAATAATTTATTTTCATTGGAGTCTTAAGGTTGAGATCATAGGCCTGTCTTCATCCACCATGGAACATCAAGTTTATTTTGTAGCAGTCACTAAATAACTAAGTAGCACATCTAAAACAGGAGAGAGAGATCATTTCACAACTAGTACACTGGCCCTAACAATGGCCTTGCTTTAAGAGTGTAACTGAAGTGTCAAGTTTTTTCAAGGTCCTTATTAAGTGTCCACATGAAATGACCCAATTTTAAGATCAATGGGACAAATCTAGAAAGAAACAAACTTTTACTTGTGGGAAGAAACCGCAGCCACATCATGACAAAGGTTAATTCTATAGCTATCAAAGAATCTCAAATGGCTTCCTTATAATGAGCTGTAATGAGTGATATTCCCACAGAGAGAACAGGTGATGGGGCTAAATTAAGTGAAATTACAGCTGTTTCTCTGTGGCTATAGACCTTTCTTTTCCCAGTAATGGACATGCTTAGTAGTTCTGCTCAGGAATCTGTACCCTTTCAGTACTGAGACATACTGAGTATCAGAGAAATGGTGCCTCACCACATACTATTTTTCTTTACTTCTTAAAAAGGTGGCACTGTTGCTGACAATACATTAAATGCAAACTGAATGTCTCAAGCCCACTTCAGGACCTTTATTACCATTCAAAAGGGCTTTCTCAGAGTCTTTGGTCCCCAACAAGAATAGGTTTGCCATTTCAATCCACTGGACTGTTATTTTATGTTGCAGAAATGGATCTAGGCTCAACTTGCACAACAGGTTCAGGGCCTGCTTGCCAGTTTGTCAGTTTTTCTTCTATGCTCTTCTACCCAAACCCACCTACAACCCCCAGATAATGCCATTAACCCCACCTTTGATGACTTTTCCCATTCAATTCCTTTCATTCCTATGCATCAGTTTCAGGACAAGGATTCCCCATCAAACTGCTTTTATTACATGCTTCCCCAACATGGGTTAAGATGTAAAGGAAAGCTAAGACAAGGAGTATAACTGTAACTCAGATATATAAAATAATTAATGGCCTTCTGAGCCAAAAGAATGCTGGGGGAATGGGGTGTGTGTGAGGGGCTTCTAAAAAGTAGAGGAGAGGGGGAAGGAGTTGACTGGCAGAGGAAGAGAGAGAACAGGAATGAATGGTAAACAGTTCAAAAGGATGAGGTAGGGGGCAGGTAGGTGGTGCAGTGGATAAAGTACCGGCCCTGGATTCAGGAGGACCTGAGTTCAAATCCAGCCTCAGACACTTGACACTTACTAGCTGTGTGACCCTGGGCAAGTCATTTAACTCTCGTTGCCCCACAAAAACAAACAAAAAGCAAAAGGATGAGGTAAGTAAATGAAAAAAAGTAATTATTACATGCTTAATAGGTCTCAGGCACTGTGCCTGTTACACAGGTAAAGTGATAAGATGCCCTGATACCTTAACTGTATGAAAACAATCCATTTCAATCATGGGATTTAATTTCAATCATATAAGCCTATGCTTATAGGCTCTAGACAAAGTACAAAAAGCCCTTGGAAGCAGAGTGACGCTATACAGGAAGAGTGTTCAGATATGTTGAGTAAATTTGGCCACACAGTAGGAGTCATCTATGAACTATCAAAAAAGCTAAGAAGAGAGTCATTGTAGAGACTGGAACAATTGTGATATTCCAGTAAAACCCTTTAGGAGGAACTACCTGGAGAGGAGGCCTTAACCTAGGTTTCCTCTACTCCCCACACCTTCATTGCCAGAGAGCTTCAAAGGCTACTGAGGATTTAGGTATTTCCATCGGTGTCCTAGTGACAAACTGAGATCTGCTGACAGCACTATCTGTGATGGAAACCAAGGACAGACTGGAAATAGACATACAGATGAAACAGGAATGGAAACAGACTCAAGGAGTCCAATAAAGAAACTGGAGGTACATAATGCAAACTTCTTGAGCACCCCTTGAATGGGAGACAAGGACTTCCATCAAGCAGGAGCTGGGAGTTATCCCTTTGCCACATGTCCTTTCTAAGCTTGAGCCCCGTTTCTCCCAGTCTTTATATGTACAGAATTTGGGGGGGGGGACTGTTTTGAACCAATGTTTTTATTTATTTATTAAATTTTTTTTTGTACCAATGTTTTTACTGCCCCACCTTAGTAAATCCCCCTTTTTAAAAGTTATTTAAGGCTGGCTGAATAAAATCATTCTCAGCTGATAATCTTGGGGGAAAGTACATCAGTGAGGCGTGAGCCAATAGCATTACAGAGTAACAACCCTTCTGTAGGGATACCCCAAGATCTTAAGGAAATGTACTCTTGTTTCAAGACCCAAGACTTGTCTAAGAGAATCCGAATTGTGCTAAGAATCCTTAACTTATATGGACTACAGTGGGAAGATAACTGGTGAGAACAGTTGGGCATCCAGGGCAAGCTCTCAGCAATCAGTGGAGTTCAGCCTCAGGGTGGAAATGCCCAAACTAAGTAGCCTAGCTCCTTCAGGGCATGGTCTTTAGTTGTGATTGAGAGTACGTGGAAGAAAGGAAAAAAATGGATGAATTATGGTGCCATTTCATAAAAGAGCCTTTTAAGTAGAAAGCGCTTCACTGAAAGAGAAAGTTGTATGCAGGAAACTGGGACACCTGAGTGTGTGTACTGGGAAGCAGAGAATGAGGTGGTCAGGGAAATCGCAGCAAAACTTTCTTTAAAATAAACCATTAGCTACTGCTTCATTTATTCCTAGTTATATCATCTATTCCCCCAACAGACCATGTCATACTCCCCACATGACCCAATAAGCATTTTATGGTTTGGGTTTCATCAATTCCCCAAACAAGTCCTTCCAACCAGACCCATCATCAACAAGATTAACCTCATTAGTGAATCAAGAAGACAGCAAGTTAGGCCTACCAAGGGCCACACATTCTCTTAGAGTTCTCCAAAGAAAAAGGCATTGCTAAGTTTTAAACAGACAAGTCTCCAGTCCAGTCACCGTTTTACCCCATGAAGTCATCTGATCATCTTCTATTTTTGCATTTTCATTCTTCCCACTGAATCATCATTCTCTGAGGTGGTGTTTTTAGCTTTATTCAATTCATTTCTCATCCAGAAGCCCATCAATGAGCTCTGTTACTTTTTCCAAGGGGCATATTATTATCTCCCTGGGGTATAAAGGTGCATGTACTGCAAGCCCTTATTGGCACTTAAAAGCAAATCAGTTAGAAATGTTTTGAAGAGAGTATTTAATACCTGAGCTGGAATGTTGATCACACCAAATAAGTAAATGAATGAATCTTTCACTTGAGTCTTGCACTGATACTTCAGTGTGGCCTAGAGAAAAATGTGACTATGATGACGGCATATGAGGCCTTCGCAGGCCAGAAAGGCTTTCAGCACCGGCCCAGAGATGAACTTTGCTCCTATCTATGGGTCAGATTAATTAAGGGAACAGGGTCTCACCACCAGAAGGCAGGACACTGCACTTTTTTTCAACCACAGCAACTCACAAAGACCTACTAATTCAGAGGACTGAAATCCATGTCAGTTTCCATCAAGCCCTCATTGCCTCTCACCTGGATTGCCACCACAGCCTCTTACTTGATTGGTCTCCCTGCCTCAAGTCTCTCCCCATTCCAATCCATCCTCCACTCAGCTGCCAGAGTGATCACATCACTCCCCCTACTCAATAAACACTGGGCAGTCCCTATTACCTTGAAAGATAAGATCTTCTGGCACTGAAGATCCTTTACAATGTGGCCCCAACTTGCTTCTCTATCCCTATCATACAATACTCCCCTTCCCACACTGTCTTGCCCAGCCACATTGTCCTTCCTGCTGTTCCTCACACACTGTGTGTCATGTTCCATCACCAAGGCTGTTCCCTCCTACTAGAAATCCCCACTCCCACCCAGGCCACCTCTTGTCATCCCTGGCTTCCTTCAAGCCTCAGCACTCCCATCTCCATCTCCCATGCATCACCTGAGGCTTTCCCATCCTGAGCTCCTCAGCTCTGAATGTCTTCCCTCCTTTTCTAAGTTACTTTGCATTCTTAATCTATAATTTACATACACTTAGTACATGTTGTCTGTCTCAAGGAAATGTAAGCTCCTTGAGGACAAGGGACTCCTTCCTTTTGATCTTTATGTCTTCCTCCCTTAGTACAGGGCTTCTGTTCTGGACTGAGTGCAGGGAGCTCCCACACCAATGAAATAAGAGATCCCTAAAGTCTTAAATACAGACTGGTTCCCTGAGTACAATAAACAATTACCTGTAAATATGGACCCGCTTAATAGGCTGAAAGAAATATATACACAGAATACACATTAATGAAATGACCTGGGCTATGGACCAATGGAAAAAGACCAGTCAATGGCTTGCTCTGCCTTCATCTCAACAGCCACAGCCACTTGTACAGAACAAGTGCTTATGTGCCATTCACCAACTCTTAAAAACTGCTATTGTCCTGGTACAGAAAAATGATGTTATCAAAACCCTTCTGGACAGGGAAATAAATGTCCCAGGCAAAGACGACTTCTAGAGCCTTCTACCCATTTCTTTCCTGAGGTTAGAACAGTGTTTCCTATTCAAGGTAAAATCTGTGGCAGAATGAGAAGCATTAGGAATCATATGGTATACATTTTTGGGGTATACATTTATTAAGCACTTACCAAATACAGAGCAGGATATTAAGTGCTATCTAAAGTATAGCTATGACATCGTCCTTTTCTTTAAGGGGTCGATAACATAGTTGTGAAGAAAAACCCCAAGGTCTATGACTGTGAAAAGATTACTGCCTCAGTAACGAGAGGCCTCATTTCAGTTAGGACTCAGTCACTAAATATCTGTGTGACCTTGGACAAGTCACTTCTCATCTGTCCTTCAGTGTCAACAGCTGTAAAATCAAGGGCTTAGGAATTCTGGGAGGATGGCAGCAGGGTAGGACCTAGAGGAGAGGTCCAGTCCCTCACCAACCTCCCAGTGAAGCTCAAAAATGCACCCAAGGGAAAAGCCATAGGCAGACCAAAGGCTAATTAGCTCTATGAGCTTCTCTAGGCAGGTCAGGATTGTACAAAAATGAGGCAGCCAGAAGAAGCCCTGAGTGCAGAGCAGGACAGGAGGAACAAAGCAGGTGGAGTTACAGAGCAGGCAGAGCTAGGGAAGTCAGGCAGAGCCTGAGACAGGCCACGCCAGGTAAGCAAAGCACAGGACCGGGCTAGGCAAGGCAGGCCAGCAACAAGCACTGATTAAGTACCTACTAGGTGTCAGTCACTGAGCTAAGCAATGAAGATACAAAGAAAAGCAAAAGATGTCCTTTGCTCTCAAGGAGCTCACAGTCTCAACAGGAGAGACAATGTGCAAACAGCTATAGCTGCAGACAGGATAAGCTGGAAATGATCAGCAAAGGGAAGGCACTGACTAGAATCAAGAGGCAATAGGAAAGGCTTATGGTAGAAGGTGGTATTTTAGTCGAGGCTTAAAATGAGCCAGGGAAGCCAGCGGGGGGAGATGAGGGGGGCCAGTTTTCCAGGCATGGGGACTGCCAGTAAAAATGGCTGGAGTGGAGATAGGCTGTTCTAGGAACAGCAAGGAGGCCAGACTCACCAGATTGGAGAGTATACATTGGGGGGGGGGGTGTGAGAGGGACTGGAAGGTGTAAGATTAGAAAAGGAGGGGCCAGAGATGAAGGGGTTTTTTCCCATAAAAGTGTTATTATTTTCCAGTTACATGTAGAGATAGTTTGCAACATTTGTTTTTATAAGATTTCTAGTTTCAATTTTTTTCTCCCTCTCCCCTCCCTCTCCCTTCCCCAAGACAGCTAGCGATCCAATATAGGTTATATATGTACAATCACATTAAACATATTTCTGTATTAGTCATACTGTGCAAGAAGAATCAGAGCAAAAAGGAAAAACCTCAAAAAAGGAAAAAAATAGAGAGAGTTCTTTTGTTCCTGGATTTGGAGAGCATTTTCCATCATGACTCTTTTGGAACTATCTTGGACCATTGTATTGCTGAGAAGAGTCAAGTCTATCACAGTTGGTCAACACACAATGTTGTTGATACTGTGTACAATGTTCTGGTTCTTCTCACTTCACTTAGCATCAATTCATGTAAGTCCTTCCAGATTTCTCTGAAATCTGATTGCTCTTCATTTCTTACAGCACAATAGTATTCCATTGTATTCATATACCACAACTTGTCCAGCCATTCCCCACTTGATGGGCATCCCCTCAATTTCCAATTCCTTGCTATCACGTAAAGAGCAGCTATAAATATTTTTGTACATGTGGGTCCCTTTCCCCTTTCCATGATTTCTTTGGGGAAAAGACCCAAAAGTGGTATTGCTGGGTCAAAGGGTATGCACAGCTTTATAGCCCTTTGGGCATAGTTCCAAATTGCTCTCCAGAATGGTTGGATCAGTTCACAGCTTGACCAACAATGCATTAGTGTTCCAATTTTCCCACAACTTCTCCAACATTTATTATTTTCCTTTTTTGTCATATTAGCCAATCTAATAGGGGTCAGGTGGTACTTCAGAATTGTTTTAATTTGCATTTTCCTAATCAATAGTGATTCAGAACATTTTTTCATATGGCAATAGATAGCTTTGATTTATTCATCAGAAAACTGCCTGTTCATATCCTTTGACCATTTCTCAACTGGGGAATGACTTGGATTCTTATAAATTTGATTTAGTTCCCTATATATTTTAGAAATGAATCCTTTGTCAGAAACACTGGCTATAAAAATTGTTTACCAGATTTCTGCCTCCCTTCTAATTTTGGATGCATTGCTTCTGTTTGTACAAAACCTTTTTAATTTAATGTAATCAAAATCATCCATTTTGCATTTCATAATATTCTCTATCTCTTGTTTGGTCATAAACTGTTCTCCTTTCCAAAGATCTGAAAGGTAAACTATTCCTTCCTCTCCTAATTTACCTATGGTATCACCTCTTATGTCTAAATCATGTACCCATTTTGACCTTATTTTAGTATAAGGTGTAAGATGTTGGTCTATACCTAATTTCTGCCATAATATCTTCCAGTTTTTCCAGGAGTTTTTGTCGAATATTGAGTTCCTATCCAAGAATCTGGAGTCTTTGGGTTTATCAAACAGTACATTACTAATGTCATTTACTACTGTGTCTCCTATACCTAGCCTATTCCATTGATCCTCTATTTCTTAGCCAGTACCAGATAGTTTTGATGACTGCCGCTTTATAGTAAAGCTTCAGATTTGGTACAGCTAGCCCACGTTCCTGTGCATTTTTTTCATTAGTTCTCTTGATATTCTTGACTTTTTGTTTTTCCAGATGAATTTTGTTATTTTTTTCTAACTCTACAAAATAATTTTTAGGTAGTCTGATGGTATGACACTAAATAAGTAAATTAATTTAGATAGATTGCCATTTTTATTATATTAGCTTGGCCTATCCATGAGCAATTGATATTCTTCCAACTATATAGATCTGATTTGATTTGTGTGTGAAGTGTTTTGTAATTATGTTCATAGAGTTCCTGGGTTTGTGTTGACAAGTAGACTCCCAAGTATTTTATATTGTCTACCATTACTTTAAATGCAATTTCTCTTTCTACCTCTCCCTGTTGGACTTTCTTGGTCATGTATAGAAATGCTGATGATTTATGTGGATTTATTTTATATCCTGCAACTTTGCTAAAGTTGTTAATTGTTTCAAGCAGTTTTTTTAGTTGATTCTTTAGAATTCTCTAAGTATACCATCATATCATCTGCAAAGAGTGATGGTTTTGTTTCTTCCTTACCTATTCTAATTCCTTTAATTCCCTTTTTCTCTGATTGCTAAAGCTAACATCTCTAGTAGAATATTAAATAATAGAGGTGATAATGGACATCCCTATTTCACCCCTGATCTTATTGGGAAGGCCTCTAACATATCTATTACATATAATGCTTTCTGATGGTTTTAGGTAGATACTGCTTATTATTTTAAGGAAAGCTTCACCTATTCCTATGCTCTCTAGTGTTTTTATTAGGAATGATGATGGGTGCTGTATTTTGTCAAAAGCTTTCTCTGCATCTATTGAGATAATCATATGATTTTGGTTAGTTTTCTTATTGATGTGGCTGATTATGTTGATAGCTTTCTTAATGTTGAACCAGCCCTGCATTCCTGACATAAATTCCACCTGGTCACAGTGTGTTATCCTGGTGATCACTTGCTGTAATCTCCTTGCTAATATCTTATTTAAGATTTTAGCATCAATATTCATTAGGGAAATTGGTCTATAATTTTCTTTCTCTGTTTTGGCTCTGCCTGGTTTTGGTATTACCACCATATTTGTGCCATAAAAGGAATTTGGTAGAACTCCTTCACCTATTTTCCCAAATAATTTGTATAGTATTGGAATTAATTGTTCTTTAAATGTTTGGTAGAATTCACTTGTAAATCCATCTGGCCCTGGAGATTTTTTCTTAGGGAGTTCATTAATGGCTTGTTCAATTCCTTTTTCTAATATGGGCTTATTTATTTTATTTCTTCTTCAGATGAAGGGTTTTTAATACCTAATAGAGGAGTTGATATTTGATCCTGGAGGCAGCAGAGCACTCACTACGCTCACACAATCATTGTCTAAAAACCCCAATCCCAGGCAGAGCAGCCTGGACCAGACCAGCACTTGAACAGGGCAGTGTCCGGTGCCTATCCAGCCCCCACCAAACCCATGCTCAAGCCATAGCAAGAAGACCAGATGAGGAAAGAATCTAGTGGGAAAAGCCCCTATGCTATTGTAGAATAACAACAACACCTGGGTGGGGTCCCAAAGCTCCCAGAACTGGAAAGAGTCAACTGCAGAGGTGAAGCCGAGCAAAAAGGTGAAGGAGCACGCCAAGGCCAAAACTCAAGTTAAGTCAATGTGTAACTCAGCTCAAACCTAATCATTCCTACAGAAGACTGGGCCTAGCATCCAGGTCCAAGCAGCACTTGCCCACACCACCCAAAACCAAGGGAGCATGCAGTATTACCCAAACACAAAATTCCAGTCAAGAAACTGAGGCTGGAGACATAAACAGGTAAAAATGCAAACCACAGGGAATAACTTGTACATGAGAGCCCAAGATGGAAATGGAGAAGAAAACATAGGAAGTCTTCTTAACCTTCCAAAGTTCACAAGGACTTTGACCAAGAGGAGAAAAGGGGTGTAAAGAAGACTTGTACATGTGTATGTATGTGTGTACACACAATCCTGCAACCTTAAATTTCTCCATGAAAAAGATTTGTCTGTGTCCTTCATGTCCACCATTCCACTGTAAACACCTTGTGAGGAGACATCATTTCGTTCTTTGTCATCCCTTGAGTCCCCAGCAGTGCCTCAGGACACAGAGGAGGCCCTCAATGAAGGTTTGTCAACGGATTGATGTAATTTCCCACATGATCAAGATATCAAAGTATAGCACTTTTCCCCTTACCCTAGTTGGGGTGGAGTAATTTGAGGGATCAACCCCATCAGTAAGTATATAATGATTCTAACAATGTATCTAAGGACAACAAAAGAGAGACAATAAATCTTGGGTCAAGTACAACTCCTTACTTTGGGTCTATCCTATCAAAGTTAAAGCACACATCCATCCACATCTCCAGTCAACCACTGTCTAGTCATTCCAGGAAGTTTCACTTAACTGCTTTGAGGGGACTGTAGCTATTTATTGGAAAGCGTCTGTTTTATAAAAACTAAATATAATAATATAAGGTTGTAGTTTTTCCTGTTTTTGAAAGAAGCACCCCAGAGAGGAATTAGGTCTCATTGCTTTCTTAGGATTATTCACTGTCAGCCTATTAGAGAAAAAGCAATTTCTCCAACAGAACAATGTCTGGGACTTAGCCATGTGGACTTGTCTCTTTCCCAACTGGAAAGTGACTTTTCAGTTCATCTTTCAACATACAGAGCACGAGATAAAAAACTAAGAGGTATAGGGCAGCTAGGTGGCACAGTGGATAAATCACCTGTTCTGGATTCAGGAGGTCCTGAGTTCAAATCTGACCTCAGACACTAGCTGTGTGACCCTGGGCAAGTCACTTAACCCTCATTGCCCTGCCCCCCCCCAAAAAAGAGTCTCGGAGAGACAAAGTCCTCATTAAGGGGCAGCGAGGTGGCACAGTAGATAGAGCACTGGCCCTTGACTCATGAGGACCTAAGTTCAAATGTGGCCTCAGACCCTTGACACTTACTAGCTGTGTGACCTTGGGCAAGTCACTTAACCCCAATTCTCACGAAAAAAAACCCAGAGATTCTCAACTCCTCCTGTACACCTAAAGAAAAGCTACCCTTTGATGTATAAAATAAGATTAATATAGACAAGTGAAAATTAGAAAGGACAGTGGTGCAAATTATTGTTTTAAAAGGATCCCCATAATGGAAAAAATCCAATGAAAGCACCCCTCTACCCCAAATTCTCTGAACTCAATTTGATACAGAAATTCAGCCAGTATTCTGGAACACCACACCAGGGCTGCATTTCAAACATACTTCAGAAAATTACTGCTGGGACTTACACTATTAAAATATTAAAAGTAATAACACTGAAATTTACAACAGTCATATAGCATAATGAGCTTCCAAATACAGACTGAATACAGTTAAGTATGAAATCTACTTCTTTAAAGCATATGTTGAATATGTGGTATAAGTATGTTAATGATATACATTCCATGAGCAAAACAAATGCATTCCTCAGATCCATTTGCTGTACTACTTTGTGGTAGAGATGAGTGTGTGGAGGTGGGGTGAGGGGAGCCTTAAGGATGAGATTGGCACTAAGATTCTTAAGTGGAAATTCCTCACACAATTCTGCTGTAGTCACATTTCAAATGAAGTAGCTTATTTAACAATTTCTTAGGAGATGTCTCTTGGGCTTTGCTGTAGGCAGGAAATGATGTATAATTAGCAGTTTTATGTGGCATTAACAAACAATCTTGTTAGTTCATTACTTTTTAATATTTGCATCAGTCTTCCGAAAGCAGATTAAGAGCAACTATAATTTCCATATGTGAGATTTGGTGACTCTAAAGCTTGGAAAATTCACTTTAATCAAAACTACTCTCATGTTCCAATGTTTTCAATTCTTGCTCACCCTACCCCACCACACCCCACATGCCTTCTCCAGGTTTCCTTTAACACAAAATCCAGATTCATTTGTTCCTTTGCCCACATTTTCACAAGAATGATCTGTGATCTAGGCCAATGACCCCAAGCTGCCTATATCAGAGGATCAGAGGTTTTAGGACTGGAAGGGACATGAAGGATCATCTACTCCAACCTTTATTGCATAAAGAAGGAAATTGAGGCTCCAATCATGCTTATATTGTTAAAAAAAAAAAACCCTTAATTCAGACTTCCTGCTGACTATGTTAGGAATTCTTAGGCATTTCTTTGTGTGTGTTGGACCCTTTGACAGTCCAGTAAAGCCTAAGGACTCCCATTTCAGGTAGGTTAATGAAAATAAAGACATTTTTTTCCATCCAAGTTTCGAGGACCCCTGAAATCTACCCACAGACCCCTTAGGATTCTATAGATGCAAAGTTAGCACTACCTGTTCTAAGTTTTTCCCCAAGTTGTGCTTTTCCTTTTCAACATAGCTGAATGCTATTGGCCTTTTGAATGACACAGCTACAAGAATTATTTAACCATAAATATCTTTTATACAATGTGTCCCAAAAAGTACACTAAGACATTTGGGATACACTGTATATATGTATGAATAAATATATTTGTACTCTACACAGTCTATAGTATACTTTTTTTTGTTTGATTTTTTGTTTTGTTTTGGGCAGAGCAATGGGGGTTGTGACTTGCCCAGGGTCACACAGCTAGTAAGTGTCAAGTGTCTGAGGCCTGATTTGAACTCAGGTTCTCCTGAATCCAGACCAGGTGCTTTATCCACTGTACCACCTAGCTGCCCCTATACTTTCACCATTAAGATTGCCAACTGTAACGAATATAATTTTTAAAATTTAATAATATAATTAATAATACAATATATTGATACAATATAAAATAAACATAATAACATAATTTTTAAATGAAAGAATGAAACAGAACGAAAACACAGACTGAAAATAATAGATATTTTTGATTACGTGAAAGTGAACAACTTCTGCACAAAAAAATGAATGCATCTAAAATAAGAAGAGAAGTGGTCAAATGGGAAAAGTCCTTCCATCAAATCCCTTGGAAAAGGGTTTGGGATCCAAGAAATAGAGAAAACTAAGGGTAACGTTTAAGACAAGTTGGTATTTGCCAGCAAATAAGCAGAGAATATGAACAAATAGCTCTCAATAGAACTGCTAGCTATTCACAACCATGTGAAAGACTGCTCTACAAGCTAAAAATATGAGAAAGCCACAAATAAACAACACTGACATTTCCTGATCCCCAGCAAAATTGGCAAAGACAACAAAAAATGGGAACTGTCAGTGTGGACGGGTCTGCGAGGAAAATAGGAACACCAGTGCATTGTTGGTGTAGCTTTCAATCAGAACAAACCATTCTGGAAAGCAATTTGGAATTATGCATATAATTCCTAAAAGGCTAAAAGAGACATATATTATGACCCAGAGATTTCCCTTCTAGCTATTTACCGTAAGGAGGGGATTGTTAAAAATAAAAACCTCCATATACACGAAAATAGTCATAGCATCTTTTTTATGGTAACAAAAGACTGGCAAAGAAAAAGTAGATGCTAATCATCACTATGCAGCAAGAAACATTGAATTCAATGAATAGAGAGAGGCAAGATAATTTTAAGGAAAAAACAGCCTAACCTCCATGGGGCAGAGCCTTAGGATATTGATCCCATCATCAGAAGGGAAAAATAACTTACAAAATTTTATGATGTCAATTTAATAGTAAAAAGCTACAAAATTTTATTGATATATTTTCTATATTGTTTATAAAATAATGAAAAAAATAAAGATGGAAGAAAGTGAAGGAAATGTTAACCTCTTATCATGTCTCTGGAGTAGAATAGTTTCATAGCACCCTCATCTTGGTATTTCTAGATTCCAGGATATGGATTATTGTTCTCTGAGACTGGAAGTGTCCCAAGTTCTTTGATTTCTCCAGGTCTAGGACAAGAGTTGTTGTTACATAGGTACCATGTAATATATCAACTTAGGACAAAGCGTGACCATGACCCAGATGCTGTGTCAGGATTGTCTACTTCTCATGAGCCACACTCACATCACCTCCCTGGTTTACTTGGGTTAACATTACAGCTTCCTGTTCAGTGCTCTCGTCACCTTCCTATGGGGATAAGTTTTTAACCCATTACAATATGTGTGTGTATGTGTTATAAAATATATCACTTCCAACAGCACAGCAGAGAAAACCAAATATTTTCTGAGACAAAGGCAAAGTTTTAGGGATTAGTTTAGACACCCCATCCTTTTCAGCTTTGAAACTACCTACTACTGAAGCGGCATCAAATTGGTCCCATTTTCGACCACAGAAGGAAAACAATAACTGCTTTGCAAGTTTACTAAAGGATGATACAGGTCAGGGCTTTCTTGGAATGCTTACCATGCTTCCCTTTGAGTGCCGCAAAAGAGCAGGACATATATCATAAGCCTGACAATTACCATCTACACAGTGACTAATTTAATTTACCGTATTCTTGAAACCATCTCAGGTCATGAAGTGGACTTGAGAGAGAGAAGGACATTTGGTTGCTTCAATATTTATCTGGCCATTTTGTTTTTGTTTTTGTGGGGCAATGGAGTTAAGTGACTTGCTCAGGGTCACACAGCTAGGAAGTGTCAAGTGTCTGAGGCCGGATTTGAACTCAGGTCCTCCTGAATCCAGGACCGGTGCTTTATCCACTGCAGCACCACCTAGCTGCCCTTATCTGGCCATTTTGAAGTAGGATTTGCTGATGTCTTTGTGTGTGCATGGTGATGTTTGTGACATCAGTCTTTATTGGTACAGTGGAAGGAGGACAGAACTTGCAATCACAGAACCTCACTCCCCATCTGACCTTGGGCAAGTCACTTCACTTCCCATGGTCTCATCTGGGAAATGAGGAGGCTGCATTAGATGTCTTTTGAGGTCCCTTTCAGCTCCAGACCTGTGATCCAATAAGCCCAAGACCTATGGTTCTGGGACCAATTCACCAAGCACCTGCAGCTAGTTCTAAAAAGATCGAACAATTCAATCCTAGGTATCACTCTCCATACCTTGATATTCTTCCATCATAAAAGAAATAGTCAATTTACTGTTTGGAGCATTTATTATTTTATAATTCACGTACTATTATAAAGGCCCATATTCCTTTCCCTTCATACATGAGAAAAGGAGAAAAGAATCCAAGTAACTAAAGTCTACAAAAACCCAGGGAGGAAATTAAAATAATTCTGTATCATTTCATAATTGATTCTCTTCTGTAATTGGCCTGATTAGTATTACTGCCTCATTTTATCAAGCCACAGTTCTCCATTCTTGAGTTAAGCTGAAGTAATGCAGTTTAAAGGTGAGGTTGCCCCAACCTGCTTAAACTGGGCGCCATCCTGCCAGAAATGTGTCTGTTCTTGCCTGTCCTCCTTCAAATAGGGGAGGCTTGATCTTCTCCAAGGGTACAACAAGGCCCATGGAACTAATCCCCAAACAATTCTTACAAGAGGCAGAGGAGTCCTGTAAAAATGATGACCATTCCTTTATTGTCAGAGAGGAATATGATTACCCACACCTGGATGCCAACCTACTTCTCTTGGTATAGCCAACTGGAATGTTGCCCAACTACCCAAAATCCCCTTCCTTCCCTCTGTGTCAAAAAAGGGTCCAGGACAGCTAGGTGGCGCAGTGGATAAAGCACTGGCCATGGATTCAGGAGGACCTGAGTTCAAATCCGGCCTCAGACATTTGACACTTACTAGCTGTGTGACCTTGGGCAAGTCACTTAACTCCCATTGCCCTACAAAAAAAGGGTCCCCCCCCCTCATTTGAGTGGCTAGCCTGAGGTGGTCAGATGTCTGAGCAACTTTGTTAAGTTATATGTGTCACTGATAACAAACTGATTTTGCACACTTCCATATGGCCATTTTTAGTTTACACATTTTCTTTTGAAAACTGCTCTTACTCTTTGGCTGGTATGGAATATTTTTGTATGTTATATATTTGCGTGAATCCCCTGCATATTATCATGATGTGAATTTTTCTGTTTGCTTTCAATATTTCTGGGGATTTTCTGGATGATTTCATGTTCAGGCTTTCCAAGTTTTTGTTTCATTCTATATGTTTTCTTTTTCATTATTTTTAACATGTACTTCATTTTACCCTTATTGTATTTATTGGAGATACTAACCCTGGTCAACTAGGTGTCAGCTAACAAAACACCAAAGTCATGAACAACATTTAAGCATACTGTGCTCCGCACTAGGGTGAGCACAATGGTTAGATAAGCCTTATTGCCTGCCCTCATGCAGTTTAAAGTCTAATAAAGAACTGATGAACCTAAAAAATGTGATTGCAATTCTATATGTTGAACCAGGAACTGGACTGTGGGTAGGTACCAATGAAAGAGCAGTCTACTTCTCAAGGAGCTTACATCATTTTTAGGGACTGCCCTATGCTCTAGGTCCATTGGCATCCCTATCCCTCCAGGGATAGGAAGTCTCCATTCAGAGACTATAAGGAAAGACCTTTCAAGGTTCCTTCCCACTTAAGATCCATGATACCACGAGAAAACTCCTGGCATATGAGCTACCCCAATAAAAGACCTGCCTCACTGGGTAAGATCAATGGTCCAACTAGCCCAGTAGTGTCTGTATATCTACAACACAAAGGGACATTTCATGTTCTACACTCCTAGAAAAAATTATTGTCTGTACTAGCACTTCTCAAACTTTTTAGTTTCAGGACCCTTTTACATTCTTAAAAATTATTGAGAACTCCCCCAAAGAGCTTTTGTTTATGTTAGTTTTAGCTACCAACATTTACTATTAATGGAGATTAAATCATCTTAGTATTATTATTAAAATAGTTTATCCTCATGAACCCCCTTAAAAGAATCTCAGGGACTTCAAGGGGTCCCCAAACCATACTTTGAAAATCACTGCTCTGATTTACTATTTTCTCATTTCTCCTTCATTTCTACCTTTTTGTTTCATTACTTCTCTTGATATGCTAGAGCTTTTGTTCCTTCAAATGAATTGTTCTTATTTTATTCAATTCTGTAAAATATCCCTTTTAAAAATTTGGTATAACACTGAAACTATACATTAAGTTGATAATATCACTTTTATTAAATTGGCACAGTCTAACCATGAGGACTGAATATGCTTTCATAATTTCAAATTGAAATCAAGGAGTTGATCACTTCAATGTGCCTGTCTTCCCATATGCCCCCAGCAATGGTGGTGCTTATCTTTTGTCATTTTTGCCAAATTGCATGAAAAAAGACAAACCTGAAAAATAATTTACTTCTCATTCCTCTTACCATCACTGATTTGGAGCATACTTCCATATGGTCATTTATAGTTTGCACATTTTCTTTTGAAAATGGTTCATACTCTTTGGCCACTTAGGGAATATATTTGTATGTTATATATTTGTGTGAATCCTGTGCGTATCCTCATGATTTGAACTTTTCTGCTTGCTTTCAATATTTCTGGGGATTTTCTATATGATTTCATTTTTAGGCTTTCCAATTTTTTTGTTTGACTCTTTATATTTTCTTTTCCATTATTTTTTAGCATCTGTAATCCTTAGATTATCTCTTTGCATTTTATCTTGAAGTTCAGTATTTTTGTGTTGTGTAGTCTTGTGTTCTTCCAATCTTTAAAAAAATCTGCCATTATTTTTTCTTTCTGTCTCTACATTCTCATGATCCAATGGTGTCATTTTCTTTACCAGAGGATGTACAAATATGAAGTGTCTCTATCTTTAGTTTCAACTTTCCTAGTCTTTAGGAAAGAGAACTCAATTTTCTATCTATCCTCCCTTATTTCTTTAAAACTCTTCGTGTTTCTCCTTTGACTAGCAGGGTACCTTGTTGAATTTGTGGTGTTATCTTCACCTTCCCCAAGAGATTTTGACTCAATTTCCTTTATTGGAAATTACTTGTCCACTGAGTTGGACTTTTTTATTGAACATTTATTTCTCCCCTATCAGCTTTTTATGTCTTTTCTACTGATGTTTCTAAGATGTACTCATTAACCACCAACTTTTCCCCTTAGAAGGTCCAACACTGTTATGCCTCTCCCCCAGATATTACTGCCTGTTCATGGTGGCTACTTATAATCCAGTGTTGATAGATCTGTTTTTTAACATCATTCACATAACTAGGTTTTTTTGTTGCTTCCTAAACTGGCCCCAAGGACTGGTTGTAGAGGGATATGGAAAGGATAATTCAGGAAGTGCTCCAAGATTTTCTTCTACTTGAGCCCCTACCCCCAATTCCTTCCACTGTCCCTTTGTTTCCTCCTTAGTTGCATTAATACCTAGTCATACATTATTATCATACTGTCTATTCCAAGCAGCAGCTCTAACACTTAATTATTCCCTTTCCCCTATACTGTTTTCATTGCTGTTGTTCTTAGCTTTTCCTAAGAACATGATAGTATCACTATAGGACTAGGCCATGCTTGGAATTCATCCATCACCACTGACTTCTGCTATGATCCTCTGGATATCTTCTGTGAAAGCTGTCAGTAAGCAAGGAGCTTCTCCTTTTCCTCTTCATTAGAAATATTTCTCTGTGTCTGCAGAATTTCCTTCTCATGATCCCTCCAAGGCTGATTTCCCTTTAGTATGTTAGGCCATCGATCAGTTTCATCCTCCCCACCTAACACGATAATGCAAGGTGTGCCAATGGACCCTAAAATTTCTGACCAGGCCTGATTTCCTCCCATTCTTTTGCTAAGCACTTACTAAAAAGACCACAATATCAAAATGCACCACTGTTGGTCAATGCTTCCTTCATCATCCTACTTTATACTCAATCTATACCTGGCCATGCCAGTCCTTGGGACAGCCCAGCTCCAGGAGCAGGGGAAAAGGTCATTGCAGTACTGCAATGGTAACAAATGCAGTGCTTAAACCTTGGTGAGTGAAGCTGTCCCCAAAAGGAATGTGTTATCAGGAAAGAGGAGGCACTGCGGAATGTGGTTCACAAAGAACTCAACCAAAGGCCATCTTCAATGACTACCCCCAGCCAACAGAATATTTCCCCTTTTACCATCCTCGCCACCCCCCCCCAACAGCTGACTTGCTTCTCTAGTCATTCTCGTAGGTGCACTTTTAGGAGCCAAAGTTCATCTAAGAGATGGTCTTCTCTCCAAGGAACACACATTTATCCCCCGATATATTATTCTAATCAATTCAATTCAATTAGCATATATTAAGGCTCTCTATTTTGCAAATGCTGTGCTAGATTTAGGGGAATGAAAATTCCCTGCCTATACTATGTATATACAAAAAAAGTTTGATACAAGGATAAATGTGATAAAGGACAAAGGAGAAACTCAGAGAAATGCACTAGAACGAATCCAAAAATGGAGAGATCACTTTCACCTGAGTCATTATGAAGAAAATGCTTTGTAGACCCTAAAGTATTATGCAAATATAATCCTGAGCCAGCCCAACACCCCTTTTAGGAATGAGGAAAGCAAGGAGGGGCAGAGAGGCTCAGTGCTTTGCCCAACATCACATGAGTAGAGTCAGGATCAAAAGCCACCCTGATCCTAACCCTGTGTTCTTTCTACTACACTTCAATGCCTCCAGATCCCCAGCAAAGAGGTCCTTAATCAGTGTGCAAGCATTTATGAAAGCACCTGCTGTGTGTCAAGACTTGGGGGCATAGATTTAGAGAGAAGACACTGGAATCCAGGGAGATAAGTAAAAGGCTTCATGTACAAGGTGATGCTTACATTGAACCCTGAAGAAAATTAGGGATTCTGAGAGATGGCAGCAAGTCGCTAGTGCAATCCAAACGTGGTGACTTGCCAAGGCAAAAACATGGAGGTAGGAGATGGAGCACCAGATATGAAGAACAGTAAGAAAGCCAGTTTGGCTCATTGAGAATGTGGTGAATGGAAGTAATACTCAATAAGGCTAGAAAGGTAGGTCGCAGTAAGGTTAGGGTCAGGACTTAAAATGTCAGATGGGGGCATTTATAGTCGAATCTAGAGATAATAGGGAGCCACCAGATTTTATTGAGTAGGGGAATCACATGGTCAGATTTGGACTTTATGAAAATCATTTTGGAAGCTGGGTAGAGAATGGCTCAGAGTGGAACAATTAATAGGACTTTTCAATAGTCCAACTGAGAGATGGTATAGGCCAGAATTAAGGTTGTGGCAGTGTGAGAAGAGAGAAGGGGATGGATAGGAGAGATATTTACAATTGAGGGGATATGTAAGGTGTGAGTGAATCAAAGATGACTCAATCAATATAATGAAAGTCTCCTTCCCTCATATTTCTGGAGATGAGAGAATAAAAATCCAATGAGATGAGCTATCAAAAATTGAGATAACAAGATATGAGTTAGACTGAACGACCTCTGAGGTTCCTTCAAACTCAGACACTATGACCTTGAGATTCAACTTCCTTTTGAGCTGGTAACAAACTGAAATACAACCATACAAAACTCACATCTACATATGGCCTAACTAACAACAGAGGTTTTTGTTTTCTCCCTAGCAAAATAGTGAAATAGAGCCTACCTCTGCTTTGGCTTTCAGAAATTTAAAAATCCCCTATTGGCTTTTCAGGAACTGAGTCACAGTCCTGTTTAAGAAATTCCTTTAGAAAGTGCTTTAAGAAACAGGAAAAAATACATTTGAAAATTAGAGAAAAACAGAACTGAGCAAAAGAAAAATCAATAGGACTGGAACTTGTTTCATCACGCCATTTTTTAGATAAAACAAGGTATGTTTGACTGCCTTTTGCACCATGAAGGAAGGAAACAAGCCTTTATATAAATTCCCTATTATGTGTTCTTTCATTTGATCTTCACAACCACCTTGGAAGGGAGGTGCTATTCTTATTCCCATTCTACAAATGAGGAAACTGAGGTAAAAAGAAGTTACATGACTTGCCCAGAGTCACATACCTGGTAAGTGTCTGAGGCCAAATTTGAACTCGGGTTTTCCTCACTCCAGGCCTAGTGCTCTGGCTACTGTGATAGCTGCCTCTGAAAAACACGCTAAGTTATTCAGAAGTCAATGGATGTTTTTGCTTTTATTCCAAACGGGAACAAATGTAATTTCTCTAAGGCCAACCCCTAACACTTTTTCTACACAAGTTATAAGTTCTATATCGAGGATAAGCACATATACTTGATTCGAAAATGTCCTTTCAATTCGGAGGGTCATGGAAAGAGCATGAGCCTGGAACGCCAAGGCCTATCTGCAAAACTTGGCTCTAGGGGGCAGCTAGGTGGCACAGTGGATAGAGCACCGGCCCTGGATTCAGGAGGACCTGAGTTCAAATCCGGCCTCAGACACTTGACACTTACTAGCTGTGTGACCCTGGGCAAGTCACTTAACCCCTACTGCTCCACAAAAAAACACCCCAAAACCAAAAAACAAAACAAAACAAAAAAACCTTGGCTCTGAAGCCTTGGTGTCCTCATCTGTACAATGTGGAGAATAGTGCCTGCACTTCTCTATGTCAAAGGGTTGTCAAGAACAGGATTTGCTAAACCTAAACCACAACTGTTGATTTTCACCCGCCTTTTGCAATGCCTGAGAACTGTGATGACAAGCCTCAATATCTGCCAGCAAAAATGGCTGTGGTTTTCTTTAGGTTAAAAAGGGCAATTGCAGGGCTGCCTTTGATTTGAACAATCAGACAATCAGCTCTCTCTTCTCTAGCAAACCGGTAGCCAGAACACTTTATGAGCAATTCGGCACTGCTACAATACCATACAACTGATGCTTCTCATAATGAAGCTAACTTCTGGCAAATCCCAAAGTGTCCTCTGAATCATGAGAGGTTAAATAATGCTTAATATAGGAGTTTTAGTGTTGAGCAGATTTGACAGTATTCCGATCCTCTGACAATTGCTAATGCCTTGTGTCCAACGTAGCCACTAGTTCTCTAACAAACCTGACAACAGCTAACAGCTACTGGACTGGACAGAGAACACTTAAAAGGGCCTTAAAAGTCAGGCTTCCCTTATGAAGTAACTTTGGGGTTACTTGGGGCGTCATGTTTTATAGCACTTACCCCTCCACCGTCAGTCACTGTAATGACAATGTCTTAATGTGCTGTGATTTTGTTTGGGTGGGCTATTTCTCCACACATCCATTCCAACCCTGTCCTGTGTAAAGAATGAGTTGTTATTTGAGGTTTTTATAACCCCATCTTTTGGCTAGAATTAAAAAAAAAACCCTCGGCGCACCCACTGGCCTCTGGGGCTCCACAAATGGCATGGTGCTCCACCCACTGGTTGTAGCCATCACCATGGTCCTGGCACCTCACATCATCACCAATCATTGACGCCTACATGAGCCTGGAAAAATTATAATGATTGGAAATTCTAGCCAAAAGATGGGGTAATAAAAACCTCAAATAACAATTAATTCTTTACACCTGCCTTAGTGGATGCCATAAGAAGCTGCTGTGACCCCTTTCCCCACAAAAATCCCATTTAACCCTCTGCTAATGAGCATCCCTAACTTCACTAGACCAGTTCTTGAACAGAAGATAGAAAACATCCCCAGGCTTTCCCACCTGCTTTTTTGACCTTCTGGTCAAAAAAAAGAATAGATTAGAAAACCAAGATACCATGCAATGAAGCAAATAGAGACAAATTGTTAGGTCCAACTTTAATCCACCCCTAGACTTCAATATTTGGGCTGACTTCCTAACAAAGCTGTAATCATTTTATAAATTTTATTTCAAGACATGTTAAATAACAGTGCATCACTGAATGTTAAAACAAGAAGAAATCTGAGAAACAATCTGGTCCTACCTCTCAGTTCCTGATCCTTCTGTGTGGTCCTAGATGGGTTGTGATCTGTGAATGATGATAATAAAACACAATGTAAGCTGATGGGTAAAAGACAAAAAAGCCCTTATAACTTTTAAAATTATGAATTGTTCTTAATCGGTATAGTGCCATTTCCATTAAATAACCTGTAGAAGACTAATGAATGGATGAGAAAACATCTGTCAAGTGTATGTGGCAGGCACTATGATAAGCATCAGATGTAATGGGCCTACAAATATATTGTTTACAAAGAAACGCTTATTAGAGTCCCTCCCCTCAAGAGGCTTGCACTCTAAGAAAAGAAGACAACAGAATTAGGAAAGCAGTAGTCAAGGGAAGGGGAGGGGAAGGGGAGGCTTTTGGTCTGAGCAATGACGGGATGCAGAGTGAAGCCATGGACCTTTTCCAAAAGCCATGATAGCTTTGACTTGATTACTCTGCCCACAGCATCAGGCAGAAAGCAAGGGGAACTTTGAGGACATCCGTATGCAGTGGCAGAGTAGAGGACAAGATGGCTTGATTAAGGAATGGATGACACAAGTCTGGTCTGGGGCAGACAAGATATAACAGGCTGAGTTTGAACTCATTCATTCAGCAGTCAAGAATGAGCAGTCAAGAGGTGGGATTTCTGGAGGTCCTGTCTCAAGGTTCTAGTTCCAGATGGGAAGAAGCAAGGCCACATTAAGGCAGATGAGAAGCATAGTCTGGTCTGGGGCCAGCTGGATCTAGTTGGATAAATTAATCTGTACTCACTCAGCCCCAGGGTGGGAATTCAAAAGCCAACCTCAAGAAGGTCTTCCAGTTCTACATCTCACAATCCTTTGATTGGGAGCACAAAGTACTCATTGTTAGAGTTTAGGATTGGAAACCAAGGGAGAAAGGCAAGGAAATCAGCTTCTACAGAGCACCCACAATGGCTGTGCACTGCACTGAAGTGCTTTGCAAATATCTCATGTGATAGCTGGGCCCGAAGCTGCCCATGATGCCCTCAGGCCTACTTCCAAAGACATACTCTCATCTGATGGTTTTTTTTTGTTTATCTTTTTTTTTTTTTAAACAAGCATTGATAGGAGAAACTAGCCTGTGAGTGTGGGAAAGGGAAAGAATGTGGACTGACGGAGGTATCATAGGAAACTACTGAATGTGGGAAGTCTTTGAGCTAGAAGTTAAAGTTATCTGAATATTATGAAACCCCACAAATAGATAAAAGAAAGCACAAACAATGAGTCTTTGAACCAATGGAACAGCCCAGGAAAGCTAGGTGAGCCTGAGGAGGAGATCCATTTGTGAATAATGGCTGAGACCTGGCATGGGAAATAAGTCAGGCAGTAGGGGCTTCTACTGTGTCTTGGGTCCTGGCAACCCTTGACGCAGTAATAAAATACTGAGGGCCAAGATAACAAAGCCTGGTCAGATTTTGCATATGGAACAGCAAGTTTCTGAGTAGTCTGTATTCTCTGCAAAGGAAGGGGGTGTACCTGGACAATGCAAAGTTTTAAATGCCTACAGTAGGCTATTGAAAGCAAAGAGCCTGGTATATGTGCGCTACAGTGTCGGCACAGCTGTTTTATATTAGATTTCACAAAATAACTAACTCTAAAAGGTGGTTCATAAAGACATGATTCATGACAATTCCCTGCATCTCAATTAGCAACAACGGAAAGGGAACTGGTATTCTGTTTGAGGGCTAAGAAGAAAACTCTGTGTTTCAGTCACTGTTCAAAAAAACTTCTAAAAACATCAGTCTGCTTTCTTGACTTTTTTGAGCAGTGTAGTGACCAAGGATGGTTAGGCACCAAGGGGTTAGCATAACATCTAGGCATTACTGTCTGTAGGGACACTTGCATGCATTGCTTCATCAGCTCCTGCTGCTCCTTAGGTATGAAACATCCTCTTCCCCTTTTGTATGCATTGAATTCCAACCCATCCTTCAGAGCCCAACCCACAAGTCACTTCTTCTTGGGAATCTTCTCTCAATAATAAGCAGCATCTAGCAGTTTAGAGTCTGCAAAGCACATGCACTATCCAATTTGATCTTTCCCACTGCTAACTACCAAGCGGCTTAAGTAAAGGAATCTGTACTAACAAAGAATATAGTGTGTATTGGGTTGATGACACAAGTGCCTTAGAGGTGTTGAACCAAGTACTATGAGGTCTGAGGAGTGGAAGGTGGTTAGTTACCAGAGAAGGGAAAGAACTTACATAGTAAGTAATGATAATCCTGGTAGCTTGGTAGCAGAATGGGGCCTAGAACCTTTGCTGAATGGCAACTTTAAGTCCTCATCACTCTCATGCCTGAGCCCCACTAATGCCCCGCAAACTACACGAGCAAACCTATCCTCAGGAGAGTATCTGGAGTCAATTCAACTAAGATACAAGCTGATCAAAGTTGAAAGTGTTAAGACATTTTAACACACCTTGATTAAAAATGGTTAAAGGGAGGATTTCAGGCAGCTGGAGGGTGGGAGAAAATATTGGAAATGTACCAACAGGCTCTCCCCCAGCATATTATATAAGTAATAGCCATGAATCCAATACAATCCAGCTCAGGTAGGAAGCTATTACCTTAACGGTAGCAGAGAAGTGAAGGTTACAAGTAGACTAGTGAAGGGAATGGACAGGCGAAAGGGAGGGACATTGTAGAGACAGAAACAGCAAAGTTTGCCAATTGCTTGGATCCAGATATTAACCACTCCCTTGCCTCCTTGACTGGTTCATCACCCACATCATGCCTCCAATTGTGGCTGCTCCCCAGGGCTCTTTCTTGGGCCCCCTACTGTTCTCCCTCTACACAGTCTCTCAGTGATTGCATCAGCTCCTATGAGTTTCATTATCCACTCATCATTCTATATTTTGTGCCCTAGTCTCTCTCTTCTGAGCTCCCGTCCCACATCATCAACTTCCTACTGGACATTTCAAGCTCTATGTCCCAAGGGCATCTCAAACTCAGCATGTCCAAAACAGAATTCATAAGCTTTCTCCCCAAATCCAGGCCTTTTCCAAACATCGCTATTTCTATCAAAAGATTTGTAAACCGATTATCTATCCTCAGACCCTCACTCTCCATACTGAATCAGCTGCCAGATCTGATCGCCTTACCTCACAACAGTTCTTCCACATGAGCCCTTCTCTCTACTCAGTCTCTTCCTTATTTCAGAGCCTTACAACCTCTTGCCGATATTACTGCAATAGTCTAACTGTTCTCCTTGCCTAAAGCCTCTCCCCACTCTAGTCCATCCTACACATTAAACAAAAGACTCTACTTATCCTGAAATATCAAACTTCTAATTATACTGAAAACTTATAAAATATTTGAAAACAAACAAAAACTTCACACACGCCAGGTTGAGAACTCCAAAGTTAGGAACTATGGCCAATGGCGATGCCCCCAACAGAAATAAAGTAGTTTGTACTGGTGCTAGCTTAGGGGTAAGATGACAAGTTTCATCTGGAATATTAAATCATTAGCCCTTTTAAGGTAGGGGGAAGGGGAAAAGGATAATTAATTGACATAATATATTAATACGTTTATTAAGCACCTATGTGCCACACACTGTGCAAAATACTTTAGAAATATTATCTCATTTGATCCTCACAACAACTCTGAGAGGTAGGTGCTATTATTAACACCATTTTACAGTTGAGGAATATGAGTCCAACAGAGGTTGTAACTTGCCTGTAGTCGTAGTGATAGTAAGTGTCTGAAGCTAGATTTGAACTCAGGTCTTCCTGACTCTAGCCCAGCACTCTATCCACAGAGCCACCAGCCACCTCCTGTGTGCCAGACAGTGCAATTTGCTGGGGATGCAAAGGCAAAGCCTCTGCCCTCAAGCAACTGAGAGACTAGCCAGGTAACTTAAAGGACATTCATTGCCTAGAGGAGAGAACTAAGGACTTGGCTTAGTGGGGTTCAAGGTATTTCTGTAGAGCTGCCTGTCTTTGTTTTGATGAAAAGAAAGTGTACTAGGTCTGTTAAGTACAAATCTCCCCCTGGGGGAGAAGTTTGCTGGGGATGGTAACTTACCAGCCTGGCACTCTGAATCCTGCCCATTTAGTTGCTACATATTCTTAGTCAAGGGATCATATTTGTTGTATCCTTGCACAATACACACAGAGAAACGTTTTCTATCAAGAGTTACTGGGAGTGTTTCCTATCTTATCTCCTACCAATGAGAAGGGCTTTGAGGGGACCTGGCAATGTGGAAAGGGTAGGCCTAGGCAAGTCAGGCTGAGGAGGCTGGTGAAAACCACGCAATAGACAGAATCCTGAATGAGTGGGCTGAAGTTCTAACTGCAAATGTCTTTTATTCTACTGGAGGGCATCAGGAGCATATGAGGAGAAAGAAGCCTCTTCGAGGTAAGGAGCACTTCCCCATCACCAGGGTTCTAAGGTCGGACCCTTAGAGGAGGGTCTCCTAGTTCACTCAACCCCACTAAATTCATGGTGGAGATCTTTGTATCCCATTCATGGATGCTATATGCACATTTCCTCAAGTAGCCCTTTTGTTTTTTCTTTCAAATAGGCAGAAAATGTGAGAAGTACAAACATGAAACAGTCTGAAATGCATGCATATGCGAGGTGACCTGCTGGCCCCACTTCATACTGTTCATTGAATTGAGAAGGGGAATATGGAAAAGCAATCATTTGCCAACTAGTGGTGGGAAAGAGCATTCAGGTAAACCTGGCAATAGAGGATGATCAGGACAATTAGAGTGTAATAGACACTTTAAACTGGAGGATAACACTTCCTAATGAGTTTTTCTCTCCCCTCTTTTTCGGTAAGGAATTCAGGTAAAGTCATCCAGGACCCAGCTATAGTCTGCTAACTGTCACCCCTGGCTTATCTATCATGCTGGTTTATTTATCTAGACAAGGTTCAGGGGCAGCTAGGTGGCAGAGTGGATAAAGCAGCGGCCCTGGATTCAGGAGGACCTGAGTTCAAATCCAGCCTCAGACACTTGAAACTTACTGTGTGACCCTGGGCAAGTCACTTAACCCTCATTGCCCTGCCAAAAAAAGGCAAGGTTCTCTTGTGTCACATCCCTAGAGCAATGAAACAAGAACAGAACTAAGGTACAGAGACAAACTCCTTCTCTACCACAGGACAAGTCCATATTCTACGTGGGCAAGCAAGCAGCAATGATTGTAAGACATGTTTGTTATCTTCACTTCTGAAAGCCTGGCAGGAAAAGGGTTCCAAAGAGAGCAGCTTTCAGCAAGGTTCTAGGCTCTCAAAATAACAACAGTGGTCACATCAGGTCACTGCCATGCATTAACATATGTACTTAGGAACCTGAGGGAATATACTCTTTTCTGAACATATTTGGCCCAGGACTAAACTGTAAAACTATATCATCTTCCTGCCTCAGTTTCCCAAAATTTAAGAAACTTGAGTGAGCTGGGAGAAATTCAACTTGCCTATCTTTTATAGCCATCAATTGTTCTGAATTGGGGCAGAAGTATCACATGACAGGAGCGGAGAAGGGGTTAAGCTTAACTGCAGCACACCATAACTATTCTGCTCATTCAGGATTACAGAAAAGACTTTGCAATATTTTCATATGAAGTAATAAATTAAAACATATTTGGAGACTCTCAGGCACAAATGTCATGTTAACCTCATGGTGCCAAACCAGACATCTCCATGCTATGTTAGCCAAATGAGTATATAATGAAGCAAGCCCTCAACATGTTATTATAAAGGGACAGATTATATTTTCCCTATCACAACTAATTACTTTGGTGGTTGTTCAGAGTCAACTTAATCTCCTTGATCCTCCTTCTGTAACAGGTAAAAAGAGAATGATTTCAAAGTGGATTAGAATTAGAATCCTTTCTCGTTTGACTTACATGTGCCTCCTCTCACAAGTCTATGACTTGGAATTCACCCCCAAGAGAAGTATCCACAAATAAGTTATAACACAATGCAAAATAAAATCAACCAAATGCAGAGACCTGAGTCAAAGACGTTAAAATCGACAAGAATTAATAACTGATCAGACCAGGAGGGTAGGGAGGAGGAAAGGAAAAGCAACTGAGGCAAAGAAGAGTCAGAACTAGGGATTACTGAGGTTATGAACCTAAGTCAGTGGAAGGAGGAGTCAGTGTGTTTAGGGGAAAGAGGGTCAGGCGTAGTATTGGCCCCTACTGAGTCTGAGGTGCTGACAGTAATTTCTGGTGTAGATGTCATGCAGACAAGTGACAATGTTCCACCAGTATTCATGTGAGACATTAAGGGGAGATGTGTAAATGTTGGACACCATCTGCATACAAACTCCTCCAGGAAGAGAAGATAAAGGTAATGCCTCACATAACTGTTGTTTACCCTACAGAATAAAATTCAATGACAAGCAAAATCTAAACCTCAGAGTAATCACACTAAGTTTACAGTAGTTAAAACAGATAATGGAAGACACTATGAAGGTCTCACAGTGAGCACTTCCTAACAGAATGCTCTTAGAAAAACCTAGCTCCACAGATGTCAAATTTACAGACACATTAACAATGAAACACATTCTAGGCACAAATCAGAATTCTTAATTCTTCTGCTTTTGAAAATCAAAAAGCATGACCAAAAAGAAGCATTTTTGACCTTATAATGGAGGTGATGCAATCACTGAGCTTAGAACAAACTTTTTCAAATGAGTCCACTCAGTACTTCGGGGAGAAAGTTCCCCTAAAGAATAATAGCTTTATTGTTAGGATATGAGGGATGGGAAAGGGAGAATGAATGTGCCCTCCATGTCCTATGTGTCTGAAATTCACTTGAGCTCTTTTCTACCTACTACTCCATAATATCCTCTCTCAGATTAGCTGGTAATTGAAAGATACTGAAGATGCTTGGGTGACTCACTCCCACTTTGAGCTATGCCCCAGTCAAATGTCATTTCCTCCATTCAGCCATCCCCTCAGCCAGCGTACCTTTGAGAACTTCCTCAGCCATTACACCCTCTACTGTCACTTGCCTTTGCTCCCTTCCCCATATGAACCTCAGAGTTAACATTACCCTCTACTTCCAAACACCCTGATCTCTTGTCCTATCGCTGCTCAACTCTGGATTACCAGCACCCTCCTCCTCCTCTGATAGTGAAAGGACCCAGAAAAAGACATAAAACTAAGTTGACTGGGACCACACCAAATTAATGTTATCTAACCTCACAAGGACCCTAAAAGTAATTGATTATTCTCTATCCCACTGCCCACCCCCAGAGGCTCCTACAAATCTTCTTTCTTCAAGCTTCTCCCACTTCTCCTGACTCCTCCCACCCTATTAGTTGAGGATTCCCACCTCATACTTTCTTCACCAGGATGTCTCCCTTCTCTTCTTTCATTTCAAAATTCTTTGACATAATTCATCTCCCGACACCCCCACCCTCCTCTCCTTTTCTTTAATCTCTGCTAATGAGGCAGGCATTTTCCTTGCCAAGAGCTACCCCTCCACGTGTCCTTGATTCCATTCCCTTTGGTCTTCTCCAGCACACTGC
This sequence comes from Dromiciops gliroides, assembly GCF_019393635.1. Taxonomy (NCBI): domain Eukaryota; kingdom Metazoa; phylum Chordata; class Mammalia; order Microbiotheria; family Microbiotheriidae; genus Dromiciops; species Dromiciops gliroides. Next base: position 43,531,629 of record NC_057867.1, read on the forward strand.
CCACTCAATCATCCTATCACTCTCTCTAATCTTCAACCTCTTCTTTCACTGCTGTCTTCAAATATGGCCAAGTTTCCCATGCTCATCAAATTTCAAGATAATACCAAGGAGAGAAGAATAACTAATAATTATTGACAGAGTGAGTATCCCAAAAGATCATAACAGGCTAGAGTATTGGGTTGTATGTAATAAGATAAAATTTAGTAGATAGCAATCAATTCAATAGAGATACAATCTTATATTTGATGGCAAAAAATCAATTATAGATGGTTCTGAAAAAAATCTGCAGACTATAGACTGCAAACTCAACATGACTAAGCTGTATGATATGGCAGCCAAAAAAAAAACCTGATCATGAGCTGCACTGACAGGTAAGGCATTCACTGTACTCTGTTCTCCGATGTTATCTTGAGTATTGGATTCAGTTTTAAGGATCATAATTTCAGAAATGTTCTTTTAGAACTCCAGTTATGATTGCCACGTGGAAGGAGCCCAGCTCTCAACCCCCCCCCACACACACACACACTGTACCCCAGACGGAAAACTGGAAAGGGAGGTGAAATGAAACAGAAACCCCTACTACTTCCAGTCCATAAATGCACCAAACATGACCAGAACCCAGCAGAGGTGGGCCAAAGGGCGACATCAAAGAAGCTGTCACAAACTCTAGAAAATTGCTGCTAAGCCTAGGAGTACTATGAGAAGCTTTGTTAAGATGACGGCAGTGAGAGTTTGGATAGCTGGAATTCAAGACAGAACCCAGCCTTGGCCTGTCAGAGTAGAAACAGGTGAGATGCTGAGCCTTCTTCCATAGGTTGCCTGCAGCGAGACAATCAATTAATTAATGAGCATTTACCAAATCAGACGAGTTTTTCTCAGTCCCCATCCTAACTTGACCTATCTGCTGCATTTGACACTGCTCTCTATTGGTTCTCCTCCTATCTTTCTGACTGCTCCTTCAGCAGTCCATCATCCATATCATGTCCCCTAACTGTGCATGTGCTCCAAGACATCATCCTGGATCATTTTCTCTTCTTTTTGTTAAGGCTAAAATTCTAGCTAGTCTGTCTAAAATATCTAATGAGTGGTCGCCAATAAATTATAAGCTTTAGCAAGAGTTAGGCTTTTAAGCATTTATTAAGGAGAATAAGAAATTGGTAAAGAGAGAAAGGCCTACATTCATCTATCTATTAAAGGGAGAGCACATTTCTAGCTCCCTTCTCCACCAGAGTCCTCACGAAAGAGAGTCAGAGCGCACCAGGCTCCCCCGCCTTCTTCCTCCCACAAGCAAACGTCACTTCCTGACGCCAAAGAAAAGACACATGGTCTTGCCCTCAAAGACCTTCACCTCATGGTGGAGCTCTTCTACAGTAAGTCTCCAGCAGGTGGCGTCATTCCAATCGTTACATTTCCCTATATTCTCACTTGATGACCTCATTGACACCCATGAATTTAATTTAATAATCAACTCTATAGAGCTGGCTCTAGGATTGAATATCCAGTCTCATTCCCAACTACCTACTGAAGATTTCAAAGTGTCCAACAGTCATCTCAAATTCCAATGTGTCTAAGCCAGAACTCATCATTGTTTCTATAATAAACTTAGCTATTTCTGGTCAGGATAGCACCATACTTCTAGCTGTCCAGTTTCATGATCACAACATTATCCAGAATTCCTCATTTTCTTTTGCCCTACAAATTTAATAAGTTGACAAATCCAATTGTTGTTACTTTCTCAACATGCATCATATATGTACCCTTATCACTCCTACTAAAGCCATTTCCTTCAGGCCTTCATAGTCTCTTGCTTGGCCTATTATGTTGTTCGGTTGTAATAGCTGTGCTGTTAAGGACTGTTTGTTACTGCCCGACTCTTCGTGACTCTATTTGGGATTTTCTTGACAAAGATACAGCAGTGATTTGGCATTTCCTTCTCTAGCTCATTTTACAGATGAGCAAATTGAGGCAAACAGTTAAATGACTTGTTCAGGGTTACATAGCCAGTAAGTGTCTGAGGCCAGATTTGACCTCAGGCAGATGAGCCTTCCTGAATCCAAGCCTGGCACTTTATCCACTGTGCCAGCTAACAGCCTAATAACGAACCCTTAATTGGTTCTCTTCCCTCACCTTTCTCTTTTCCAATCCACTCTCTGTATTGACACCAAATTTATTTTCCGTAAGCATCAATCACTCCCCTGTTCAAATTCCAGTGTTCCCCATTTCCTCTAGAATAAAATAAAATTTAAAAAATAGGCTAATATGCTTGGCTTTCAAATTCCCTCACAATATGGCCCCATTTATCTTTCCAGCCTCATTGCATAAAGTTAATATTTAATAATAATCATTATTACTCTCCTTCCCAGACCTTATGGCTTTCAGTTCTTCACACACTTGAATCTATTTCCCATCTCCATGCACAGCTGTCCTCCATTCCCCCTTCACCATTGCTTAATAGAATCCCTCACAATTCAACTCAAACACAACTTCCTATATGATTTTGTTCCTGATTCCCAAAGCTGTTGGGACCCTCCCTTCCTAACTACCTTGTCTTTATTTTGTAGATATTTAGATGTGTATAAACTATCCCATCACAGAACATAAGCTCCTTGAAGGCAGGACAGGGGCTATCTATATCCTCAATACACAGTGCCTAGCAAATAATAAATGTCTGGTGATTGATCATAGCATGCTAAATGAAGAGGTGAAAAGGATCTGAATGAGACTAGTGTCAATGTTGACACTAGTCCAACCTCTTCATTTTACAGATGAGGAAAGAGATCCAGAGAAGTTGAGTAACTTGCCCATGGTCACACAGATAGGAAGTAGCAGAGCCAGTCTCTGAACCCACATCCTCTTCCTCCAAATCCTACTGTACCATGTTGTGATGCCTTACTAGGGTAAATCTACACACTGGCTGCCACTTTCAGTTCTCTTTGGAGAGTGATCCCAAGGCTTTATCTAAATATGTATGTGTAGCACTTGGCACAAGAAATAATTTTAAAATGGCCTAATGAAGCCTCAGAAAATAAGGCCCTTCAGAAGACTCTGGTATGTGAGTGCTTCTCGTCTTCTCTCCAGTGCACTACAGGCTTCTTCAAGTGGGAAGATTAAAAGAAGGTCAGTAAAAAAAACCCAACCACCTCACAACAAAAAGGCTACCCATCTTTTGGATGACAGGACAACTGTTTTCATGGTGAAGATAATATAAAGATTGGAGTCCTGAAGATTCAAAAGAGTGTCATTTTGCCAACCTCACCTTTACATTCAATGTATAAGAAGACTTGTCAGAAGAAGTCTAGGCCAGTCTCAAAGATCAGGATATCTTCATCAGAGTATAAAACATCCACCCAAAAATGCATTGGGGATTTTTTTTTACTTTCAGTGGGTCTGAAGTCTTATCCACATTGAGGGAATAATAAATTATTAAAATAGATTACTATGTTTAGAGAAACAGAATTGTTCTGGAAACACAGAAATTCCCAAATGAGATAGAATACGACAATATGACATTATACTATGCCACTTGTCAGAAAAAGTTTTTCAAGACATGAACAACATGATTCAATAGCTTGGGAACTCACCTGATTTAAATCCCAATAAAAATCCATATGTTACCCATGGACATTTAACATTATCTAGTTCTATCTTTATTACTCCAAAAATATTTCATGTAGTCCCTGGGGGTGCAAGTATATATGTGCGTGCATATGTGTGTGTATGTACATACATATGTATGTATGTGTGCATATATAAAACCTCCAATTATATATATATATACATATATATACATATCCAAATTTTTATTTATACACATGTACTCTCAAATATTTTAGCTTCTATACTTATTTTGAAAGGAATTACCCTTTGTAGCTTTTTCTACTGACTTTTGTTTAGAACATACACAAACATATTGATGATTTACATGGATATATTTTATACACCACAAATTTGAATTTATTGTTTCACTTAATTTTTGTTTGACTCTAGGGTTTTCTAAGTAAATTCTCATATCATCTGCAAAAAATCAACCAATAACAGTGTGTGCTCTTTGCCTAAATTTATTCCCTTAATTTCCCTTCCCTCTGTTATTGCTATATCTAGTATCTGTAGCATGATGTTAAATAGTAATTGTGACTTTGAGCAGCCATGCTTTACTCCTGATCTCACTGGAAAGGTTTCTAACTTTGGGTGGAGCCAATGTAGTAAAAAATAATAATACTATCTAAATTACATTACTTATTGAGTTCCATGCCAACCTACCAAAGGAGTATTTTATAAAGCCAAAAAATAATAATGAAATTCAGATGGAAGAACAAAAAGTCAAGAATCTCAAGGGTACTAACAAAAGAAAAGGGGCAAAGAAAGGGCTATATCTCTGTGAGATCTTCAACTGTATACTACAAAGCAGGAATTATTAAATGATTTGATAATAGTCCAAAAAGCAAGGTCCACCCATTGAAATCAAGTCAAACTACATTTGTCAATGCTAGGAGGATTAGAATTTAAGAACACTCAAAGGACCAAGCTGAGTCGATTGTCCTAGTGCATTTTTATCTTATAAGGCAAAGAAAATAGATAAAAGATGAAAAGTTTTATTTCAAAGTAAAATAATAATTACATTTTTGCATGAATTGAAGCATCTGGTCCTTTTAGTGTTAAAAACATGCTGTGTGCCTGGCACTGAACTAAGCAATAGAGATACAAAGAAAGTAAAAATTAATCCATGCCCACAGTCCGAGGGGGGAGAATACATGGAACCAACTATGTACAAATAAGATCTACATGGGATAAAGTGGAGGAATCTCAGAGGGAAGGCACTGACATTAAGGAGGATAAGGAAAGGCTTCATGCTGAAGGGAGGAAATTAACTTAGACCTAAAAGAAACCAAGAAGCAGAGATTATAAAGGAGAGAATTGCAGGCATGGGAGAACAGCCAATGAAAACACAACCAGAAAAGGAAGTGTTATGTGCAAGGAACATGAAGAAGGCTGGGTTCATTAGATCCCAGAGCATGGGAAGGGGAGTAAGAAATAAGAAGACTGGGAAACCAGAGACAGGGCCAGGTTGTGAAGACCTTAAAAGTCAAACAGAAGGTTTTATATTGATACTAGAAGTGAAGGAGAATCATTGGAGTTTTTTTTTTTTGAAGAAGGGGTGACATAGTCAAAGCTGTACTGCGGACCAGATTATGTATGCAATATACAAAAGGAAACAAATACAAGAGCATAATGTCCAACAACACCCCCCACTCCAGTTGTTGGGAGGAAAGACTTGCTTAACAAAAACTGCTGGAAAAACTGGACAGTAATCTGGCAAAAATTAGAGTTAGATCAATATTTCACACCATGCATCTCACACCATATTCCAATACAAGCTCCAAATGGATACGTGACCTAGATATAAAAGGTAACATCAGAAACAAATCAGAGGAGCAAAGAAGTAATTACTTTTTCATCTACAGAAAGGGAAGACTAAACAAGTGATGGAGAAAATTATACAAGATAAAAGTTTGATAACAAAATTGAAAAGGATTTGTATAAACAAATCTAACAGCTAAAATTAGAAAGTTAACTAGCAAAAAATCTTTGAAGCAAGTTTCTCAAATAAAGATCTCATAACATATACTCACATACACATTACATATGTGTGCATATCTGCATATATTTATAAGTGATTCAAGTTTATAAGAGTAACAGCCTTTTCCCAATAGATAAATGTTCAAAGGATATGAAAAGTCAATTTTCAAAGGAAAAAACCCAAGATAGCAAAAACCACATGAAGACTGCTCTAAAGCACTAATAATTAGAAAAATGAAAACTATACCAACTTTGGGGCAAACATGGAACAAGAGGAAAATGACATTAGAACACACACTGGTTTACTGTTGGTGGAGATGTGAATTGGTCCAGCCATTCTAGAAGGCAACTTGGAAGCATGCCTCAAAAGTTACTAAACTGTAAATTCCATTTGACTCAGAGATATATCCCTGCTAGATCTATATACCCCAAAAGAATCAAATAAAAGGGAAAAGGAGGACCTATGTGTACAACATATTTATCACAACCTTTTAAGTGGTAGCCAAAAATTAGAAACAGAAAAGGTATCACCTGCTAGAGAAGTTAAATGTAGAAAGAGACATATGTCTGGGAATGGACAATGTCAGAGTTTGTTTTACTGAATTATTTATGTCTGTAATGAGAATTTTCTTTTTTTACCTCTTCAAAGTAGAGGGAAGAGTACAGTGGGACAAACATCATAAATGACATTTAAAAAAGGAAAATAAACCTTTAAATTTTATTAAAAAGACATCTGGGCTATTATTAAGGATAAACTTGAAAAAGTGGACTGTTTAAATGTATGCTTGCTATCCAGTGTGCTTTCACGATGAAGAGTTAAAGAATATGCCAAAATCTTATGAACTAAATTCCAAGTCATTTAAAACAAGTGACTGCAGCAAAAGGTCATATTATTACATAATAAAAGTTTCTTAAAGATATAAAATTTAAGTTTTATTGTAGAAATCAATTTATCTCATTTTGTCCCAGTTAATTTGTACACCAATGCAGAGGGTAGCTCCCCTCAGACAAAACTGAAGACTCCCCATTCATATCATGCTCAAGATTACTTAGACCCTCTCATGAGTTGAGAGCTAGAGTGGACTTGGAGAGTTCACAGGAATGCAATAAGAGTGATTAAATCATTGAAAACTCAACCCTACAGTTAATTAAATTGTAGCGCTGAGATTATTTCAACAGCGAAATGGATTACAGAATTAGAACATGGGATCTATTTCCTTGGCAATCATTAAACTTACGATCCTCATTCATCTGAATTGGGTTAGGGGAAGTACTAGCCCAAGGCAGGTCCCTGTAGTTCCCAAGAAGGCCTGCAACTCCAAATCTCTAATGTTCCAATACAATAAACATTGATCCAATGCTCGATCTTACTGGCTTATAGCAGAGGAAGAAACACCACTCTCATATCAATGCAGGGAAGAAGAATTGTTTTGATAGGTCTTCTCTGCTTTCATTTAATTTTTCCCTCCAGACACATTTGTATTCCCTTTATCAAGTTTGCTTATATAGTATGTCCACTGTATCAAGCTTCTTTTCCTTTGCAACGACTTTAAAGGGATATTGTGATGGCTTAAAAGTTCAATTAGGTTTAAATTAATTTTTGCAAGTTGCCTATGCATTTCAGATTTTCCCTAGCAACTCTTTTCCAAATGAATTATTTGAATGAGGTAAAAGATAGAAAAGAAGATGGAAAGAGGAGAAAAACCAAACATGCATAAACACTAAAAGCCAAGAAACCACACAAGACCCAGAGTTGTCATTAATAACAGCTTTCTTTAAAAATGAAAAGGGAATTGATATGAATTTCAAAACAGCTATCTCAGTCTGCAGTATAAATAATGGAACTTTTAGATGTGTTTGTTTATTAAGAATCACACTGATTCTATTTATAACCAGTCATCATATGGTTTTAACCTTTGTGCATTACCAAGACATATCATCACGTCCAAAAGAACTTGTTACAAATTGTGTTTCTAACAGCTGCTGTCATTCCCAATTTCAACCATTTCCATCTCACTAGCTAGCTGGCATGCCTGAAAAAATGTTTTTTGTTTAGTCTTGGTCTGTACATTAGTCTTCATTTAACACTAATCCTTTCACGACAGCAAGAACACATAGAGGCTCCATTACCCAAAGTTCCAAATGGGAGTGGACAATGATTCTATCACCACTGCTCCCCAAGAGATGAAGGAGGCTTGCCCTTCATCCACTCACCTCATTCAACATTCATCAGGCATATGAGCAGGAGTCTCATTGAAGGAATTTCCTTCCTAAAGTTATTGTCTACTGTCACTGTTGGTCTTTTTGACTTTTACGTTCCTCAGAGATTACATGCTCTCAGACTTTCACATTCATGATGTATTAGCCCCTTTTTGGCATATCTGATGTTTGTTATACACAAAGCATTTCTCATTTGCAGAGCATCCTCCACCCCAAATTCTCAATGATTATCTTAACAATGCAACTGAACCCAAGAACAAAATAAAAGCCAGATTTAACAAACTAATTAAAATATTGTATTAATTTGAATGAGAGGCAATTGTAACAGAGTGGATAGAGAGTTGCCCTTAAATGAAATCACAGGTCTGGCTCTCCCCGCCTCCCCCCCCCCCCAAAAAAGATCTGAAGAATGATTTCCTGCCCAGCCCACTCCTGTCAAATCTGGCTTGTACTAGACCTGAATACAGCCAATAACTGAGCTTTCAGTAAGATAACAATGAAAGTGATCTAAGTGTTCTAAGAAAACAGTCAAATCTTTATCTGAATTTTAAAAAAACCTTTCAGATGAACTATTATTATTGAAAAATGTATGTCCTGCAAAGTACCAGTAACCACGAGCCCATACACATACTTGCCCAACCTTATAAAATGTTCATGAGGATGCAGGGAATATGTGACAGGTTTGCCTCTGGGGGAAGAACATCCCCAGAATCTCATGCATTAGCTGAACAGGATTGTGGATATCTTGCTGAGGATAAAGAGACTAGACCAGGAATGATCAATGAGTGGAATGACCGGATAACTCACTAGGCAATTGGAAACTAGAGAAGACAGGTGCCAAGCTGGTCACCAAGCGAGTGAATAAGAAAGAACTGAAGCCCTGATGGGGAGCCCATAGATGTTGATGTGAGTGATCAGCAGTAGCAGAGGTAGTAACTCTACTACTACTATTACTACTGCTGCTGCTGCTAACTAGAATTTATATTGCACTTTAAAATTTCCAAAGCGCTTTACAAGTATTTCATTTGATCCTCACAACAACCCTAAGTGCTGTTATTATCTCCATTGTACATATGAGGACACTAAGGCAAACGGCAATTAAGTGACTTGCCCAAGGTCACAAGAGGTATATGTCACGAGTCTGGTTCTGAACTCAGGTTTTCATGACTGAAATTCATGAAAGTCCAGTGCTCTTTGTACACTGCTTTACCTAGCTGCCCATCCCATTACCTTAGACACACAGAGGGGTAAATTGTTAACAAGAAAATGGTGTTTCCTTGAAAGGCTATATAAAGATACATGTGGGTGAATAGACGAATAACTATTTGGGAATGAGTGGTGGGAGAACTTAATACTTGATTTAATTTCATGATCTTGCCCATTATTTTGCTTCATTAAGTGCTTTTTCTTTAAATTTGCAAATACCACTTTGGATCAGTAAAAGAAACACAGGTGGGGTTCAAAAAGTGGTTTTAAATAGTCATCCACCCCAATTACCAGTAACATGGAAGTATAGCTAACAATAGGGGAGGGAGTAGAATAGGGGAAATTTTGATCATATGATCATAATCCACATGTGTACACAAACCAAGGGTACTACTGACGAAGGTATAAGAAATGAGAGGATTTCACCAATGATTGGTCTACATGAGACCATACCTGTATGGTCTCTGGGAACTGACTGAAGAGAAAGAGACTGAAGAGCCTTCATTAATTATATATTTAAAAGCATTTGATTTAGTAGTCTTATCAAGTATAGTATAAAATCGGGAGACATTTCTCCATTAATTGTATTTTCATTGTCATGGAGGACGCATGAACAGGAAAGAGTCCAAGTCAAGTTGAGTGAAGCCCTCCACATGTTCCTGTTTGCAGATGACAGCATCAGGCACGAACATTGCAGAGCCTCCTAAATGAGATCTAGAATCATTCAAAAGAGTCTCACTTAACTATCCACATAGCAGCAACACAGCACAATGGATGCCTATTGTCCAGACTACTATGCAAGTGGACAACTTTCAAATCTAGTAGAAGGGTATGTGTATCTTGGACAGAAAGAGTAAACAATGGACTTGGCCCAGAGTCGGAAAGGAGGAAAAGAGCCGGCTGCATTGTCTTTGGGAAATACTTTCTGTAATTCCAAGCTTCTCACCAAAGCAAACAAATGCTTGGTCTTTTTAACATCAATATTTATCCAGTGATACTGTGCATCAACGAGTACTGGAATACCACCGTATTCAAAGAACGGGGGTGGCAGTTCACCCAAAGGACAATGGATAGGTACACGGTCTAATTGTGAGGAGACTGCCATGTTATCAACAAGACTTGGGCAAGAGAAGTGCAATGGACATTGTCAGTGTTGCATGACTAGAAAAGGAAATAAGCCTGTCACATAGGGATGAGTAACATACAATATGGCCCACATGCTCTGCTGCTATCTAAACAATGGCAAGAGACCCCTGAGCCATGGGCGGTCACCCTGTGGAAGAGTTCAAGAAAGGCATGGCCAAGAGTCACACGAGATGAGAAAGGGGGGTAAGTCTACAATCTGCACTATCAGAAAGAGTGCCCGAAGTGATGAGGCAAAGATCTGAGGGAATTCTGTGTAATTACTTTTCAGCATATACCTAAATGTTTTCCCCTTTGAAAAGGACTCTTTATTAAGGGTGCAGCCTTTATTCAGAGCCATGTGAGAAATGGATGGAAAGGGAGAAGAGAGAAGAAGGGATGTCACAGTGAATTTAAATCAAAGAGATAACATCAGAGAGTTGAAAACAAATAGATGGGAGGCTAAGGGGTTGTGATTAGAGAACAGAATGAGACCAGAGTTCTGATGTGACAATGGTGCCTCTGTATCTGGCTTTCTCTCAGTTCCCAAAAGCTATTGCTGAGATGGGATCGGATGCCCTCCTCCTCACTCCCAATAAAAATCACTAATAGGAGAAGAGACCAATAAAGAAAATAGAGAAGCTCGATAACCTTCACTCACAGAAATGGTGGCAATTCTGGCACAAGATGGGAGGTTAGCATTGCACAAATAAGTCCCTTCCAAACTCTACCAGTTCCTAATTCTGGCAAATATTTAAGCAAAAGGCAAAAAAAAAAAAACAAACCCAGCACAGGGAAATCAGAGATTTAGGCTCTATCTACATCATGCCAACACAACTGAGTGAAAGGTGGAAAAAAATCCAGCTGTATCGATATTATGCCAAATGACTCATTTGTGCCTACATGCAACAGAACCGGATAGAAGGTGCACGCAATGATAAGCAGTTAAATTGAGGGGGGTTTAACTGTATCGATTGAATCAGGTATTTTAGAGTCTCATCTATACTCCTTATACATTGTGGTAAACACTAAATAAAGGCTAGACTATTACCTCAAATGAGTTTATTAAGATGCCAAAATATGTGTTTTCAATGATTGCTTAATAACAGAGGCACACTAAACTGACAATGGCCAACTGATAGAGGAATGATAATGGCACATGCTATATTTCATTAAGAAGAAAGTTAAAGGATGCAAAATAGAAAAATAGCTGATGAAATGTCAGTGACATAAAAATACTTATCAAGAATCATGAATTATAACAGAATGCTTAAAATAGATCTCATTGGGCCTAAGTGATTTTTGTAGCCTGGATAATTTCAATTGAAGCATATGATAAAAACTGAACCTCTACCCATCTAAGTCCTTTTTACCAGAGGCCAAAAAGTTATTTCTGCTTCTATACCATATTAATCAAGAGGGGCAAAGGGAAAGAACTGGTATTTAGATGGTGCCTAAAAGAGCTCTTAACCAAAGCTTCCAGTCCTCTTGATCTTGAATGGGACTTTTACTCTTCTTCATCAAGGTAGGGAATAAGGCATCTTTGGCAGTAATAATGTTCATTCAGTTGAACTCCTTGAAACTGGCACCTTCCAGTTGGGCTGATGTGATTAATTAACCCATCAGCTGGCTCAGCTGGCAGATGAGATGTGGGAGCGGCACAGCACAGAATCTCAAGGACAACTTGAACTTTTCAAGGATCTTGAACTGAAATTTCTCCTCAGACAAGTGCCGTAATTGAATTTCAATGAGCTGGAAATCAAGGCTTTCCAGACTTTTTTTTTTTTAATTTTGGAAAGGACAGTTTTCCTTCTTATAATATTTTTATTCATTTTTATATACTACATGATGGTATCGGGCTATCCATATCCACCCTGAAATCTTTAGCATTCTTAATATGTAGAATCAAATGCCTTCGCCATTTTATGTTACTTATATTTTCTCCTAATGTCAACTTTGTATTATCCTTCTTTTAGATTTTTACTATATTAAGGCAAAAAAGCAACCACCTTGAAAGCCATACAAAATTATGTGGGGAATATTTTCAAATCCTGATCTGAGAAAGAATGTCCACATGTTCATATTGGTGCATGTATCAAGCTGAACGAATGTAAAAAGTCAAAAAATTATTGTCCTGCTCAGAGGTAACATAACATTCGATTTATTATCAATTAAGACTGTAAAAACACTACCATTATAATCATTCCCTCTTTGAAGAAATTTCTAAGCCACCATATGTGTTTCATCTATTAATCATAAAAGCAAATACACAAAACAATGCATCTCATATTGTTCATCTGCTGAAGCACACAGTTGGAATGGTAGAACAATGAGGAGAAAAAAGCCATCCTGCGTTACACTGATGTGGCAGCTGGTCCAGCATTTCACCAATGGGAGAGCAGAGTAATTGCTCTGTGGAAAGGAGCATTCTAGAAACATTCTTCCCCTTTCAAATATATGTACATATACAGGCATATACATGTACATGTATGTCAATACATTCATATACGTATGCTTTTGCATGTATACATACACATGGTATATCTATACAGACATATATTTGTGTCGATAAGGGTGTGTATATGTATATTTTGCATCTATGCACACATATATATACAGTGTCTACATGCATGTATCTGTCTGTATACATATATGTATACACATATATACATATATGTGGGTATAAAATCTGGGGAGCTGTTTAGTCCTGTCTTTGCCATAAAATAGCAATAAAATAGCTGGCTGATACTGGGCAAATCCCTTCCCCTTTTGGACCTTCAGAGTCTTCTTTTGTCTCATGAAGGGACTGGACTAGACAGCCTTTGAAGTAAGTCCCTTCCAGCTCCAATATCACATGATGACTAAGTATCAATAATGTTCCAGGTGGCTCAGTGGATAGAGCACTGGCCCTGAATTCAGGAGGACCCGAGTTCAAATCTGGCCTCAGACACTTGACACTTATTAGCTATGTGACCCTGGGCAAGTCACTTAACCCTCATTGCCCTGCAAAAAAAATTACAAATATGAATAATGTTTCATTGAGTGGTCATCATCCATGATTTTCTGGGAGTCCTAAACTGTCATTTTTCACTGTGAAATCTCCTTAAAGGCCCTGATGACATCAAGCAGGAAGTGAAGGATACATGAAAAAGCCCAAGATTTCTCCTGATGTCTAGTGGACACTATTTGTTTCACATTTTCAGAAGTAATGGAGGATGTAAAGGTTTACAAGGTGCTTCCTACTCAGGACTGTTGAGAGGAAGCACCTTGTAAACCTTAAAAGTGCCAGAGAAACAGGAGTTGTTGTTGTTATTGTTATTGTTCTATCCCCCATCACTCCTGATACTGATGGGCATTTTGGACAGGCCAGAGGATGCTCTTGCTTAAAACAGTCTCAGGGTCCAGAGGAGATTCCACAGCTGATATCACAAGCAACTAACTCACAGCAACAAAAAATAAATCAGTGTGATAGAAATTATTCAACTTCACAGAAGATCCTGTTCTCTGCTACCTTGAAGTTGGTCAAACAGTCTCAAAAGAAAAAACTCTTTGTACCTTCCTCATTGAGGATCTCAATTAAAACAAAAAAGAAGCTCTACAAGCTTTCAGTTACCAATGGCAACAAATGATCCCCATAGTCAGGAGGTGTTTCTTTCTAATTATCTTGGATTTCTTGTGCTCTAGCTTAGTCCCTTTCCTTCTTGTTCAATCTTCCATGGTGATGGAGAACAACTAGTCATCAGCCCTCAGAGAAAAAGTTCTTTAAATCCTTGAAGGCTGTTACTTAATCTAGATTTCACCAATGTCAAATAAGACAGTAAATTCAATCCCAAACTAGGTAAAAACCAGTTCATGGTAACATGTAGGCAAAGCACTCAGTTGGCCATTTCATTTTTTGACCAGCTGTTTCCATGTCATATAGACACAGCTCATGAATCTAATAATAGTAGTACACCTTGAATGTTTCCACATTTTGTCTCCTTTCATCCTCAGATACTCCAACAACAGAGATTCTTTGGCCCTAAAAGCTGAGATATCACTCAAATCTCTGCCACTCTATTTCTGGGGAATGGTAAATGCCCCTAACTGGATTTTAACTCCATGAACTTGACTCATCTAATGACTAAACTACGCCAACACAGAGAGGGCCCTCTCCTCTCCCCAAAGCCCCTCGCCCCCCCACTGAGGACATGTGGATTGCTGGCTAGTCCTCAAGGATGCTCGGAGAAAGTTGTTTTCCTCCATGGTCCAGAATGCCCTCCTTATCAGTTTCAATCTTCTGTGGTCTGTTTTCCTGCTCCTAAGCTTAATGACATCACTGAAATAAGGGGCACAAGTTATGACCAATGACCACTTGCCCCAATTTGCTGCTTTCTAAACTTTTTCCACTTGCTACCTCTTTTTACCCAAGAAATTTTTATACAACCCCAGGCCTGTGGGTATATAAAATAGGCATACATAACCTTTTACTATTACTATTTACTATTACTAATTTTCATGACCCCCCACATTCAGTTATATGACCCAATATGGGGTTGTGACCCACAGTTTAAGAAGCTTTGCTCTAACCACCACCCTGCTCTCAGGGTGCTTAACATGCTCTGCCTTTTTATTAGGAATGGTTCACTTCAGAGGCATCAAATACATTGGCCTTCCCGCTCATCACTCCCAAACGGATGAAAATGTAAATAGGAAACACTTAACAAAAGAAATAAAAATATAACAAAACACAGATAATGTTACTATGTGGTTTTCTAAGGCAACATGTGTCTACAGGGATCTTTATGTAAAATTTAATGACTTCCATTTCTATTTGAGTTTGATACCACTGGTTTACTTGATCCAGGCTTACAACGGGAAACACGCTGAAATAGATGATTTTATCCACAAGATAGATCACTTCTCTGAAGCAATCGTTCTTCTCTGAACTCTGAGAGCATCTTATCATACCTCTTTGACCTTTATTTTCTATTTCATGGGATCTTTGCCTTATCTCTCCCAATAGAGTGTAATCTTTAAAAGCATATTATTTATGTTTGCATCTCCCCCTGGGCTGAGCAAAGTAGGAATGAACTCAACTAGCAGTATGTTTACAAAGGAGTGTTGGATGAATGAACTAAAAGGTCATCTATCTTTAAAAGGAGCTCAGACATAATGATCAATGGAGATCGCCCATCTGTTGCCAAGGCCTGTCGACTTCACATTCCCAACACCTCTCAAATACTACCCTATCTCGCCTCTGACACTGCCCCCACCCTGGTGCAGGCCCTCATTACCTCGTGCCTAGACTATTGTAATAGCCTGTTGGTGGGTCTTCCTTGCCTCAAGTCGCTCCCCACTCTAGTCCATCCCCCATTCAACTACCAAAGTGATTTTCCCAAAGGCAGGTCCAACCACGTCACCCCCTCTTACTCAATAAATTCCAGTGGCTCCCTATTGCCTCCAGGAACAAACACATAATGCTGTCTGGCATTCAAAGTCCTTCATAATTTAGTCCCCTCCTCCATTTCCAGTCATCTTAAACCTTAGTCCCTGCCATGTACTCTGAGATCCAGTGGCTCTGGCCTCCTGACTGTTCCATGAAGCCAACTTTCTATCTTTGAACTCCAGGCATCTTCTCTGGAATGCTCCCCATCCTCATCACTTTCTACAGGCTTCCCTGGCTTCCTTTAAGTCCCTGCCAAAAATCCCATCTTGTACAGGAAGCCTTTCCCAACTCCTTTGAATTCTAATGTCTTCCCTCTGTTAATGATTTCCTATTCATGATGTATGAAGCTTGTATGTATATATGTGTTTGCAAATGTCTCCCCCATTAGATTGTGAGCTCTATGAGAGCAGGGACTGTCTTTTGCCTCTTTCTGTATCCCTGTACTTAGCACAGTGCCTGGTACAGAGTAAGCACTTAACAAATATTCACCAATTGATTGACTGATGCAGTCAAGTAGTGGAGGGGCAGCTAGGTGGCGCAGTCGATAAAGCACTGGCCCTGGATTCAGGAGGACCTGAGTTCAAATCTGGATTCAGACACTTGACACTTACTAGCTGTGTGACCCTCAAGTTTTGCCCCACAAAAAAAAAATAATCAAGTCTTGGAAACTTCATTAGTAGCAGGATACAAAAATCAAGGTCCACCAGACACCCCAAAAAGATCCAACCAAATGACTAGAATGACACACTAGGAGCTCACTAGTTTCACAGATTAACATGACGAATCCTTTTATTACAAATACACCCCCCAAAATGTCCTTGAGAATGCAATAAATGAACCGTACAGGATACAGAACAGCATCACAGACAGAAATATTGCCCACATCTATGATGACCTAACACTGAACCATCAAAACTAAATAAATGCTAACATACTGAATACTCATATTATCCAAACTACACACAATAGCAAGTTTCCAAACTATAGAGACCTAGTGGAATCAATTTAAAAGCCAGTAGGAAGAAGATCTACATGTCACCCCGAGCTTTTCAAAACATAAAGCACCATAGACATATCACATTTTTGGTTGCTATTATTATTATTATTATTATTAACATTATAAATAACAATGGAAGAAGAAATGCATTTTTCAGTCAAAGGAAACTCCAATGACTTTTGCTTATAATGGATATTAGGGGTCTTGCCAAAAATAAATAAAAGAGAAACTGAGGATAGTGAAAGAGGAGGCAGAGTTGGCAGGGCAAGGTATCTTTCAAAGAGCTCTTTGCGTGGGACTGAATGTCAATTACTGCCAGGTGTATAGTCAAGAAAATGGACTTCATTGATTTTACTCCCTACCAGCCTCCAGAGAGAAGAGTCAGCAATAAACCTTTTCAGTTTTTGATGGCTAATCTACACAAGTGTGGGGAAATATAGACTCATACATTAGACAGCATACTTTATTAACATACTTTGCTTTTTTTAATTATTTCTACTTATTTCTTTAAATGGTTCCCAATTATATGTAAAAATAATTTTAACACTTTTTTAAAAATTTCAAATTCCAAATTTTCTCCCACCTTCACATCTCTCCTGTCTCCTTCTGAAGGCAAGCACCGTGATATTGATTATGTATGTGAAGTCATGCAAAACATATTTCCACATTGGCCATGTTGTGAAAGAAAACAAAATAAAACAAAGGTTTTTTTTTTTAAGTATGCTTCAATCTACAGTAAGAGTCCTTCATTTATCTCTGGAGGTAAATTCCACTTTTCTTCAGAGGCCCTTTGAAACTGGCTTAGATCACTGTTGATCAGAGTAGCTAAGTCTTTCACAGTTGAACATTGTACAATGTTGTTGTCATCGGGGACAATGCTATCCTGGTTCTACTACACACTTCACTTTGTAGCAGTTCAGATTTTCCTGAAACCATTCTGCTCACCATTTCTTTTTTTTTCTTCTTCTTTTTTTTTGGTGAGGCAATTGGGGTTAAGTGACTTGCCCAGGGTCACATAGCTAGTAAGTGTCAAGGGTCCGAGGCCGAATTTGAACTCAGATCCTCCCGACTCCAGGGCCGGTGCTCTATCAACTGCGCCACCTAGCTGCCCCCATCACCATTTCTTATAGCATAATCCATCACAATCTTATACCACAACTTGTTCAGCCATTCCCCAATTGATGAACATACCCTCAATTCCCAATTCTTTACCACCACAAATAGAGCTGCCATAAATATTTTTCTACCACTAGGTCCTTCTTCCCTTTCTTTGATCTCTTTCGGATATAGACCTAGTAGCAGCATTGCTGGGTGAAAAGGTATGCACATTGTCAAAGAGTATGCACAGTTTTATAGCCCTTTAGACATAGTTCCATATTGTTCTCTAGAATGAACCAAAAGTGCATTAGTGTCCCAAATTTCCACATCCACATCCTCTCCAACATTGATTGTTTTCCTTTTCTGTCATGTTAGCCGATCTGATAGGCATGAGGTGATATCTCAAGAGTTGTTTCAATTTGCAGTTTTCTATTCAGTAGTAATTTAGAGGGTTTTCTCATGTGACTATTGATAGTTTTTATTTCATCTTCTAAAAACTGCCTTATGAACATACTTCTCCCTCCCTCAATCAAATTTGGATAAAATACAGGGCCAACCAAACCACACCTGCCATGAACTATTTGGTTCGTAAGGCAGGGTCCTGTCCTATGCCTCCTTGCCTGGGGCAGATATAGGTGAAGTTCCAGTCCTACTCTCTATGGTCTCTTCCTTCAAACAAGTGGATTTTTTTCTAGCCCAGAGAGAATACTTCCATGTCTCCAGTTACCAAGCCTCACAAATGTGGAATCATCCCATACTCTTCCAGATCTGGTTAATTTTACTTCTATAACAACTTTAGCATCCATTCCATTCTATTCATTCATCATGGCAACTAGCCTAGTTCAAGGCCTCCATGACTTCTTGCCTGGACGACAGCAATCGTCTTCTAATTGCTCTCTCAGCTTCTAGTCTGTCCCTTTCTCTAATCCATCTTCCACATAGCTACTGAATTAATCTTCCTAGAATACAACTATGACCATGTTGTTCCTCTCCTTAAACACCTTTAACCTATCACTTGATTCAGCTGTTGTGGAACAAAACCGGTAACTACTCTCAATAAAAGTCACTTTGACCTTTGGCCTAACACTACCAGGCCTAAATCACAAAGAGGTCAAAGAAAGAGGTAAAGGACCCATACACATGGAAATACTGATAGAATTTTTTTGTATTAGCAAAAAAATGGAACCTAAAGGGGGTAGCCATCAATTAGGGGAATGACTGAAACATATATAAATTCATTCAATAATATTGTTATATAGGAAATGATAAAATGGGGGATTTCAGAGAAAGGTGGTAAGATAGCATAAAGAGACACAGTTAAGGAAGCAGAATCAAGACAATAATTTCTATAATAACAATACTGTAAAGACAACTCTGAAAGACATTCGAACTCTAATACCCACCTCCTGACAGAAAGGTGATGATGAACTGTAGGTGCAGAAAAGGACTTTTTCTTGGACACCATCAATGCAGGAATTTGCTTTACTTGTATATCCATTTACAAGTGTGTTTTTCAAACGGTAGGAGAGAAAACAGATTTTTGTTAATTTTTTTAAAAACTGAATTCTTTTTCAAAAACCTCTACTAGTTTAACAATACGTCAAGGATAAACTACAAACAACTCAGTTCAGCCCTTCCAAGTATAACTATAACCTACCCTTCCCACATTTATTTCACAATATCCCCATTTTGCACTCCATCCCCACCTCCTCACCTTCCCCTCAACTGCCTGCCACTCATACTTGGAAGAACTTTCTTCCTTTCAGTGGCCTCTTAGAATCCTTGCCTTCCTTCCAAGGCTCACCTCAGGGCCACTTCTCCAGTGATGTCTTTTCTGATCTCTGGACACTTAGGTTTCCTCCCTTGATATTTTGAATCTTACAAGTAGAATTTAAGTTTCATGGGGCAAGGGAAATTCTGCCCTGGTCTGTGTAGCCCCAGGGCCTAACAAAATATTTAAATTACACTTACTGAAGTCTACAGACACAGTCCTGGTCCCATGGTTACTGTCTGGGGAAGGCTGATTTTAGCAATATGAGCAGAAAAGATCGGTCCCCAACCTCTCTGGTCCTGCTGAAGTCCAGTTCCTGCCCAGGTATTTATGCTGCTTTCTGAACTTCTGTGACTGAGATTGATTCTAGTATTCCTGGTCTGATCTAGAAAAAAATTAACACGGACACAATCTTATTTTTCAAGTTTCTGGTGCTAAATGGGATGACAGATGAGATAGAGGGCACAGGAGACCAAATAGGCTCTTTGCAAATACTGGATTATCCAAGTGCCAAAAATGGAATTAGAAAACTTTCCAGCTTGCCCTGGAAGGAGATCTCAGAAAAGCTTGACATTAGCTTAGACCTGATGTTGCTCTGTGACTGCTAAATCACTTCAGAGGAAGGACCGCAGATGTTCACAAACCATCATCCTAGGAGCCCAGATCTAGAGCTGGTGGGGACCCCAGACATTCTCAAGTCCAACCCTCTTGTTTCCCAGATGGGGGAAGTGAGGTCAGGGAATGGATCTGTCTGACGTTATACAGGTGGCAGAGTCAGGATTTAAATCTCAATTGTTTGACTCCAAATCCAGGAATCTTTTATTATCATACCTCCCCTTGTAAAAAGACAAAAAGGCCATCTATCTAGAAGGGTAATGATCCACATTTCTAAAATTTTTAAATTTTAGTGTCTGTAAAACCACTCATGAGAAGGGGGTGGGTAGGACTATGGACATTTTACAAATGGGGAAACCAAGGAGTAACTAGGCCAAATATATCCACTAAAAGCTAGAGTCAAGGCTTGAATTCAAGTCCAACTCCCAATCCATGGGGAGCATAAAGGTCATAGAGGGGCAAGTACCTGCCCTTAAAGAAACTGAAACCTTCATAAACAAGACACATGTGGCACACAGAACAATTAGAGAATGGTTCCATAAATCACTGTGCTTTTTTGTTGTAGATCAATCACATCCGCCTCTCCATGACCCCATTTAGAGTTTTCTTAGCAAATATACGGGAGTGGTTTTGACATTTCTTTCTCCAGCTCAACTGACATACGAGGAAACTGAGGCAAATAGGAGTAAGCTACTAAGTGTCTGAAGCTGGATTTGAACTCAGGAATATGAGTTTTCCTGACTCTAAACCAAGCAATCTATCCACTGTGTCATTATGCTTAGTCAAGTGTTAAAAATTGTGTAGGGAAGCCTGGTCAGTGCTAATGACATTGGGAACCTGCTCAGATGGAATCGGTCATGCTGAATGGACCAATTGCAGAACCTTTGGGGACTGGGGCTACTTCTACCTTTTGAAGGGACTCAGACTGAGCTGTAGAAGATGCTATTTGGGGTGAGGACACTCCCCCTGCCAATGCTGTCTCTGCGACCTGCAGTGGTACAGGCTACCAGCAGCGCTGAGAAAGTTAAATGATTTGGTCACACAGATTGCATGGTGTAGGGGCAGGCTGGGAACCCAGGTCTTCTTGCCTTACTCCAAAGCTGGCTCTCTATCCCCTGAGCCATCCTGCCTCCCTTCTGAAGATTTTTCATTAATGGGGAAGCTAGAGTGGCTATGTGATTTCACTGGGGTCCAGGAAGTGTCCTCTCTCCATTCAAGCACCCACTTTCTCTGTAGACCAAGGGTCACAAAGCTACTTTGTTATGGAGGCAGCACTTGAACCCAGAGTTTCCCGGCTTTGAGGTCAGTTCTCTATCCACTAGGTCATGCTGCCTCTGAATTCAAAAAATTACTGCCCAGATGCAATTGTTTCTAATCATACCGCTGCAAAGGCTTTTCAGGTTGGGAAGAGAGAAGACACTGGTTAGTAAAAGTCCTGGTTAAAGGAGAATAAACTCACCACTGCCCCAAACACTCTCATATGGTCATCAAATGCCAGAGTAAGAAGGGACCTGTGTGAACACCTAGGGTAACTCCCTTTTGTTTGAGAGAGTTGGAAACTGGGGGGCAGCTAGGTGGCACAGTGGATAGAGCACTGGCCCTGGATTCAGGAGGACCTGAGTTCAAATCCGGCCTCAGACACTTGACACTTACTAGCTGTGTGACCCTGGGCAAGTCACTTAACCCTCACCGCCCCACAAAAAGAGAGTGGGAAACTGAGGCAAGTCACACAGAATTTGAACTGTGGTGTTAGAGATCCTGGGTTCAAATCTTCCCTTTGTTATTTACTGTTTGTGTGACCTCAGCACTTGACCTTCTCTTCTCTGGCCCTTGGTTTGGACAAGGTCAGAGGTCTTTAATTATTTTTGTGTTATGTACCCCTATGAAAGTCTGATGAAACCTATATAGGGCCCTTTCTCAGAATACTGTTTTTATGATAATATAAAATTGTAAATATGTATGTGTCAAAAGCCCTTAATTTATTTGGGAATAGTAAAGTGCTTAGAGTTAGTCCATGAAATCAGATGATAATACACTAGAAATACATTAGGATTGCCTGAAAGAACTTAACAGAACTATGGGCATATGTAGAAAGGAAAAAAAGGATTTTAGCGTTGGTAAGCTTTGGGAGCCCTTCAAAGAGGCAGAACAATTCATCTGTAACCCATGGGCCACGAAGTGGGGGAGTGGATGAAGTTCCCTGTCTTCCCTTCCCTTGCCAGAGAACGATCTTATGGTACCAGAAGCAGTGGTACCTGAATGGTAGTTACCTGAGGACAAAGTGAGGCAAGACATCTTCCTACTAGAAAGGCAGTTACATGGCCCCGTGGATGGGGTCAGGGCCTAGAGTCAGGAAGACCTGACTTTGCGTTAGTTTCCTCATCTATACAACAGGCTACTTATAAAATGTACATCCTGGGGTTGTTGTGAGGATCAAATGATATAACCATTTGTAAAGTATTTAGCACAGTGCTTGGCACAAAGTAAAAACTATATAAATGTATTATGGACTCTACAAAGGCAACCAGCCATCCTCCCAGAGGGCTACACCTGAGAGGAGCTACACAAGAACTCCACATCTGGAGACATTCGCTTGTACCTGATCCTCTGCCACACAAATGTTCTAAGCTTGAGCTCACTTTCCCCTGTTCACTGGATAGAATGTTTTTAGGTTTTGAACATTTTTTCAATGTTATTTTTAAAAACTGTATATAGGGGGGCAGCTAGGTGGCACAGTGGATAAAGCACCAGCCCTGAATTCAGGAGGACCTGAGTTCAAATCCGGCTTCAGGCACTTAACACTTACTAGCTGTGTGACCCTGGGCAAGTCACTTAACCCTAATTGCCCTGCAAAAAAAAAATGTATATAGGGAAGGGAGGGAAAGAGGGATAGAATTTGGAGCTGAAAACTTTAAACAAAAATGTTTATCATCATCAAAATATTTGTCTATATAAATTTCTGTAGTTTTTACAAAAATGCAAAAAAATATATATTATACGTATATGTATGATTTTTTGAAAGTTCATGGACTAGAAGTTAAGAACTCCTGTATTAGATGGCCTGCAAGCCCTTTCCAGCTTATAGCTATGACAGTATGATCCTTTTCTGGGTCTGTTTTCTCCTTTTTGTGTTGTGAACCCCTTTGAAAATGTGGTGAAGCCCATGGGCTGTGGAGGAGATAGATAAACCGGAGTACTGAGTTTGGCAGAAACATCTGCTCCCCAGATAAAATAACCTCTGAGACCAAGGAGAGAGGACTCTGCACTTCATTTCCCTCCTATCCCTGAGAGAATGATGGGATGAACAAAAATGATTCTATTTTAGAAGGGGGATCCACCACCTCAGAAATTTCTCACCAACACAGTCCATTCTCATGAGACTAACCACAGAGAAATACGTTTCAGCACAGGAATAAGTTTCACCTTTAGCACCTCCAGTGATCCCCCTCCTCAAAGCTTGCAGCACACTTTGTTCCCTTCCTGCCTAGAGATGCCCCTCATAGTTAGCTATGTCCTCTAAGCAACCCTAACAAGTTATTTTTAAAAAAAAACCACAACAAACAAGAAAAACAAAAACAAAAAACTCTATAAGAAGCCTAGAAAGGTGGGGCTGCTTCTAGCCAGAGCAGTCTTCCTTGACTCACTAATAAATCTATTTTCCGTTCACTACAGTTACACTCTTTTGGACAGCCCCCCCCAAGTCTTACAAATATAACCGTGGTTACGATTTCCCCTGAGCTCTCAAGGAACCCCGGCTGGGAATCTTTCACACCAGGGACCCTTCTTAAATATTTTTCTTCTTTTTTAATCTCATATTTGAAGGGAATAGTAAATTTCAGTTATAGTCGAGTGGAAATGGAGATAAAACTTTTTCCCCCCTCCCATCTAAGTTCGAATTGCCTACAGGTTAAGAACTTCTGGTCTAGATAGTGTTTGAATTTACTTTCAGCTCTAAATCTATGAGTCCTTGACTCCCAAACCAGTTCTCTTCTCTTCACTCACTCACTCACTCACTCACTCACTCACTCACTCACTCACTCACTCACACACACACACACACACACACACACACACACACACACACACACACCCTCCCCCCGCACATTCTCTTTCAGCATCTCTTCCCCTTCGCCCTGACGTGAAAGGGCACCAGCTTGTTTCCTAAAGCGCTATGAGATCCCCTGTGAGCCAAGCAGAAGCCTCCTGTTTAAGAACTCTTCCAGGAGGCTCGCTTGGAGAGACCTGGAAATGATGTGTTCGTTAATTACCTTTACTCATTTAAACTACGGGGCTTTTGCTCAAAGGTATGTCGAGGTCCAGCGGCCCCACAACCCCCAAGAGGTTGGAGAAAGCAGCATGGAAGTAGTGCTCGCTCCCATTCACTAAAATGCTGCCTCCCCAACGAACAAGCGCCCTCCTCCCTCCAAAGGTGGGTCCACCCCGCTGCCCTGGTCATGCCTACCTACCTGAGCGGGTGCTTGCTGGATACTGAGCTAGTGTAAGAGCCAGTAAGGTGCCCCTCCCCCGCCCCGGGCCCCGGCCCCCGGCCCCCGGCCCCCACCCTCCGGCTTCATTTTAAAATACATCTCATTTCTAATTTAGAGGTCTCATTTGCTGAGATCGCATTACCATCTTGTTCAACCTGAGCAGATTTGGGCTCTCCCCCGGCTCTCCTCGATCCAGCCTGAGCCCCGGGACGGTCTGAGCCCCGGGAGGTGGATGCACCGGGTCCTGGCGGGAGGAGGGGGGGCGGGCGCTCAGGGAGGAGACGACGCACGTGGCCCTGCTGCTATCCGGCTAAGCCCCAGCTCCCAGTCCGGGCCGGCTCCGTGGAAGGTCTCCGCCCCAGGGCCTCACCCCCACCCCCACCCCACCCCTGCCCCTGCAGACGCTGAAACACCTGGAGCGGGGCGCGCGCCGGGCCAATCTAATAGCACCTGCCGCTGGCTCGCACGGTAGGGCGGTGCAGGAGAAAGCGTCAAACGGCCCGGCCTCGGGGACAGCGCTCTGCTCCCACCGTGCTGGCCTGGGGGACAACTCTCCAACCGTCCCGGCCGGCCGTAGGGTCCGTACCGAAGTGTCTCCAACTGCCCCTGGCGGTCCTCGCGCCGGGAACCCAGTACTCTACCTGCTGGCTCGCGATCCGAGCGCCGGACCCACTCTGCGCGTGGCTCCAGGACCGAGTGCACTGTTCGTACCGCGCCCAGGGCGCAGAAATTGCAAGGGGCAGGCGGGGTAGCACCTGCCTTAAATATTGCAGCGGCCAGCCCCTAGCTGTCCTCAACCTCAAGCCTTCACTAGGGGAGGGGGTCAAGTAGGCACTTCCTCTCCCTAGGGGGTCTCAGCTTCCTCCACCGTAAAATGGGGATGATTTGGGGGTTATTATAATGGGGAGGTGGGTTCTAAGAACCTAGGAGCTCCGTGGTCAAATTTGTGTACTAAAGAGACCGATTTTCAATTTAGGGTTCGAGGTGGAAGACACTTCAGCCTTTTTGTTCATGCACTGGCTACCCATTCATTTGCAGAAGAAATTGGGGCCCTATGGAAACCTTCCAGATTTGTTGTTTTGGAGCCCATCCCATCCCCCATGTCCATATGCTTTGTGTTGATCAACAACATACCTCCCAGTTCTGACCAGATCTCTGCAAGTGGACACCCTGAATTAAAATGTATTCAGCATTTGAAACAAGAGCCCAGTACTGGGAGGGGGGTGGGGAGGAGTCATTGACAATGCATTACCCTTGCATGTGTATTTGGAACTGTTACTCCTTGTATTAAACTGACTAAAATAAAAATCACATCATAATACCACCTGATCCCGCAGCCCAGCTGCTGAAAAGGGGTCCATGGGTCACATGGCTGCTGTCTTTTCAAGTTGCAAAAGTAATAAAGTATAAGAGAAAAAATAATGTCTGATACAACATTTGATAAAATGGAGGAAGAAAACAGCTTAAGTGGGATTTTGACTTGAAAAACAAGAGCTTGTGTCTATACACACATACACCCAGACACACAAAACAACACTTGTTTAGCCATTTTGAGTGAAGTGTCCAGCCAGGTCCAACTTGTCGATTCAGTTAAGGGATCAAATAAAGTCGAGTCTATTGACGAGTATTTTTGTGGAATTGTCCTTTATTATAATCAATTAAATGGCTCTGTCCTGTGCCCTCTGCTCCACTTTCTCTATTGTCTCTCTTGTTGATAGCAGCTCACATGGATTCATCTATATCATCTTTAGACAGAGGACATCATCAGATTTCAATATCTAGCCCCAGACTCCCTCCTGAAGTCCAGACCTGCACCAACTACTTAATGGATATCTCTAAATGGATGCCCCATAGGCATCTCCAACTTAACATGGCCAAAACAACTTAGTCTTTCTCCCCCAGAACAATCCCCCTTCCCAACCTCCCTATTTCAGTTATAAACTCTATCATCCTTCTAATCACTGGGGCTCACAACCCTGACGTCATTCTTAACTCTTCACTCTCCATTATGCCTTACACCCAATCACTTACCAAACTGGATTGATTTTACCTGTACAATGTATCTTGCAGCTACCACTTAAAGGCTACCACCATATTTCAAGCCCTTCATTATCACTCCCTTGAACTATGGAAACAGCCTCCTAATTAGTTTCGCTGCTTCTCCCCTCTCCAAATTATCCTCTAGAGAGCTGCCAAACTTAAATTCTAAAGTACAGCTCTGATCATGCCATGCCCCTGCTCAAGAAGCCTCAGTGGCTCTCTCTTACCTCTATATAAATAGAATAAATGTAAATAAAAATGAGGTAGTCAGAGAAAAAAATACAAACAAAAATATGGTCCTTAGGGAAACAGGTCACTAGCGGTTGGGAAGAACAAGAAAGGCTTTATGGGAAGGTGATGTTTCTATGTTAAAAAGAGTGATTGGGGGCAGCTAGGTGGCACAGTGGATAAAGCACCAGCTCTGGAGTCAGGAGGACATGAGTTCAAATCCAGCCTCAGACACTTGACACTTACTAGCTGTGTGACCCTGGGCAAGTCACTTAACCCTCATTGCCCCCACCAAAAAGAAAAGAGTGTGTGATATAGAAGTGAGGATGGTAGTCCACAGTAGTAGCAAAGTATTGGATGACTCAAGAAGGGCAAATATCCCAAGTAAAAGGAAAAATAAAGGTAATAGAAGAGGGTCTTGAGATTATAGGCCAGTGACCTTGATTTGGGTATTGGCAACATTCTAAAATTGATCATCGAAAGAGGTGGTTAGTCAATAACTGGCAAAGGAAGCAGGAATGACATTGGTTTACTATGGCTTCAGCAAGGACAGGTCATGGAAAGCCACCTTCATTTTCCATTTCTGACAGGGTTCCTAAACTGGGAGATGAGGGGAATGCCCATGGAGATATTAACTGGACTTTAGCTAAATTTTTGATGAAGTCTCTTATATTATTCTTGGGGAAAATATGGAGAGCCGTACACTAGCCGCTAGTAAAAATGAGAGGGATTTGGAGCTGGCTGAATGAGCAGAATGAAGATGGCAGGAGGGCTCCAGTGAGTACCTCAGGGATCTATGTTTGGATCATTTTATCAATGACTTGGATAAACGCATGGGTGGCACAATCTTCATATCTGTAGATGATGCAAAGCTAGGAGAGCCAACAACGTATGAGAAAGTCATGAGACGAAAGGATTCGGATAGGTTAGTTCATCAGAATCAATGTAATGAAAAGAAAATCAATAGGGATAAATGTAATTGTTGTTATTGAGTCATTTCAGCTGTGTCCAAGTAGTTTGCCATTTCCTTCTCCAGCTCATTTTACAGATGAGGAAACTGATTTAAAGAGGGGGAAGTGACTTGCCCAGGGTCACACAGCTAATAAATGTCTCAGGCCAGATTTGAACCCAGGAAGATGAGTCTTCCTGACTCTAGGTCCAGCAGAGCCACAGAGCTGCCCATAAATTCTTATACTTGGGTTAAAAAAATCAACTTCCTAAGTATAGGATGGGGGTAACAGCACTGTGTCTGAACAGGACATGGAGGGTTTAGTGAAAGGCCAGTGCAGTATGATTTAGCAGTATGATGGCATATCCAAAAAAGCAACTGTGACTGGTGGCCTGAATGAACAGAGCCAGACAATACTGTTTGATGAAGAACTGTGAAAGACTTCAACATTCTCAACAATACAATGATCCAAGACAATCCCAAAGGACTATGGATGAAACATACGATCCACCTCCAAAGAAAGAACTGATATTGATGAAACACAGACTGAAGCAGGCTATTTTTCACTTTCTTTCATTTAAAAATTTTTTATTAATTTTCATATACAAAATGACTCATATAGTAATGTTTTACATAATTGTACATGTATAACCTATATCTGATTGCTTGCCACCTCAGGGAGTGGGGTGGGGAGGGAAGGAGGGATAAAAATTGGAACCCCAAACTATAAATAAAAATGTGTATTACTTTAAAAAAGGAGAGAGGCACACCTTCAAGCAAGAGAAAGTGATGGGTGCTCTACATTGTCACAGACTACATCTGAAATGCACCTAGTTCTGAGTACCACAGTTTAACAAAATATGATGGAAAGCAGCTAGAGGAAGCCAACCAGGAAGGTGAGAGGCCTGGAGCCAATGTCAAATAAGGAACATTTGAAGAAACTGCAGATGTTCAGCCTGATAAAGAGACTGATGGGGAAGGAAGGGAGGGTATGGGGAACAGGGTAACATCATAGCTATGCTCAAGAATATGAGGGCTATCATGTGGAAGAATTAGTGGCCTAAGTATTAGTGGCCCTCCTTGGCCCTAGGTGGCAGAAGTAGTAGCAATGGGCGAAAGTGGTAAAGAGGAAAACTTTGGACTTCAAGTCAGGGAAAAAAAACACCTTCCTGTTACTTAGGGGCACCTAAAAGTAGAATAGCTACCTCTGGAACTCAATTCAACAATGTACCAGACACTTTGCTTATGTTGAGGATACAAAGAAAGGCATAAATTGCTCTGCCCTCAAAGAGCTCATAACATAATGGGGGAGACAACATGCAAATAACTATTTATAAACTGGATGGATGGATGGATGGATGGGTGGATGGGTGGATGGGTGGATAGATGGATAGATGGATGGGTGGATGGGTGGATGGGTGGATGGGTAGATGGGTGGATAGATGGATAGATGGATGAGTGGATGGGTGGATGGGTGGATAAATAAATTGGTGGATGGATAGATAGATGAATAGATAAATGGAAGGAAGGAGAGATAAAGAGATAGATTACATATGATAAAATAGATATAATCTCAGAGAGAAGATTCTAAGATTAAGGAGTATGGGGAAGAGAAGTAGTAGTTTCCTCTTCACTGGAGGTCTTTAAGCAGAAGCTGGAGAACCATTTGTCTTATATTCAATAATAAAGAATCCTTTTGCTAATGGGTTAAACTAAATGACCACCGAGGTTCCTTCTAAATCTAAAATTCTGTGATTCTGTGATGTTGTTTCCCCCAATAGAATATAAGGACCTTGAGGGCAGAGACTATTCTTTTTTTATCTTTCTGTCCCCAATGTCTAGTTAAATGCTTGGGACATCATAAGCACTTCATAACTATATGTGTAGACAGAGAGAATAAGATGACATGCCAAGACTTTCTCATGGAAAACAGGCATATACAGAGAGAGGGAAGAAGCAGTTCGAGTCTTCAATTCATAGACCAGGGCAAGTAGCACCAGGCCTGACTTGAGATCCCAACTCTGTTGTTTACTACTTATATGACCCTAGGCAATTCACCAATGCTCTCTGGGCCTCAGTTTCCATGAGAAGATTGGACCCTCTGACCTCTAAGGTCCCTTCTAGCTCTAAATTTATTGTGTGATAATATATGCTAACTCCACACTGGGCAAAAGCTAGAGATTGAAAAATAGAGCCCAAGAGTGGAGGCACTGAGACTTTGGGTTGCATTATGACTCAAACAAGATTTGTCTTGGAAAGACTGAAGACACCAATATGGTGAAATGTCCTAAGTCAGATCTACATACCATTCAGAAGTGTATGTGTGCATCCACCCATGCATATACATATGAATATTTCTTTTCCTGTATTTGCACACATTTATCCTTGCATGTGAATTTTTCAAAGACACCTCTAAAAAACCAAAGCCAGCTACTGGGCTGTCAGCTGAAATACAATTAGCCAAGTACATTTGAGAAGTTCAGTAATCATTTGTTATTTCTGTTTTGCTATCCATTACCCCACCACTTACCATCTTAAGTGCCTGATGACCTTTCTCCTGATTTCTAAACATACAGCAGAAGACAAATGAACCAACATTTTGGGCTAGCTGACCTTTCCTGGATTTCTAGGGGCTCAAGCTCTCTCGTTTGTTTTCTGTCTACAAGTATATAAATCAAACTCAAAGTAGGTTATACAATGAAGAGTTAATTCTGGTCATGACACATTTTTATGCCTTCTTGGAGGTG
Organism: Dromiciops gliroides; assembly: GCF_019393635.1. Taxonomy (NCBI): domain Eukaryota; kingdom Metazoa; phylum Chordata; class Mammalia; order Microbiotheria; family Microbiotheriidae; genus Dromiciops; species Dromiciops gliroides. Next base: position 43,562,114 of record NC_057867.1, read on the forward strand.
AAGTCCATGTGAGGGTCATTCTTGTTTGTTTGATGGACTGAGTAATGATCACTGGGTAAAAAGGGTTCAGGGACCCCAGACAGAGGTGATTTTAACCCTTAATGACAAAGAACTTCAGCCTTTCAAGTACAAAGTGGCCAGGCTGCCCTTCACTCTAGCCTTGTAGCCTATTTACGCATAATGTACTCTCCTTTAGTCAGGGATGCTTCAGTGGAAGTGGAAAGCAGACCCATCTGTTGGTGGGAAAGTAGGTTCCATCCACTCTTTTTTTGTGAGGCAACTGGGGTTAAGTGACTTGCCCCAGGTCACACTAAGTGTCAACTGTCTGAAACTGAATTTGAACTCAGGTCCTCCTGACTTCAGAGCCGGTGCTCTATCCACTGCGCCACCAAGCTGCCCCTTCATCCACTATTAACAAGAATGAATCAAGCTTCATTGCTCACACCCAAAGGACCATAAGATGTCAGAACTAAAAGGGACTTCAGAGGCCATCCTTACCCTCTCTTTATATTCTCCATTTTATAGAGGGAAAAAATGACTTGCCCTAGCTAGATCACCCATCACATTCTAGATCTAAAAATAAAACTGATATAGACCTAGAAGTCATAGGCCATCTAATCCAACCCATTGATTTTACAGATAAGTAAAATGAGACCCAGATAGGTGGAGTGACTTGCCCCAAGTCACACATAAGGCCCCATATCTAAAGCTGGCAGACAACTCAGAGACCATCTAGCCTGACCTTATCATGTTACAGAGAAGGAAGCTGGGATGAAGAAAAAATAGAGACTTGCCCAAGGCCATACAACTAAGAAGTAGCAAAGCTCTCAAGTCCAGGGTAAGAAGGTTCCTCACTCTAAAACTCTTTGTTGCTTTTCCCAACCTTCCCAGTTCTTGCTTAACAGCCAAATATGGTACCCTTTTCACTATTTTTATTCTTCTTGACCTTTCTGAGGCTTCTGACCCTATCAACCACACCTTTCTCCTCACATTCTCCTCCCTTGATTTCCATGTCATGGCTCTCTCCAGGTTCTCTTTTCCTGATTATTGAACCTGTCCTTCTGAGTCTCCTTGGCCGAATCACCATTCATCTCCTGTCCCACCTTAGGCAACTCCTTTCACTTCTCTAGACCCCAGGTCATTCCTCCACAAAATGAGAGGATTGGTCTCTACAACCTCTGAGTTGCCTTCCAGCTCGAATTCTATCATCTTGTTACTCTCTTGAGCTGACAATGGAATGTGTCCATTCCCAGCTTGACTCACCAGACAAAGAAGCAGGAGAAACCTCATGACACAGGGAAGAGACTGAATCTGGGTGAACTTGGGAGAGGGTACAAGCTCCTATACATGTATACTGTTCTTGGTCCCAGCTGACTATCTTGCTGCCACAGAAACCTCTGACTTCTTTGGAGTTCATCAAACTCATAATTGAACAGGGATAGTACACTCAGTAGATAGTCCATCAAGGAGAAACCTGCCACCCCTATCTAGCTACATTGGTCCCTAGCTTTCCTCTACCTTTGACCTTCAATCCCATACCTCCTTGCCATTGCTAAAACGCAACTTTTATTGTGCCCATCTCTTCCATGCTTTCTACTCCCAAGTTCCCACTGTTCTAGGCAGCATAAGAGAGGGAGGGAGTTAGAGAGAGAAAGATATTACATCTCCTATCTCCTTTTCTCTTTAAAATCTGTCTTATGGGGGGGGGGTTCTGGTTTTATATCATAAATTATTTCTGACTAGGTAACCCCCTCATCCCCATACAGAAATGAACCCTCCTTTTTTAAAAAGAAAAACAATTGAGAAAAAATTACTGGCAGAGTGATCTTGGAGGACAATATATGTAACATATTATCTGAGCCTTTCCCCACCTGCCAGTGGAAGGGGATGTTTTATGATCAGATCTCTAAGAGTGTTATTGCTTTTCTCAATTACTCAGGGTTTGACTTCCTTCTGTGAGCTTTTTCTCAATCTTGGTTTTTCAACTTTCAGACTTTGGGGCCCCACAGCCATTACTGCTCAGAACAACGAAAGGGTGCCATGCAAGAGAACTCATGATTGAGAGTAAGATTGCCTGACTGATTTTGACAAACGGAAATGTTTCATTTAAAATAATAGTGAGCATATTTTCCGTGGCAAAAAGGCGCTAATTACACCCTGTTATCACATAATGGCATAAGTCACTTACGCCCCAGCTATGGCCAACTCTTTGAAATGTTTCCAAGTAGCTGAGCATGGTCTTGCTGGAATGTGCTTTTAAACAACAATGTGAAAAATGTGTGTGCAGCTCATTTTCATCTTCATTAATAGCTTTAATGATTAGGACAAGATTCCATGCATGGAACAAATCTTATAAAATTACTGGAATTCTTCGATTGGAAAGAAACTGAGCAGTCACTCCCAGGTGTGTTTTTTCAGGAGTGTGGACAGTTGTAGCTATCGCATTTGGACTCATTACAAAGCAGATGGAAAACATTTGCTTCCCAAAAGCAATGCAACTTTTAATGGCAAACTTCACCTCCTAAGTCATTTCTTTTAAGAAGCAACAGCAGCTTGGGACGAGCCCACAGATGACAAAGCATCTCTCAGGTTCCATTGAACCTGATTAAAGGAGAGCACGGTTTGTCCTTACGCAATCCCAGCGGCCTTATTGGCACTAATTCCACAGCTGTTTTGTCACCATAGGTGGTCACATGACCACCTTGCACTCTGGTGAACATATTTGGGAAATGAACTAATGAGGTGATCCACAACAACACACTTGCTTGGTCCCCTTTGGCTGATATTTCTGGGTCTATGTCATTCATCCTTCATTGTTAATTAAATGATAGCAAGCAGCAGGCACTTTCTCCAGCACTGGGCATTCGGAAATGGAGCTGGATAATGTGATGGATAAATTTGTTTTTGTGGAAATGTTCAAGATGAAGACCTTAAATGAAACATGGTCCCAGAATGAATGAGTATGTTTCTGGGAGAGGGAGAGGAGAAGGAGTAGGAGGAAGAGGAAGAAGAAGAAGAAGAAGAAGAAGAAGAAGAGAAGAAGAAGAAGAAGAAGAAGAAGAAGAAGAAGAAGAGAAGAGGTAGAGAAGAAGAAAGAGTAGAAGGAGGAAGAATTGGAAGGGGAGGAAGAGGAGGAAAAATTATGTGGAAGATGAGAAGAGTTGAGGAAGAAGAGGAGGAAGTGGTAGTGGGGAGGAGGAGGGAGAGGAGAAAAAAGAATAGGAGGAACTAGCTGTGTGACCCTGGGCAAGTCATTTTACCCTCATTGTCCCACAAAAAAAAAAAAAAGAATAGGAGGAAGAATTGGAAGGGGAGGAATAGGAGGAAGAAAATGAAGATGTGGAAGATGAGAAGAGATGAGGAGGAAGAGGAAGAAAAGAGAAGGAGGCATTCTAAAACAGCCCTTTATTCTAATTATAGAGCAAGAGTCTGCTAGTGGGTGGGCCTTCTGTTTACCTTTAGAAGTAGCTCTAAACCCTGAACTTGACTTTCCGATTACTTCCTCTCAGGTGCATAAATGTTTCTTTTTTAATGGACATCTAATTAAGGAGTAACGATAAGGGCCCAAGAGGGTATTTCTTGTGGATTAATGACTAACCAGGGGAGTTGATAATTTTAGGTTAATTCTCTACTTCAAAGTTGTTTTGGTTTTAAGTTATAACATATTGAAAAGTCCTTTCCCTGCCCTCCCCCCCTCCTCTCCCCTCTCCCCACCCCATTTTTCTAGTGGGAAATCCCCAACATGGCTTTTTTTCCTTTTAAGGTACAGTAATATCAGCCCCATACTCTATCCCACTCATTACACCCAGCCACCTCTGGGTAAGCATCCAGTACACATGAGGACTAGAGAAGCCACTATAGAAACGCAAACAGGTTCAGGTAGCAGCAAAAATAATTTAGCCCATCACTGAGGCAAATACTGTAAACTGAACTGGGCTAGGGAAGAATTGGGCCTCCTGCTATTCCCTAGGACCAGCTACCCTGCAGTGCTTCCTGGTCCCTTCAGTAGGAAGAATGAAAGGATCACAGACTAGAGGACTGGGAGAGGTGGGGTGTGTGCCTTCAGTGTCCAAGGGCAAAAGAGATCAAGGTGGTGGTCAGCAGAGAGGAGAAAGCACAGTTGGCAGTTTGAGGCTCGCTTAGACCTGGCCTTCCAAAGTCAAATAGAAAACTCTTTTGTTTGCCAACTGAATGCACACAGAACAACAGACTTAGATCCAGAAGGGACCTCGGAGACCATCTAGTTCAATCGCAACATTTGACATGTGAGGAAACTGAGGCCCAGAGAGGTGACTTGCCCAAGGTCATACATAAGATCCTAGATCAAGAGCTTGGAGGGACCTCCGAGTCCAAATAGTCCAACTTCTTCATTTTACACATGAGAAACTTGAGTCCTTAGGGAGAGGAAGTGAATTGCTCATGATGCATAGTTAGCAAGACAGAGATTCTTCAACTACAAATTTAGCATTCTTTTTGGCAGACCCTGTGTCAGAGCAGATACTCTGTCTAATAATACAGATAGTACTGGATCCACTCTTATTTTGCATTTCTTGGGAATCCGAGGGGAGCATGAACAAGACTGCAAGGAACCCCAACAAAAGTAATGTCTGACATTCCTATCAGCCACCTTTCAGGGAAGGTGGCAAGGAGACCAGTCATAGCCATGAATTGCAGGCCAGCTGCCCCTGATCATGCATGCCATCCAGGCTAGATGAAACAGGGAGGTGCTCTGAGGGAGGGAGAGACAGAAAGTATGTACTACACAAGTCAAACTTCTACAACCACCTCCTCTTAGATCCGGAGCCAAAGGACTTTGGGAACAGTGGTACCTGTAGACTACCAACCCTATTTCTAGCCCCCACAAGCATCATCCAGGGAAGTAGCTCCTGTGGAGAGAGGGGATCTGACAAATTGCCTCTCAAGGTACCACAGCTACCAAAGGACACAGAAAAAATTCTTTCCACCAAAGACTGTGGCACCATCAGATGATTCAACATCATGAACTGATATGGTTTTATCAGTAGAAATGACATGGGGGGGCAGCTAGGTGGCACAGTGGATAAAGCACTGGTCCTAGATTCAGGAGGACCTGAGTTCAAATCTGGCCTTGGACACTTGACACTTACTAGCTGTGTGACCCTGGGCAAGTCACTTAACTCTCACGGCCCCACAAAAAAGGGAATGACATGAAATCAAATGTGTTATCATCATACTCCTGTACCCTAAGGATCACAGAACCTCTCCATCTGACTTGTAGCTGTGACCACCCACATGTGTTATCTTCCCTGTTAGAATGTGAGATCCTTGGAATCAGGAGAACGTTGTACACAGTAACAGCAGTAATTGTGTGATGATCAACTGTGAATGACTTCGTTCTCCTCAGCAGGACAATGATCCAAGACAATGCCAAAAGACTCATGGTGGAAAATGCTCTCCACCTCCAGGGAAAGAACTAATGGATTCTGAATACAGATTGAAGCATCCTTTTTCTTTACTTTCTTTATTTTTCTTGTTGGTTTTTTTTGGGGGGGGTCTTTATTTTCTTTCACAACAGGACCAATATGGAAATATGTTTTGCATGACTGCACATGTATAAACTATATCTAATTGCTTGCCTTCTCAAGGAAGGGGGAAGAGAAAGAGAGAATTTCGAACTCAAAAAATTATACAAATATTAAAAATTGTTTTTACATGTAATTGGGGGAAAACAAAATATTTTTTAAAGAATGTAAGCTCTTTGAAAGCAGGAACTATCTCCAGTTTTCTATTTAGAGCCACAGGACTTGGCATAGTGTGTTGTACATAGTAAGCAATCAATAAATGCTTTTCACTCATTCATCCACCCCTTCATTTCAGTCATTTGAAGTTTGATAAGCAGTTTTGTAGGAGACCATTGTCACCTGCCTCCAAATCTGAAGGTGTCTGTGGAGCTAGAAAAGGCCTTAGAGATTTAGTTCAATTCTCCCATTTTACAGATGGAGCAACTAAGTAATATACTAGATATACGACTCAACCAAGATCACACAACTACTATAAAGCAGAGTCTGGATTTCAACTTATGTGCACTGACTGTAAATCCAATATTCTTTCCATTTCCAAACCTCCCATATTTTGTTTTACACTCACACTCCCAGAACCTGACCCCCCACATCAGTTCAATTTCCTTTGCTTATTGCAAACAATTCAATTCCAACTGATTCAAGCACTTACTCTGGGCAGATCATACTGTGCTGGGAACAGAGGTAGACAGAAAGATTCAATCCTACACATAATATGTTTATAATATACACATAAAGAATTATGATGCAAAAGACAACGTTTTTGTTTTTTGTTTTTTGCGGGGCAATGGGGGTTAAGTGACTTGCCCAGGGTCACACAGCTAGCAAGTGTCAAGTGTCTGAGTTCAGATTTGAACTCAGCTCCTCCTGAATCCAGGGCCAGTGCTCTATCCACTGCGACACCTAGCTGCCCCTAAAAGACAACATGTTAAAACCATAAAGGCACTACCAAAAAAAAAGCACTAGGAAGAGTCCTCGGAAAGAAAGAACATTGTCAACTAAAGGGTTCTGGGAAGGATTCACAGAGGAGGAGGCATTTCACCTAGGCTTTCAGGATAGGAAGTATTTGGATAGGTAGAAAAGGAAAAGCATTGCATGTGTATGATAGGACATACATAGAAGTACAAAGGAGGAAAGGTACCGGACATATATAAGTAACAGTGAGTAGTCCAGTTCTGATGAATTACTGGGAAATGGGGGAAACATGGTGGGAAGTCAAGTGAGCCAAGGCTAGAAAGGTAGGCTATCACCAGACCAGGAAGGCTTAGGAATGCTAAGCTAAGAAGTCAAGGGATACAAGTGTTATTAACTGTCAAGTTCCTTCAGGATGGAATTTTACAGATGCAGTGAGCAGGTCTGCAATTCTGTAACAATGCCCAGTTAGAACCAGAGCTCACCTTGGGAGGTATTTATGAACCTGCCGTGCCTGCTGCGTATTCTATGTGCAATGCCCTTGAATTCAAAATACTGAGCCTATACTTTGTTTATGAGTATTTTAATAGCTGTTTTCAATGGCCCCAATTCTCTCAGCTTTAGCAGTAGGATCCGCCAGGAATTAGGTCTGCCTATTGACTGGTATTCAGCAATTAGAGATGCTACTCGTCTCCCTGTAGATTTAGGGAGCAAAACCTTTCTGAAGGACATGTTAAAATGTTGGCCACCAAATCTTATTTCAAAAAATATGGAGGTCAAAGGCATAAACACAGCAGGAAAACACAGAGATAGTTAACCAATAGGGAACCCCATAAAGACCAGCCACTTTATGCAAATACTGTCTATATAGTCAGGAAAACAAAACTGCCTGAGAGCCAATAAGTAACCCAGACCAATCTAATCTATCATCAGACACAAAGGAAACTGACATAGCATCATTTGTTGAATATCTAACTGCATCTTCCAGCCAGATAATTCATGACCTGAAATGGACAAAACCTGGAAAAACTGAAAATTGGCATTCACATTGCCTAACATAACCAATCTCTCCAAGTGCAGCCTCAATACATTACATGTTTTGTAGTCCAAGACAGAATCAGGACAGGGCAAATGACAGGCATACTTTGTACCAAGGACAGGTCAAGCCAATAGAAGTTTCTTTCTAAAAAATATTCCTCTTTGTATTCTCCTTAGAATGTTGCTACTCAAAAACATCATGGTACCATGGCGGGGGCAGGGAGTGTGTGTGTGTGGGGAAGATGTTGGGCTTGGAATCAGGAGACCTCAGTTCCAATTCCATTTCTAATGCCCACTAACCAGCCATTTAACCTTGGGAAAGTCACTTTTAAATTCTCTAAGGTTTCTGCCTCTCCTTTTATAAAACGGGGGCAATATTAACTTATGCTAACTGTCTCAACAGGGTTGTTGTGGGAAAAGCACCTTAGAAAACTTCAAGTGCTTTAGAAATGGATGCTGTTGAGTTAATGATTGTTAGTACAGAAGGATGTTCCAAAAATCTTAGTGCAGTTTCAGCTTTAATAGCTTATTTGAACTATTAAAGCTTTGTTATTTAAGCGCTAAGAGCTTGAAAGTGCACTAAGACTTTGAAAACACCCTATATACATACATACACATATTCCTACATTAAAATGCATATATGTTTTATATAGTTAATATTATACATATGCATATGTGTGTATATGTACGTATAATAATAAGTTTTAATACCTTTAAAGTGCACTAAGACTTTTGGGACACCCTGTATACACACACATATGCATACATTAAAATGCATACATACTTACATATACAAGTTTTATATAGTTCATATTATACATACACATATCTATAATAACAAGTTTTAATAGCTTAAAACTGCACTAAGACTTTTGGGACACACCGTATACATACATTAATTTTTTAATGTATACCATACATTAAAATGCATACATACTTACATATACATGTCTCCTATCGTTCATATCATACATACACATATATGTGTGTGTGTATGTATACATATGTATAATAATAAGTTTTAATTGCTTAAAACTGGACTAAGACTTTCAGGACACCCTGTATGCATGCATGACATTTAAATATGCAGATATCCACCTAGAAACCCACCTGTACACATACAAATGCACTTGCATACATGCATATATATATGTATATACATACACACATCTACATATACAAACCTAAGGTTCACAAAGAGCTTTACAAAAACTCTTTGTTCTGATCTTGCTAATAACCCTCTGAAGTAGCTTCTGCAAGTATGCATTTTGCAGATGAAGAAAGTGAGACTCAGTGACTTGACCATACTAAGTACCAGAGATGGAATCTGAACCCTTGTTCCTTCTGAATTGGGATCCAGTCCTCTTCCCACTCTAGCCTGTTGCTTGTTATAACAATACTGAATGTGAAATGCTGAGATAATTTGAGGTATTTCAAGTCTACATGTAGCAGGTACGTGAAGGAGCTTTTACTCTCCCATTCCTTGGAGTAAGAAGTGGGTACATACATTGATCGAATGAGGGTACAGATGGCGTTTCCCAGAATATTCTGGGCCATAGGTTAATGAGAAAATGCACACAAAACAACCTCTGATGTGAAGAGAGCAAGGGATATAGGATCTATCAGTGCAGAAAAGAGAAGAATTTCTACCTTGTCGATCCAGCTATTGAGTGAAAGGGGCAGTTACGCATCTCAGTGGATAGAGTGTAGGGCCTGGAGTGAGGAAGACCTGAGTTCAAATTCAACCTCAGACACTTATTATATGTGTGACTCTGGACAAATCACGTCACCCTGTTTGCCTCACTTTCCTCATCTGAAAAATGAGGTGGAGAAGGAAATGGCAAACCACTCCAGTATCTTTGCCAAGAAAACCCCAATTGAAGTCAAGGAGAGTTAGACAAAACTGGAAAACACTCAACAACAAAAGAGTGAAAAGGCCTCACTCACTTATGGGGATGTTGGGATGGTACAGGTGATCTGGAAAAGGCAACAGCAGAGCAGAGGTAAAAACAGTGTTTGCCATTTCCTTCTCCACCTCATTTTATAGATGAGGAAACTGAGGCAAATAGGGTTAAGTGACTTGCTTAATGTCACATGGCTAGTACATGTCTGAGGCCAAATTTGAACTCAGGTCTTCCTCACTCCAGGCCCAGAGTGCTATCTACTGCACCACCTAGTTGCTCCTTATATGCATATATGTATGTATTTGTTAAAATGTTTCTTATATCCTTCCAAATTAGCAAATCTACACATTTTAAAAATTCCTATATTTTAATTTATTGATTTGAAATGAGCATTACAAAGAGCAAAGATGTTACTTCAATGACACCATTTCACATTTAATTGTAACTGACAAGTCATATGTGACTTTCAAGTTGAAAGAGGACCCAGCAAACTACAAAGCATACATTTTCCCTTTGGTGCAGTATGATATCAAACTTAGGACCATATGAAATATCTGAATTTATGAACAGTGAATTAAAGAAGACCTTTGAGTCATCTTTAACTCTTTAGTCTTCCTCTCCCTCCTCCATCCTATTGGTTTCTAAGTCTTATTGTTCCACAATATCTCTCATAGAAGTCTGAACTTTTGGCTGTATTCATGACCAAATTGAATAATTGAGTCTTACCATATCAGATCAACTGTACGTGCTTAGATGAATCTGGCATCTCATCCACAAGGGTACACTAGCCATTGATTTGTTTCCCACTTGCCTCTATATCTTCTCATTAATTTCTTTCCATCAATCTTCCTCGGGCAGCTAGGTGGCACAGTGGATAAAGCACCGGCCCTGGATTCAGGAAGACCTGAGTTCAAATCCAGCCTCAGACACTTGACACTTACTAGCTGTGTGACCCTGGGCAAGTCACTTAACCCCAACTGCCCTGAAAAAAAAAATCTTCCTCAAAGAATCTACCTAAAACACTGGAGGCCTTCCTCTAATTCTTTTCTTTTGTTTTAATGGGTACCAACAAAGTATTCCCTCAAGCTATATGTGGAGAATGAATGAATGAATGAATGAACAAACGAACGAATGAATGAATGAAAAGCATTTATTAAACACTAACAATCTTCTAAGCATTGTGCTAATCCTAGGGATAAGAATGTAAAATCAAAGGTACTTATTGTGCTCAAGTAGCTGATACAATTCTAATGGAGGAGACAAAACACATGTTCTATCCAAAACTAAGAGGGGAAGGAAAGGATAAAATTGCTCCAGAGTAGGAAATGAAGGGAGCCATGGTCAGGCTTTCCTGAAATAGTTGTTTAGGTAGGACATATAGTCACTAAAAAAATTAAAAATTAAAAAAGACATATAGTCACTAATCATCTGTCATCCCTTATTCTTGTTCCATGATTAGTCTGTGCCCTTTTCCAGTCATACATATTCTTGATGTATTTATTATTAATTCAGCATAATATGCTACATAAGAGAACTGACCTTAAAGTCAAGAAGCCCTGAGGGCAGGTAGGGGGTGCAGTGGATAGAGTACCGGCCCTGGATTCATGAGGACCTGAGTTCAAATCCAGCCCCAGACACTTGACACTTAACTAGCTGTGTGACCCTGGGCAAGTCACTTAACCCTCATTGCCCTGCAAAATTTAAAAAAAAAAAGCCCTGGGTTCAAATTCCACCTCTGTCCCATTCTAGCTATGTGACCCTGGGCAAGTCACTCAGTCATCTCAGTGCTTACTGCTCTCTAAGTTGCAGAAAAAGTACCTATTTGCGTTAGCAGGGAAAATTTCCTCACTAGGAGCTTCTTATATTAATAAATGAACAGGCTCAATTCCTATCACTATCTTACTAAACCTGTTTCTGGTGCAGCAGCAGCAGCAGCACCAAGGAGGTGACATAAGCAGAGCACTGAACTTGGAATCAGGAAGACTCATCTTCATGAGTTCAAATCTGACCTCAGATCCTAGGTGTGTGACCCTGGACAAGTCACTTATCCCTATTTGCTTCAATTTCTTCATATGTAAAATGAGAAGGAAATGGCAAACCATTCCAGTATTTTTGCCAAGAGAACCCCAAATGGGGTTAAGGAGAGTCAGACCCAACTCAGAAACAACAATATTAGTAGTGGTAGTAGTAGCAGCAGTACTACATAGTAATAGTAGTTCTATTCCATTAGATTATAAGGTCCTTTTGCCTTGTTTTGCATGCCAAGCACCTAACATAGTCCCTGGTAAATAGTAAGTGCTTAATAAATGTTTACTGACAGACTGACTAGTAGTAGTAGTAGTAGTAGTAGTAGTAGTAGTAGTAGTAGTAGTAGTAGTAATAGCTAACTCTATATAATACTTTAGAGTTTTCAAAGCCTTTTACATATATTATCTCATTTGATCCGAATAGTAACCCTTATAAGATAGGTATCACTATTATTCCTACTATACATAGGAGGAAAAAAAATCCCTGAGAATTTAGAGAAATTTAAGGATTTGCTCAGGGTCACACAACTAGGAAGTATCAGAGTCAGGATTTGAACCCAAGTCTTCCTGATGTTAAGTCTAACATTTTATCTACTTATAATAGAATACAATAAACATTTTAAAGGACTTATTGTGTGCCAGACAATATGCTAAGTGCTAAAGATAAAAGAAAGCAAGTCACTGCCCTCAAGGAGCTTACAATCTAATAGGGAATGGGCAGCTAGGTGGTCCAGTGGATAAAGTACCAGCCCTGGATTCAGGAGGACCTGATTTCAAATCCGGCCTCAGACACTTGACACTTACTGGCTGTGTGACCCTGGGGAAGTCACTTAACCCTCATTGCCCCCCAAAACAAACTAAATAAATAAACAATGATAAACACTCTAATGGGGAAACACAGCATATAAAAGGAAACTGCAAAATAGAGAGGTGGGGTTGATGATGATGGAGTCAAAACCCTGTAGCACAGCAAACAGGAAATTAAGACCAGCTGGGCTACATTTTTCATCCGTGTAACTGTTGCTTCTATGTTGATGTCTACTTAGACCCATAATTTGTCCCCATCATAATTTACAACCCTATGGCAGCAAAGGGAGAATGATGGTGTTGAAAACATGTCTTTTTGCCCTAAAAGTTTACTTAAGTTCATTGAAAGCATTATGCATTTTCCTAAATGCAATTCAAACTATTTTTTCCTCTTTTCCTCTGAGTCAAGATCACTGTACATTTTTGATATCCATTTTACACGCAAACACACACACACACACACACACACACACAAAGAAACTAGCACAATAGGTTGTCCATCAAGCTATATATTATAATCTTAGAAACAGATTTTTATCCAATTTGTTTTTCCACTGTAGATGGTTAAAGTAATAATCTCTTTCAAAAAGTAACAATGGGGGCAGTGAGGTAGCACAGTGGATAGGGCACTGGCCCTGGATTCAGGAGGACCTGAGTTCAAATCTAGCTTCAGACACTTGACACTTACTAGCTGTGTGACCCTCGGCAAGTCACTTAACCTCAATTGCCCCACAAAAAAAGTAACAATGGATTCTACATGAACAAACATCTTAAGGAAGCCAATGTCTCCTTGTGAAGACAATTATGTCCAATTATTTTTTTTAATCTTTTGAATTTTATAATTTTTCCTGTTGCATAGATGTAGTCTTTGTTCTGTTCCATAGTCCATGAAAAGTTTATAGGGGTTTGTTTTTAGAGTCATTCTACAACAATAATAAGTCCCCTTCGGTAATATATTGAGTATTTTCAGGTTTGCATAGAAAGCACATGTATTATGACATCTCCATTTCACAGATGTGGAAACCAAAGGTCAGAGGAATGAAGTGATTTGCTCACAGTCCTGTAACATTTAAATGGTACAATGAGGACTCCAACTTGGGGCTTCTGACTCTAAGACCAATATTCCTTCTTCTTGCTCAGTCTAACTCTTGGCTCTCTTTGGGCAGTGCATCCTTCTGACTGAACATTGATTTAGCTATATTATGATGACTGGAGCCTTAGTGGTCACAATGATCACTTACAATATGTTCAAAACACCACTGAACACAAAGTCACATCACATCTGATCTCCGTCTAACGTAGCAACACAGGCATAAAATAAATATTCCAAATTCCTCTCTCACCTAGAGAAGCACCCAAACATCATCAGTGAAAGAAAATCATTGACCTTGGTGTCTGGTATCCAGGGGTGACTTGTGAGCTGTCTGCCTGGCATGTCCTTTCATTTCTCTGTGCCTCAGTTTGCACTCCCCAACACAATGGAGTCAGAGGGCAATTTGTGAGCCATTAAGAGCTACAGAAGTGTTATTGTTATTCTAGTCCCTGAACACATTCCTTACAAACTGGGTCTTGTGAGCAGCTCAGTCCTGTGGCACCAAACAAGGCAGAACACAGTAATTACGCTTACCAGTTGTGTCTGTCAGCTTCTGATGCGATTTCTAAATGCTGATTAGGTTTTTATACAAAGAGCAGCTGAGGAGTCTGTGCCCAGTTAGCTCTTGGAATTTTTGCTGAGCCATATAAAGAAGGGAGCCATACTCTTTCATTCAAAGCCCATCTATCCCGAGTAAAGAGGGTTCAAACAGTCATTCATCTCAAAGCTACTTTATATGGTGCATTTTCTCCCAGTTCTCCTGATGTGGGCTCCATTTGAGTCAGCGAGAGTGGAAAGATCCAGCTTCCAAGTCTCTGAGCCATCCTTCATTTTCTAACGGCAGCTCTAATTACAAAATACAAAGCCATAACCCTGCCTATGTCATTTAAGAGGTAAGGTGGGGAGGTGGGGATGGGAAAGAGAAGAGGAAAAGAAAGGAAGGCAAAAGGAAGAGAAAGCAAATGAAAGAAGGGGACAAGATGTACAAGGAAAGAAGAAAATGTACAAAAGTGGAGGTGAATGGAAAGAGAAAAGGAAAATGTACAGGAGGAAAGGAGAAATGAAAGGGGGAAGGAAAGGGGGCAGAAAGGTAGAAGAAGGGCAAGAAGATAAGGAAGCTAAGGGAAGGAAAAGAAGAGGGGGAGAGAAGATGAAAGGAACATGAAAGGGAAGGGAAGGGAAGAAGGAAAGGAAGCGAAGATAAGAAGAGGAAGAGGAAGGAATGGGAAGGAGAAAGAAAAAAGGGAAGGGCAATCGGAGGAAAGAGAAGGGGAAAGACAAGGAAAGGGAGAAGGGAGGGAAAAAGGAGAATGAAGAGGAAGTGGAAGGGAAGCATTGGAGGCTGGTGGTGGAACTCAATGGGCTCTGCTGAAGACTCAGATAGGCTATGGAGTTTAAATGGAGACACCCAAGGGAGCATGAAACCTGAGGCAGAGGCAACAAGAGATGGATGCTATCGCTGCCTTCTGACACTTCAGAAGCATGACAGGAAAAGGAAAAACCCAAGAACCTTGTTAGGGAGCCTCCTGCTGGTTAGTCCTCTGGGCACAGAAGGAGAATGGCATTCACGATGGCCTTTCAGATGTACATATCGTTACATCAAGCTCAAAATGGAACTCCTGGATTCCTCCTTGCTTTAGGCTTTGGGCTAACTCAGGAAGCTCCTTCATCAGGGTTGTTTCAGCTATTTTATAAGGGGACACCAATCAGGTTGGGAACTGGAAAGTTCTAGTTCAGAGCAAAAGATTCCTAGTATAGGTGGGACCAGAGGAGTACCAGGCTGAAGGAGGGGATATCAGCCAGGAAGAGGGAGTGTACCAAGGGCATAGAAAGAGAAAGGAAGGGAAGGGGATTAGAGGGGAGTAAATGGGAAGGGAGGGAAGGGAAGTGGGAAGGGTAGGAGGAAAAGGAAGAGAGGAAAGATGGAAAGTAAGATATAAGAGATGGGAAGGGAAAAGAGAAAGGAAGATTTAATGGAAGGGAAGGAAAAGAAAGATGGAGGTGAGCGAAAAGAATGGAGAGGAGAAGAAGGGAAAGGAAGGAAAGAACATGGAAGGGGAGTAGAGGGGAAGGGAGGGAAGGGAAATTGGGAGGGTGGAAAGAAAAGGAAGAGAGGAAAGATGGAAAGTAAGATGGAAGAGATGGGAAGAGAAAATAGAAAGGAAGATGGAATGAAAGGGAAAGGAAAGAAAGGTGGAAGTGAGAGAAAAGAAGGGAAAAGAAGAGAAGGAAGGAGAATGAGAAAAGAGGAAAAGAGAGGAGGGAGAGGCAAGGGGAAAATACTGGAGGGGACAGGAAGAGGAGTAGAGGGAAATGGAAAAGGAAGGAACGAAGGCAGGAAGGCAGGAAGGCAGGCAGGCAGGCAGGCAGGCAGGCAGGCAGGCAGGCAGGCAGGCAGGCAGGCAGGAAGGAAGGAAGGAAGGAAGGAAGGAAGGAAGGAAGGAAGGAAGGAAGGAAGGAAGGGAGGGAAATTAAGACCTATCCTTGGTACAGGGTAACTCTTCAAAAACAAAACAAAGTCTATGATGAGCAACAGGAAAGAGATGTTAACTAGCAGTTGTATGAAGAGATTCCACGTTCGGTTCTTAAATTATGGCTGCTTCCAGATGAAAGCAGGCCTCCTTACAGAGCAGGCAGCGGCCTTTATATCCTCTGGCACCATCCTGGTTTTTTTATTGCACTAGAAACCAATGTTGAATTTCCTGAATAATTACATAAATAAACCATGCACTTTACTTATTTGTGTGCCCATATTTAATGATATATTGTGCATGTAACTTTCAGAAATATGATTTATGGCATTTTATATTACCACAGAGGGGTGTTTACTTGAAATATGTACTTGGAAAATATCACATAAAATGATGTTATTTGATATATATTCAGAAATGATCTGATTTTTCAAGAAAATGCAAGCTGAAAAGCCTAGTTCCAATTAAATCATTCTGAGAGTGTTCTTAATTGAATTCTCAAGTTTAAATGATGTAACAGACTAATGAGCATAAACATATAAATTATATTTATTTCATTCTCTGTTGTGATGTTTGGGATTGAAACTGTGCAAATGGGCTGACTGGTGTTTCCTTGCAAGGGTATAAACCACATCCAGATCCCTAACGTCTACCAACTTTAAACATATGCAGGGAGATTTAGGAGGCAGCTTTCGAAGGCCAGAAGCCGCACATATTTAACAACCTTTCATCTTCTGGTTTTTATCTAGATGCAGAGAATTTCATCCAGGCCAACAGAGATCCCATTCACTGTGCTCAGCTTAGGGTCCAGTAGACAGCTCAGGGAGGAAAATTAACTCCTTGTGGACACAAGGGAATTCGTATTCAGAAAGTTTGATGGTTAATAAATATACTCACTTATTGAAGACTCCCTATAAAATACAGCATCCAGAATGGAAATAGTTCAAGGGGCTTTATCTCCTGACATATCTCCCAAGATATGTAGGTGGCATGGTGGCCTCCATGTTCCAGGTATTCTATGTATCTTTGTAAAATAGCCCCAACTTGCCTAATTCCTATCAGTAGTCTGTCCTTTACCTAAAGACATGTCTTTAGTTGATGGCTGCTGTCCTGTTGAGGAGTTAACACACCAAAATGCCATTTAAAGTCCCATCAATTAGCCTTAAAATTCATGATGTAATTTCATACAATCATTTTATTAGTCACCCAAAATGCATTTTAAGTGCCTGCTATGTTTCTGGCTTTGTGCTAAGTACTGCGGATACAAAGAAAAGGAAAAAAACAAACAAAAAATAGTACTTGCTTTTAAGGAGCTTACTGCTTTTCTTTCTTTCTTTCTTTCTTTCTTTCTTTCTTTCTTTCTTTCTTTCTTTCTTTCTTTTTCTTTCCTTTCTTCCTTTCTTTTGTTTTTTTGGTACGGTAGCATTTATATAGTATGTTAAAGTATATAAAGCATCTTACAAATATTCTCATTTCATCCTCACACCAATCTTGGGAGGCAGATGCTATTATTATCCCCATTTTACAGGTAAGGAAACTAAGATGGAAGTTAGGTGGCATATCCAGAGTCAGAGAGCTACTAAGT
This sequence comes from Dromiciops gliroides, assembly GCF_019393635.1. Classification (NCBI taxonomy): domain Eukaryota; kingdom Metazoa; phylum Chordata; class Mammalia; order Microbiotheria; family Microbiotheriidae; genus Dromiciops; species Dromiciops gliroides. The sequence continues at coordinate 43,579,509 of NC_057867.1, forward strand.
GTCTGAGGTTGGATTTGAACTCAGATCAAGAAGCTTGCATTCTAAGGGGCAGCTAGGTAGCATAGTGGATAAAGCACTGGCCCTGGATTCAGGAGGACCTGAGTTCAAATGCAGTCTCAGACACTTGACACTTACTGCCTGTGTGACCCTGGGCAAGTCACTTAACCCTCGTTGCCCTGCAAAAAAAAGAAGCTTGTGTTCTAATGGAGGAGACAATATGTGTCAAAATCTGTATATATAAGATATATTCAGAATAGATGGAAGGTAAACTTAGATGAGACATTCATAATCTGGAATCTAAGAGGTTCAGAGATAGATTTAGGGGAGGGGGTTGATGAACTTTGATGGGAAAATGATACACATCTTTATTTTCACTAACCTCTAAATAAAATTTAGCATTTTTTTTCAATTATGAATGCAGGCAACAAATATGATTCTGAGTAGGGGTCCACGGGTTTTACCAGTTGGCCAAGGAGACCCATGACACACACAAGAGGGCAGAAATCCTTTACTTAGAGGGAAAGTCTCTAGGAGCTGGGGTGGGGGAATTGGGTTAATGACTGGAAAAGAACTTTTGCAAATGGTGGCAGAAATCCAGGGAATCAGTGACAGACATGAAAAGGGAGAGCAAGTTCAAAGGCACAGTGATGGGAGATGGAGTTTCCATATACAAGTAGGCCAATGTAGCTGGATTGGAGAATTAGTGGAAGGGAATGGAGTAAAGAAAGACTCAAGAGGCAGGGGTGGTCTTGTTGTGAAGAGCTTCAGATATCAAGTAGGAGATTTTATATTTGATCCTAGAGGTAATAGGGGTTTACTGAATTGGGATAGTGGATGACATAGTCAGACCCATGACTTTAGGAAAATCACTTTGGTAGCCAAGTGGAGGAAAGATTGGTGACACTTCAAATCATGCCACGGTAACAGACCCTCTTGAACAAAATAGCCATAGCTTATTTAAACAAGCCATCAAGTTGAGACTAGAAGTGTCAATAGAGTCACACTCTACTAATATGCTGATGTTCAGTATCTGACATTTGCAATGAACATTTACAAACATTACCTTATTTGACCCTCAAACTACACTATGAAGATATTGTTATTCTTGTTTTATAGAGGAGGAAACTGAGGCGGATAGAGGTTAACCGATTTCCCCAAGGTCACATGACTAGCAAATAATAGAAACAGGGTTTTAGCACAGGTCCTCTTATTCCAAACAGAGTGTTATTTCCATTACTCCTTAAATGAACTTGAGCATAAAAAGACGCACAATTCCAGAAGAACTAAGGAATGGCCACCCCGGGGTGAAGTTACTCTGGTATCATCCAGTTCCCAATCTCTAAGCAATCATTTTTGGCCTATCAGAAGACATCAAAGTTGATGAGTATGGATTAAAACTAAGTAGTGAGAAGAGAGAACATAGCTTTCAGAGGGACTATGGGTAGAGTGCAGCTGGAGCAGAAATTTCTCAATCTCTGATCTGGGATTCTATGAGAGGCTCTGAATCTGGATAGTTTGGTTAGAGCACCAGAGCCCAGGACTATACAAAGGATGGCATGGGATAGTGACGATGAGGTCATAGTTCCCAGCATGTCAATATGCCACCAAAAGCCCATCTAGACTCTTTACCCACAAAACCACGTTTGGATGCAAACCCCATTGAACCTTGTCCAGAGCTCTTGGCCTTAAGGTTCTTCTTCACTGCCCAACCAAAATGGGCTTCTATCAAAAAGCAGACTTCATCATAACTTACCCAAACATAAGGGTGGAGGCCATACCTGAGGTGGGAGATGGAAGGAATATGGAATCACAAAGTCATAGATTTAGGGACAGCTAGGTGGCACAGTGGATAGAGCACCAGCCCTGGAGTCAGGAGGACCTGAGTTCAAATCCGGCCTCAGACACTTAACACTTACTAGCTGTGTGACCCTGGGCAAGTCACTTAACCCCAATTGCCTCACCAAAAAAAACACCCCAAAACAAAAACAAAAACAAAAACAAAAACCCCAAAGTCATATATTTAGAGCTAGAAAGGACCTTGGGGGTAACTGAGTTCAGCTACCTCATTTTACAGATGAGGAAACTGAGGTTCAAAGTTAAGTGACTTACTCAGAGTCATAGAGCAAGTAAGTATCTGAGGTGAGATTTTAATCCAGGTCTTCCTGACTTAAAGTCTACAGACCTATTCACTTTGTCAGGGAAGACTTCTTGGAAGAGCTTAAATGCTGTTCTGCTGCTTCTTAGTGTGTCTAAAGAGCTTAGGAGTAAAAAAAAAAACAAACCAAAAAAACAAAAACCAACAACAACAAAAAAGGGGGCAGCTAGGTGGAGCAGTGGATAGAGCACTAGCCCTGGATTCAGGAGGACCTGAGTTCAAATCCAGCCTCAGACCCTTGACACTCACTAGCTGTGTGACCCTGGGCAAGTCAGTTAACCCTCATTGCTCCACAAAAAAACCCCAGCAATAAAGAGCTTAGGAGTACTACCCCTGTCTTCTTCTTCCCTTTTCTCCTTACTCAGTCAAGTTTGAGGTAACATCAAGATGAAGACTGGGAGTGGGGTTGCCCCATGGCAGTTCATTTGTACTTTCCCCTTGTATGTGAAATACTGTGACCAGGCAAGCACATGTGGATATTTGGTTCCAACATCTGGCTCTTTCATGCTAAAGCGACTGTCTTAAGAAGCTAAGGTCTAGGACCAATAGTTTCTTGTTATGTCAATCAGGCAACATTTATTTAGCTTTTGCTCTGTAGGGGCAAGAGCACAGGATGGGAAGATAGAGGACTCTACTATTTACAACCCGAATGACCTTGTGCCAGTCTCCTCCCTCTCTCTGGGTTTCATTTTCTTCATTTGTAAACTGAGGTACTGGACTTGGGGATTACTAAGGTTCCTTATAATTCTCAATCTATGTGCTCCCCCAAACCCCAGACCCAACAACCCTTATATGAGACCTTAGAGGCCATCAAGGGCAGCCCCCTCATTCTATAGTTGAAGAACCTGATGAAGAGAGAAGCCAGGGGCAGCTAGGTGGCACAGTGGACAGAGCACCAGCCCTGGATTCAGGAGGACCTGAGTTCAAATCTGGCCTCAGACACTTAACACTTACTAGCTGTGTGACTCTGGGCAAGTCACTTAAGCCCAATTGCCTCACCAAAAAAAAAAAAAGAGAGAGAGAGAAGCTAAATGAATTGCTCAGGGTCACACTGCTAGTGAGTATTTGAGGTAGGATGTGAATCCGGGTCTTCCTGCCTTCAAGACCAGTACCCCACACACCAGGCCAATCCAATGTAATCAACGTTTATTAAGTGCCTACTATGTGTCAGGCACTGTGCTAAGCACTGACTGAAGACTACTACTACCAAGATAAGCAAGTCAACCTAGCTGAAGTGGGAAGACACCTTGAGGTAGAGAAAGAAGAAAAGAAGAAGAAAGCATGTACCAGATGCACCAAATGCCACTGCAACTACCTCCTCTCAGACCTAGATGGAAACAGCCTAGAGGAGGGAAGGAGAGAGAGAAAGTGAAACTCAATTAAAAAACCGACAAACAAATGTTTAGAATTGTTTCTGCTTATAATTGAGAAAAATAAAATATTATTAAAAAAAGAAACAGCCCTGCGAATAGCAGATTACCAGCCCTGTTTCCAGTCCAGTCCCACCAGCCATCATCCAGAAAAGCGACCTCTCATGGGAAGAGAGAGCCTGGCAACTGTTCCTATAGGCAAGAGTCCTGTGTCTCCCCATGTGCCACAGATACCAAAGACTTGGAAAAGAAAGTTCTAATTACCAAGGGCCTCAACACTCAACAACTCAATCATCAGAAATTGATATGGCTTTATCTGGGGAAAGTGAGCCTACAGAAGATGCATTACTATTGGCTTTGCTGCTGAACCTTAAGTACTAGGAACCCTTTCAACTGACTTGCAGCTGAATCCTATATGTTTGTTCCCCCATCTGAGAGTAAGTTCCTTAAAAGCAGGACTATAGCCAATTTCCTATTTGGGTCCCCAGCACTTAGCACAGTGTTTTGTATGTAGGGTTGCGTAAATGCTTGCTTGCTTGCTTGCTTGCTTGCTTGCTTGCTTCCTTCCTTCCTTCCTTCCCTCATTCACTCATTCATTCATTCATTCATTCATTCAGAGATGTATTGAAAAACCCAGAATTTCATACTCAATGATGGGAGATGGTAGATGGGAAATTGCAAACAGTGTGCCTTTCTTCAAGGATTAGTAGGGTCCCTTGGGCTGATGGAATCATGAAATCTCAGAGTTGGAAGGGACCTCAGCACCCAATGAGTTCAACCTATACTTGTAAAGGAATCCCTTCTATAATGTTCCTAACAAGTGGGCACCCAACCTTTACTGGATAAGGCAGCTCCTACTCTGGGATAGCTCTCATTGTTAGGAAGGGTTTTTTTCCTTGACATTGAACCTAGACCTGCCTCTCTGCCCCTCTGACCCACCATCATTCCTCATTCCGCCCTCTAGGGTCAAGCAGAACAAGACTAATTCCTCTTCTGTGATAGCCTTGGCTATCCCAAGTCTTCTCTCTGGTAAGCATCCACTGTTCAAGGAGCCCAGTGGTCTTTGTGCAAATTCAAATGGATCCAAGCCATTATTGCCAACAGAATTTTCCTTCTTATTTAATCCTCAGGCTTGAACAGCCGCAGAAAGTTCCAGCAACATTTCAGTAGCTGAGACAACTGGTTTTAATTACTGATCTCACTTCCTGTAAATTAGGATTTCAATAATCTACAAATGCTAATTTAAACCTGCTCTTGCTCCTGCATATAGTAATGAGCACAGAGGAGATTATCCTCCGAAGGGCAATCCAGAGGCCCACAAATCACCAGGTGCAATTCCTCTGTTTTTTGGTGATTCCAAAAAGATGTTATTAAGCTATAACACCTTAGTCATTTTCAAGCTCTAGGCACTTAAAGTGCTGAATTTTCGATTGCTTTTTTATATTCTGCCTGCGCCTAGTTTCCTTACTGTATGTAAAGTTATTAAAGCTGTCTGCTCCAATTTTTCCTCTACTTAGGAAGATATGACAAAAAGATGAAAGAGACTACCTTGAATCTCGAAAGGCTAAACACCACACACACGAAAAATGGGAACAGGAGAATGCATAAAGACAATGAGAACACATCTCCAAAGGGAGTTTCCGTTCATTGAGTGGTCACTAAAAAAGCACTAAACTAGGAAGATGTGACACTATAGTGGGCCTGGGGCTCCATCTCTGTTGCACGTAGCTGATGCTGTTTTTTATTACACTATGTAATTGAAATGCCACTTGCCCTACAATGATTTGCTTTACTGAGGGGGGAAAAGAGACATTGCTTCTCTGGAGTGCATTTGGAAACACACACACACACACACACACACACACACACACACACACACACACACACACACACACACATGCCTGTACTTCAATTAGATTCAGCTCATATTTAGAACCCATCTCCAAGTGTTGTAAGTAGCAAGGGGGTAAGTAGGACTTTGTTCCAGGATGCTGACATCTGTGAGGGGCATGTGTGTGTATATGTGTATGTGTGTGTGGTGATGCTTAAAAAGTTCAAGAGACATAATTTCTGAGTAATTAGTCATTTTATTAATAATGCTGGCATTTTAATAAAAGGTCAGTGGAACTCTTGAATGCCAGAGATAATCATGGCGGCCGGCTCATGGCTCACATGCTATTGGAAGACGGGTGTTCCTGAGGGTGGCAATCAACTCTGATTGATTAACAATTAATGAGAGATGTACTTTACAAAGAGAAGTGAGATGACTCCAGTGAGGATCTGAGAATGACATCATGTCACTGTTGAACAGAAAAACTATCCCTATACCCAAACCACCCCCAGCCTTGGGCAATCTGGAGTAAGAATCTATATCCCCCACCCAAGCCTGAGCTAGTTGAATGGAATAGTAATAACCAGAATGAAGTTAATCCTGTCTTCCATCTGCCCTGTCCTTGAGAGATTTGACAAGGAAATAAAACAGAGAAAAAAAGCTGGTGTCTCCCCAATTTTAATAATTGGCTATTAGAGGCAGTTAGATGGTACTGCAGTGGATAAAGCACCAGCCCTGGATTCAGAAGGACCTGAGTTCAAATCCAGACTCAGACACTTGACACTTACTAGTGTGAGAATCAGAACACTACCAACTGCTGAGAAAGATATTGAAGGGAAGCACCGCCATGAGGAGAAAGCGTAAGGTGACCTCTGGAGGTTTCAAAGGTCAGATTGGCATCAGGAAGTGATGTCTGCCACCTTTGGGTCTTGTCGATCAGAGCTACCAGCCAATTAGCTTGGAGCTATATGTGCGGATGGCCCTGTTTCCTGTTTCACAGGAAGCTTCTGGGAGAAGCGAGGGTCTTTTCATTTCTGGACTTCGGCTTGGCAGCAGTGACAGGCAGAGTAGGGGGGACTTCACATGAGCTGCTAGGAAAGGAAGGTTTTTTTCTCTGGCTATACCAAATAGATCTAAGCTAGGATTTTCCATGCTATAAGGAATCTGTTTTCCTTTCTTGCTCTCTTCACTAACTTCTAACACACTTTAATAAATACTTAAAAGGCTAAACTCTTGCTAAAGCTTCTAATTTAAGGTGACCACTCATTAGATTTTAGACATCACAGTTAGAATTTTAGCCCTTATACTAGCTTTGTGACCCTAGGCAAGTCACTTAACCCTCATTGCCTCACCAAAAAAGCCACAATAATTGGCTATTAATATGATAGAGAAATAATAATTTCTCTCATAGTGTATATATGAGTGTTTTCTCTAGCAGAAGCCTTCTCTGTGACATCTACGATCTCCATGCTTCAGTTCATGGTACTCCACTGGTCTTTGAGATCAGTCAACTCAAACATCCCCCCACTCCTTGGTCTACAGTTACAGAAGCAACCCTCTCATAGGCCCTGCATCCCCCTCCACTGAGGACAGACTGTCCCCTCTCTGAGAATGATGATTACATATGAGGTTTGACTGTACCTCTGTGCCATCCCATCCACGAGAGATGTTTTTTTCTCCAGGTCAAAGTATTCTCAGTTATAGCTCTATCCCCTCATTCTAAATAGATATAACAATATACACTGATATCTCTCTCTCCTTCAAAGCCTGATTAGTTTGTGATATGATGCCTCCCATCCTATAGCTTCCTTTCGACCCTTTGTGAAGTAGTGTGGGCTTTGGGGCTGGGGAGTGAGAGAGGAATGGATGAGAGACACAGCAAGAGGAATGAATGGGTTGAGTGATAAAGGTCAAAGAGAGGGTGGCATGATGATGATGACATGCTTCTCTTTCTTAGCCACCGAGCGCACTTACCCTGCTCTGCTATGGGCTGGGTATGACCAGTTGGGGATTGGACTTCTCTACTAATGTGAAGACAGTCACAGGGGCAGCTAGGTGGCGCAGTGGATAGAGCACTGGCCCTGGATTCAGGAGGACCTGAGTTCAAATCCGGCCTCAGACACTTGACACTTACTAGCTGTGTGACCCTCGGCAAGTCACTTAACCCCAATTGCCTCACTAAAAAAAAAATAAATTAAAAAAATTAAAATTAAGACAGCCACAAAATGGCACAATTGAAAAACCATTGGCTTTTGAGTCAGACTACTAAGGCTCAAATCTCACCTCTGATACCTCTGGGACCTTAGACAAATCATCTAACAACTTCCCAGGGCTTCTGTTTATTCCTCTATAAAATAAGTGGGTTGGATTATATAGTCTCAATGTCCCTTCCAGTTCTAGCCCTATAAACTCAAAACCAGCACCTGTCAATGGAGCTTCTATGTTCTCTAGAATTTACATAGACTGTGGGTCCATTCCCTGTGCCACAAGTCCAAAGTCCAGAGTTGCTACCTCCTAATTTGATGACCAACCCTGCTAGATGTAGCATGAGGTAAATGGGAATTCCCCCCCCACACACACACATACACAACTTTCAGGAGGTCTAGCTGTAGAGAAGGAAACCAGTTTGAATTGTTAATTGACTAAAAGTCCTGGGTTCAAAGTAGCTTTTCTACTGTCTGGGGGACTTCCAGTATCTAGGAGAGTGGCAAATGTTCTATTATGCACTGTTTATTTGCTTCTTGATTCTATGTTAAAACAAAAACAACTGGCGGGGGGCAACGAGGTGGCGCAGTGGATAAAGCACCAGCCCTGGATTCAGGAGGACCTGAATTCAAATCTGATCTCAGACACTTGACACTTACTAGCTGTGTGACCCTGGGCAAGTCACTTAACCCTCATTGCCACACAAAAACAAAACATACAAAAGACAGAAAGAATTAACACCACAATTATAACTATATGCAATATCCAAATAGGTTTATCTGCTTCTTTGGAAAGCCAATTCTATTAGATCAAAGTCTTATGACTAAGGCTCACTTGAAATACAGAGAATTCAGGAAGGAGTTGGGAATTCATCTATGGATGGGGACTCAAGAGCTGAATATTGGTTGGGTAAATCCGTCCATCAACACAGCACTCAACAGTGTATCAGGGCTGTCCCACATAAAGGCTGACCTGAGGGATAAAGGGTCATTGACTCACAGACAGCCAGAGAGAATCTGATACTTATTCAGCACTTTCCCCAGTAGGGAATGCAACAAATTGCAAGTTGAGTGTAGGACTCCCCAGGACACAGATCCTTGTTGCTGAAGAGGATGAAATGAAGGGATGTGCACTCTATAGGGTAGTTATAGAAGCATCACTGTTTCTATCAGTTTTCAAATGAAAATGTTAAGAGTTGAATGGGTAGACTTGACTTCTAATTTTCTGGAGCCCAGATAGCACTTAGGATTGGCAAGAAGTTCCATTTTATTTCCTTGAAACTTACTTTACATGACACCTCCCCACCCCCCCTCTCCCCCCCTCTCCCTCTCTCCCTCCCTCTCCCTCTCCCTCTCTCTCCCCCTCTCTCTGAATTAGGCCTCCCCAAGGGCTCACATGCTTTCCAGACTTGAGATCACTTTAATCAGCCAACTGAAGACCCAATTTGTCCTAATCCTATTCTCTTGCCTACTTGGAGGGAGGATGAGAAGAGAAGGGAACACACTTGACTGCATAGCTCTCTATCTTCCCAGAAGCACACATCACCATATCCTAGCCATAGGAAAACCTCAGGAATGTCTGAATGTGCTGGTTCTGGGCCCAGTTAGGAAGTAGGGGAAATTTTCATTTAGTGACTCATTTTACTGTTAGGTGCTCTTTTCTTTTTTTCTGAAATCCCCACATCTCAAGAGACCTCTGCCTACTCCCCTATTGTCTGAGGGGAAAAGCTAAGAAATGGATTCACCCTGAGGCATTAAGGTGTTCCAGTTGTATGACTATAAGTCACTTATCCTCAGTTCCCTGATCAATAAAATAGAGGAGATAATAGCACCTTTTTGCTGTCCTGATACTATGTGGCACAATGGATAGAGTGCCAGGCCTTAGTTCAATCCAGCATGAGATACTTATTAGCTGTGTGACCTTGGGCAAGTGACTTAACCTCTATCTCCCAGGGTTGTTGTGAGGATCAAATGAGATAATATTTATAAAAGCACTTAGCACAATGCCTGGTACATTGTTATTGCTATTGGCTAACATGAAAATATACTTTGCATGACTGCAGGTGTATAATATATATCAAAGTGCTTGTCTTCTCAAGGAGTGGGGAGGGGAGAAAGACGGAATGTAGTTATAAAGTTATAAAAAATGAATGTTAAAAATTGTTTTTACATATAATTGAGAAAAAATTATAAAAACATTCTCAAAAATAAATGTCATCATCATTCAGTCCACATCTAGAATACTCTCTTTAGTTCTGGTGTCACGATTTAGGAAAGACCTATATAGATATGCTAGAGAATATTAAGAGAGGAAGAACCGGGATGGTGAAGACAGTCAAGATCATGACACATGGGCATCAAATGAAGTAACTAAGCATAATTAGCTTGGAGAAGAAAAGAATGAGGGAGGGGCATGCTAGCTGTCTTCAAGTCTTTGAACGGTTATCATAGGGAAGCTGACTAGATTTGTTAAGCTTGTCCCCAGAGGGCACAACCAGGAACAACTGGTTGAAGTTACAAAGAAGTAAAGTTCAGTTCTACTTAAGGCAAATTTTTTTAATGATTACAGATTTCTAAAAATGGAAAAGGCTACATTGGGAGGTGGTGGGTTCCCCCTCTTTCAAAGGATTCTAACAAAACCTGGATGACTTCTTGATTGGGATATTATAAGAAGGGAGCTTTTTTCAAGTGGCCTCTGAGGAGTCTTTCACCTGGGTGATTCTGTGATGCTGAGAAATCAGAACACCTATTGCACCTATGGGAGAGTTTGATCCTATGTGTGCTTTCAACAAGTGAGATCTGCCTCAGTCCTAAAATAAACAGGGAAGCTATGGGGTGATTGTTTTTTTTTCCTTATAAAAGTATTCTGCATGAAAAAATATCCCTGCATATAGCTGTTGCATTGAATAATCATAGGATATCAAAAACTCATGGAACCTTCAAATCAGGAGAAAATAGTTTACTACCTTCCCTATCACCCCATTTTGTAGATGAAGAAATCAAGGTCTAGAAAGGTGACCTTTCTTCAGTTCATTTAAATCATTCTTTAAATTTCTTCTAATCCTGAGTTACAAGCAACTTTCCTTTACTGAAACAAGTATTTGAAGTCTTAGTCCTCAATGTCGATCTAAACAATTAGAACCAGCTTCCATGTTTATATATTTAAACCTCAGGGTTGACATTGCCCTCCTTCTGCATGGCTAGCATGAGTCTGGCTGGACTAACTGTGGGAAGTCAGCTGGGGCTCAGTAGCAGCATCGATGAAGATGGATTTTTCACATCTTACAGCAAGGCCATTTCCCTGTGACTATTGATATTATAAGTGTCACCTGCCTGACTGGAAATCCATCAACATTTTGGGGTGTTTGTCTGGCTCTGGGTAAGGCAAGTCAATAGATCTGAAAAGAGCTACTTATTAGGGAAACATTCTGAAATTCAGAGAAGGAGCCTAGGCTAAGAGTTCATTGTTAGTTCCAGTTCTCCTCTAGTATCATGGTGTGCCTTTGGACATGTCTCTTCTCTTATGTGAGCTTCAGTTTCCTCATGTATAAAATGAGAAGGTTGACTCAAATGATCTCTAATGTGTTTTCTAGCTCTGACATTCTATTATCTTTGAACTTTAACCTTTCAAATAGATTTCATAAGTGATAGCCCACAGTATTCAGCAAGTATTCATTGGCAGGGGGCAGCTAGGTAGCGCGGTGGATAGAACACTGGCCCTGGAGTCAGGAGGACCTGAGTTCAAATCCAGCCTCAGACACTTGACACTTACTAGCTGTGTGACCCTGGGCAAGTCACTTAATCCCAATTGCCTCACCAAAAAACCAAAAAAAACCCCAAAGTATTCATTGGCAGAACAGATCCTTTCCAAATAAACGACATGAATAAATGAGGTTGGCTTAATTTGTCAGGTATACAGTCACATCAATCAATCAATTCAATTCAGTTCATATTAAAGTCTATTCAACACACATTTATCAAGTACTTGTCATGTGCCAGCAGGCACTATGCCAGGCACTGGCACTGGAGGCACAAAGACAAAAACAAAAAAGATCCTGTCCTCAAAGAGCATATGTTCTATTGTGGGGAGGGGGGGAGAAGGGGACAATAAGATAGGCATGATACAAAATAGAGAGTGAGGGAGGCAGACAAAGTTCTATAAGAGAATTTGAAGATGAAGGGGGGAAGGGAGGACAGTCAGGAGGTAGCCTTCCTGAGCTGAACCCTGAAGAAAGAGGAATATTCTGAAAGGGGGAAGATGAGAAGGAAGCACACTCCTGGCCTAAGGGGACAGCCTGTGGGAACTCATGGTGTGTTGCTAGAACAAACTGGAATGGAAAAAAACCACTGAGCTGATAGCTAAAATCATTAATTACAATTCTTAACAACAAGGAAAATGTACCTCATTCCCCCCCATACACATACATATTAAAGGAACAATAACCATAAACTATTTTAAAAGAATATGAAAAATGTAATTAGGCATATTTCTAATTGACTAAGATTTTATAAGCTGAGTTAAATGCTCTAAGGAGTGTCTTCAGAGCTGGGGAAATTGCAAATTCTGTACACATAAATACAAGTAAATCCATAGATTCCTACTCCAGGTGTGCGTTCACAGTGTTCTCTATACTCTGTTCTTTTGGTATTTATATATTCATCTCTATCCAGAATTTGCAAATGCATAATCAACACCTTACCGCAACTAGCTCTGCTTGTCATAGATGCTGAAAAGCCTTGGGTTTCCTGTATAGCATTGCTTAAGAAGCATAAATCATGGTGCATGGTGGAGATTGGGGAGGGTAGCGGAGGGCGCACAGAACAGAATATCCTTCCAGTGACTTAAATCTCATAATGTGGCCCTTCTGAGAGAAAGCATAATAGCATTATGGGCTTGCCATTTAATGTCATGGTTGGCTGTATGTAAAAAGGGCCTCATTACTAAGAAGTAAGAAGATAAGGAGTAAGAAGATAAGAAGTAAGGCTTCACCAAGCCAAGTCACAGAAGCCCATCCACAATGCTTGGTCCTTGAGAGAATCAATGAGATTTCTTCTCCATGGTGAAAGCAAGTTGAAATCATACAAGGAGATGCATCAATGAAATCTTGTTCCATGTTCCCAATGGAAAACAACTCCTGTACAGGAGGGAGTGGAGGGAAAAACCTTGCCATGAAATGGAAATTTAGTCAATAGTTGACTAACTATGGCTGCTGTTGCTACCACCACCACCACCACCATTACCACCACCAATATAATAATAATTACATTAACTAGCATTTATATCACATTTTAAGTTTTTTAAAGTGCCTTACATGTTTATTTCATTTGATATTCACAACAACTCTGGGAGGTAGGTGCTATAATTATCCCCATTCTACAGTTGAGAACACTGAAGCATGCATCTCAAATAATTTTTAAAAAGTTTTCAAAGGGGCAGTTGGGTGGGACAGTGGATAGAGCACCAGCCCTGGAGTCAGGAGGACCTGAGTTCAAATCCGGCCTCAGACACTTAACACTTACTAGCTGTGTGACCCTGGGCAAGTCACTTAACCCCAATTGCCTCACCAAAAAAAAGTTTCTAAAGAGGCACCTATCAGGAAAATCCTGTCGGGAAGGTATGGAAATGATTGGCTTCTCAATTTACCAGAGACTTGAAACACAAACAAGAAAGTTTGGTCTAACCATTATTACAGAATACTCTATCTGTCACACTAGCAAACTAGTGTGACACTGGATTGTTATTCCCTTAAGAGGCTGTATGAATTGAGAGTATAAGAAGGTTCAAAAGCGCTTAGTGAAATTCATGGATGAATGCTAATATCTATGATATTACCTATTAGAACAAACATTTCCATAAAAGTCTTAGGTTATAAAGTGCTTTATACATATTATCTCATTGGACTCTCACAGAGACCCTGGGAGACAAGTACTAAGAGGACTGTGATGCCCAGGTGATAGATGAAGATCCTTACATTCAGAGATGGAAAATAACTTGCTCGAGGTCAGTGGAGCAACAGTCTAGGATCCAAAATCAATTTTTTTTTACTCCAAGTCCAACATTCTTCCCATTACATCAGACTCTCTACTATACTTTTTAGGATGTTACTAGAATGGAAGCTCCAGTGAGCAGGTATCATCTTATCTAATCTTTGCATCTTCCCCAGCCTCCCACCCTCACAATAGATTCTTTTCTTTTCTTTTCCTTTTTCTCCTTCCTTCCTTCCTTCCTTCCTTCCTTCCTTCCTTCCTTCCTTCCTTCCTTCCTTCCTTCCTTCCTTCCTTCCTTCCTTCTCTTTCTTCCTTTCCTTTCTTTCTCTTTCTCTTTCTTTCTTTCTTTCTTTCTTTTTCTTGCTTTCTTGCTTTCTTGCTTTCCTTCCTTCCTTCCTTCCTTCCTTCCTTCCTTCCTTCCTTCCTTCCTTCCTTCCTTCCTTCCTTCCTTCCTTCCTTCCTCCCTCCCTCCCTCCCTCCCTCCCTTCCTTCCTTCCTTCCTTCCTTCCTTCCTTCCTTCCTTCCTTCCTTCCTTCCTTCCTTCCTTCCTTCCTTCCTTCCTCCTGTGGGGCAATGGGGGGGTCACACAGCTAGTAAGTGTCCTCAGGTCCTCTTGACTCCAGGACCCATGCTCTATCTACTACAGCACCATCTAGCTGCCACCACAGTAGATTCTTAATGTATGTTTCATTAATGAATGTGTGCTTGGGGCACACCCTCAACTTCTTGAGGTTGATGTCTTATAGGGTAGTCTTGTACTCCTAAAAACCTGTCAGAAGCAGAGAACTGAGTTTAATGGACTATTGAACTAGCCTAATGTGCTAGTTCTTTTGTGTTGTTCTTAATGAATAAGGGTATGATAATTATAAGAGAATTTCCATTTGATTCTGTACACATCTGGGATCAAAGCTCTATGAATCTCTCATAAGCACTATTGTCTACATGGGATTTACTGTAGAGAAGCAGAGCCAACAGGCCATTGGCAAGGGTTTCACTACTTGAATCCCAGAGGACAATGAGCTAGTATGTAATTTAATAGGTCAAAATAATGTTCAAATATGTCTTCCCTACCATATTCCAGTGGAATCATATTCTCTTGTAAAGGCAAGTGGATAATGTTGCAGGAGCAGGTGTTATATAATTCATGTTTTCGACATACAAAAATGAAGACGTTTGCTAAAGATTTCAAGAAATCAATCAGGCCCATTATAATATTTCTCTTCCAAAAACAAGTACCCACCTTAGGCATTAATTTCCTCTTAACCTGCACTTCAGTTAAATATTAGACTGCTGGAATTTGGTTTCTTTTTCCATTAACCTACCTTTCTTCAGGGTGATGTAATTTATGCCACTCTGCTACTAATCATCATACTTCTCATGTAATTAGAGGGGGCTCGATTTTGAAATGTCTTCTTCCATAATGGCTGATAGAAAATGGGGAAATGGGCTCCCTGAAAAAGTACAGGACAAGGTGTTTGAAGCATCTTATGGAATTATTCTAAATGTCAGGGCTGTTTGCTACTCTTGTAGCATGTTTTTATATGTATCTGTGCCTGGCCTCAACTGCCATAATTGGAAAATAAATTAGATGGAAATATAGTATGAAAAGTAACGGTAGTGGGAAGTGGGGAAGATGCTTTGGCAAAATTTGGAAGTAGATCCAAGCTAAGAACAAGTATAGTTTTCTTGGACCTACATGTTTCTTCTTGGTCCTGAGAATATGCCTAGTACTTGACCCCAGGGTAAAAAATATTCTTAAGGGTAAATATCATCCAGTCCAAGCTAATCTTAATCTAAATGCCATTACCACCTGGATCCTTTGCCTAGAGATAATATTTAACCAACAACCTATCTTCCCACCCCACCCTACCCCCACACACAACCATTGAGTGTATCCCTGGGCTCTAAGAGGAGTATTGATACATAAAGAACAAACTATAATCCCTAATCTTCAGGTCTATGTCTGAGGGACATTGTGAAAGTAGCTATGTCTATTTAGGGCAAGCTAGAGGCTGCAAACTTCTCTCTATCTCCATATATTCTTCAACTAGGTCTGTACTAGCAAAGCAATAATGAGCACGTGCCTTTATGGTAGGCCATAAGAAGGAATCTTATGAACACAAGATGAAGATAGGGAAGATTTTTCCCCTCCAATCTTCCTTGTCCTCCCCAGTCTTACTTTTATGCTATCAACCTAATTACAGTATTCTTGAGAGCATGGGTATAGGAGCTATGCAATTGCAGACAGCTGGTGGAAAGAAATGTCAACTCTGCTCTTTCAGCTTACCATCCCATCAAATGGACAACTGCTGCAGGAGAAAGGCAAGCAAATGTGTTCTCTGAACACTTCCTATTGGGAAAGTAAGAACACCATCCCTGGAAAGCAGGGTTGCTCATTCATGTCTCATTGATCCCCTCACTCTTCTGGAAATGGATGGCATGGAAGCCCAGGATCATTTCAGAATATTATCTAGTTGTTAAAAATCAAGTGTGTGAGGTGCTCAGTGATTACTCAAGTCACTTTGAACAATGCCACCTGCAACCCTGGTGGTGCTAAATTTCCAACACTAGTACACCATTCTTCAGAGATCTGCCAGATGATATTATTGTCCATTACTTAAAAACTCCCACCCATCTTCTTCCCAATTCTACCTGTCCATGTCTTATTTCCCTTTGGTTTTGATCATTAATAAAAATACTACCAGCTGTTTACATGTATAATAGTGCTTGGCTGTTTACAAAACACTTGCCACATAACGCCCCTGAAGCAGAGAGCACAGGGAGGTGCATAAGATCATCAATTTTCAAGCCAGATGAGACCTTAAAAGATCATTTAGTCCAATGGTCCTCATTTTATAGAGGAAGAAATTGAGACTCAGAGAGTTTGAAGTGACATGTGCACAGTCCCATATCTAAAAAGGTGTTGGAGCCAAGATTCACACCCAGTCCTATCAATGGAAAGCAAGGTAATTTGGAATCTGAAGATTGGCATCTGAATCTTAGCTTGGCCACTTACTGACTCCAGGACCTTGGCCAGATCCTTTTCCCTCTCAGAGGCTCAGTTTCCTCCTTTAAAGGAGAGGGGTAGAATATATGATACCTAACATCCCTTTCAGATAAAAATTCCTGTGATCCCATGACTCCAAGTCTTGTGCTCTTAGGTCTGCTAGGTCGTATTAGCTAACAATTGATTTAAGATATGATTTCATCAATTCACATTACACTATGATATTTCTATAAGATAATTTTGTCACTGGTATGAAAATGAGAACCAGATTGGTGTATTAGATAGAGGAAGCAACTGGGTAGCACTGCAATGGATACAGCACTGGACTTGGAATCAGGAAGACTCATCTTCCTGAGTTCAAATTTGGCCTCAGACACTTACTACCTGTGTGACCCTGGACAAGTTACTTAACTCTGACTCAGTTTCCTCATCTGAAAAATGAGCTGGAGAAGGAAATGGCAAACCATTCCAATATCTTTGTCAAGAAAACCCCAAATGGGGTCACAAAGAGTCAGAAACAATTGAAAAGACCAAACAACAAACAAAAGTAGACAGAGAGTAGATCTCAGAGGGAGGAAGACTTGGGTTCAAGTCCTACTCCTGACGCATACTGGCTGTGTGATCCTGGTCAGGTTGCTTAACCTCTCAATGTCTTAGGCAATTCTTTTAGACACTCGAAGTTGCAGAACACTTACCATTTGCATGGGTAAATGAGATTTCCTTTTGTTATTTGTTATTGTAATTTCAGGAAATTACCAGTATGTGAATTATTACTACCAATTCTAGGGAATTACCTAAACCACTGAGAAGTCTAGTGAGCTACCCAAGGTCATACTTAATAAGTGTCATAAAGAAATGTGAACCCCGGTCTTCCTGACTCTAAGCTCAGTACTCTATCTACCAACCCAGACTACCTCTGTAGTTTTCTGCTAGTATCAGTGATTACCTTTCCTTGCAGAATACATATTATCAACCTAGGTATCATCCTTGACTCCTCACTCTATCTTATTCCTTCCCACATATTCAATCTGATCCCAAGCCCTGTCAATTCCATCTTGGCAATGTCTTTTCTTTATGTCCCATTCTGTGCTCTGACATTGCTGCCACCATGGTGCAGGTGCAAATTCAGGTCTTCAAACCTGGACTACTTCATGGCCTTGTGGTTGGGCTCCCTCCCTGAAGTCTTTCCCGACTCCAGGCCAGTTTCCACTTAGCTGTCAAATTGATCTTCCTAAAGCTCAGGTCACCATCCTACTCAACAAACTCCCAGTGGTTCCCCATTACCTCCAGAATCAAATATAAAATTCTGTTTGGCATTCAAATCCTTTCATTACCTGGTCCCTTGCTACTTTTCCAGTTTTCTTACACTCTACTTGCTTTCATGTACTCTCTAATGCAGTGACACTGGCCTCCTTCCTGTTCCTAGAACAAGATATCCCATCACTTGATGCACATTTTCACCAGCTCTGGCTACTGTCCTCCATGCTTATAGCTCTCTCCATCTCCATCTCCTGACTTCCCTGGCTTTCTTCAAGCCTCAGCTAAAAACTCACCTTCTGAAAGAAGTTTTTCCTGATCCTCCTTGATACTAGTTCCTTCCCTCTGATATCATTTCCAACACAGATAAATATATAGATA
This sequence comes from Dromiciops gliroides, assembly GCF_019393635.1. Lineage (NCBI taxonomy): Eukaryota > Metazoa > Chordata > Mammalia > Microbiotheria > Microbiotheriidae > Dromiciops > Dromiciops gliroides. The sequence continues at coordinate 43,597,702 of NC_057867.1, forward strand.
TCTATATATCTTGTTTGCACATAGTTACTTGCATGCTCTCTCTTCCTTTAAACTGTAAACTCCTTGAGGGCAGGAACTAATTTTGCCTTTCTTTGTATCCCTGGTGCTTAGAATACTGGCTGGCATATAGTAGGTGCTTAATAAATGCTGATTTCACCTGACTTTATTTTCCCCACCTGCTGCCTCATCCTCTCTTAAATTATACTGTTCAATCATCCTATTACCTTCACTATTGTGATGCCCAGAGGACAATAATGCCGATTGTATTTTAAAGTTCATTTGTTGAGACTCCCCTCAAGCTTAATTGATTTTGATGCCTCACCCTAACCAAGGGAATGCAGATACCAAATGATAGCTCTCCATTTTCCACTATGGGGACATATTCTAATTCATTTCTTTTTTCCTCTCTTTCAGAAGCAATTTTTAAGGTGTCAGTACCCCTTCCCAACCCACCACACACACACACACACACACACACACACACACACAACTCTTCATAACTGAACCTACACATTAAAAGTCAGAATGCAGTCTTTGCCCTACTACAGGTAATAACAGGCTCGGAGGACATCAGGTCGCTTAATTACTGGAGTATACTTCAGTTCTACCCACAGGTGACCATGCAGAGAAAGTATTTTGGTCTCTGCCCAACTCACTAAACCATATTTTTCTTGTCATGTAAGCTCCATTCCACTTCCCACTTCCCAAGCATAATTACAGGTAAAGCCAGCAACAAAAATAAAGGCTAAGAGTCAGGCTGCAGAGGCAGGGACACAGTGCCTAGCAACCTGTGCTAGCACAGAGGAAGGAAGGAATCACAATTTATCTGCAAGAAGCAGTTGGGACTGGGCTTGTGGTAAACAGACACACAAACAACATGTCAGCCATGATAAAGAGCGTAAATTTGAACAGATGTCACTTCTAGTGCGGCGGCAGCAGGCAGATTCAACAGAATTGGCTTTGGATGAAATCCAAAGAGTGGGAAAAATATGAAGCATGAAGCTCTTGCCCTGAACTCCCAGGGGAGCCCAGGGTCCAGCATCTCTTTCCCATGGTAATCATAGCTCAGCTTAGGGGAAAGAAACAAACACCTGTTGGTTGAAAGGGGGAGGGGGAAATGAAACATGCTGATTGAAAGACCTAAAAAGTTCATGTTCTTGCACTGCAGAGGAGGGAAAGTAGAGTTGTTTACAAGTGTCTGAAATCAATAGTCTAAATACCCAGGATGATTTTGCTAAGGGGGCATATTTGTCAATCTACTGCCATGTAGCACGGCATCAGTTCTATTTATGGTTATGTTATTATTCTGTCATTAGAGAGACGACACTAAGAAGTTCCATTAATATTTATAAAGTGAAAGATGAGACCCAGTGATTCCCTTTTGGGATACTGGAAAGAGCATTGGCATTGGAGTCAGAAGACCTGAATTTGAATTCTTGCTAAGCTACATACTCTATATGTGACCAAGGGCAAGCATCTCTTCTGCCTCTATCTCTGTCTCTTTCTCTCTGTCTGTCCCTGTCTCTCTGTGTGTCTCTCTCTGTGTGTAAGAGTCTCTCTCTCTCTCTCTCTCTCTGTCTCTCTGTCTCTCTCCCCTTGGTATTCATCCTGTGTAAAAAGAAAGAGGTCCCATCTGGATTTGGATTCTCTGACCCTATGATTAAATTGCATGGTACTGTACAATGTCCAATCTGGTTTAAGTTGTACAGCTAACAGAGTGATGAAAACCACACTGTTGATCACCTATTGGCTGCATCAGTATTTATTATGGATGTATATTATTCCATGGTTCCCCTTCACTGGTAAAAACACAGGGATCCCAAAGCAATGGCTATTGGCCAGCAAAAGGTTGTGAGCTCCATGAAGTGAACAGAACCAAGGCAACACGGCACACATCAACAGCAACATTGTGTAATGATAAACTCTGATAAACTTAGCTCTTCTCAGCAATACAACGATCCAAGACAATTCTAAAGGTCTTATGATGGAAAATGCTCTCCACATCCAGAAAAAGAACTATGGCATCTGAATGCAGATCGAAGCATTCTATTTTCACCTTTGTTGTGTTTTTGTTTTCTTCCTTATTGTTTTCCCTTTTGTTCTGGTTCTTCTCTTATAAGATGACTAATGTGGAAATACCTTTAACATGACTGTAATGTATAATCTATATCAGTTTGCTTGCTGACTTTGAGAAGAGGAGGGAAGGAAGGAAGGGAGAAAAACTAGAACTTAAAATCTTACAAAAATGAATGTTGAAAACTATCTTCACATATAGTTGGAAAATAAAATAAAATACTGTTAAACAAACAAAAGGTTGTTATCTCCAAGACTCCTTCTAGCTCTAAAATTAGATGGCATCAAAGTGCAAACAACAACAAAAATGAAATAACCCACATCTTTTCCTTCTGAGTGTTGGTTGAATCTTGTCCAACCATTTGGAAATGATCTACTTTAGAGACTGGTCATGGTCTGACTTTCTACCAGGATAAACTTCCAATACTCTCCACTCTACTCCTGCATCATGGCTGGGCTGCCCTCTTGTCCTGTGCACTTACCTCATTAGCATGGGCATTCCTACTGCCAGTGCAGATGACAATTTCTCTAGAAGAACTCCAAGACTTGTGGCTAAAAGAAATCAACACTAGTTACCCCATGGTCCATCCAGTGCCAAAACATCACTAGGTGAGCTAAATTAGTGCTCAGATGATAATTATATAGTCCAATGGGAAGCCCATAACTAAAGCCTTTCCTGTTTCCAGAACTTACTCTCTACTGACATGACCTGTGAGAACTCAGAGTACCTCTATGTTCCAATAAAGCATCAAAGAAGGACTATGGTAATGGTTTCTCTGCACTGTCCCACCCTAAACCAGTGTGTTTATCTGTAGTTCAAATTAATGTTGATGTTGTCTTAAAGAAACCAGACTCGCAAAAGCAAGACAGTTATTAATCTTCACAAACACAATTACAAAGCCAAATATTATTATCTGTTGATTTGGCTCATCAGAAATGCAATTTTCACCAAATCTTTCCTTTCCCCTTCTTCCTCTCCCCCATTTGCATGGGTAAATGAAGGTTGACTGTATTATTAGTGGTAGTAAACAAATACTAACCTTTGCTCTTGACTCCAACCATTAGTAGAGCATTTTTCCTTTCCAGCCCTTTCTGGCACAGTCAATTTCATTTCTATGGTTTCAGCCTGTGAATCACTGATGTAAGGACCTCCCAGTAAGGAAATTCCTTCCATCAGTGAAAATTTGACAACTGTTCCAGAACTTATAGTCTTTTTTTGAATAAATTTAAGTATTTTATTACTTTCCAGTTACATATAAGGATAGTTTTTAGCATTTGTTTTCATAGGCTTTTTAGTTACAAATTTTTCTCCCATCCTCCCTTCCCTCCCTCCTCCCCAAAGTGGAAAGCAGTCTTATATAGGTTATATATGTACAATCACATTAAACATATTTCTGGGGGCAGCTAGGTGGTGCAGTGGATAAAGCACTGGCCCTGGATTCAGGAGGACCTGAGTTCAAATCTGACCTCAGACACTTATACTTACTAGCTGTGTGACCCTGGGCAAGTCACTTAACCCTCACTGCCCCACACAGATGCATTAGTCATCTTGTGAAAGAAGAATCAGAGCACAAGGGAAAAACCTCAAAAAGAAGGGAAAAAACAGCCCAAAAGTAGAAACAGTATGATTCAATCTGCATTCATAATCCACAGTTCTTTTTTCTGGATGATGAGAACATTTTCTATCATGAGTTCTTTGAAACTGTTTTGGATCACTGCACTGCTGAGAAGAGCCAAGTCTATTAAAAATGTTCTACTGGTTCTGCTCCTCTCACTCAGCCTCAGTTCATGTAAGTCCTTCCAAGTTTCTCTGAACTCCTCCTGCTCATCATTTCTTACAGCACAATAGTATTCCATTACATTCATGTACCACAACTTGTTTAGCCATTCCCCAATAGATGGACATTCCCTCGATTTCCAATTCTTTGCCACCACAAAGAGAGCTGCTAAAAATATTTTTGTACATGTGGGTCATTTTCCCTCTTCTATGATCTCTTTGGGATACAGACCTAGCAGTGGTATCACTGGGTCAAAGGGTATGAACAGTCTCATAGCCCTTTGGGCATATAGAACTTATAGTCTTAGAGACAACTAGGTGGCATGGTAGACAGAGTACTGGACTTGGGGTCAGGAAGACCTGAGTTCAAATCCTATTAACTTTGTAACCACAGTAAAGTCACTTGGCCTATGTTTGCTTCAGTTTCCTCATCTGTAATATGAGGATAATAATACCATCTACCTCACAGGATTGTTGTGAGGACATCAAATGAGATAATATATCAAAGGCTTTTGCAAACCTTAAAATGCTATGTAAATGCTAGTGATAATAATTCTACCATATTTTATCTTATTTGATTTTCTCTTATGTCACTACTATTATTAGTAGGTGCTTGCATAGGGAACTGAAAAGAAAAATGATTTGTCCAGGGTCATATCAGAAATATGCATCAGAGATAGAAAATGGCTGCAGATTTTCATTATACCATAGCTATCTGCTCAGTGTGCCAGACTCTTCTTCGATTTCTATTGAGCAAAAGAACGAATAATTGTTTGTACCTTCTTTGTCATAAGGTTGGACTTATTCATAAAGATCCTGTTCCCAACATTCTACTACCACAGCTTTAGCTCTGTCACCTCCCTAGGAAGGGTAACACTTGAAGCTGTAGCCATCATTGATACACGAGCAAAGGATTTAACAGGGAAGGAGGAAGTAGGCATTGGCTACCTTTGGAGAGGTTGTAAAACAAGGAGGTTGTAGGCACTGGATCCACACTTCGTTTACTTCCCATTTTTGCCAGGGGTCATCCAAATGTAAGAGGATTTGATTGTCAGCATATCAACATCCAATTTGTGCTGCTTTTCTTCAAGTGATAAGAACTCTCATTTCGATAAGCGCTTAAGGGTGACAAAGCACAATTTATGAAAACCATATGCCTCTTTACTAAGTACCTACTATGTTGGGGAGGCCCTGAGCAAGATGTTACAGGGAATATAATGAAGTATAAGTTATGGTCCCTACCCTCAAAGAAAAGACATTTTTTTTCAGAAGAGAAGAGCCCCTATTATAAGAATCATAGACTTGAAAAAGAACTCAGAGGTTTCCTAGTCCATTTTTTGCCCAAAGCATGAAACTATAATAGCACAAATAAGCAGGCAGGCAGCATTCCCTTGAAAACCTCCAGTTATGGGAAACTCACTATCTCCTGAGGCAGCCAAGCATCACAGGGCAGCTCCAGTTGTTAGGAAGACTTTCTTCATATTGAACCCAATTCCCCCTCCTATCCACTTCTCTCATTATTCCTCCTTTTGCCTTCTGGGACCAAAGAGAATGTTTAATGCCATAAAACTATTTTTAAAAAATTTTCCCTGTGACATGTGGGATGCAACAAGGTAAAACACTTACCAATTTTCTTTTTGTCATTTTTTTAACTTTAAAGATCTTTCTCCCTGTCTTTTAAAAGAATGTCTAAAGCAGAGATTCTTAACTCTTTTTTGTTCATAGACCCCTTTGGCATCTGGTGAAGCCTACTGATGGACCCCTTTTTATAATAATGTTTTTAAATGACTGAATTAAATGCTAAATTTCAACTAGAGATTAGTGAAATAGAGACCTAGCCTTTTCCCTATTCAAGTTCACGGATCCCTTGACAAATATCCACAGGCCTCTTGTTTAAGAATTCCTAGCATAAAGGAAGCAGATATGTTGCTAGAAAAATGATTGAATTCATTCTATCACATTGAGGTTAGGCAAGCAGAAGAGTTTTGTCCAACAAGCACTTATAAGTTTATAACATGAGAGAGACTCTATGGACTTAATGACAAAACAGAACAGCCCATGCCTTCAAGGAGCTTCTAGGACAAATGCAACATGTAAACAGCCAAGTGTAGACACAATCATTTGAAGAAGAGGGAGAGCACCATACAGAAAGGCTTCCTGAGAAGGGCAACATGAGCTGAACCTAGCAAAGGTAGTCTGGATCTCCATTTTGAAAGGTGCTGAGTGCAATGATCCAAAACAATTTCAAAGAACTCATGGAAGAAAATATTCTCCACATCCAGAAAAAAGAATTGTGGATTCTGAATGCAGATTGAATCATACTGTTTCTACTTCTTGGCTTTTTTTTCTCTTTTATGAGGTTTTTCCCTTGTGTTCTGCAAGAAGCAGAACTAATGACTAATATGACAAATCCAGAAATATGATTAATGTGATTGTACATATATAACCTATATCAGATTGCTTTCCATCTTGGGGGAGAGGGGAGGCAACGGAGGGTGGGAGAAAAATCTGGAGCCCCAAATCCTATGAAACCAAATGTTGAAAACTATCTTTACATGTAACTGGAAAATAATAAAATACTTTTAGATAAAAAAGAAAGGTGCTGAAAGACAAGGGGAGGGTTTTGTATATCACTACAGAGGCAATAGGCACATGCCTCACAGAGTTGGTGTAAAGATCGAATGATATCATATTTGTAAAGCATTTAGCATGGGGATAGGCACTTAATAAATGCTTATCCTACTCCCTTGCCTGATTCAGGACCACTGAAGGATCTTGAATAGAGAAGCAACATAGAACTGTGACTTAAAAAGGGAAAATTATTTTGACAGCCACAGAGATGTTGACCTGGAGAGGAATCAACATGGAAGTCCATCTAAGAAGCTGCTGAAGTAGTCCATGTAACAGGATGTGAACCAAGGTAGTGGATCTGTTCAAATACTTTTTAGGAGATTTAAAAAAGAAAAGGGAAAACCTGTAATTTGAAAAGTGAAAAGCAGAAGTAAATACTCTCTCTGTGTGAAAAGCTAGGTCTAGAGCAGAGGTATCAAATTTAAATACTAGAAAAAACTCCTACTGGCTACATATTGACTTAGAAAACCACAAAATAACCTTATCTATGTTGTATTGTATTGTTTCTGTATATTTTGTTAAACATTTCTCAGTGATATTTTCATCTGATTCAGGCTCCACTCAGAAATTTTGCAGGAGGCAAGTTTGGCACTCTGGTCTACACACATACACTCTTATTGACAGAGACCTAGTAACCTATAGAGGAAAACAAGTCCCTCTGGTAAAAGAGTACCAGGGCTAAGTGTAGTAGAGTGGAAAATCTATTAGTTCTGGAGTCAGAATATTTGGGTTCAAATCCCACCACTAACACTTACTACCTATGTGACCTTGGGCAAATCATGGCCTCTGAAGTCCTTTCCATCTTTAGAGCTAGGACTGTGATTTTGATTGTGTGTGTATGTGTGTGTGTGTGTGTATGTATTCAGTTATTTCAGTGTCTGACTCTTCCTGAACCCATTTTGGATTTTCTTGGCAAAGATATTGGAGGGGTTTGCCATTTTCTTCTCCAGCTCATTTTACAGATGAGGAAATTGAGGCAAACAAGGTTAATTGACTTGCGCAGGATCACACAGCTAGCAAGTGTCTGTGGCCAGATTTGAACCTCAGGAAGATGAGTCTCTTTCTGTTTCCAAGCCCAGAGCTCTATCCACTGTACCACGGAGCTGCTCAGGATTCTATGACTATGATGCTATCCTTTCTACCTGAGGAAGAGACCAGAATGAATGAATAAAAAAGCTGGTGGTTATTGACAGTGAATTCTTTCATGTAGGAAGCCCTGAGGACAAATTCTGCTTGACAGTTGCTGTTAAGCAAAGTTGATACCAAGTTTTATTAGTTGCTATAATTTGTATAACATTTAAAGTTTTGCTGTTTATTTAAACGATATAGTTAACTCCTAGCTTTTAAAAATTCATTTAAAAGCCAAAGTGGAAACCCAATTCTACTTTTGAGCTCTGGGCTTTCCCCCTCTGACCAAGTTACCAGCATTTTAGGTCCCTATCTGGTGCCCCAGCATCTATATTGCAAACTCAGTTATTAAAGAGAGGTGAATTAACCCTTCGTGTGCTGAAGCCTTCAACCTTGCATCACAGAGAATGACAGCTTTATGATAGATGAATTTGAAGAGAACGAATAAAGTCAGTGGTCATGAATTGTATGCCCTGTTTGGTAATTTTTCAAATGATGTCTGCATGGGTTCAGATAATGGCAATGGATTTGCCGTTACAGGACCTTGGATTGAATCCCATTTCACTATAGTCTTCTGAATGTGAATCCATTGTCATTCAGAGATCACTGAAAAATGTCCCAGCACGTCTGATCACTGTTGTTGTTCAGTCATGTCTGACTCTTTTTGACCCTATTTGGGGTTTTCTGGGCAAAGATACTAGAGTGGTTTTTTATTTTCTGCTCCAGCTCATTTTTCAGATGAAGAAACTGAGGCAAACAGGGTGACACAGCTGGTAAGTATCTGAGGCTATATTTGAACTCAGGAAAATGAATACCCCTGACTCAAGGTCTGACACTCTATCCACTATGTGACCTCACTGCTCCCTGACCATTAACTTTGTTCTTTCTCTTCAAGCTATGTGAGCAACTATATAAAGGGAAATCATTTCCCCTCTCTGGGTCTCAGTTTCTTCATCAGTAGACAGATGGTCTTAGGTTAGATGTACATGGTATAATCCTAAGGTTCTAAAAGCCTACAACACCACCTGCGGCTTCCTCTCCCACATCATTTATATTTACAACCAAGAGCAAAGAAGGGGTCTGCCCAGCAAATTAATGGTACAAACAGGATTGCCTTACAAAATAAGTTGCAGTGCTGATGGTGACCACATCATATTGCATACTAAAATACCTGCCCAAGTAGGTACATTCCCTCCTAATAATGCCTAGGCTTGGTAGAAAGAGAACTATGATTGAATGGTCCAGGTGAGAGAGAAAATTACTCCCATTTCCATCATTACTATCATTAGCGACACTTACCCAAATCTAGTGTCTGCATTAGGAGGTGGAAAAGAGGTTTGATGGACTCTCAGATGTGTTATCTGAAAAAAAGCTTCCATTTCTATTCACTGTCGAACTTTCTCTTACCATTCATTGGACTCACAAGTGTGCTTTCTACTTTGGCACAGACTGATCCTGAAGGACGGTAAATGGAACTCTGAATCAGTTTCCCCAGCAAGTGCCAAAATGAATGACAAGTTTTAATTTTTCAAAAGTAATTAATACTAACTTTCCTTGTTAATCCAACACTCCATGTGGAAGATGCAAAAATAGCTTCCTTCATTGAATATGCATAACAGATGCTGTTATATTCCTCCACATCTGAATCGTGTTCTCATATTTGTTAGGGACTGAGTGCAGTATTTCAATCTGAATTGTTGCAGGGGCTTTTTTTTTTCCAAGCCAATAATACAAGTCTACAAAATTAAAATGCACTACTTGTGTCAAACATAACAAAATCATTGTTTGTTTATTTTTTAAGGTGCTAATAAAAAAGATTAATGATACTGCTGGGTAATGAAACAATCTGCCAGGAGGTGAGCCCCGGAATATAGAGCGAGCGGTACTGTGGCAACAACAGCCTCCCCAAATGTGCTCAGCTAGGAAACTTTTACCACTGGGTGACATTTGGTGTTTAAAGGGGTTGCCTTTGTTTTTTAATACCTTGCTCAAATGTCATGGAAATGATTTGCCTCCAGACTAGGAGTGTTTGCATTTGAAGGTATTTCAATGGCACTTAATCCCCTAATCCTTGGGAGCCCTTGGCCAACAGACCTCGATTTCCCCAACAAAGATGTTTTCCCTAGGATAGAGATTGAAGTCTATTAAGGCAATGCACTTCATTCAATATTTGGGACCACCCAGAGAGTCTCATTTCTGCTAGGTAGAAGGGATTTGCTAAAACAAATGAAGATTGAGAGTGGAGGGGGTTGGCAAGGTTCAGAAGAGAACAAACCATTTTCTTTTCAAGCATCCTCAAGCATTTTATGAGAGTCCATTTAAATATTCATTTCTGCCATTTCAAGGATTTGTGATTTCAGCAGTGTGGGTATCTCCACTACTAATGCATTATCATAGCCCCTCAGGAGCTGGTCCAGAGACAGAGCAGGAAGGAACTTCAGAAGTGATTAGTCCAACCCCCTCATCTTGGAGAACCAGATAATGGAAATGATGTGTCCAAAGTCAAACACAAGATCATAGTTCTCAAAGTGGAAGGAACCTCCCTCATTTAGTCCAACCCAACCCCTTCATTTTATAGGAGAGGGACTTCGGCCCACAGTGGGGAAGTGATTTGTCCAAGGTCACACAAATATTAAGTACCAGCTGTGATCTGAACCCAGGTCATCTGACTTCAAATGCAGCATATCATTCTACCTCTACCTTTTGCTGCGCCTGAATAAATCCTGACCTGGTGACTACTTCATAGGATCCTATATTTAGAGCTAGAAAGCACCTCAGAGGCATTCTAGTCTAATCTCCCAATTTTACAGATGAGGAAACTGAGGCTAAAGGAAGGGAAGTGACTTTCCCCAAGTGACAGGGATCTAGAGCTGGAAGGGACCTCAGAGGCCAACTAATTTTACGTATGAGGAAACTGAGGTCCTGGGAGGTTAATTGATTTGCCCAAGGTCACAGACAGAGCATTAGAGCAGAGAGTTGGACCCAAGTCCCTCAACTACACAGTTAATACTATGCTGCCTCCATCTTCTGCTTTGACTAAACAAATTCCTTACCTAGTAGCCACTCTCCTTATGATGGATGAGCTCCTTTGCACTTAGCTGGCTTCCCCTTAAGCCAACAGACAGAGATAGTCACTAGTCCTCTAACAGAAGGCTTTTCAGTTTCTTAGGCCTTGCTTATGTTTGTATCGCCAATAGGAGACCCTTCAAGAGACCCTGGTCACCTCCCATCTGTGAAGGGGCTCTAGAGAATGACTTTGAGAATGACCCATTTTGGGCAGCTAGGTGGCGCAGTGGATAGAGCACTGGCTCTGGAGTCAGGAGGACCTGAGTTCAAATTTGACCTCAGACACTTAACGCTTACTAGCTGTGTGACCCTGGGCAAATCACTTAACCCCAATTGCCTCACCAAAAAAAAGAGAGAGAGAATGACCCATTTGTTGCTGTCTTTGAGATGTTTCAGTCATGTCCAACTCTTCATGACCCCATTTAAGGGTTTTCTTGGCAAAGATACTTGAGTAGTTTGCCATTTCCTTCTCTAGCTCATTTTACAGATGAGAAGACTGAGGCAAACAGGCTAAAGTGACTTGCCCAGGGGCATACAGCTAGTGAGTGTCTGAGACCAGATTTGAACTCAGGAAGATGAATCTTCCTGATTTGAGACCCATATGCTATTCACTGCAGCACCACCTAGTTGTGACCTATTTATATACTAGCAAGTTATAAGGAACAACCAATTAATTGTAGTTAGTCATTAAAACAGACCTCTACCGAGCAACATTTTGTTAGCCTAGTTGACCAGTGGTTGATGAGCTGAGTCACTTCCAACAAGATAGAGTGGGGAGTTTAAGCTCTGCCTAGGGACTACCAAAAAGCAAATTGCCTTTCCAATTTGTGCTATTGGTTATGAGAATCTGGATAGGTTTGTGCAGACCTCCCCTCTACTCCCAAACCTTTCTTTACAAATCATATGGCCTATTGGTAAGGACACTCCCTTCATTGTATGCATCTGAACATTTTTAAAAAGCTAGCTTTCATAAGGATCTCTGAGTTCTATGATTCATGTCTTTTACTCACTTAGATGAGTTGCCTTCCCTGCTGGCTTAGAAGAACTTAACTCTATATGAAAATGATCCCTTAGCCCTTCCCTCACTACACTCCCAACATCTGAAAGGGAAGATCAGTCTATTGCACTGAGCACTCTCTTGATGCTAAAGAAGAAATGAGTCATTCCATTCAATCCTATTCTATTCCATTTAATGACACGTATTAAGGGCCTACTATGCATAATAGGATCCTAGACTGAAAGTTAGAAGAAACAGAGATCAGTGAGTCCAACCCTTTCCTTTTATAGAGGAGGAAACTGAGACCCAGAGATGAAGTGACTTGTCCAAAGTCATAGAGTAAATATCTGAGGTGGAATCTGAACTCACATCTTCCTGACTATATGTCCAGTGCTCTATCCACTCTATCAAGACCTTTGCTTGGCTGTGCAGATTCAAATATGAAGAACACCATGATGCCTGTCTTTAAGAATATTATAGTCTAATTGAGAGGGTATAATATGTATACAAATTGGCATAATACAAAATGGATGATAATGGAGACAAATAAGAGATTCATTCAAAGGGTTCTAAGACAAGGTATGGTTGTATCTTGGTTGGGGAGGAGGGTATAAGAAGGAAGGACAAACACCTTCAGAATGTATGCATGTGTGTTGGAAGAAACTTAATGGCAGTGACAGTACTTAAGTTGAAACTTGGAGGGAGAAAATAGTTTTCATCAGAAAATCATTGCATCTAGCAATGGGGAATGCTTAGAAGAGGGAGATTTCAGGGTTGAGTACAGGAACTGGATAGGAATATAGTCTGGCTGAAACAGGGAGTGCCTAAGAAAAGTAATATAAAATGTCTGGAGAATTAGATTGGAGCTAGACTGGGAGAAGCATTAAATATCAAGCTAAAGGCACTTGTGTTTTATCTCAGAAGCAATAGGTAGCCACCGAAGATTCTTGAGTAGTAGTATGACAGGGTAAAGCCTGTGCCTTAGGAAAAGAAGATTATTTTGGCAGCTGTGTGGAGCATGAGTAGGAGAGACTTAAATCAAGGAAGCCAGTTAAGAGGCTAAGAATAATCTAAGCAAGAGTCAATGAGAGCCTAAGCAAGGTTGGTGGTTGGGTACATGGGGAAAATGAGACAGATATGTGGTGGAATTAATAGAATTGGGCAGCTGATCAGATTTCATAACATGAACAGAGAGGGAGTTTTCTGTCTCATGACAGAGAGGGAAAAATCTTGATGACTTCAAAGTTTAAAGCCTAGGTAACTGGGTAGATGGTGGTGGGAGGAGGGGCAGTTTTAGGAGATGAGTAATTCTGCTGGAGTTATATTAAGGTTGGAGGTGCCAGTAGGTCATCCAGGTTGAGCTGTCAAGTAGACATTATGAAATTTGGACTAGATTGGAATGACTCAAGACCAAGGGTAAATGCAACAAAAGTCCCACATCCTATAAATAAGATCATACCATATTCCATTAATTTTGTCCATTATTTTTTACTTTTTCAGGATATACAATTATCCTGTGGGTATGAAGCTAACAAGTGGGTGCATGGAGGTACCATGCCTACTTTCTGGTTTGAAAAGTCAATGAACAGTAAATCAGTAAAACATTCATTTATTTAACAAACATTTACTGGCTACAGTTCCCATGCTATGGATGAACAGTTTTTGTAGATAGCAAAGCAATGCCCAGGGCCTGGCTTTACACATATAAACAGTAGGTGCATATATTACAATTGTGGAGATTCAAAGGAAATTTTTGATAATTTAAAAAATTTGTGGAATTTTATGTATGTGTGTGTCTTCGGTAAGAACGATGCTGTTGTCAATTATTTTCCCCATTTTGTTTGCTTTTATGGTTTTTTGAGGTCATAAATGATAATAGAAAATTCTCCTTTCTTCACCCCAAGCCCAAAACTTCTTGGTCAGACCAGTCAATTTAAAACAACTGTTATTCTGTGGTGTGTCAAAGTGTTATTGAAATTTTATGCTATTGTCTGTCAAAGGGACTGTGTCAACTTGACATTGTGCATTGCATATATGAAGTGGATATTCTCCCCTCTGGTGTTACTGCTGAAGTGACATTGTAGCCTGAATATTTGAGTTGTCTCAGGTGTTCTGCTTTTTGAGGACTGAGGCTCGAGTGAGGGAACTTGACCCTCATCAAGGACAGTTGGTTTCAGTACATACTGATTAAAGGGATAATGACATTATATAGAAAGGTGCTATGCCAGATTGTGGCCACTGGGAGATGCTAGAAAGGGGTGGGACAATATAGCATTCAGGCTAAGGCATAGAGGGAAGAAGGATAAGTATTTATAATATGGAAGCTAGCTGAAATAGTAGCACATTTCAATAACTACATGTGTGGAAATTAGTTACTGAACCCGCCCCCATCCTTGAATGGGAGATAGTAAGAAAGTATACATTCATTATGTCCAATGGTCTTTCCTCAGTAGAGGTTGGTCATTTAACCATGTATTAACTGCTAAAGATCTGAGCTAGCTCTAGGCCTTGCCTTAGGATCATTGTTAGAGCAAGTCAGTAGTAAGGCAGCTTTTTGGACAAAAGCTCTAGCAAGACTAATGCCTCCAGGGAAATCCCTGATCCGGGTAGTCTCACAAGTCTGTCCCTTCCTATTCTGTTTAAGTTCATGCCCTTTCCCTGGTTTTTGTCCCAGTGGCTTAGATCCCAAGAAATGGTGTCCAGTCGGTATTCTTCTAAAAGAGAGAACTCAGCTATGGACATTCTGTTAGGTGGTGGTTCACTATGGGCAATGAGAAGGAAACAGTAAACTGGCCATAGATGATTAGGTTACCTGAAAGGGGCAGCTAAGGATGAACTATGGTACCACACTTGACTGACTAATATGTGGCTGGAAGTGGGACCCTGAAGCTCCTATGGCCCCTAGACAACTGGAGAAGATAGAGATCCTCTAACAGATCTAATATGACACCCTTCTTTTAGACATCAGAAACCTGGAGTCTAAAGAGGAAATATGACTTGCTTAAGGTCATGCAGTTAGTAAATGTAATAAATTTATAGAAGGTAGGCTCACGGAGGGAAGGGGCTGATTCATTTTTGTCTTGCTTGGCACATAGTGGGTGTTTAACATATGCTTATTGGTTAACAGATTAATTGGGATATAAGGGACTTTGAAAAACAATCTTGGACCTCCTTGATCAAAGCCTCCCAGTGGAAACTCTGGGTCATATTAGTCGCCTTTTAATTAGTTTCATTCTAAATTAGGCCAATTCATAGCTCCACCACCAATATTCCTATCTTCTCATAGCCCCTCTAACATTGACTATTTCCAGATTTTATCATTTCTGTCCATTTGCTGGGTGTGAGGTGAGACCTTGGAGTTGTTTTCATTTAAAGTGATCTTATTATTAGTGATCTGATGCAATGATACACACAGATACGTGTGTATATAATTGCCAGTAAGCCTACAATTCTTCTTTTGAGAACTCTTTTTTGAGGTAATTGACCACTTATCTATTGGGAAGTACATCTTGGTCATATATTTGTATTAGTTCCTTACACATCTTGGATATCAAACCTTTATCAGAGATACAAAGATTTTTGATGCCCAGATTTTCCTAAGTCAACTGTTTCACTTCTTATCCTATATACATTGATTCTGTTCATTAAGAGCTTTTCAATTTCACATACTCAAAAATCACCTACTACCTTTAGTGATCTCCTCTATCTTTGCTTTGCTAACTAAATCTTTTTTAACATGGACTGTTACTGAGCCATGCTTCCTCCATCTTGTATTTGTGGAATTGATGTTTCTGATCCCAAGTGTAGAACTTTACATTTATTCAATTCAGGCCAGTGGTCGAATATGTTGAGATCCTGTTAAGTAGAGTGTTGGCTAGCCCTCTAATTTAATTGAATAATCTAGATGCAAATTTAATAATCATACATCTCTGGATTTGTTCAAGTCACAGATCAAAATATTGACTATCATAGGGTAAAACACAGATCCCCAACGCACATCGCTAAAGACCACTCTCCAAGTTGACATTGTCCCATTCTTTAATCATTATTATTCAGATCCAGCCATTCAACCAATTTCAGATTCATCTCATTGTACTATCATGCAGCTCTGAACTCTCCATATTATCCACCAACATAACATGAGAGACTTTGTCAAACACTTTGCTGATTACAGCAGTACTTTTAGGTGGGTGGCTGCAAAGTTGAACAATGATAGGGTGATGTGACTTCCACAAGAATGTAAATAACTGGCACACAGAAATTAATAGCTTTCAGAAATCATTTGGATCCACAGCACATGCCATTTGCCTAAAACACTAATTGCTGCCAATCTGCCTGTCACACAACCTAGGAAAATAGTTGTTACTTGAAAATCTCCTCCTTCTAGTACAGCCCACTCAGTCACCAGCATCAGAGGTGGGGAATAATGCAACAAGAGACTCCAAACAAAAACAGTGCCTTCTCCCTGAGAAGGAACTGACCTTAGAAACACCATTATGGGGCAGCTAGGTGGCTCAGTGGATAGAGCACTGGCCCTGGAGTCAGGAGGACCTGAGTTCAAATCTGGCCTTAGACACTTAACACTTACTAGCTGTGTGACCCTGGGCAAGCCACTTAACCCCAATTGCCTCGCCAAAACCAAACCAAACCAAACCAAAACAAACCAAAACAAACCAAAACAAAACCACCATTATGATTTCTAGGTTCCCTTCATTAATGGGATGGGTAACATGGTCACTTTCTACTTTTTTGAGTTAAAGCAAGATAATTGCAAATTCTGCTTTAGGTTGCTATATATTTAGAAAAACAGATTAATAATAAAAAAAGTCTTCCATTAAAATATATGTATATGTATATATATTTATATATATATATGTATATATTGTCACTTCTTACTTTTTGCCATTTATTAATACTACACTGGTATGACAGTTTGAAAAGAGGCATGTATAGAAAACATGGGGAATCTGTGTTCCTGTCTCTGACATGAATTTTCTGTATGACCTTGGAAAATTAACACTACCTCATAAGACTTTGGTTTCTTTTGCTGTTAAAAAGGTGAGCTGGGGGCAGCTAGGTGGCACAGTGAATAGAGCACCGGCCCTGGATTCAGGAGGACCTGAGTTCAAATCCCGCCTTAGACATTTAACACTTACTAGCTGTGTGACCCTGGGCAAGTCACTTAACCCCAATTGCCCCGCCCCCCCCCCAAAAAAAGGTGAGCTGGATTAGATACATTCATCAATTAATCCATTCATCTAATAAATAATAAATATCAAGTACTTTCTGTCAGGCAATGTTGGAATAGTGGCTAGAGCATTGGATTTAGAGTTAAGCAGGCCCAGGTTCAAATCCCACCTCTGATATTTATTAGCCATGTGATCATGGGCAATTCAAGGTAACTCTCTGAGACTCAGTTGCCCCATTTGCAAAATCTGGATAATAACACTTGCAACAATCACTTCAGTGGTCTGTTGTTGGGGCTCTAATATGATCATAATGTAAAACACTGTATACACAGCTGTCACAATCGTTATCAAAGTGTGGGCAGAGGACTGTAGATGAGCCAACATGTCTGTTTATGATCCTTCCTGCAAATCTTCCTCAGATGCTTTTTGGAATCATGGGACTAGCCATGAATTCTTAAGGCTAGGCCATCAGGGCATAAGCACAGGCCTTATGGAGGCTGTTAGTGGTGCTAAGGTTTCAAAAGGTTTATCACTAGAAGGTTGGCCATGAGCTGATGAATATTTCAGTTACTGAAAATGATCCTTCAATATAAAGTTGAACCTCCCCCCCAACCAAGAAAGTGATGATGACAAATTGGACAAAGGGATAAAAAACAATCTTTAAGATCTTCCTGATGAAAGAACTTATGAAAAGCATCACCATTATTATCATAATGTTACTGAGAAAACTGTGGCCTTGCCTTTTAAAGATGATGGCTGAAAAAATGGGTTATTTATTGTCTAGCCTATTTCCTGCAAATACAAAGGATTTTTTATTTGAACTACCATTTAATTCATCATTAATTTTCAAAACTGTGTGAAGGGATTTCATTAGATCTGTGGATGCTTTCCATAAATATCATATTGCAAGGCGTTGAGAGAAATTTCCCTAAGCAAAACTGCCCTTCAACTTGGCTCAATGTGTCAGAAAGCTCATTTCTGTTTGGTTCCAATTGATTGCTGCTTTTAGGATGCACAGTTGGGTCTTCAGAGCCCAACTCAGAGAGCATCAAGGACATTTCTAGTTCCAGGAAGCTTTAGATGATTTAAGGAATAGCAGCTAGCTACCTGTTCCTTCTTTTTCCTCCTTTTGTTCACCTGACTGTCTCCCTAACTACCTGTCTGCCCACCTACCTACCCACTTATATAACTACCTAGCTGTCTGCCCACCTACATGGATACCTACCTGTCTGCCAACCTAATTATTTGTGTGTCCAACTATATGGATACCTACCTGTCTGCCTATCTGTCTGCTCATCTATTTGCTTACCTACCTACTTGCCTACCTATATACCTATCTACTTGTCTGTCCAACTATATGGACACCTACCTGTCTGCCTATCTGTCTATCTACCTACTTGCTTACCTATATACCTGTCTGCCCACCTATCTGTCTACCTACCTACTTGCTTACCTATATACCTACCTACTTGTCTGTCCAACTATATGGATACCTACCCATCTGTTTACCTGTCTGCCTATCTGTCTGCCCACCTACTTGCTTACGTATATACCTACCAGTCTGCCCACCTGCCTAAATGCCTAACTACTTGCCTGCCTGCCTACCTGCCTACCTATTGTTCTTATAATACCTCCCCCAAGAAGCAAGTATGGATAAGAAACAAATGCATTTGGCTTCTCAACAGTACTGAGAAAGATTTCAGAAGGAGGATGATGTAAACTAGATTGAGTTTCATCGCTTTTCCACCACTTTCCTCCTCTCTGTAGGAAAGCAGAGGAAGTGTGTGGCTTCCATGTGTGGGGAAAACAGGCCCTGGAGCATCAGGGAGCAGTGGAGGTTTCTAGGAGTGGAGTAAGTAGGGTGTAGGGAATAGGCAGGTGCTTCTAGACTTTATTTGGACTGTGTCTTTGCCATCAGCAGAACTGAGACTTGGCTATAGCCATGTTCTGTTCCCATATGTGTTAAGAACGTGTATTACTATTTTTTTTGTTTTGTTTTGTTTTGTTTTTGGCGGGGCAGTGGGGGTTAAGTGACTTGCCCAGGGTCACACAGCTAGTAAGTATCAAGTGTCTGAGGCTGGATTTGAATTCAGGTACTCCTGAATCCAGGGCTGGTGCTTTATCCACTGCAGTGCCACCTAGCTGCCCCATGTATTACTATTAATAAGCATGCCTCTGGCACTCTAGGTTTACCTGGTAATCAGCCTCTTAACTCCTCTTTTCTTAGAGCACCCTAGAAAGCAAGGCTTCCAATATCAGGCCTAGTTTGTAGCCTAGCCAATTTTTGGTGAGTTACCATGGATCAGATTCATCCCTCAGCCACTAACCTTCTGACTAGCCAAATGGAGTGGGAGTGAAAATGTTATCATCAGTACTCACTAGCTTTGTGACTACAGGTAAGCCACCTCACCACTCTGAACCTCAGTTTATTCACCTATAAAATGGGCATAATAAACATGAGACAGTGGAATCAAAGGAACTGGGTTCAAATCCCACCTCTGGCCATTTGTGCCTGTGTGACCTTGGACAAATAATTTAACTTTCTTAGACTCTGGTTCTTCCTCCATAAAACAGGAAGACTGGGTTAGAAAGTCTTTGAAGTCCCTTCCAAATCTAGCTATCTGGCCCTATGCATGACCTAGGGCATGTCACTGCACTTCCGCAGGTCTCATTTTCTTCCTCTGTAAAATGAGAGGGTTTAGACTAGCTGGCCTCTAAGAACTCCTCTTGCTCTAGGTCAGAGAACCCGAGCTAACCTATCTCACAGGGTGGATGTGAGGGTCAAAGGAAATAATGCATGTGAAGTACTTGGTGAACTTTAAAGCATCATGTATATACCAGTTGTGGTTATCATTGTTGTTGAAGAGGACCAATGACATCAGGAGGGAGATTATTGCTGAGATGGAGGATACTGTATATGGCCAGGCCTGGACTTGAAGCCTTTACAAATTAGCAAAGGCTGCCCAATGCTCTTTGCTCTTTGTATGACTTGGCCTTTTCAAGAACCAAATCAGGGTCCAAAAGATACATACGTGTGTGTGTATAATGATATATAATATATCATAATATCATAAAATACAGAATACAGTAGAATATATAGTATATATGCATGTGTGTATATATAAACATATACATATGCATATATACTATAGTGTATATATATATATGTGTGTGTGTGTGTGTGTGTGTGTGTATATATATATATATATATATATACACACACACACACACACATATGTACACACATACACACTGTGCTCTATCTCCAAACCCTATATCACTTCTACTTTTCCAGGCTGCTTTTCCTACTCCCACCCCTTTATTTTAACAATATTAGTTTTCTCTCACCTTAAGTTACATTGTATTGCTTTCTTTCTTTACATGTCATATCCCTTCATTAGAATGCAAGCTTCCTAAGGGTAGAAGCTATTCCTTCCTTCCTTTCTTTTTTTTTTTTTTTTGCATTTGATTCCTTTGCATCTGGTATAAGAACAGGCTTAATTAATTGGTATTGTTCAGTTGTTTTCAGGCGTGTCTGACTCTTTATGATCCCTTTTCTTGGTAAAGATACTGGGGTAGTTTGTTATTTCCTTCTCTAGTTCATTTTACAGATGAGGAAGCTGGAGCAAATTGGGTTAAGTGACTTGCCCAGGGTCACAAAGCTAAAAAGTGTCTAAGGCCAGATTTGAACTCAGGAAGCAGAGGTTTTTTCCCCAACCCAAAGCCTGGCACTCTCTTCACTGTGCCATCTAGTTGTTGAAATGAAGTGAATTGGATTGTGCTACCCTCTTTGCTGGGCAGGGATGTGAAAAGTCCTTTTTATTGGAATGGTAGGCGTTCTTATTAAGAATAAGAAACAATGTGATTGTGTAAATAGGAAGAACAATAAAAGAAAACTCAAGTAATTATGAGTTTAGTTCTGACCAAGAGGAGAGCTGAAAAAATGTCTTTTCTTCCTCTCACCGAATAGATCACTTGATTTTGAGTAAAAAAGACCTGAGTTGGAATTCTGCCTCAACCACTTATTGGCTGCGTAAGTGCTGGAGGTGAGTTGGTACCACTCAGGTATGGTTAAATTTTCAGTGTGAACATTTGCACCTCAAAAATTGGCAAGTGGTAGAAATCAGGGCTTGTTTTGTTGATTGTGGAGATGAGTAAATGATGAATGAAATATCAATAATGTGAATTATACTTAAGATTCTGTCCTGTGCTTGCATGAAGAGGTATGAGAGGATGCCCCCAACCCACTCCTTTGTGCAAGTCAGGGTTCCACAGATGTTCCACACTGTACATTGCTAAATATTAAATATATAGATATATGGATATGGATATAGATAGATGTAGATATATAGTTTATTTTACCTGTCTCCTACAAACAGATCAGAGAACTTAATCTTTAATCTCTTCTACAAAATTAATAAACAGATCTGAGAAATTATAATATCCTGTAATATCTCCTACAATTCGTTTCCATACTTGTCCTCCTACAAAAACCCAGATCAGAGAAAACATAAATCTCCTACCAAAACCAGCTCAGAGAACATGGCTAAAAACCAGATCAGAGATATACAGAAAAAAAACATGATACCAATTTAATTTTGTCCCAAGAAGAAATATAACATGATCATGCAGGAGACTCCCCTCCTAAGAAGGGAGCTCAGGGACCTCCCTCTTTCTGAGGGTATATAAGGTTTTTTTGTCTATGGGTTACAGGGCCTTGTCAGTTAGAGATCATCCCAAAAGTAAATGCTATAACAAGAATGGCATCATGATAAGATTACAGGATTCCAAAAAAGGGTTTGGCAAGGATGAGGATGCCAAGATGTCCCCAAAAGATAGGAACTTGCTATCCAGAGGGAAAAGAAATGACTAGGTAGGGTCTTTTATCTACTAGCTATATGGGTTCAGTTTGGAGTTCAGTTGAAGGACATTTTGTTCCTATTAATCCAGGGTTTCATAAAAAAATACTTTTGGATAAGAAGGCACCTTCATCAAATCCAGGTGATCCATATATTCATGTTAACAACATGTTTTCAGACTTTTTCATTGTCTGAGAGGGGATGGGGAGGGATACTGGGAATAACTAAGACGATATAAGAAACAAGGTATCAACATAAACTTATTTTCTAAAAAGGAAATAGGAAAAATCTGTCACATGTATACTTTCCTTCATGGAGATAGAGTTATTAAACATTTTTCAGCACAGCACTGTGTATTGTCAACCTGAGCAAGTCACTTAACTTTTCTGGCATGAGAACCTTAACGCTCTAGACAAATTCTGTCTATTGTCATTATACTGCATATACTGTTAGACAGGCTGGCATATTGATTGGTTTTGTTGATCTTTTTTTCCTGCTTTTTTATCTTTGTTGCCAGAGATGGTGGAGTGGGGTGGGAAGGGGAAAAGGAAAGGGAAGGGGAAAGGGAAAGGGAAAAGGAAAGGGGAGAGGAAAAGGGAGAGGGAAAGGGAACTCTCTATTTGGAAACAAAGGGGATGCATAAACAAAGACCCTTGATTAAAATAAAATTTATGTTCACAGAAAATAAATATAAATACAATTGATGAACCTGGGGAGCAGAGTGGGAGTACTGTGGGGTAGGAACACATTTTTGCAAGCTCTCAGCCTCACCAGTGCTCTTTTTTTTTCAGTGCAACCAACATTTATTTTATTTTTTCCAGTTACATGTAAGGGGAGTTTTCAACATTCATTTTCATAAGATTTAGAGTTCCAAAATTTTCTCCTTCCCTCCTTTTCCTCCCCCCTCCACAAGACAGCAACCAATCTGATACAGGTTATATATGTACAATCCTCAAGTGCTCTTTTTATCAGTTCTTTCTATGGGAGTGGATAGTATGCTTCATCATTAGTCCCTTGGGACTGTCTTGGATCATTTAATCCTGAGAGTAGTTAAGTCATTCACAATTGCTCATACGGCTGTCACTATGCACAATGTCCTCCCAGCTCTGCTCACTTCACTATACATCAGTTCATATGAGTCTTTCCAGGTTTTTCTGGGATTATCCTGTTTGTCATTTCCTCCACCACAATCATATACCACAGCTTCTTCCATCATTCTTCAATTGATGGACATTCCCCTGATTCTCAATTCTTAGCCACCACAAAGAGCTGCTATAAATATTTTGTACAATTTTCTCCCCTTTTCTGTTTTCCATGGTTACCATTGTTAACTGTTTCCCTTCCATCCTATTCCCTTCCCCATGATATTTATTGTATTATCCATTTTCTTTCATCCTATCCCTCTTCCAAAGGGATTTGCTTCTGTCTGTCCCCTCCCCCAATCTGCCCTTCCTTCTTTTGCCCCTCTCTCTTTATCCCCTTCCCCTCCTATTTTCCTGCAGGGTTAGATAGATTGCTCCACCCAATTGAGTGTGTATGTTGTTCCTTCCTTGAGCCAATTCTGATGATTGTTAGGCTCATTTGCTGCCCAGATTAAATAGATTACTCCACCCAATTGTGTGTGTGTGTGTGTGTGTGTGTGTGTGTGTTAATCCCTCCTTGAGGAAATTCTGATGAATTAAACCAGTGCTCTTTCAAAGTAAACCAAGAGAGGTTCTAGAAGAAATATTTTTCATTTATGTCTTGGAAACACACACACGCATCACTGCACATCTACAGTATGCTTATCTTATGCAACAAATAGTTTATAGTTTCTGCATCTGCATTAAGCCTCCTTCCTGCCCCCAACCCCTATTATTGTCCTTCTTTCTCATAATCTGAACATGTCAACTGGTCCAGGCAAGGAATTTCTTTCATGTTGGTTGAAAACACTCACCTACAAAGGGGCTGAGGAGGGAAGAGTATAAACAACTTTACCATATCTCCATTCTCTATCAGTAGCTCTGCTTGGTTTTTTTAAATAAACATTTTTATTTATAGTTTGGGGTTCCATTTTTATCCCTCTTTCCCTCCCTCCCCCTCCCTGAAGCAGCAAACAATCAGATATGGGTTATACATATACAATTATGTAAAACATTACCATATTTGTCATTTTGCACAAGAAAACTTGATTAAAAGAAAAAAATGAAAGTGAAAAATAGTATCCTTCAGTCTGTGTTCCATCAATATCAGTTCTTCCTTTGGAAGTTCATAGTACGTTTCATCAATAGTCCTTTAGGATTGTCTTGGATCATTCATTATATTGCTGAGAATAGTCAAGTCATTCACAGTTCTTCATCAAACAATATTGGTGTCTCTGTGCACAGTCCTATTGGTTCTGCTCACTTAACTATACATCAGTTCATACACTTCTTTCCAGGCCTTTCTGAAGTCATCCTACTTGCCATTTCTTATAGCCCAATAATATTTCATTACCATCATATACCACAGTTTGTTTAGCCATTCCCCAATTGATGGGCATTCCTTTGATTTCCAATTCTTAGCCACCACAAAAAGAGCTGCTATCAATATTTTTGTACAAATAGGTCTTTCTCTCTTTTGGGGGTGTCTTTGGGATATAGAACTAACAGTGGTATTGCTAGATCAAAGGGTATGCACTGTTCTATAGCCCTTTGGGCATAGTTTCAAATTACTCTCCAGAATGGTTGGCTCTTTTCTGGCACAGAATAGGTGCTTAACAAATGTTTATTGATTTGAACAACTAGCCAGCCTTTGAGACACCTTCTCTCTGCTATTCCCAGGATGAATACTGAGCAAATGTAAGGGGCCAGATGCTGATCTTCATGGAGACATAGATTCTTGTCACACTATGCCTGCTGGATCCGGCACCTTCTCCATCTCCCACTCTAATCTCCACAGTAGCCTTGGCAGCACCTTCCAAACCCAACAGGGAGTAGGAAACAGGAATTTATGTGTGTTAACATTTATCATAATGATCTCTTTATAGTTCCCTTGAAATCTTCTCCCAATGCTTCATGATCACATGGAGTTGATGCTGAGTTATCCCAAGCCCTGACAGTGAAATCCTAGCTCTCGCTGGTCCTACTTTATGGCTTGTTCAAGGACCAACTAAGCTAAGGGAAGTGAGAGGGCCTCTAGACAGTGGGCAATCATGGAAAGGAATTTGATTCTGATAATTTACAATTCTCCTCTGGCCATGGTGGGGTGGCGGTGGTGGAAGCAGAAAACGTACTCATACCAGACCTTGAATTTTAGTGGTGTAGAGAAAGATGTCTTAAATTTTTTCCATTTGCAATCCCCTTTTGCCCGAGAAATTTTCATGTGATCCAGGTGTATTGGTATATAAAATAGCTATAATATCTTTTATTGTTGCCAAATTGTTTGCAACACCCACATTCAGTTATGTGACCCCATGTGGGGTCATGACCCAAAGTTTAAGAAGTGTTGGTCTAGGGAACTCCCTGGTCAGGAAACTCCCTCTACTAATACAGGTCAATACTTTGTTCTTATATTTATAGAGTTGCCTGGTGCCCTGATAATGAACTTAAGTTGGCTTACCTATTGTCACAAGGCCAGTATGTATCAAGGCAAAATCTGAACCCATACATTCTTGGCTTCAAGGTCAGCTTGCTATCCACTATGCCATGTTATCCCTCAGTGAGAGGTAGGGAAAGAAAGAAAATAGAAGAAGTAAACAATGGAGATCTGGGAAAGGAGTGGGACAGAGAGGACCATGAACAACAGCTTTAGAGGTCAGTCATTCAAAATCATTGTCTGGATGCTTACTGTATGGCAGAGAACGTGAAGAATACCAAGTATGCTGAGGTCTTTAATATCTGATATATGTGCAGTGTGATTGGAAGGGTGTTGCTAAAGACGTGCTGCTACTGTGCCTGAACTGCCATGAAAAAGTGATCATGGAAGAGGGGAAGGAGTCCTGCATATGGAGTCAATCTAGATCAGAATCTTGGCTTGGCTACTTAGCAGCTATGAGCCTTTCAGCCTTGATCCTAGAGGTGTCACATGTCAAGTCATTGATCTGCAGGAACACAGATTTCGATGTGAGGGGAATGGATCATCTCATGAGTTTATAGGCCACTGGGCTTTTGTTTGGATGCAACTGGGGGGAGAGGGAGGTCATGTTCACATGGATCTTCCATGTGGCACCTCTAGGATCAAGGCTAGATTTTGAGGTTGGAATCATGGAAGAGGGGGAGAGGAGGAGAGAGTAGTGGTGGCTGGACCACATGTTACATATAGAAGGAAGGGACCTTTCAGGTCATTGAGTCTAATTCCCTCTAGCTTCATAGGGCAGCTAGGTGGCACCATAGTGCATAGGGCACTAGGCCTTAAGTCAGGAAGACTTATCTTCATGAATTCAAATCTGGCCTCAGACACACTTACTAGATTGTGATCCTGGGCAAGTCACTTCACCCTGTTTGCCTCAGTTTCCTCATGTGTAAAACGAGTGGCAGAAGGAAATGGCCAACCACTTCAGGATCTCTGCCAAGAGAACCCTAAACAGAATCACCAGGAGTTGGACATGACTGAAAGGACTCAACAACAACAACAACTAGTTTCATCTCTCACCTCTACCATTTACCAGCTTGATTGATGGTCAGCAAGTTACTTAAGCATAAACTTTACTTTCCTCATCTGTAAAAACAGGAACCTGCAGAGATGTCGCAACTGAAGCCCTTTGCCACCTTCAAAGTATCATTTAAATGCCAGATGATTTAATTGTTATTCACTGATGAGAAAACAGAGGCCTGGGCAACTAAAAAGACTTGTCCAAAGTCCCCCAGCTGGCAAGGAAGAGCAGCAGCATTTAAATTCCTTTGACCTGGTTTATATGGTAGCTCAGTCACTATCAGTATTTTTTCAAAGACTGTGGAAAGGCAGAGGTACCAGAGGCACAATCATAGAATGTATTATTTTTTGTGTGTGGGGAGCAATGAGGGTTAAGTGACTTGCCTAGGGTCACACAGCTAGTAAGTGTCAAGTGTCTGAGGCTGGATCTGAACTCAGGTCCTCCTGACTCCAGGGCTGGTGCTCCATCCACTGTGCCACCCAGCTGCCCCTGAATGTATTATTAAAAGATAGTTTTGGGGGGGGTACTCAGAAGAAAGGAAAGCTGGGATCACTCA
This sequence comes from Dromiciops gliroides, assembly GCF_019393635.1. Lineage (NCBI taxonomy): Eukaryota > Metazoa > Chordata > Mammalia > Microbiotheria > Microbiotheriidae > Dromiciops > Dromiciops gliroides. Next base: position 43,624,590 of record NC_057867.1, read on the forward strand.
GAGCCCGAGTAGCTTCATCAAGAAGAGGCCACAGATGTTCTTTTTTCCTTTTTGATATAGTCCCAGAACTGGTAGATGAGACAAATGGTGTAGACAGAATGAATCTACATAGATGGCAGTAGAGAACTTGGCAGTCTTTGTAGAAAAAATGGAGAATTATCAAACTGTGCACACTCTTTAACCCAGTGATACCACTACTAGGTCTCTATCTCCAAAGAAAAAGGGGAAGGATCCATATGCACAAAAAGATCCATTGCAGCTCTTCTGGTGGTAGCCAAAAATTAGAAACTGAGGGACTGACCTCATTTTGGAGAATAGTTAGCCAAATGATGATTATATGAAAACAATGGTGTATCATTGTGGTGTAAGAAATGATAAAATAGCTAATTCCTGAGGAAACTTGGAAGATCTTTATAAACTGATACAGAAGAGAGTGATCAGAACTAGGAGAATGCTTTGCACAATGATAGCATTATAGAGAAAAGTAACTTTGAAAGACTTAAGAACTCTGATCAATGATATGATAAGCTATAAGCCCAAAAGAAAGAGGATAAAACATGATACTCATCTCCTGACAGAGAAGTAGAAAGAGACATACATTTATGGACATGGCTAATGTGGGAATTTGTTTTGCTGTGCTATGTAAATATATATTGAGGAACTTGTTTTAGGGTTTGCTATTTTTTGAATTGCTCTATGAGGGTAATGTGGAGGATAGGAGGAAGAAAAGAGTAAGTAAAAATCTGCTACTTGAAAAAATTAAAATACAAACAAAAAAGAAATTAATGGAGTGAAGAAGGCTAGATGATAACACAGAGAATTGGGTTCAGAACTAGTTGAATTGCGAGAAAAAAGGAGTGGTCATCCATGAGCTAACTTCAACTTAAGAGAGTGCTCTGTAGTATTCAAGGGATCTTTCCTTGGCACTGTGTGTGTTTGACAATTTTATCAGGGACTTAGATGAAGGCAGAGATGAAGTACCTGTCAAGTGTGAAGCTGACATGAAACCAGAAAGGACAACTAACTTACTGAATGGCAGCCAGGGTCCAGATGGACTTCACCAAGCTAGAGTGTTGCATAATTCTAAGTAAGATGAAATTTAAAAGAGAAAAATTTTAATGTTGCATAGAGGTTCAAAAAATCAGCCTCCTAAAGTACTACATACGAAAGGCCCAGCTAGACAACAAACTTCCTGTGGAAAAAACATCTGAAGGTTTTAGCATATTGCAAACTTAATCTGAGCCAACAGTCCAATATAGTATCTAAAGAAGCCATTGCAATCTGAAATTGCATTTTAAAAAGATGTTGTATATATGGAGAACATAGAAGGACACAGTCCTGCTATACCCTGACCTTGTCACATTCCTGCCCTACCTCCCCCAAATCTAGGGTACTCTATTCGATTCTAGGTACCACATTCAAGAAGGGACATCAACAAGTTGGAAGGTGAGCAAAATGGCAAGAAGCCTCTTGTTAATGCTATATGAAAATCAGTTACAGTATAATAAAATAATAATAATAAAAAACTAACATTTCTATAATACCATCTATGTGCTAAGTGCTTTACATGTTTTATGGTTATTATCTCATCTGATCTTCACAACAACACTGGGTGATAGGTGCTATTATCATCTTCATTTTACAGATGAGGAAGCTGAGAAAAACAAGGTGAAGTGATCTAGTCAAGGTCACCAGATAGTAAGTGCCTGAGGTCAGATTTGAACTCAGGAAGATGAATCTTCCTGACTCCAGGCCTAGGACTCTATTTACTGTGCCACCAAGCTGCCCCAAGGAATGGGCATCACTATTTAGGGAGCTCTCCATTTAGTGTATGATCTTAGGCAAATTACTTAACTTGTCAGGGCCTCAGTTTCTTCATCTGTAAACTAGATGACATCTGATGTCCCTCCCAGCTCTAAATCTATGAAATTATTTGGCCAGCCACCAAATTGCAGGCATATTTCCCCACTCTTGAGCATCAAGGAGTAGTAAAGTTGTTTTTTTCTATGCTTGTCAAAGTTAAAAGGGTTTTAAAGCATTTAAGTGGATAAGTGAAACATTTAATATACTTGCAGGTTGTTCCCCATTAATAAAGCATCATTTCTAAATCTCCATTTCGTGAATGCAATCATAGATACAAGTGATGGAAAAATGCTAATGCTCAAATCTGTCCCCTTGTTAGTACTGGAGAAACCATCAGGAAGAGAAACAGAGAGAGAGACAGACAGAGACAGACAGAGAGAGAGACAGAGAGAGAGACATAAAAAATGAAAGGAGACTATCTGAATATGTGTTCAAATTGTCCTTGCTTGGAAATGTCAAAGCAATTTGCAAATGCATAGCTAGTATTATTGGCCTCATTTAGCTTAGAGAAATTGAGGTCTAGAAAGATTTACCCTAGAATAGATATACTTAGGAACTTCAATGCATCTGTGTTCTCACTGATGCAAATACTACAGCAAGCCATCCAGACTCTTAGCACCTCAGTGTGGATGCCTACGGATTAAGTGGATTGTCCATCAGTTGCCCCTCATTCTTTCTACATGCCTGACCCACATTCTCTCCCAGTCATACATCTCTCTTATAATATCCTTTATATCACTTCTCCCAAGCAGTTCAAGGTTGGTGATGCGTTACACTCTCCTGTACCCACCATGTACTTCTTCTTTGTGTGACCTGAAACTTTAATTCTTTGGAGACTGTGGCCATCCATGGCTCATAGCCATAAATCATAATGGAGAAAAGAGGATAGAAAACAAAGTCTGTGTATACTAAGGCCCCCAAAGTGAGGCAGTGAAAAGAACAAAGAATTTGTACTGAGAGAATCGGGGTTTATATACCACCTTTGTACCTTTATGACCTCACTCAAGTCTCTTAACCTGTCTGAGTCCTGGTTTCTTCCTATGTAAGATGGGAGGGTAGCATTAAATGATCTCTAGTGACCCTTTCCAGCTCTGATGTTTTATTATCTATGTGGTGAAGACCCTCTCAGCTCTAACTCCTAGGAAGTAAAAAGCCAACAACCCTGAAACAGACGGAAGCCTAGGAAAATGGATGAGGATAGATCACTGTGTTGGTTTTCATAATCAATACCCATAATAAAGAATCCACACAGCTATGGCAATGTCTATTGATGATTGCAGTGAGACCTACTGAATCATAATGACTAACTTATCTGTTCCTCCATTTATTTTGCAGGCCACGGTTTTAGTAATGTCAACAAATGATCTATTTCCATTGCTAAGTGTAAGCAGTCACTGACAGACAGAAATTAAGGTTCTAGAGCAATCCAAAAGATCTCAACCATGACATAGGTGCTACTTCCTTGGCCCTTTCCCCCCACTTTATAAGCAGCATGGCATAATGGAAAGAATAATGGGCTGGAAACAGGAGAATCTGGGTTGTAGTATCAGCTCTGAGAAATAATTAGCTGATTGGTCAAGTCCATTTTCCTCTTTTCTATTATGAAGAGTCCTTAGTGGGCATTATAACTAAAGGGTTGGGCAAAGGAAATGTGAACTTTAAAGGGGACTATGAAAAATTAAGCATATGCACCAACACTCTCTAACTCTTGGCTCTAAATTTACCTTGGATGGTTTTTTTGGCCCTTGAGTGAGCATCCATCATCACCAATGTGATATTCTAGTTAAGTCAAAGGCCCTCCAGTGGGCAATTTCAGAATTTCCATACTGATGTGGAAGGGAGTCTCTAAGCCACCCAAGAAGACCTAGCATCAAACCCAGACCAAAAAAAAAAAGGTTTTTTCTTTCAATTTGAAGCACCCTCTTAGACTAGTCCTTTTCATTACAAAGGAAAGAAACTACTCAAGTATATCTCTGGACCTCTGCCATGGAGCCGAATGATTTTTTCCTTCTTCTCAGGATAACAGTTTGGAAGCTGGGCTTGTTGTCCAGAGGAGCATCTCTAGATGAGAGAATCCAAGCCTGAGTGATCTAATTTGTTATGTTGCTGATGATTTATTACTCATGGAGTTAGAAGTTGCTTCTGTGCTAGGAAATGTTCAGATCAACATGCTGAGCTGTTGTGGCCATTTCTGTTCTGGTTGAAATTGATTAATGGGAAGGTGGGTGTTGCAAAAGAAAGATAGGAAGAAGACAAAAGGACTCAAATAACCCCTACTACCTGGATGACTTCCCTTCTCTGGGCCTCAGTTTCCTCCTCTGTCAAATGAGAACAGACTAGATCCTGGCATGTTAAAATGTGAGTTGCAACCACAATTGGGGTCACGTAACTGAATGGGGGGGGTGTGAAAAATTTCGCAACAGTAAAATGTTATGTATATCTATTTTATATACCCATATACCTAGGATCACATAAAAATTTCTCAGGTAACAAAGGGGTTGCGAGTGGAAAGAGTTTAAGAAGCCCTGGACTAGATCACCTCTTGAAGCCTTTTTGAACTATAGATATGTGGCCCTATGGTATAGTAAATTAAGCATTAACAGACATAGAATGTGATTTTCAATGAAAGGAAAGGAAGAATGGAGTAATTTGAATGGAAAAGTAAAACCATATACCTTGATTTCCCTCTGCATCCCCTTTTTCTTGAGGCTGAAAACCAGAAGCTGTGGCTGATCTCTGATGCTATAACAGATTCTTTGGTTAGATTGGCACCACGACTGTCAATTCAATCAACCAAAAGAGGTGATAATGGCAATAGAGAGGGAGGGATTTAGGTTCAGGAGACCCAGGTTCAAATGCTACTCATTACTACCTATTTAATTATGGGCAAGTCATTTTGCCTCTCTTGACATTCAGTTCCCCAACCATAAAACCAAGTGGTTAGAATGCATTAGCTGTTGAATGAAAAGGTTAGAATATATTATTAAAGAGATATTTGGGGGCATTTAGAAAGGGAAGCAGCAGTTGCAAAGAGCCAAAAGGGTTTAATTACAAAGAGGTAATGCCAGACTAACCTAATTTCCTTTTCTGACAGAGGTATTAGACTAATAGGGGAATGACAGATATTATATTGTTAGATTTCAGGAAAATATTTGATAAAGTGTCTCATGATATCCTTGTAAATGAAGTGGAAAGATGTAGTCTGGAAGAAACTGTATGTTAGATTTGGAGCTGGCTGAATGATCAGACTCAAAGCATATTCATTAATTGGTCAAAGTTATCTTGAAGGGAGGACTCTAGTAGAATTTGTGGGGCTCTGTCCTTGATCTTGTGCTGCCAATGAGTTGAATAACATAATTCAACACAGTAAAATTCAACAAGCCTTTACTAAAATTGTACTAGGCAAGGGAGATATAAATTTAAAAACAGAATGGTCCCTGCCCTCAGGGAGCTTATATTCCACAGGGTGGGGGTGGGGGAAACAACACATACAAAAAAGTAAACACAGAATAAATACACAGTAATTTTGTTTATGTGTTTATGTGAGGTGAGGAATAGCAACAAAACCAAGGGAATTAGGAAATCTCTTAGAGAAAGTGGCATTTGTGTTGGGAATGGAAGGGAGCTGGATATTCTGAGAGGTAAGGTGAGGTGAAGAAAGAAATGATTCTGGGCATGGGGACAGTCTGTGTAAAGACAATGGGGTAGAGGGTAGAATGTCACATACAAGGTACAGCAAGTAGGGTAATTGGGCTGGAAATATAAAGGAGAAGGTTAGTTGTATCCTTAACATAAATAAAGAAATTAGGATGAGGGGTGACTTTAGAGGGGAAGACAAGCTTTGTCTTGGATCTATTGAGTCTGAGATGCCTATGGGACATCCAGGTGGAGAGGACCAACAGGTAGTTGATAACTGAAGCTCAGGACATACATTCTATGTTTGTTGAATTTGCAGTTAAGGGAAACTAGGAAGGATAGTGGTGGATGACAGAGTCAGGATCCATAAATATCTTGGCTGACTAGAAAGATAGGACGACTCTAATAAGATGGAATTTGATCGAAATATATGTAAAGTTTTACACTTGGGGCTCACAAAATCAATTTTTACAAGTATAGGTTTGGGAAAGTGTGGTCCCCTTCGACTGAAAAAGATCTGAGAGGTTCAGTAGGCTGCAAGCTTAATATGAGTCAGAAGTATCATCTGGCATCCTTAAAGTAATTGTGAACTTAGGCTACATTAAGAGAAATGGAGCATCTATATAAGCTGGCAGCTAGAGTACTGTGTTTAGTTCTCGGCGCCACACTTTAGTTAGGTCGCTGATAAGCTTGAGAAATTCCAGAGGAAGGTGCCTGGGATGGTGAAGGGCCATACAAGGATTAATCAAAGGAGATGGGGATGGATAGTCTAGAGAAAAGAAGACAGAGAGGACATGACACCTGTCTTCAAGTATATGAAGGATTATTAAGTGGAAGGGATCTTCCTCCCTTTACCAATGCAGATGGGTGCTTTCTCTGCAAATTAGAGCATTGCCTGGGGCCACTGGAAGGTTAAAGTACCTAGCCCCAAGTGACATCATCAACAGGGATCAGAGGTGAGACTTGAACCCCTTTCTTCCTGGCTCTCCATCCAGTATGCCACATTACCTTTCTAAGCAGAAGAGGGATTTATCCTTCATGATTTCAGGAGGCAGAACCAGCAGGAGCCATGAGCTGAAGTCACAGAGATAGAATTCAGCCCAATGTCAGGAAAATATTTCTTCACAGAAACTGTCAAAAAGTGGGATGGGAATCTTCAAAGAGAGGATGGAAGATGTCTTCTTAATGATGCTTTAAATAGGATTCTTGATCAGATACAGATTGTATTGGGACCCTCTGAGGTCCCGTCTTACTTGGAGATTCTGTGATTAGACGGTATCTAAGGCTCTTTCCAGTTCTAACAGCTTGATCCCAAAAAAGTAAGTCCAAAATTCAGTTAAATTAATGGAAAAAACCCCAAACTTCAGGCAAACCATGTATTTGGACATCAGGTAGGTAGATGTCCCCCCTCCTGCTGGTCTTATGTACTTCCTATAAATGGCTTTGATGTCTACAGGAGAATCTTGGTATTTATCACCTCCTCATTAAGGATGATGTAAAGTTCTGGGGCAGGGAGTAGGTGACTCATCTTTTAGAGGGTGGTAAACACTTTTAGGGTTCTGAGCTGGCACTTACTGTGTGCTCCAACTGACATTTAATCACTCTCTGGGTTAGTCAGTATTAGTAATGTGCTCCATGCCTCAGATGAAATGTTTTATATATAAGCATTGGATTTTCTCCCAAGTTCATTTTTATCCCTGGACATCCACACTCTTTGTTCTTCATTCTTCTTGGATATATTTCCATTAAATCAATCTACTATGCTTTATCACCCTTAGAAACTTCAAATTAGTTTTGATGGGCAAGAGAAGAAAGATTGGAAGTCTGTCTTTAGAAACAGCAACTGGGGACAGTTAGGTGGCTCAGTGGATAAAGCACCGGCCCTAGATTCAGGAGGATCTGAATTCAAATCCAGCCTCAGACACTTGACACTTACTAGCTGTGTGACCCTGGGTAAGTCACTTAACTCTCATTGCCTCACCAGGAAGGAAGGAAGGAAGGAAGGAAGGAAGGAAGGAAGGAAGGAAGGAAGGAAGGAAGGAAGGAAGGAAGGAAGGAAGGAAGGAAGGAAGGAAGGAAGGAAGGAAGGAAGGAAGGAAGGAAGGAAGGAAGGAAGGAAGAAAGAAAGAAAGAAAGAAAGAAAGAAAGAAAGAAAGAAAGAAAGAAAGAAAGAAAGAAAGAAAGAAAGAAAGAAAGAAAGAAAGAAGGAGCAACTATTAAAGTACATCCATGCCCCAGTACTTCCCAGGGGCCTGGGGCCTCTCCAAGGCTATGCCAGCATAATGCAAAGAGCAGGTCTGTTGTTCAAAGACCAACCTAGTTAAGTTTGAATAGCCTTGTTACCTAAAGTCTGTGGCCACAACTCCTGAAAGTGTTTGCAGAGTTATAGATCTCTATGACTTACAGATCTCTGTTAGTGGAAAGGCGACTGACTGACTAAATCACAGATCCTTGAATTTTTCAAGATGAGATATTATATTAAAGGGCTTTGCAACTATATAGCTAAAGGTCAGCTATAAACTCTTCTACTTGGCCTCTACAAGGCCCTCTACCATCTTGTGCCAACTTATTTTTCCAGCCCTACCTTATACTCTTCTCCTTTATATATTCTTGTTTACATAGACGTTGTCTTCACCCACAGACTATAAACTCCTTGAAGACAGGAATTCTTTAATTTTAGTCTTTGTCTCAAGAGAGCCTGGCATATAACAGATGCTTAATAAAAGATTCTTTGATTGATTTTGTACCTTCCCAGTAGAATGTAAGCTCCTTGAAGGCAGGGACTACTCATCTGGTCTTTGTATCTCAGTGCCTATCACAGAGTCTCACATTTAGGAGGTATTTGTTGAATTGGATTGGACCCCAAGGAACACTGGATTTGTAGTTGGAAGACCTGTGTTCAAATTGCTCTGTAGCCATTTTCCCTTCTGTAAAATCAGGGGGCTGGATTCAATGACTTCTAAGGTCCCTTCCAGTTCCAGATTTATAGATCCCATATGTCTTTCCCTCACATATCCTTCTCCTGTTTGGTACTCACTGAAACCTAGTTTTCTTCTAAAGATACCACCTTTTTTGGCATACTCTCCAAAGGCGACTGCTGCTTTTCTCACGTGGGGCCAGGAGAAGGCATTCTACTCCTCACTCCCCACTGTGACTATCATCTAATTCAACTGCCATTACTCAGCAACCCAGCTTTTTAAAGATCTCTTCATTCTGTTCAGATACTTGATGCTGTCATCTCTAGACTTCCAAGTCACCGCTCCTGCCCAAGAATTCTGGTACTTGGTTTACAGTCTTCTCCACCATTGCAATCCCTGTCCCCATTCAATGACTTCTCTTCTTCAACTGCCTCCGTTTCTTTGACTTCTGTTTCTAGTCTCCCTCAACCAGGCAGTTAGGTGGCAGTGTGGTAGATAGAGCACTGGGCCTTGAGTCAGGAAGATCTGAGTTCAAATGTGACCGAAGATACTTACTAGCTGTGTGATCCTAGACAAGTCACTTAACCATTTCGATTTCCTCAACTGGAACATGGTAATAGCAGCCCCTTATTCCTAGGGTTGATGTGAAGATCAAATGAGGGAAATTGTGTAATGCATTTAGCACAGTGCCTGGCACATAGTAGATGTTTAATAAATGCTTGTTTGTTTCCTTCTCCCCGCCTCCCTTCCATGCACAAGAGTGTTCATATTTTAGACCTCCTTTGTAAAACAGAATCTGCCCCAGGTACTAGAATCCCTAGTTATAGCTCTGTCCCTCCCATTTTACAGAAAAATAAAGTGAGGTTAAGAGAAGTGTAATTATTAACTCAGAAGCTGCAGTTAGTAGCAGAGCTGGGATTAGATGCCAGGCCCCCCAAACTTGGCCTGCCACTTTCCCCACTCCAAGGTATTACTTCACTGGATGCTTCAAGAGAAAGATACATTCATCTTCCTAAAAGTGCTTTGTTCCATGTCCTGCATACACTAGGTGCTCAATAGATGGTGCTGAATTGATGGCTTTTCCCCAACAGAAATGGGGAGAATCTATCCCTCACTGCCTTCCTGGATCATGATTTCTTCTTTCCTTTCTCATTCTTGCATTGCCCAGGCACATATCATGTTCCTAAGCAGATCAGAAGCCTTTATATTAACTCCCCCCCTTACCCTCCCCCAACAGGCAGCCTAATCAATTTGGACATAGCCAAGAATATTCCCTGAACCTCTTCTGGCTCATTATGCCCCCGTCGGTAGAGGAGGGAACCTTACTTTTACCCCCTCATGATCCTGGCAAGAAACTCAAGGCAATGAAGGTCACAGCCTAGATTTTTTTTCACAAAGTCGCAATGTACTTGCTCACCTGAGTTTCAAAAGATTCCCTGTCACTCTCATTCTGCTGCCTGTTTAACATCTGAAATCCCAAGAGATTGGTGAGGCATCCTGACTAACTCAAAGTGTCAGCCTTCTCCTGACCTACATCTGGCACTGCTATTTTTTGCCCCAAATCCAGCGATGAGAGACTCCTTCCTTGGTGCTGATGAGAGCAGTGACATTGGCTGAGATGGGCTGGAACTGACCAGATTCCACTGCACCTCTGACCTGACCCAGCCCCTGGGAATCAATACCCTGATGGCTACGGAAGTCACAGTTCTTTAGGGAACACAAAAGGCAAAGACACTTTGTTAGGTGACAACTCAAGCCATGAATTTGATGGGATGGGAGAATACGCATGGTGGTGGTTGTGGGGGAGAGAGGGGCAAAGATGAAAAGGTAAATGGCGTCCTTGACTCCATCAAATAGAGTCATTAGACTTCATTTGGAAACATTTATTATGGTATTATGGCCCAGGCTTGTCTCAGGTTTGCTGCTTCTTAGCAGGGTGAGCTCAGCAATAATGGTAATAAATCACATTTCCTTAACACCTCAAAGTTTATGAAATGCTTTCCTCACAATTGCCCTGTGACATAGGGATGATATGCATTGTAAGTTCCTTAAGAATAGGGATCGTTTCATTCTTCATCTGGGCATTCCTGATACCTAGAATAGTGCCTAGTACATAGCAGATGCTTAATAAATGCTTGTTGATTGACACTGGTTCAGAAAAAGAAGAAATGTAAACTCAGAGAGTTTTAGTGCCTTCCTCAGTGTGATGCAGTTTATAAATATCAAGGTTAGGCATGTAGCTCAGGTTTTTTAGTCTATATAAGCAGCCTCAGTTTCCCTCTCTGTAAATTGAGGGTGCTGCCTACCAGAGCACAGGAAGGAGTACTGTGCCGATCAAATGAGATAATGTCCCTATAATGGGTGGGGAGGGGGGCTGGTCAATGAGAGTCTAGTCCTGGGAACACAGGTATAGGGGAAGATGCTTTTAGATGTGCCTGATGACATGACAAGATGGAGCCCTCCACTTCAAAGCATGCTCAGGCATTTTGATCATTCCTCTATCACATACAGAAAGGTTTATATAAATGTGAGTTACTGTTATCATTATTCAAGCCATTATTTCTTAATTTTTTTCTGCTCTGTATAGCTAATTTTTTTGAACAACCTATTATCACTGTCTAGATTAATTGATCTTCCAACCTGGAGCCAAAATCAAATTCACAGGTGGACCCCAACTAATCACATTAAAAGCATTTACAGGATAGGGACTGCACCTGGGATTTCATTGCATTTCATTATCATGTTTTGTAAACTCCTTGTTTTCTATAGAGGACTATGGGAGTCTATACATCTACTGTCAGGCGCTAAATGTGTTATGAAAAGTCCAAATTGGGAGATAGAGCAGCTAGACTGCCAAATATTTGCCATCATCATTTGAAATAGATCTATCAAGCTGATCTCTGGCCAGTGGGTCAGAGGTTCAGGAGGGTCTGGGGTAAGGGAAGCCTGGTATGCATTTTACAGAGAAGGAAACTGAGCCCCAGAAAAGTGAAGAATCTTAGGGTCATGTGGGATCTAGAGATGGAAGGGACCTCGGAGGCCATTTACTCCAAATCCTTCATGGGGTGGGGGAGGGGCAGGGCAATGAGGGTTAAGTGACTTGCCCAGGGGCACACAGCTAGTAAGTGTCAAGTGTCTGAGGCTGGATTTGAACTCAGGTCCTCCTGAATCCAGGGCTGGTGCTCTATCCACTGCGCCACCTAGCTGCTCCCAAAATCCTTCATTTTTTCGTTTGATTTTTGGTTTTTGTTGGGCAATGAGGGTTAAGTGACTTGCCCAGGGACACACAGCTAGTAAGTGTCAAGTGTCTGAGGCTGGATTTGAACTCAGGTCCTCCTGAATCCAGGGCTGGTGCTCTATCCACTGCGCCACCTAGCTGCTCCCAAAATCCTTCATTTTTTTGTTTGTTTTTTGGTTTTTGTTGGGCAATGAGGGTTAAGTGACTTGCCCAGGGACACACAGCTAGTAAGTGTCAAGTGTCTGAGGCTGGATTTGAACTCAGGTCCTCCTGAATCCAGGGCTGGTGTTTTATCCACTGCACCACCTAGCTGTCCTGCAGGTTGAAATTTTTGATCAAAGAAACTCATGATGAGCATCTAATAAGGCTGGGATGTGGGGTAATGTAATTGGTTGTGACAGCATGGATTCTTGAAGTTGCAAGGGAATGATAACAACAATAATAAAGATGACAATGAGATAAAATAATAATGACCACTCATTTTTTTCTATAAAACGTGAAGGGTTACAAAGTGGATTCCTACTAGGGGTCTTGACTTGGCGACCCTACAAAGTATGTTGGGGTGAGGAAGACAGAGAGTGTCTGAAGCTTCAGACAGAGCACTCTCTGGGGGCTGCCTCCAGCAGTCATAGAGCCAAGGACAGGGGCCAGATCACAGAAAAAGGAAAGAGCTCTGCCTATGCCCCAGTATATCATACGGCAGTAAGGAAATGTTGCCCCTGGCCCTGATCAGATGGGCAGATCTCTACTCCTCAGGTTCTATGGAGGTAAACGCTAGCAATGACAGAATAGGGCTGATTTAAGAGAACAGGCGAGAGAGTTAGTTACCTATGAGCATGCTTGACTCTCCTACCAATTCCCAAAAGAATTTTAAATCAGATTACTCAGCTAAGGGATTGTTTTGGTCCACATCCAGATATAAATATTAGAAGGAGTGGGAGGTAAAGTTAACATTATCGTTCCAGTTTCTCTTGTCGAGGTGATAATAGTTATTAATACCAAGCTGTTCATTCATGTCTCTTTGATGAGAGTCTGACAGTGCCAATCTGTTTGTCTTTTACCCAAAGCATTATCTGGAGGGACGGGGGAAGAAATTCAGCAAAGTGTAAAGACAGCATCTTAGCCCTAGAAGTCAGGTAGCTCAAGCTCCATCTTCCTGTGTGTGATCTGACCTCTGGAGGCCCCTCAATGTTCTCATCTGTAATGTGGGAATAAAAAAATCTGAGCTGCCTCCCTCCCTCCTAGGGTTGTCCAAGAGATGGAATGAAATGCCTTTGAAATGGTAAAAAGCACTTTACAAATGGAAAGCTGCAGCTTGGTCTGGTAGCTCAATGCTATCTCTGCTGCTTAGTAGTTCAATGACCCTAGCTAAGTCCTTCTTCCTGTTTGGGCCTCAGTTTCCTCATCCATTAAAGAAGACAGTTGCACTGTCAGAGCCATCCTCATCAATCAATTTGGCATTTAATAAACATCTTTTAAGTGCATACTCTGTGCCAGGCTCTATGCTAGGCACTGGGAGATAGAAAGACCAAAAAAATGCAATAATCTTCTTTTTTGAAGGAGACTGAATTCTATTAGGAGCCTCCAGAGGTCTTTTCTCTCTTTCTTTCCGTAGCAACATTCAGCTGGGGTGGAGCACACTTTCTTTCTGTGAGGGCATACTTCCACATTTCTTCCTCACCTGTCCCTCACCTCTTTGTCCACCTTAGTTTGGGGTCACAACCCCCAACCTCCCATCCTCATGAACCTCTCTGGACAGATGGGTCTGTCTCTCTTGGTTCTATTAAACCTGGATGGGACCATCCTCTGGGACTTCGGGCCTCCCAGCCTCAACAGAATTCAGCTCAGGTGCCCTCTTGGCCAGGGTTGGATCTGCTAGGTGAGCTATGGAGATCCCTTCAAGTTCCAAAATCCTATTATCTTTCTTTCAGGTCTATTCAGCCACTAGACCAAACTAGAGCTCTGAAGCAAAATTATCAATAAGGAAGTGGGATGGGATTGGGTAGGAATCTAGGCCTGGAGTCTCCAAGGTGACAGAAGCTGCTCCCTGCCACTGCTAACATAATCCTACATATGCAGCGGTACCCCAAGTGTAAGGTTCTTCAAGAAGTGACTGTTTTGGATGATTTGGAGGTGAATGGCTAGGCCATGGCAATAAATATCAAGGCAAGTAAGAGGCTAGACCAGTGCAACGTTTATGGTATAATAACCAGAGCATAGAATTTGGAATCAGAAGGACAGGATCTGGGTTCCAATGCTGGCTCTGCTGTTGAGTACTTATGTGACCTTCTTTCTCTGGGCATCATTCCCTTATCTGTAAAATGAAGAGGTTGGACTCAATGATTGCTATGGGTCTTTCCAGCTCTGAATCCCATTATCTCTTGAGGTCCCATCTACCGTATCATTTTCTGTTATAGTCAACTCAGTAAAAAAAATTAGTCCTCTGGATGTTTCCTTTCTATACTACCAAACTATCCACATTTGACTGAATTAAACAGATGTATTGGCTCCCAGTAGACAAAGGCTCTGTAGGAAGCTTTGAATTTCTGTCCCGCATTGTCACCATACATTGTCTCTGCCTCTATCTACTGCCATTCATAGCGGGCAGCTGCCTAGTACCTCAGTATACATAAATTCAATCCTCCCTCACTGGCTTTGCCAGTCTATTCCCTTTCCTTGTCTCCCTTCCAGAACCTACTATTCCAAATACACAGTTGGATCCAGCTGCCCTCCCTTTGTGTCGCCAAATCCTACAGCCCAACTTGCATCCCATTGCCTTGGCCTAGTGTACCCTCCATCCAATCTGCTCCCAATTCCATATCAACTCTTGTACCTATTAATAAAGTGATGGTTGACCATGAAGTCATTCAAGTGAAGAGGAAAAGAGTGTTTGGCTTAAGGTTAAATACAAGGACCAGTATACCTGAACTTACTCATCTCCCTCGGACTCCAAGTTCATTGCCCTCTCCACAGCACCATTCTGTTCTCCACCAGTGGTAATTTAATAGGGTTATGGCTCAGTTCCATTTAAGGGTTGACTTTTTTCAGCTATAACTTAGATAGACTTGTAGCTTTATGTAACCTTATTAATATAGACTACTTTGGTTTGATACCTTATTGCCTAATTGGGTGGAAGGCCTGATTCAAAGAGGAGACAATGTGATTTATGGACTATCTTTAAAGAAACACAGTTTTATGACTTTCAATTACATATAACAAATGGAACTAGCTTAACAAAGTATTTCCCAGTAGAGGGACTTAGGGGACCTGCTTTAATGAACACATAAGGATTTTTTAAAAAAATTATTACATTCATTATTGATATGTAAATGACAGATATTCCTCTCCTTAAGTGGGACACTCTTGACCACTATAGCACTTCTTCCTCCCCATTACAATTTCATAGCCTCTCATGTCAGAAGTTTCGGCCTTTCCCAATGCTATAAAAGCCCATGGCCCTGAGCTAACATGCCTCTACTACAAAATATTCTGTGTAAACCTAGAATAAACTACTTGAAATGCATTTTAATGTCAAATAGCCTAGGAGAGCAGGAAATGGTTGCTCTTTGATATTTGCATATGCAATTCAGTAAAGATTCATGGCAATTCAACCTTTTCACAATAGGTGGTATCTACCTGTCCACAAACAATGGTGTGAAATATCAATAATTCAACAAATTCTAGATTTCTGTCAATGCAATGTAAAAGCTGTGGGGGATGGTATTGGTTTTGTAATTTATTTCACAGGTATAGAGCAGTATGCATGTTTTAAAAAAAAGATCCAGATAAACATACCCCTAGATACAACCAAGGAATATTTAATTTCTGTTTCTGATAGGCATTCTATTCCACCTCTCCCCCTTCTTCTGGAAAAAAAAATGCACAATCACACATGGGTAAAATCCATAAAAATCCATGAGCCATGAACAGGATAATATACTGAGGATTAATTCACCACCATATGCTTACTGAGTGTGTGCTGCACTAATCACTACTTGGAAATCCAAGGAAAGAGGGCAGGTTGATGTGACAGAATGAGTCTTGGGTCTAGACTCTGAGAGCCCCAGTTCAAATACCAACTCTGCCACTAGTTAGTCACCTGGGTGACCTTGGGCTGGTCTATTAGAGCTTGAGGATGCTTCAGTGAAAGGATGGTGACCCAGCCACAGACTGCTAGAGCTCACTATAAAGACCAGAACCTAGAAGCTAGAGCTTGGGATGAAGGAAAAGGTTGTTGGAGCTGTCCATATCGCAGGCTTCAATGACTTGGAGTCACTAGCTGAAGGACAACTGTTTTTTCCCTATTCCTATATATCTTTGTAATCAATCTGTGGCAAGAAAGAAGTGGACCAAGAGGTAACAGGAGGGTGTAGAACTGGAATCCCCTAACCTAGGTTGGAAGGCTAAAGTGAAAGGAAGTAGACACTGTGAAGTGGGCTGGGGATTTTGTTTGTTCTGTTCTTTACTTACTGAGGAGGGCACCTCTCCTGGAGGAAAGTTCACATTAGTCTGCTGTAGACGCTGGCTAATTTTTACACAGGAGAAAGGAAATGAGGGAATGGTGGTGGTATGGTGGCCCCAAAGAGGACTAAAGAGGATAGTTGGCAAAGAAAAAAAATAAATCGTGATTATCCCCCTAAAACGTCCCAACTTCTTCAAGTTCAAACCTAGGGAAATCAAACTATCATAAATCTGGGAAAATGGGCTGAAGTTTAGTCTTCTTCCAGCAAATGAAAGCAAATTTATGATTCACTTTAAAATCTGGTGTGTGTGTGTGTGTGTGTGTGTGTGTGTCCAGATACACGTATTGTTTAAATGTGTGATCGCCAGTGTTCAGGAGTTAATTTGGATTAGAATTCACTGTTGCTTTCCTCAGCAAGGTATCAAATACAAAAAGATTTAGGGGGGAAAAAATAATGTTTCTGACTCTGAGTGGGTGGAAGAAGGTTGAAAGTTCAGTGAAAAGAAATTTCAGACAAATGTAGAGTCAGAAAGGTTTTTTATTTGGGCATTCTGAGATTTATAGATTAATAGTTGATCTCCTCACATCTGGCTAACGGAAACAATAAATTTTAGCATGAGATTAATAGTGAAGAGTTATACCAATTTTTGTGAATTTGTGTACCACTATATGAGTTTGTCTGTTTGACTATCTGAATTCTGCTTTTGGGTAATAGGCATGCTTGGCAGATGTCATTATAGATTGTTCTCCTAACTGTGGGTTTGGTGCAAATAATACTGGGAGGGAAACTAGGTTTTGATATGATTTTAATTATAGCTATTTCATCATTACTATCTTCTCCCCACCCCTTTTTATTTCTCTGGCATGGAGGCAAACCATTCCCCCTTTCTCTCCTTCTTTCCAAAAGCTGAGAGGTTCAAAGTTTCTTTCTTTTTCTACCTACTCATGAGCTCTAGGGCATCCCAGTGAGAAGAATCCAATGGGATTTATTGTGGGAAGGTATTTTTTATTGTTGTATCCTATCTTCTTGGAGGTAATTTCATTGCAAGTTGCCATCTTTACTTATTCCTTCAATATCTTATCTTCACTTGTGCACTTCGCTTCCCTTTCATGAATTTTAGTCTTGCTCATCTCTCCTCTAAGCATCTATGTCTTCTCTTCTTGACAGTAGCATATATGTGACTTACTATTAGGAGTTGTTAAAATTAAGTTTCTAATGCAAAGTACTAATCTGACTGGCTAAATTCTCATTTTTATGATACATTTGCTTTTGAACTCAAGTTTCCCCAATATGATCGATATGTCAGAATTCTGTATGCTTAGTAAATTTACAATCGTCCTTTCAAGGAAACACTCGTGAGAATGTAATTTCATAAGATCATGGTTTTAGAGCTGGAAGGGAGCTTAAAGGCCATCTAGTCCAGGCCTTCCCATTTTATAGATGAGGAAATTGAGGCCCACGGAAGTAGATCACTTTCCCAAGGTCAATAGGTACTGAGCTGTTGCCAACTTGCACGACTGACTACCAAATGTAAAAAAAGATCCCCAAATCATGAGACTTTTTGAATATGCACTCCTAGGAATAATGCAGTTAATGAAAGAAAATCCATGAAAAATAATAACACAGATGTGTATATGTACTTTAAAAAATCTACTGACAGGGGCAGCTAGGTGGCACAGTGGATAGAGCACCAGCCCTAGAGTCAGGAGGACCTGAGTTCAGATCTGACCTTAGACACTTAACATTTACTAGCTGTGTGACCCTGGGCAAGTCACTTAACCCCAACTGCCTCACTAAAAAAAATCTACTGACATAGTAACACAGTTATAGCCTTGCCTAGATCTGACCTAAGCTTCTGTACCTGTCAGTGAGTGGATCTTGGTTTTTCTTCCCCTTAGGTGAACAGAAAAAGTAGTGCCATCACTAGAATTAGAATATTTAAGTCATAATGTTAAAACGGAAAAGTGAGTGGTTCTGAATTTGTAGCTTCAATCTGAATACTTTCTGTGTAAAGGTAAATGAAATGGGCAAATCCAAAAGACTTGAAAATATTTCTATTAGCCACTTTGACTAATGGCTAAGGAAAATTTAGAATTTTTTCTCTCTGATAACTCATAATAACCCTTCCCATGATATAAAGTGTGTCCTCTCTTCAGGTTATTTGGAGGCATTTTTTAAACTACTGGGCAGCTCTAGGAACAACTCTGTGATGGGAATTGGAAATATGCTACTGCTCTTGTAACCTCTATATGTGAGTCTTGATCCAGGGCAGTGCCTGAGTTTCCAAACGTTCTGCCCATTTCCTATTAACCTTTGTAATCTGTTTCCTCATTCAGTAATCAATCATGCTCAAAGAATGCTCTCCCTCCTCAACCCCTTACCATTACTGACTTCCCCGACTTTCTTTCTTTTTTTTCCATTTATTTAGAATTTTATTTTTTCCAAAATTACATGTAAAAACAATTTTAACATTGATATAAAGAAACCCTGGCTTTCTTTAAGTCCCAACTAAAATCCTATCTTCTTTGGGAAGCCTTTCCCAATCCCTTTTAATTCTAGCCTTCCCTCTGTTAATTATTTCCTATTTGTCTTGTATATAGCTCGCTTTGTATATATTCCCTTGCATGCTGTCTCTCCTTTCAATTATAAACTCCTGAAAGGCAGGAACTATCTTTGGCCTTTTTTTATATCCTCAGTGCTTAGCACAGTGACAAGCACACAGCATAGACTTAATACATTTTTACTGATTGACTGATTGATGTATGATTCCTTGCTGAATTGTGGTAATAATTATTTTGATTTGTACTAATTTTTGAAAATATAGAAAGAAGTTCTAAATGGTAGAGTCAACACATGGAAAAGGAACCTGAAGGAATTGCAGTTTTTTCCAGGAAGCGCCAAAGGCAAGAGTCCTGTAATGTATTATTAGAAAACTCCCTCCAGGTTAACATCGATGCATCACTCAAAACTCTGTGAATATGGTCAAGCAACTAGCTACACATTTATCTAAAAACTAATTCATAAGTACTAACAACTAATTCATATTTCTTAGTCTTCTCCAAGATATGATGACAGACTAGCCAAAACTTTGCAGAAATGGACATATTATATACATAGGGCTTCTGATATACCATACTAGTCATCCTATTTTTAAAAATGAGGTTATTTTGGTATGACTCTTCATGAACCCATCCTGGTTCCCACAGATCACCTCTTTCTAATTCACTTTGACTTTTATGGAAATTTACTAAACCAGTTGGTAGATAATTATAAAGGAGGAAGCTTAATATCTTCCCTTCTTTCTCTGTCTCTGTCTTTCTGCCTCTCTCTGTCTCTCCCTTTGTCTGTCTCTGTCTCTGTCTCTCTGTCTGTCTCTCTGGGGGAGAAAAGACAACAAAAAGGCTTTATGCCCTATGAGTTTGGAGTTTCAGCTGAATGGTAAAGAAAAGATCACCCCCCCACACCTACACCCTACCCCCATGTACAGAACCGGTGCAAAGTAAAGCATCTTCAATGTTTTCTGGGAAGTGTTCCTTGTCATTGCCATAACGTATTTCTCAGTAGGAAAGATAAAAATGAAAATATTCAAGCCTCCAGTAAGAAGCTTCAGCTAATTGTCTCACACTACGATAAACACATCTTAGCAGCTCTGTGTTGCTTAAAGAAAAGGGAAAGAGCCAGTGCAAAATGGGAGAGACATAAATAGCATTAGATAAATGATACCCTCAAGAGTGCTTTTATTTTTATGACTAAAACAATAAAGTATTGCTAAAAATTCCATCAAAAGGAAGTTGTGACTAGGAGCAAGCATTCTTTTGACCTAAAAGTCAATCAGTGTGTAGGCCAAACCTTCATTAAAGGTAGAATCAATAAATGCACACTTAAAGGGGCCTTAAAAATGCATCTTAGATTGAAATGAACAGACGGAAGATAAAATATAAGGAATGTTAGTGATCAAGGCAACGCATGTACATTCTTCAATCATTCCATAGCTAGCCCTTCTCTTCCATAGGATTGAGAGGAGGGAGAACGGGGAGGGGAGGTTGCTCTGAGTCTCGCCCACCTGGTGAAGTGCTCCCACCACCCCCAGAGGTTTTTTTTCTTTCTTTTTTGTCATGAGCTCCAAGATCTTGGTGTTTTGAAGGAGTTTTTAACTGTAAATGTCTGATTTTGCAACTGAAAGTTTGTAACTGAAAACAGACATTGTTACAATTGTGTAGTGTGGTACGGTAGAGTGATGGGTTTGGAGTCAATTGATTACCTGTGTGACCTTGGGCAAGTGATGTAGCCTCTGTGGGCCTCAATTTATTCATCTTTAAAATGGCATTGGATAGGGGGAAGGAGAACGGATGGACAGAAGCATTTATTAAGTGCCTACGGTATGTACCAGTCACTGTGCCAAATGTTTTACAAATACTATTTCATTTGATCCTCACAACAAGCTCTGGAAGAGAGAGTGAGGCTGGTGACTTTGCACAGCCCTCTCTCACTTAAATCCAATTCACCAAAAGTCATGACATCCCCTCCCGATGTCATGGTCCTCTTTGAGAATGAAAGACAAACAACAATAAGAATAGGTAGGGAATTTGGGAATTCATAGGGTTCATACATGACAGGCAAACATGTGGGGACTATGTGTGGTTAGGGTATACATGTAGAAGGATGGTTCATACTTCCTATAATGAATGTAGAAGCACCTATGTTTTCTGGTGATGTCATCACATTATTCCCACTGGGTCTTCTCCTGCCTTGATGGGTATGGCATCTCAGATCATTCTAGTGATTTCATAGTGGCTGTTGGGCATGAAGTCTCAGCTGAGCACTGCTATGCTGATCTCAGGGTAGGTGGTGCCCAGGTGGTCTTGTGGTAGCTATTAACTTCCAAGAATGTAGTCTCAGCTTAGTGTGGCCTTAATGGTCCTGGAGGAGACATTGTTCTACTGGTGCCTGGTGGATATGGAGTTTCTGCTGTATGTTGGTCCTTGCCACCAATTTCCAGGATCATCTCTTCAGGGACATCTGACGACCATCTTAACACTAGTCTACTAGGGTATAGTGATAAGAATTCCTTGAAAAGGATAGTGTGGGGACCAATTTTTAATTGGGGAGTGTTAGCTAAGCGGCTCGCTGCAATATTGGGACAAGGAAGGAGACAGGCAGCCTCCCTCAAAACAGAGCAGGATTTATTTAACAAGAACAAACTTAAAAAAAAAACAAAATACAAAGAGGATCAGTAGGATCAAGGGAAAGGAAATAAAATGGGGAAAGGGAAATTATACAACCTGAACAACACCACCGCCCAGGAATCAGCTGAGAACACACAGCAGCATCCTGTCGCCTTCCAGCTTCAAGCTAGAATGGCGAAAAAAACCTCCCTTCTTCCCAGCAGACCCCAGGCTGACCACACACAGCCCCCAGCCAATTGGCTGGCCGCTCTGACAGTCACATGATTGCCCTCACTGGCCTTCCAATAGTTTTAATTTTGCCAGGCCCAAGTAGGCGTCGGTGAGTGATGATGACATGAGGTGCTAGTGCTATGGTGATGGCTACAACCAGTGGGTGGAGCACCATGCCATTTGCGGAGCCCCAGAGACCAGTGTGCACGCAGAGGTTTTTAAAAAAATTCTAGCTAAAAGAATAACAATTAATTTTTTACAATAGGATGACAATTTTTTAGACACAGCTACCATACTTGTGGGCCATATTGTTTACTTTCTTCACTCCATCTTAAAACTGACAAATCTAAAATATCAGGTCTTTCTTTTGCATTGGAGTCCTCAGAATCTAAGTCATTGCAGACCTGTGATCTCTTCTTTAGAGAAAAATGTGAGGGATTGATTTAATAAATCTTAAGGTGCCAAATACAGTTATTATTGGAGTCCATATTTATATATTGCTTACAGGTGTGTAATTTAAGATTCTAAATGTGGGTTCTAATCTGTTCCCCCAGTTTTGGGGGAAACTGACTAAAATCACTGATAAAATGAGTTTAGGTTTTTAAGGGTTTATTGAAAGATAGAAAGAGAAAGATTGAGAACAGAATTCCAACAGCCTGGCATTCCTATCTTTCCTCAAATTTCCTGTGAAGTCCTCTGCCGCCGCCACCACCATCAAGTCAGGAACCCAAAAGAGACAGAGCTCTCCGCGCAGGCCCTCTTTCCTCCTTCCTGTCCCCTCCCAGAAAATAGGAGGCTCCTCAAGTTTATTGGCTGGTAGCCTTGATAGATAGCACCCATGAGCAAATGTCACTTCCTGACGCCAAGAAAAAGCTACATGGCCTTGCCCTCTGAGGCATTCTCCTCATGGTGGAGCTTTCCTATAGTAAGTCTCCAGTAGGTGGCATCATTCCAATCATTACACAGGTATGCCAAACACTACATACAGTATTTTATTTGATTCTCTCAACAGTGTTACAATTGTCTCCATTTTACAGTTAAGGAAACTAAGCCTCAAAAGTAGTGGACAGAGCTCTGGACCTGAAGTCAGGAAGAGCAGAATTCAATTCTTCTCTCAGATCCTTGCTAGCTGTGCGCAAATGTCTAATTCTGCTAACTAGTGTTTTAAGAGATGATGTTTTAAGACAGGAAGATAACTGCTCATGGAAAGTGTATAAGAACATAAGTTAGAATATGCACACACAAACACACACACATACACAGAAACACACTATCACAGGCCATTCACTTACTCTGCAAGGCAAGGAGCCTCCAAATGGTTCCATTGCATCATAGACTGTAGTAAATTTCCTGCCCAAACAGAACTATAGAGGACTAAAACCAGAAGTCTGACACCCTTGGGAGAGCTCCTTGTCCCCAGGCTATGAGGCCAGGTTGCTGTTTTCCTCTGGATAGTTGTGATTACAGATTTCTCAGCAAGGCACATTTCCATAAGTATCTACAACACAGATCATTTTCTAGGCTTCTGTGCTAAGCACTTTAGGATCCTCCAAGCTGGCTGTGTCTTCCATCTAACGTCTCCCATAATACTCTAATCTCATTTGTGGCCTGGAAGAATCTGCCCTAAATCTCCCTGACACTATTGATATGCCAGATTCTTGCTTCTCTCGAGGCAATGTCTAAGTATTACCTTGTGATTACACACTGTGTTGCCAATATTCGATGACAGGGCTGAGATGCAGTAAATCAGGATGTGCCATGGCGATTTTGCTCAAGCTTAGGAAGGCCACAAAATATTCTAACAATTTAGTGAATGGGAATACAGTCTGAGTGTCTTTTGCAAATTCAGTATTGGTATTCCTGCTTTATGGCTAGGCATAACTATTTGATATTCTACAGCACATAGAGTAGGCTAATGGGGGTGTCCACCTGGTATTCGGACGAAGAAAAAAACCCAGCCACTAGACCAATTAGAGCATCCTTTCTAGTCTAGTAAGGTCCCCTTCACCATGGCCATGTGGCTGTTTTGTCAGGGGAATAGCGGTAACTCTTCCTGTGTGGCTCTAACCTCTGCCACAGAACACCCTGGGGAAGCCTAATGCATATTAATCACTTGAATGATAACAAAGGCCTTTGTTGTATTATCTCTACTTTTCTTTGAACTGCTCTGGGAGCTCACCACTCATTCACACCACATCTACTATCACTGTGAATGTATACAGGGTAAAGTTGACTTCCATGATCCCAAAGTGGGGGAAGAAGACATAGATTCTTTCAGAGAAGAGTATTTCTTGAACTGCTGAGGTTGGTACCAACAGCTGACTATGGCCCTATGTGGCTCAAGAGCTTCCTGAACACATGCTGAGAAAAGCTGCCCCAGAATAATGCATCTAAATGCTCTGTCACTTCTGCTTATCCAACTCTGCAGGGCGAGTTGCAAAAACAAAAACAAACATCCTAAACACCTAGAACCTCAATTTCATCTTTTCCAGGAAGTCCCTTCTGGGAGCTGGCTAGCTGTGGCAAAGCTTCAGCTTGAGTGGAACTCTTGAATAATGTAGTTTACTATGGTTCATGCTCTGGACTACAAAAGGAGAGTTGACAATCTTTATAGATGCACTAATTCAGGGCAAGGAAGCCTAGGAAACCTTGGAATGTACCAGTCATAAATAAGCTAGTGGTGTTACAACTCCTTTGGTGCTCACTGTTCCATCTAGGCATTCATCAGTCACTCTAGCTGTTTTTAATCTTATTTACCCCTTCCCCTCTGTAGGAAGATGCCCTATCTGACTATCCTGCCTCAGATGGCCTCCAATTTGCTGAGTTATCCAAGACCACAGATTAGAATGGAAGACTGAATTCCTTTTGTCTATAATACCATACCCCCTTGGCTTCTCATGGTCCTATAGTTTTCCTATCCCATGCAACCCAACGAGCATGTACTGTATTAGATACTATGTAAAAAAGTACTGGGGAGGGGGCAGCTTGGTGGCACAGTGGATAAAGCACCAGCCATGGATTCAGAAGGACCTGAGTTCAAATCTGGTTTCAGACACTTGACACTTACTAGCTGTGTGACCCTGGGCAAGTCACTTAACCTTTATTGCTGCCCCTCGGAAAAAAAGTACTGGGATAAATTCTGGTGATATAATGGTGGAGGTATTAATACAACCCCTACCTTCAAGCAGCTTTCATTCCACTAAAACTGGTGGTGGTGAGAAATACAACATGTAATTAGCTAAGTATATCAACAATAACTTGAAGAGGAGAGAGAATACAAAGAGCTAAGCGGATCAGGAAAGGAGGTTGCATGTACACAGGCTAAGGATTCCAAGAAATGGAGGTGAAGAGGGAGTGAATTCCAGGCATGGGTGGAGGGCACCCTTCAAAGGCACAGAGGCAGGAGATAGAATATTATGTATGAGGAGGGACAAATAGCTCAATTTGACTAGAACACAAAGTGTATGAGAAGGGGAGTAATGTGCAATAATCCTGAAAAAGAAGGGTGGAGTTATACTGTGAAGGTCTTTAAATGCCAAACAAAGGAGTCTGTAATTTCCTCTTAGAGGCAATAGGGAGGCAACAACATTTCTTAAACAGAGTAGTGATAGGATAAAGACCTAGGTTTCCAGAATATCAATTTGACAACTGTATGGGGGATGTACCTGAGAGAAAACACTAGAAGCAGGGAGATCAATTAGAATGTTAGTATAATAGTTCAGGAAAGAGTTATAAAAAGGGCCTCAACTAGGGTGGCAGCCAAGTAAAGGGAAGGGAACGGATATGAGATGTCAAGAAGATAGAATCATTAGATTTGGCAATATGGAGAGTACAAGAGAAAGAAAAATCAAGGACAACTCCAAGGTTGGAACCTGGGTGACTAGAAGGATGCTAGTGTACCCACTAGGAGTAGGGAATAAGGAGGGGTAGGTTTAGAGGGGAAGATAGTGAGTTCCGTGGTTGACATATTAAGGTCGAGATGTTTATGGAATCCAGGTGGATCTGTTCAGCAATCATTGATATGACCCTGGAGCTCAGGGGAAGAATCCTGGCTAGATCTATAGATCTGGGAGTCATCAGAATAAAGATTTACTAGATGCTAAACCTATGGAAGTTGATGAGTTTTCCAAGAGAGATAGTATAGAGAAAGAAGTGAATAGGGCTTAGGAGAGTGCTTTTGGAGATATATTAGGGGGCAGGAGACAGATGATGATCTAGCAAAGGAAAATGGGAAGGAATTGTCAGATCCATAGAAAGGGAACCAGGAGATAGCATTGCTAAATTTATTACACATGTGCTCTTCCAAGTATGGGTCAACAGTATATACACTCAAGGTGACATCATGAATTGTTTCAGTGTCTTCAGATTATTTCAATATTCTCACTTTCTCTGTCTTCTCAAGTGGAAGCAAAAACAGAACCAACTACAGCAAAAGAGAGTAACTTTACTTGGAAATCAATCAATCAAAAGTCACTTATTCAGTACCTGTTGTGTGCTAGGCCTCGGGGGTACAAATATAAAACAAAGATGGTGCCAGCCCTCAAAGAGCTTACATTCTACTAGGGGACATCTTTCCTTCTTTTTTGGGGGTGAGGCAATTGGGGTTAAGTGACTTGCCCAGGGTCACACAGCTAGTAAGTGTTAAGAGTCTGAGGCTGGATTTGAATTCAGGTCCTCCTGAATCTAGGGCTGGTGCTTTATCCATGGCACCACCTAGCTGTCCCAAAATTAATGTGTCAGAAGTGGGATTTGAACCCACGCCTCCATACAGAGACCAGAACACTCAGAGAGGAAGGTGAAACCTTGAGTCTGGCACCTTAGACCACTCTGCCATCCTGACACCACTGAATCATTATTGATTTTGGTCCCAGATACATGGTAAAGTGGAAAAAGTTCTAGACTTAGAGTCAAAAGATCCTTTACTGTTTTGATTTGCTATTTCTTACTTCTCTATTTCCTGCCTTGGGCAAATCTTTTAACTTCTCTGTGCCTCCATTTCCTTATCTGTAAAAGGAGCGGGGAAGGGTGGAATAGATGTTCCCAACTTTAAATTGATGAGACTAAGATGTATGATGCAAACCTCCCCCTCCTCTTGGAATGGAAGCGGCAGGTTATAGGGGCAGAATGTTGAATATATTGTCAGATCTATCACTGTACCAGTTGGTTTTACTTGTTTTTCATTTGTACAAGTGAGAATTCAATTTCTGGGGTAGGAGTTGGAAAGGGGCATATATTGAGAAATGACTATGATATAAAAAATAACATCAGGCATGAATAAATCTTATTTTAAAAAAGAAACAAGAAAAAAAGAAAAAAGAAAATTAAAATTATAGTGGAATACTATTGATGGAACAAATCTTTATCTAATTTTCTGTGATGAATACTTCAAACCTTTTCCTCACTCAAGTTCCCAGCTATATATTTACTTCTGTTAATATACTTTCCCCTAAAAATATACATAATCTTTTTGAGGGAAACAAATGTTTCATTTCAGTCTCCATATACCCAATCTAACATAGCAGTACATGGCATACAGTAGGTGCTTAATAAATGCCTATAGGCTTTAAGAAGGCTCTGTGCATCTAGATAAACATGTAGTTAAAAGGTTCTGTCCCCATTATGCTCCCCCTTCCTCCATCTCACAGTAAGGAACATCCAATTAATGAGCACTTGTGTTCTCAGGACTGGCTTTGTTGGGTCACCCATGGAATCAATGTGTCAAAAGCACAGCAAACTCCCAGAGGCAGACACTGTCGGTCGTGTACATGTCTGTACACCTTCCTAATGAAATCAACTAGAGAACTGTGAGCATCAGGTTGAAATTCAGCAATGTGATTCTGTCCCTGGCTTAGTGGTTGCACAAAAGGCTAGCGATTCATTGACTATTAATGAAGCTTTAAATAATCCACTAGCTAGGCTTTCCTTTTAACTAGAAAAATCTGACCTTTAAATGGATACTATCCTTTTAAATAGTTTTATCTTGTATTTCCATAACACTGCCTTTCGCTGGGCATATAACGTCAGGGATTCATTTTGAAAAGCACAGATGCATTTACTGAAGGATAAGCATCAACATTAAAAGTAGAAGTACACAATTAATTTCAGTTTCAACCAACTCAAAGAGATATGGCCCCTGGTCATTAAAGAAGGCTCTTGTTTGCTGGATTTATTATCTTTTTCTCCAAGCTCATTAAGAAAGAGTCCAGCAAAGGGCTAAGGTCTCAATTAATTTTAATGGGCATTACCAAGGTTTAATAGAGTATGTGTTTTAATTGCCTTGAGATTAGGCTAAATTGTAGCCTTAGTTTGATATTGATAGAAATGAGATTTTGATCGAGAGGGACAAAATAGCTTCCCTGCATAAATTGATAAAAACAGGTAACCTTTGGGAGGGTACATTCTTTTCCTCAGAAATGATGTCTCTTCACATAAACCATTCAAATGAGTGAAGAAAACTGGCCATTTAGTAAATATTGTATAATCAGTTTACAAATACAGATGCTGATCCAGCTACGGCAGGTGGTGGATGCAAAAGCCCATCTGCCACCGTACCGTTTGTGGCTGGAGGTAAAACATACCGATCTTCGGAGACTTGGAATATTGACAGCAAACAGGACCATTTATGAAGCTTTCAAAAAATGGTCTTCCCGGATACCTTGTGACCTAACAAGCCTGGGATAGCATTTGGTTGAGCCATGGTAACTTCCCCAGCTGACAGCAGACAACAAGGTCTGCAACTTGGGGAGCTTTGTAATTGCGTTCCAGTTGTCCTGGTGAGCTTTCCATAAGAAGAATGTCATAATTATGATATACGGTGCCAATACAGTGAAATTGGGAATAGTGCCCATATATTTGAGCCACTTTGGAAAATTCTACAACTTCTAGAAAGAAGCACTTCACACACACACACACACACATATATCCACATATATATGTGTACACACACACACACACACACACACACACACAATTATGTGCCAGGCATTGTACTGGGTGTGAGGGATACAAAGACACAAAGCAAATAGTACCTGCTCTCCAAGAGGGTACATTCCACTGGAGAAAGCTCTCTGTATACAGATAAGTGGATACAAAATATAACTAAAGTCACTTCAAGAGGGAGAGAGTGTTAACAATGGTGGGCAAAGGAAAGGTCTTGTTCAAGAAATGCCCCGTGTTGTCCTGGGAAGGACACCAAGGGATTCTGTGGGGGAGAGGAGAGTGGAAAGGGCATTTTAAGATGGGGGAACAGCCCATTCAAAGGCAGTGAGATGGGAAGGCCAGACTGAATCATTACATGTTTGAGGTCATTCAGGCTCAAAATCCCAGTCACTTTTATTGTCTCTTTCCTTCAGTCCCTAGCAGTTACCAAGTCCTATTTGATTGTTACTTCAAAATGTCTCCCATTTGTCTCTTCCTTTCTTTCACTTCTCATCTCTGGGTGCCAATTTCCTCATTTGACCTTATTGTCAAAAGAAAATTAAGTCTAGATTTTCAGTAAAAGGACAAGGGTGAAGTTTCTTTATGATCCATGAATTTTGATGAGTATACATATTTGCTTTTCCTTTCAGGCAAACATTCTAGCTAGCTCAGTTGTTTATTTATCCCCAGCCCCAAAGTCCATTGGTATGGGATTTTCTCTTCATTGGTGGAGATCAATGCTCTCAACCTGTGTGAGGGGTTGGGACGAGTCAGCAAGAGCTAGGGAGAAGAGAAATTTGTTCCCTTCAGTATCTTTGGGTTTTTCTAGCTTCCAGTATAGAAAGAACATGTATGGGGATGCCAAACTTTCTTTAGGATCATGAAGAGAGAAAGACTCTGGGAAGAAGTCAACATGTAGAACTTCAAGCATGCTGTTACCCTCAGATCGCTACTCTGGAGACTTGAAGGCATTTCCCTTCAGGTGATATCTGGAACTCTCTCTTGGTTGGCTCCTTTACTGTTTTATATGTATGCTCATATATTGATTTTCTCTGATTTATGTTTTATCATTGACTTAGATAAATGGGTTTCTTTGCTGTTTGCTATGTGTGTTCACTGTGGAACTGCAATTTTGTGAGAAGGGAGTCAAACCCTGGATATAAAGCTTGGTGCTTCTTTCTCCATAAAGAAATAACGATAAGGAGTTTAACTTGAACACAAAATTATATCCCCTAGACTAATAATATTTAAGGAAGCATATAGATATGATCCTAGCTCAGTACCCTTTATCTCTGGGGAGAGCAGAGAGGCTGGCCTCTGGCCCCAAACTTCTGCTTGCTTCCTGGCAGGAATTAAAGACTCCCTTGGAGAACGATAGAGGGAGGAGATACTAGAGACATAGCCATTCTGGCTTCCCTGTGAACCACAGTCAACACTCCATTACATTTATAAACTGGTAATAAAGGAAGCCAGAATCATAGGCTTGACCACAAATGACTGACTGAACTTGGCTCTGTTCTACAGTCACAGACTGCATCCCTAGCAGCAGGCCATCTCACTATTCAGCAGTCATCTGCATCAAGAATGTGTGATGCTAAGGGGCAGCTAGGTGGTAGCTAGGTGGTGTAGTGGATAGAGCACCAGCCCTGTAATCAGGAGGACCTGAGTTCAAATCTGACCTCAGACAACTGACACTTATTATCTGTGTGAACCTGGCCAAGGCACTTAACCCTCATTGCCCCCCCCAAAAAAATAATGCATGATGCTAGTTAGCCACCAAGAAGGGTAAGAGAAAGTGGATGACTCAGTACAAGCCAACCATTTTCAGAAAGTCACTTTACAGCACAGGTCCATTCACGGAGCAATGCTAGAAATACAAATGGAGAACAAGATAATTCCATGGGTTTCAGAGGCAAGGCTCACCTCAAATCCTGATGGAAATAGAATTTTCTCAAGCAAATGGAAACAGACCAGTGTCCCCAAGATTGCCCTCTGTATTATGTTTCCTGTAAGACTTTGGGGACAAACTGTATATCACTGGGAGAAGATCCCAAAAAGGATTCTAGGGGACTCAAGCCAGCTTAAACTAAGTAAAAGTGCCCTAGACCAGAGATGTCAAACATAATCGTTTTTCACACAAAGCCCATAACACTCCCAATGCTACTCAGACCAGATTAAAATGTAATTGGGAAATATTTAACAAAATAAATAAAACATACATATTATATGTTAAACAAGTTAATATGCAGTCCATAGGCATTTTTATGTATGGATTGGTGCCTCCCCCATTTCTATTTAAGTTTGCCACCATTGCCCTAGATTACCCAAAAGGGCCCTTACTCTGGGGAGAGATGGCTGAAGAGCCTATTCCTAAATTACTCCACCTTCACCAGCTTGTACAGAAGCTCTAGGAATTGGGAATTGCTTACCTTATCTATTGCCTTGGCAAAGGGGACTGAGGCTTTGTGTGTTTTTCTCTGTGTGTGTGTGTGTGTGTGTGTGTGTGGTGTAGATGAACTAATCCTTCAGCACTCATTGCTCAGGTCTCACTCACTAAATGGCACACTTAAGTGTAGTACGCCTAGACTCATTTGCACCATCAGTGACTATACCCAATTCATGGAGTGAGGAACTCTCCATTTTGGGTGTGTTTTCCTTCTTGGTATTCTGTTTGGGCCATGTAATCAGTGTGGACTCAATGCAGTGAGCTGTAAATGATGTATGAAATTAAAAATCCTTGCCCAGTGAGCTAGGTGAATGCAGTGGGGGTAGGGAAGGAGGAGGGTTTTAACATTGTGCAGACCTCCTTCTTTGGAGCTTAGCTTGGAGTCAGCTGGAGATGCTGCTGGATCCAGGAAGGAGAGAACCGAATCAGAGAGAGATGGATGGGCAGGGGAGGTAAAAGGACAGGCCCTCACTCATTTTCTGACCACTAAATATTCCTTTTTTCCTGTACTTGGGCTCCTTTCCTATGCTCATTACAAAATATATCCAAGATACTTTTGTAATAAAAAAGCAAAGCCAAAAAAACCCAAAACAAAACAAAAGACAAAAAACAAAAAATTAAAACAAAAAACAAAAAAGCAAAGCAAAGCAAAACCAAACCAAACAAAAACTCATAGTGTAGACCAATCCAGACACTTCAGAGCTGTGTGTGTGTGTGTAAAATGGGGTTGGAAGGAGGGTGTGCAATACTTTTGGGGGGGTTATTTTGGTGGGGAGAAATGGAGCTCTAGATCTATGTTTTCATTGGAACAGAAGACCTACTTCAGAAACTCCTTTTTCCTGATGAAAATCACCAATCATATTATAGAGCTTTCTAGGGCGAACAATGAGAAGTCAAGCTATTAGTTTGTGGCTTTAGCATATGGGTCAGAAGTAAGACCCAGTTACAGGTGTTTGTGACTCCAATGTTCCTCTTCTATTCACTCCTGAGCCTTGTGGCCCCTCACAAATGGTTCCTCGTATGGATTTTTGCTAGGTGTTCATTTCTTTTTTGTCTAGGTGTCCTTCACACTGTTTCCTCCTAAAATATCTCTGATGCTCAATGGTCTATTGCAGAGACTATTAATCTTTTTTTTTTTTTAATTTCACATCATCTTCAAGGAACCTTCACCATTCATATCTTTGGACTGCTGAGGGTTACTCTGGAAAGTCTTGGAACTGAGGAGATTCTACTCACTTCAGATTTTAGGTACCTCACCTTGGCTGGGCTTTCAATGCTCAATGACCCTTATCCACTCCTAAAGGGAGAGTTCTAAACCTCTTATTAAGAAGCAAGATGCTATCATGGATAGGGCATTGAATTTGGAGTCAGAAGATGCTGGATTCAAATACCATCTTAGAAACCTGATAGTTGTATAACCCTGAGCAAGTCACTTAACCTCTCTGTGCCTCAGTTTCCTTATCTGCAAAAAGGGGAGGGGTTGGACTTGATGGACTCTAAGGTCCCTTTCAACTCTAAATTCATGATCCCTCTTTATGTATCCTTGATCCTATTTTTCTCCCACCTTTTCATGGACCTTTGCCCTCTCCCTTACACAGCTATCGCCTCTTGATCATTATGGTCTCCTTCCTCTCTACTTAGAGACATTCCCAAACAGACTGAGAGAAGCTAAGTTTGTTTGTTTTGGGGGGTGGGGCAATGAGGGTTAAGTGACTTGCCCAGGGTCACACAGCTAGTAAGTGTCAAGTGTCTGAGGTTGGATTTGAACTCAGGTCCTCCTGAATCCAGGGCCAGTGCTTTATCCACTGTACCACCTAGCTGCCCCTTTGAGAGAAGCTAAGTGACTAACTCTGAATATCTTCCAAGACTAGGTACCTGGTCCTCTTCTCTTGTCCATTCATCAGTTCCCATTGCTTCAGTTATAATCTTCATGCAGATAACTCACAGATCTATTTATCAAGCTCTAATTTCTCTTCTAACTTTCAGTCTTGCATCACCAACTGCCTTTTGAATATCTCAGAATCATAGATACAGAGCTGGAAGGGACCCTTGAAGTCATTTCATCTACCCTCCTCATTTTTACCATTGAGGAAACTGAGACCTAAAGCAGTTAAGAAATTTGTTCTAGGTCACACGGTGAGTTAAGTGGTGAGGCTGGAATTCAAAGCCAGTTCCTGTGACTCCAAATCCAAGCTCTACCCACTGTACTCCACTGCCTTCCACTGTTGAATTTCAGCCTGATTTTGCTACTTCTTAACTCTGTTACTTTGGACAAGTCACCTCATCTCTCTGACATTCCTCTTCTGAGAAAGACATATTTGCATTCCCTATATCCCAGAGTTGTTGTGCAGTTCAAATTAAATGTTATGTAAAGGGGCAGCTAGGTGGCACTGCAATGGATAAAGTACAGGCCCTGGATTCAGGAGGACCTGAGTTCAAATCCAGCCTCAGACACTTGACACTTATTTGCTGTGTGACCCCAGGCAAGTCACTTAACCCTCATTGCCATGCAAAATGAATGAATGAGTGAATGAATAAATGTTTACAAAAAAAAATAAATGTTATGTAAAGAATTCAGTCACCACAAAAGTAGGCTATAAATAGAAATTCTAATTTGATAAAAGTATGCTATAAATAGAAACCTCTTTTTATAAGGACGAGTCTTCAAGATCACAGGGATGTGACTCAAATCTGTAAAATTATGAAAGGCAAAGACAAGAAGAATGGTCTTGTATCACACAATCTCAGAATACCAGACTAAGGAATCTCAATACAGTGACCTGACATTTGGGAGAGATTAATCAGAGACAAATAAAAGGAATTCCTCCTTCACACCAAAGGTATTAAACTTATGATATGTATCATTGCCAAGGATGATAAAAAAAAGCTGAAAATATGTGGTATTTTTCCTTAGATACATAAGCAAGAATCATAGGGGATTTTAGGATTTAGAATTGGAAGGGTCCTTGGAGGTCATCCAGCCTAGAGGTAGCAAACATGCTGCTTATAACATTCCCAAGCTTAATCAGAAACAGATTAAAATGGAATTGGGAAATGTTTAAACAAATAAATAAAAATACAATAGGAAAGAGATACCTTTACTCTGTGCTTTGCTAAGTCAACACGCAGCCCTCAGAGATCCTTATGAATGACTTAATGACCCAATCCAAGTGTATTCGCTTAACAGATGAGGAGAGGAAGGTATGAAGAGTTCAAATGACTTGTACAAAGTCATATAGGTATCAAACAGCAGAGCTAGAATTGGGACCTGGCTCATCTGTGACCAGATCCATCATCTCCCCATGTTATGGGATGTTAGAGCTGGATGCTCCTGAAGAAATCACATTGTTGTTGTGTGCCCTCCATTCTTTGAGAGGACCATGACATTGGGAGGTGATGTCATGATTTGCAGTGAATTGGATTTAAGTGAGGGAGGGCTGTGCAAGGTCACCAGCCTCACTCTCTCCTCCAGAGCCATCTGGGTCCAGTAGAAAGATAAATAGTAGGATGACTGGAGATGGCCCCAGATGTTTAAGGCAATTGGGGTTAAGCGACTTGCCCAGGGTCACACAGCTAGTAAGTGTCTGTGGTGAGATTTGAACTCAGGTTCTTCTGAATCCAGGGCTCGTGCTTTATCCACTGCACTACCTAGCTGCCCCACAAAGAAGAGATCATATAGCACAAACCTCTCAGAGGAGGTCATCTAGCACAATCCCCTCATTTTGCTGATGAATAAACTGAATCTCAGAGATATTAAGTAGCTTGGCCAAGGTCATATAGATCGTCCTTCACCTTTATAAGAAATCACTGAGGGCAGCTAGGTGGTGCAGTGGATAAAGCACCAGTCCTGGATTCAGGAGGATCTGAGTTCAAATCTGGCCTCAGACACTACACACTTACTAGCTGTGTGACCTGGGCAAGTCACTTAACCCTCATTGCCCCATGAAGAAAAATAAATAAAAATTAAAATGAAAGAAATCATTGGACCCAGATGGCTCTGGAGGAGAGAGTGAGGTTGGAGACCTTGCATAACTCTTTCTCACTTAAATCCAATTCAATGCAAGTCATGACATCACATCCCAATGTCATGGTCTTCTTTGAAAATGACTATTTTCTCTCACAACTAGCTAATATGGGAATTTTTCCATTACTACTCATGTATAACTTATTTTGAATTGCTTGAGTTCTTGTGGGTGGGGAGTGGGAATGGAGGGGGGAAGAGAAATTGGAACACAATTTTTTAAATTGATGCTAAAATTTTGTTTTTACATATATTTTGGAAAATAAAATTCTATTTAAAAAACCCACAAACCAAACAAACAAACAAAAAAGAAAATGAAGGACAAACAACATAAGAAATCAACTGGATGATGAGCTGTTTACCTGAACCAATGAAGTAAGTTTTAGGAGTGTCTGTCAGGCCAATGGATTGCTAGTTCTGTATATAATGATTATACAGTCCATTGGAAGACAGATAAGACTAGGTTTGATTTGAAAGCCCCAACTTTTTCTATACTCTTTCAGACATGTTTACCAAGTGGAACAAGACCGAACAAGCCCTGAAATGATGAGAATCTTTGAAACCTTTCTGAGGACGTCAACAGGACTAGAGGAAGGAGATGCTAGCCAATGTGCCAATTTTAAAATGCTAAGGATTGCTTTACAATGGATTCTGCTTTGAGGCTACCTTCTCTCAAAAAAAGAAGATGTGTGATTTTTCTTCAGAGAAATCCTTATGGACACTGGAAGAATTTCTCTCAAAGGTAAATCACTAAACTATCCAAATTCTACCAATTTATACTTCCTATAAAGAGCCTTTCCTGATCCCCCAGCTATTAATACTTCCCCTCCTCAATCACTCTCTA
Organism: Dromiciops gliroides; assembly: GCF_019393635.1. NCBI lineage: Eukaryota > Metazoa > Chordata > Mammalia > Microbiotheria > Microbiotheriidae > Dromiciops > Dromiciops gliroides. The sequence continues at coordinate 43,660,333 of NC_057867.1, forward strand.
TTTATATTTTTATTTTGTGTATTTCATTCTCTATGATCATCTGTACTTTCTTCAGCTGGCTCTTTAAAGACTGTGCCTTTGCATCCCCAACACCTTGAACATGGCCTGGTCTATGATAGATGCATAATAAATACTTGTTAATTGATTGACTAATTGACTGGTTTAAAAAAACGGGGATCTTGGTGGCTCAGGGAGTCTCAGAGATTTTCTTAAGCTGTTGTGGTTCTAACTCCTCTCAACTCCTACCCTTGCTATCCCAAGGGGCCAGTGCATGCCTTATCCTCACCTGAAATGATGCCAGTTTGACGCTGCATGAAATTTAGAGCTATCAGGGAACTATGAAGTTGTCTAGTTCACTTCATTCATTTTACAAACGAGGAAAATAAGACTCAGAAAGGTTAATCAATCTGTCTAAGGTCACACAGATAGGAAGCAAGAAGAACCAGGATTTGAACCCAGGCCCATTGATTCCAACCCCATTGTTCTTTCCACTGTGCCACATGGGTACCTAGGAGGAATAGTAAGAATATCTAACATAATAAAAAGTAGCAGGGGGAAGGAAGGGTTAAGCTACTGAACCAATCCATTATCAAGGCCAGGGCTTCTTCTGGATACATATAACAAGAGAGAAGCAAGGTCACTAGAAACTTATTTTTCTTGATCCGAGCCCTTCTAGGGCATCACTGTGTTACAAAAGTTCATTAGAGGATTCAACCAATCAGATGAGTTAGAATGAGGCAACTCAATGGAAGTACATTTGACAAACACATTAAAAATCAATTCAGTCCAAAATTAAGACAAATGGGTAGATAGATGCATAGCCCATGTCACCATTCCACCTGGAAGATGCACAGGATTGCATTGGGAAATGTGGTCAGGCTCTTACATATGACAGTACTGGTCAGATTCTAAGCTGTATTTTCCCCCAACAATCTGTGTGTGTGTGTGTGTGTGTCTGTATGTCTCTGTGTGTGCTTCCTTTCAAAGGATCTCAATTTAGAAATGTATCTATATTCAGAAGGAGCCAACGTTAAAATAAATATGTTATCTTAACTCTGAAGGATTTTGTTCTGGTTGGCTTTCCTTTGATAATTTATATCCACATGATCAACCAGCCATGGAAAGCAAAGAGCTGATGTCACTCCAAACCAGCCTTTAAAGAATGTAAACTTTGTAAGAGCAGCCAGGGGCTCTGTACACAGTACCGGCCTTACATGAAGGTAGAGGAGCCTACATAAAGGACTCTTGGGGTGCCAAGACAGTCTATTTCTTTCACTGGTACACTAATGTCTAAAATGCCACCCACAGGAGTTTCCTTCATTTAGCTCAAATCACTGAGGCTGATTTTCATGATAACCTGGAGGGGCAGCTGCACAGTGCAGTGGAAAGAAAGCAGCCTTTGGTATCAGACCATCTGACTTGGAATCCTGGCTCAGCCATTTCTGTGTCCTTGTAGAAGTCACTTTACCTCCTTGTGCCTGAGCCTCAGTTTCTTCATCTGTAAAATGAAAGTGCTTGGGGCAGCTAGATGGCGCAGTGGATAGAGCACCGGCCCTGGAGTCAGGAGGACCTGAGTTCAAATCCGACCTCAGACACTTAACACTTACTAGCTGTGTGACCCTGGGCAAGCCACTTAACCCCAATTGCCTCACTAAAAAAAAATGTTGGAAAGTGCTGAACTAGATGACCTCTAAGGGTCCCTTACAGCTCTAGATTTCAGTTCACCCTTGGAAAAGTGATACTTTAAACCATATTCATATACTTTGAGAATGTCAGAGCAGAAAGAAACCTTTGAGTTCACTGCATCCACTCCCCCCCCAACTAACTTTTGAGAGGAGGAAACTGAGACCCAGAAAGGTAAAGTCATCTGCAAAATTCTGCAGGTAGTTAGTGATCCTTATAGGCTGGCAAGTCTTGACCCAGTGTTATCCTCCCTCCTCCTTTGTAAAATAGAGATAACAATCCCTGTTAACCAGCTACCTCAAAGATGTCTTTGAGGAAAGCTCTTTGTAAAGTGAAAGCAGGCCAGAAATCGCACTTGTCCTTTTTGTTATCATTTCACTCTAATTTTTCCCCATTGGAAATGGAAGTCATCTGGTGAGAAATTACTAGCCTGCTATTGCTATTTTCTATTTAATATTCTACAGACTGTTATCATCATTCTCATATTGATCCAGGCACTGTGACGTCATGGCTAGAGGACCTGCCACAAAGCCATGAAGACACCTGGGGTCATGGGCTGCTTCTGACCCATCCAGGCTGGGTGACCTTAAGCAAATCCCTTAATCTTTCAGTGCTCCCCCCACCAAGGCAACTCTTTAAGACTTTAAGCTAGGATGGAGGGAAACAGTTAACAATAGTAACTGAAAACATTCTGAAGCAGAAGCAAGATTAATGTAAGATGATGATGACTGATTGATTGACTGATTGATGAATTGATGATGATTGGATGAAGATGGGGATTGATTGATGACCCTGAGGATGGATTGATGATGAGAATTGATTGATGATGATGATGAAACATATGGTGTATACTTTGCTGGGCTATTGTGACGAAAATTCTTTGCCGGGTATAAGGTACTATATAAATGTTATCAATTACTGTTGTTGCAATAATCAGCCTCATGGGTTTATTGTAAGGAAATCTCTCTTTAAAGTACCATATAAATGTAGTTTAGTATAAAAAATGATCAGTAGGATACTATCAGAAAAATCTGGAAAGGCCTACATGAGCTGATGCAACGTGAAATGTACTGTATACAAAATAACAGCAATACTGTAAGATGACCTGCTGTGAATGACTCACTTATTTTCAGCAATGCAATGATACAAGACAACTTTGAAGGTCCTATGAAAAAAATGCAGTCCATCAACAGAGAGAGAACTGATGGTATCTGAATACAGATTTAAGCATACTTTTTTGTTTGTTTGTTAGTTCCTTTATCTGAAGTTTTGTTCTGGTTTGTTTTCTTTCACAACCTGGCTAATGTGGAAATGTAGAATAAATAAATAAGACTTTAAGCTTCAGAGCAGGTGCTAGCCTACATTAGCATAAGATTCCTGTACCCATGTAATAAGACACCAAGTACTTGCTTCTTTATGATTATTGTGATTAGACTTTCCAGTCATGCCAAAAGCCAAAGTAGTTCCTCCCAGCAAACTGTGAACTTGTCCCTTTGAAATAAGTTTTTCAAATGATAACACCCATTTCAAATTGATTCCCTATTTGCCACCTAGAACTTGCTATCACATTGACATGATCATTGGGACATCTTTTATTTTTTAAAACTAAAATTAGTGTTAAAATATTGAAAGAATCCTCATTTTTAAAAGTGTATTTGGGGGAAGCTAGGTGGAACAATGGATAGACCACTGGCCCTGGAGTCAGGAGGACCTGAGTTCAAATCCGGCCTCACATACTTGACATTTACTAGCTGTGTGACCCTGGGTAAGTCACTTAACCCCAATTTCCTTACCCAAAAGAAGTGTATTTGTACTTCACAGTCATGTTTAAACTTCATACATCATAATCTATTTCACATCAGAGACTCAGGGTCAACGCATACATGCCTGTGTTCTAATAACTCTAAGGATAGAAACCCTTGACAATACCATGCCTCTTTTGCGCTAGAAGTACCCATATGAGAACACCAAGGACCTGGGATATCAATAATGGGAGGAGGTTCTGTCAACTAGTATGCGTCAGAGCTGGGAATTGAAGCCAGGTATTCTTGACCTCCAATCTATCTATCTCCCTTAAAGAATAAGCTGGGGGGTGGAGAGGGGAATGACAAGGGAAGATGAATTTCATTAATTCCCTTTGTCACTAGATGGGCTTTAAACTCTCATAATGATTTAGATAAGGGTTTCTCTTTGCAGAATTAGATCACATTTTAGAGGCACTGGTCAGATTTTCTACTGTCTGAGGCTAGATTTGAACTCAGGAATCTTATGTTAAGATCAATTCAATTTGACAAATAGCTACTGGGGCAGCTGGGTGGCCTTGGGGTCAGGAAGATTAAACTTCCTGAGTTCAAATCTAGCCTCAGACACTTAGTAGCTGGGTGACCCTGGGCAAGTCACTTCACCCTGTTCGCCTCAGTTTCCTCATGAGCTGGAGATGGGAAACTACTCCAGTATCTTTGCCAAGACAAGCTCACAGGGGTCACGATGAGTTGGACATGACTGAAAACAACTGAACAATGAAACAACAACAAACAACTACTGAGGAACATAGAGAGAAATAAAGCTTACATAGAGATACAATTCCTTTCCTCATGGAGCTTGTGGACACTGATAGTTGAGGGAGGGTTGAGGGAGGAAGAGGAAGGGAACATTTATTAAGACCCAATATGGTAGGCATTGCGCTTAATGCTTTACAAATATTAGCTCATGGGAACAGTTAGGTGGCACTGCAGTGAATAAACCACCGGCCCTGGATTCAGGAAGACCTGAGTTCAAATCTGGCCTCAAACACTTGACACACACTAGCTGTGTGACCCTGGGCAAGTCACTTAACCCTCATTGCCCTGCCCCCCTTCCAAAATTAGCTCATTCAGTCTTCACAACTTTTGTGATTTAGTTGCTACTATGATCTCCATTTTACAGTTGAGGAAACTGAGACAGACAGAGGTTAAGTGACTAGATAACTATAATATGTGCCAGAACCTTTTGGGGGTGGTGGGTGGTACAGGGACCAGTATCCTTCCCCTTCCTCCTTTTTCTCTCCTATTTGGGTAACTGGGGAATGATGCTATCTGGCAGATGAGTACAAGACATAAAAGCTGAAAGAAAAGAAAGAAGAAAATGGCAAGAAGAAGAGTAGGGACAACTCTGGAGAAGATGATGCATCTCGAGATTTCTCCCTCAGCTTGCGTTAGAGATAGGATACAGAAAGACCAGAGAAGGTTTATCACTCATGCATGTATTCTCGAGAAATCACTGAACCCCTCCAAGCATGTTATGGAGCTAGGGGCCCACATGTGTGACTACCTGCCATTGAATTCTCCCTTTACTGAGCCAAACAAACAGGGCCAAGGCAGACCCTGGGATCTGGGTGGGAGGCTGTATCGTTCTACTTAGAGAAACTCTAGTTGTCCTCAGAGCTGAATGTTGCTGGGGGCTTCCATCCATCTCTGGGACTAATGACCACTCCTTCAAGGGCCTCTGCTTTTTTTTCTCCTTCTGTCAATACCACTTTCTTCTGTGGAAATGTGAACTGTGTGCTCCTAATATGCCCAAATTCCCCATGCAGGGCCTGTGAACGAAGGTGGTGAGAAAAATCTCACCAAGTGAACTCATTGGCTCCCTACCTAGAGGGTCTTTGACATATGAGTTACAGTAAAATGCAAAACCATTCCACAACTGATTTTTTTATGGACAGGATGGTGAAGTGGTTAGTGTGTGAGACCCACTCAAGAATTGGAGGTTTGAATCACATCTCTCAGCTTACCATGAATAACTTAACACTTAGCCACTCTGCTACTCTATTCTTTTATCTGTAATTTAATATATATTAACCCCTGTATCACCTAACTCACAGGGTTGGTGTGAAAAAGTTGCTTTGCATGCCTCCCAGAACTGCATAAATGGGAATTATTGCTATCTTCTGTGCACATAAGACTTTTCATGTATCTAGATTTCTTAAAGCAAATCTTACTGTGCATGTGCATGCCTGGACATAACCAGAGCTCTAGACAGTTCAGCAAAAGGGCTTAAATGAAATACTTCTGGAGGCTTAACAAAGAGAAGGTTAACAAATGTCATTACTGTCACTACTACAGTAATGCAGGCAATTAATATCGTCCCCCATAATTGGGAAGCACATAAAACATCCTCCAGAGATTCCCAAACCTAGCTGTCAAAAGCAGAGGGGTTTCAAAAAAAAGCAGAACTAGGAAGCCATTACTGATACCCCCTGTTATAATTTGGGGGCATCTGAATGAATTGTATCTATAAACGGGGACATCAGAAGTGGCAACCAAATGAAGGGGACCAGCCATGTGCTTTGGAGATGACACAATCTGCACATGGGGAGAGGAGAATGACATGGCTGACCTTAAAATGCAACCCTCCTTTTTATAGATCAGTCTGTTTGTGTTAGGAATGCCAATCAAGCAGTGCATGAATATATTTCAGCAGCTATAAAATTTGATTAAAATTTAATGTAGCCTCACTCCTTCTCCAAGTCTGAATGAATTTAGATGGTCAACTACCTGTGAAATGGTGATTTTGCTTGTTAATTGTTCGTGATCTTTATCAGATGGGAAGTAACTTTTACTTTGTTCAGAAACTGATGGCTAAGGTAGTAACTAGATGGGAAATTTATCGCTTTCACACTCCCTTTGCAGTTTCTATCCAGTCCAGGGTTATTTATGATAAAAATTACATTTTTCTTCCAGAAGGTCAGAACACATACACAAAAATCCTGTTGGAGCACATTATATCCAGAATCCTCATCTGTGAAATGGGAACAATAGGGCTAACCTACTTCTCTGGGGCAGTGGGGGAATTAATTAACATTTCTAAGTTATGCTAAGTGCCACTGAGCTCTTTCAAAGGAAACAAAAGCAAAATATCATTTCTGGTTATTTACTACAGGAGTCTGCCTAGAGAAAGTAAGCAATAAATCAATAACTAATTATGGACGTATAATGCTTGTCTTCCACTGAGCTTAATCCCTCTGGCTAAGATACTGCCTGGGTGAGCTTCCCTAGCATCTTATGCACATGATTGGCTCCAGAGTTTTGCAAGTGTTACAGAGGGTCTGTTTTCTGACCCTCAGATACTGAACAAAGACACTACATACCTAGCCCTGTGTTACGTGCTATCAGGGGCATAAGAGAGGGCTAAGGCATAGTCTGTGCCCTCAAGGAGCCCAAGATGGACTCCAGAAACCCCAAAATGCATGGATTGATTAGAAGATGTCAGCATACATGAAGTGATAAGTTGAGATGGGAGGAAAGAGAATCTAAATTAGGCAGGAGAAAAGAAGACTGCTATGAATTGGAGCAGTCAGCAGGGATGTGTGACTAAGTAGGACCTTGTACAAAGGATGGGATTTAGGCAGATAAGACAGCCCCCTGAACAGGGTTTCTTCTTTAATTCTCCTTATGTTGCATATAAAACTACCTTGTTCTTTCACAGAAGAGCCTAAAAGATCAGTCAAAAATAGCATCCTCTAATAGTTCTTCCTTCATCAGAGGAGTGCTGAGAATAGAGCATTGAACTTGGAGTCAGAAAGACCTCTGTTCAAATTCTGCCTCTGTTATACCAGGTGTGTGACCCTGGCAAAATCATTTGCCTCTCTGAGTCTTTAGGTGCCTCTTGGGCAAAAATGGGAATCATACCATAGTATTGTAGGTAATGTAATAGACTTGTTATGCAGCTAGGTGGTACAGCAGATAGAGCTCTGGACCTGGGTCAGAAAGATCTGAATTCAAATCTGGCCTCAGATGCTTATCAGCTGGATGACTGACTCCGGGCAAGTCATTTAACTGTTGCCTGACTCAGTTTCCTCAACTATAAAATGGAAATAAAAATAGCACCTACCCTCAAAGGTATTGTGTTATTAAGTAGGCACTTAGTAAATACTTACTTGTTCCCTTCCCTTTCTCTCTAACCTGCAGTCCACAGATACCGCACCCCCCCAAAGAACTCTTGGATAGATTTCAGGAGGTCCATGAACTTGGGTGGGAAACAAATGCCATTTTTATTTTCACTAACCAATTGAAGTTTAGGATTTCTTTCCATTATAATTTTTTAACAACACCACTCTCCTGAGAAGCAGTACACAGGTTTCACTAAATTGTCAAAGGGGTCTATGACATATAAAAAAAAAGCTTAAGAACCCCTGACCTAAGAATCAGAAAAAATTGGCTTTAAATTTTGTCCTTGGTTTTTACTAGTCCTGAGACTCAAATGGGTAAATTATCTAACATTGCTCAAGCTCCCCACCATGAAAAAGGGTGTAATAATGTTGGGGGTAATTGTAGCACAGGCTAGTTGTTAAGACTCCAACAAAATTATATATATGCACACACATGTGTATATGTATATATATTTTGGGGGGGCAGGGCAATGAGGGTTAAGTGACTTGTCCAAGGTCACACACCTAGTAAGTGGCAAGTGTCTGAGGCCAGATTTTAACTCAGATCCTCTTGAATCCAGGTCCACTGCTTTATCTACTGCAGCACCACTTAGCTGCCCCCCCCAGTAATATCTATAAAAGACTTTGCAGACCCCCCAAAGCCACGGTTGTTGTTGTTGTTGCTGGTTTTTTATTTACGTTACAGGAGGCTGCGGCTCCCATATCGGACTGCACAGCCACACTGTGGCCTGTGGTTCTTCAAAGTGCTGATCCATGGTTGTCCGCGACTGGCAGAAGCCTACATACAGGAGATCCAATCAGATAACGTATGACAGTGAAGACAGCACTAGATTTATAAGAGGCCCTGGGCTCAAATTTCAGCTCTGTGACCTCAGGCAAGTCACTTCAACTCTCTGGCCCTCAGTTTCCTCATCTGTAAAATAAGGGATTTGGATGAGGCTTCTTCTAGCTCCAAAGCTAGGATCCTATGAAAGTGTTTTGTATATTTTAGAGTGTTCTATAAAAGTCAGTATTATTATTATTATCAGTCTCACCCAGTCTCACCCAGTCTCACCTAAATTGAGGCCAATTGTGCATTGTAGGTGCAGTACAGCAGAAATTGTATGGACATGATCGTTGGCTTCTAGAACTTTATAATCTAAGATGGATGGATGTGAAGTGATACACAGTTAACCATACATGTAATAGGGGTTGAGCAGGGAAGTCCTATTAAGTCTGATGAGTCTGATTCCCCATTGCCCCAACCTTTCCCCATCCCTTGCTGTGCCCTGGCCTGGAAGTCCTAGGGAAAGAAAGCACATTCAAAGGATAAGAATAAGGGGAAGGGGAAGGGGAAGTATTTCACTTCTCATCCTTAGAGGCCAAGAGGGGTCAATTGGCTCTGACAAAAGCTTATTCCACATAAAACTGTGGGAACAACAAAATAATAGAGTCAAGACTCCCTATTATATCATAGATGAAGTATACCTCGCATCCTCCATTTCATCACAATTAAGGCTTTCCAGAATTGTTGTGAGAAATAATTATAGCTCCCATTTCGAGAGTGCTTCAAGGTTTGCACACGGCTTTACTTCCATTCATTCGTTTGATCTTCACAACACTCATGTATGATGGGTTCTGTGATTATCCCCATTTTATCAATGAAATGATGAACCCTCCTAAGAACAGCTGGATCCTGACTTCTAGGAGCCATAATTGCTTCCAAATGGGTACTCCTCCCACCATGGTATCTGAGTATATGACTGTCATGAGTTCTATGGCAGAAAAAAAAATCATTCTCTAGTGGGCATCCCTCTACTGTGAAGGCTGTCTATGCTTGGCTAGTCTGGTCCTAGGGTGTCAAGAAGGGCACACGCTAAAAGCTCTTCCAACTTCAAAGGACCTAGCCAAGTTTGCACTGTCCCTGTCCAACCTTTAGGTTCCTAAGGTGACCTCCATGCTACAGTGAGACAGAAGACTTTAGTGGAGGTCCTGCCAAAACATCGATATTTCCATGGATAGAACTAGAGGCCACTATAATTTGACCTTAATCATCAATTGATAAACATTTAGTAAGTGCTTACTAACTATAATATAGGCATGTGATAACTACTTCAGATACAAAGATAAAGGCAACAGTTTCTGCTGGGCCCTGGCAGAAGAACTCCATGCTGTATCTTCTTCCATAAGAGATGTAGAAGAGATAGGGTATTAATGTTTTTCATAATCAACCAGACTGATCTACAAACAGATCCATAGAACCATTCTGCCAATCTTTTTGGGAAGGGTGAAATCGACATCATATGCAGCATGACTAAAGTATTTCACTTCTTCCTTTAGTTATTGTGAATTTTGTACCTCATTAAGCCACCACTGCCCAGAATCAAGGTTTGAGACATTAATAAGAAACCTGAGGCTCAGAGTAGGGCATGGAGTGGGAGGAAAGGCTAATGGAAGCTGATCATTGTCAACTGGACCCACAATCTCTCTATTATTGTAACCTTACCAATAAGCTTATTGGGGAAGGATAACAGAAGGAGGAAGTTTTGAAGAAGTAGAGTTCAACAGAACAGGTAGACAATAGGCTTAGGGAATGTCAAGATGGCTCCTCAGAGTATGTCAGGGTCACAAGATTTCCCAAGAGAAAAGATCCTAGACTTCAATCTAGGAACAGAGGAGAAGGAAACCAACTTCAAAAACAAATATATTAGCAGCTCCACAGGGGCTGATGGAATTGTTTCAAATCTACTAGAACAGAGAGAGCAGAAAGGGAAGGTATTACTCCTCTAGAGCCAGAGGGTTTAGTTAGGAAAGTTACATTAAACTTGTAATAGGCCTAGAGCTTAGCAGACAGAACCTCTCTGGGAATGGTAAAGAGTAATAAGGGAGTATCTGCCACTGACTCCAAGCTGACATAGCCTGAACTAAAGATAAGGAAAACTGGTTGTTATATGCCAAGACACACACAGCTTTGCCCGACCAAAAACAATGGCTTGAAATTAAGACATAAGATAATATGTAAAAGACAAGGAATAGGGACAAGATCCAATAGTGGTAGCCAGAAGGAAAGAGGGAGAGAATAGTTCTACATCCCTGTGAGTATGCATGGAAGAGGAAGATGAACTCAAACACTATATCAACTATGCAACTTATAGCTTGGAATATGAGTGTAACCCTCTTACATGTTTCCCTGTGATGCTTAGTTATAGCCTCTATTCCACAAACAGGGTTAAGGAAAATACCTGTAATCTTCTCCCCCTACCTAGGTTGGGATTTAGGATACTCAGTATAAAATGGACAGGTGGTGGCAGTGAAAAAAATAATAGGGGGCAGCTAGGTGGCACAGTGAATATAGCACCGGCCCTGGATTCAGGAGGACCTGAGTTCGAATCCGGCCTCAGACACTTGACACTTACTAGCTGTGTGACCCTGGGCAAGTCACTTAACCCTCATTGCCCCACCAAAAATAAAAGAGTATGGGCCCCAGAAATCAAAGCCATGGAACCCGCTGATGGAAGAAAAGAAATGTCATTGATGGACCACTTGGGGGATATACAAGAATTCCTTTAAGCTGAGTATGACAATCCCATGCTCCATCATTAAGGGAGTATCCTGAATCTTTTGAAACCTCCATCAAGGAGGGAAACTAGTACAAACCATTTCTTGATGTCATTGGCTGACTGAATTAATGACAGAACTCAGTGTGACATGTTACATATCACATGCCCCCCTGAATTATGTTTTATATTTTAATATAATAATACAAACTGAAATTTAAAAAAATTAACAGGGTTATTTTCAGTATCTCTAAATCAAAACATTCAGAAATCAAAAACTGAGCAACCTGGTTTCAGACAAAGTAAAATATTATTCTACAAACCAAACAATTGATCTTCCAACCTCCATCATAGCTTAGGTAAATTATATTCTAAAAGGGTGGTAGCAGCTATATCCAAATAAAGCCTGTCAACTTTAAAAATGTTAGTTGCTTTATAAAGGTCTCAGTGGAAAAATATGTGTATATGCATATGTACATATACATATACATATATATATATAAATATTCTTGTAGTGTATACATGCACATATGTACCTTCAAAATCATGTCAAATTTTCAAATCAATAACCTTCATAAACAAGTTATAAACTGAGTTACTTAGGAATTCATTTAATAGCAGTGTGTACTCTTTACAATTATATTAATAAGCATTATTAAACTGGCTTGGTGGGTTCCATAATATTCGGATATTCTATTTCCCAAAGGAACATAACAGTTCCATTTGCCTCTAGATGCCCACATGGGAAAACTAGAACAAACCCAACTGTAGCTGAGGTCACGGTGAGTTCATCGTCCACAGAAATGCTTGTATCCCAAAGCGACTGCTCCCCAAATTAAGTAGCCCTATACTTGAGCATGTCATTTAGGAATTATAGTTGTGCTAGATATTCCTAATTAGAAATGACAAGCCCCCACAACCACAGTTATACTCTATAAACTCGTGTGCTGTGCACACAGCACAATTTACAAATAGTCTCTTTCCTGTGTAGGATTAAAGTCATATCTCACAGGCGATTAGATGGTATGGACCCTTTATACCTTGAGGTGCAGGGAAATGGATGGGAGCAATTTTCCCCTCAATAGACAACGATAGATAAGCAAGCAAATATACAAACTGGCTTTAAAAGGTCGGCCATAATCAGTTGTCTTGCCCTGGTGGTGACTTTATTTTTAAAAAAGGAAAAGAAATGGTCCATTGGTTATTATGATTATGATATTTTTCCATTTACTTTCCTGGACACTTATTCTAAGGTTTTCAAAAGATTGGGAACGTACAACCTAATTTATTTTGAAATCGGATTTATGCTCACATACATCAACATGTTTGGGCCAAACTAAACTAACTCCCTTTGAATAACCTTGCTCTTCCTGCCACCCCTACAAGTTAACTATGTGTGAACTCCTCAGTTTTTCTTTCTTTCTCTCCTAATGTATTTATGAATGGAGTTCCTTTGATTCAACACTTTCACTCCTCTGGCTGAATTCCTGGCACCATACCTCATCTGGATCAATCAGAAATATTTTTTTCAAATGAATAATACACAACACAGAAAATGTTGAGAGCTTTGTAAAGGTCAAAACATGAGGCTGGGCTTCACCTCTAATGACCCTTGGATGGTTTGATTCTTGTATTATTCATAATGCCACGGTTACTCTTGGGTATATGTAAGGCAGAGAAGAATAAAGAGAGAGAGAGAGAGAGAGAGAGAGAGAGAGAGAGAGAATGAGAATGAAAATACCAAATAGAATAGCTTTCTCATTTCTCTGAGCCAAATACCACTTTGCTGACCAATTCAGGCCCTTGAGGCTTTCAACAATATTCAGAAACACATTGCCTGAAGCTATGCATAGAGCAGGGAGCCGGGTCATTGTCCACTTGCCCCTACTTCAGGACTTTGGAGAGGTAACCTGTCCCCTTGCTGGCAATGTGTAGCCCAGAACTGGAGGAAGACGCCGCTCATACCCTTTTGAATTAGATTATGTGCTTTGAAGAATATGAATCTATCTGGATTGATGGTACATTTGTGTGTACATTATCTTTGCTTGTGTACTCAGATGGGGCATCTGTCTTCAATCTTGCCCAGGTCTGACAGCCTAGCTCATGAGCATACAAATTGAGCAAGTTTCCGATGCAAGCTAATCAAGTTCTCCCTGACAACCTCAGCAATCTTTCTGTTTTAGGTATGGTGACATATTCGTCCTCCTCGATCAAGTCATGACTAATGGATGAGAATGTTAACATCTTTCATCCTTTATATATATCCGGAGATAATCCAGAGGGGGAGAGGAGATAGAGTGCTCCACATTAGGACTGGTTTTGTTCATTCTTCAGACAATTAAGGGGAGACAAGTGAATATGAAATATTGCAAAGTTAATATTTATTTTCAGTAGTAACACTTTCACTTGAAAGCCTCCCTTTGGCTCAGGAGTCTCTCACCAACTCATTTTGATATGGTATTTCCTTAGGAATAAGTAACTGCAATACATGATCTGATTAGCAACAGTAGTACAAAGAAATATTCTTTGAGGAATGCAAAATATAATAGATATACATGCTCTTGAGTACATGTAGCCATTAGCAGGAGGTACTGATGTAGGAGGAAAAAATGGGGTTAACAGAAAAACCTAAGACCCAAGCTCTAATTTAGATCTGAGCTCTAAGAGACCCCAGTTAATGGATAACTTAAGACTTGCATCTTCATTAATACAAGTCAGGGCCTAAGTTCTTGTTACCCACATTAATCAGCACTCATAACAAGAACATAAAGAGGCAGGTCATAGAAACCTTAACTATAACAATGATACACAGATGGGGTATAGAAAGTCTAACTGATAAATGAAAATATTTTGAAGCTAGGCATGGGAATGAAAAGGTGACGTGCAGAAAAGGCCAAATTTGTTCCCAGATTCACCTTATGATGTATAAACCCCCAAAACACATCTCCACGGAAAAAGGTACCTGCCTCGGGGGTTGGCTCAAGGTCCCAGGAACTCCAAATTAGGATAAGCCCTCCCATGTACCTCCCTAAGGTGGAGATTATTATAATGAGACTGATAATCGATTTATCCATACTATAAATATAACTTTTTTTTATTCCTTATTCGAGAGATACCTTTCCACTTTTCTGGTTCTCTTCCTGTGTTCACTCAGTATTGCAACAAAACTTAGGAAACTGAGTCACTGAGTCTTGTAATTCCTTTGGGATGACTCACGATCAATCTGATCACCCTAATTCCATCCCACATTAGTACCTTTCATATCCAAAGGAGAGACCAAAGCTCAATCCTCCATAGGGCAATTCTAGGAGCTCCTGATGATCAGAATTCATGGAGGGAAGTGCCAGAGTACACATGTCAAATAAAGAACAAGATGTCAATGTGTGTTTGATTTAGTTCTATTTATTTAAAAAAGAACTGCCTGACTGACATCCTCTGTGGTTATCTCATTTTGGTATGGAGGTGACCTTAAGACTTTTTCACTAGAGTACTACATTCAGCACGATCTACTAACCAGAAAAGGCTTTGAGTATGAGTCCAGTGATAAACTTTTTTCTGTCTTTTGACAACCAAGCCGAGTAAGTCTGGAGAGGTTCACCACTAGAAGGTGGAGTAACTTCATGGTGATCTTTTTCTGTCCCAAAATCTAATTATGATCATTCACAGAGGCAGAGATGGGCTGCAATCTGCCTCAGTGCAGGAAGCTACAATGCTGATGATATCATGGTATAAGGGGCTAAAATTCTAGCTAAACTATCTAAAATCTAATGAGTGGTCACCAATAAATTATAAGCTTTAGCAAGAGTGTTTCAGTGTTTAAGTATTTATTAAAGAGCATTAGGATCAGAGAGAAAGGTAAAAATCTAACTATTTCTAAGAGACCCCATCATCCGACCCACGATGGCAAGGTCAGGAACCAAAAGAGACAGAACCTCTCCACCAGCGTCCACTTCCTACTTTGTGTCCTCTTCCCAGAAATGGGAGGCTCCTCAAGTTGATTGGCTGGTAGCCTTGATAGACAGTACCCATGAGCAAACATCACTTCCTGACACCAAGGAAAAGCTGCATGGCTTGCCCTCAGATGCCTTCTCCTCATGGCAGAGCTTTTCTATGGTAAGTCTCCAGCAGGTGGTGTCATTCCAATCATTACAATGGATATTTGAGGTTGTGATGTATTTTAAAAAGTAATATAAACATACCTTTCCCCCAGACCAGTGTTGTTGGTAACTTTCCCCCACTTTGGTGGGAATAGTTTCTTTTCAGTGTAGCTCTGAATGCTAATGGGGGGGGAGTCACAGGTGTTGCCTTTAGTGATCCTTCATCCTTTATGTGGTAAATCAGTCTCTATTTTTCCTTCTTTGCTTTTGTGAGAGATTTAACTAAAGAACTATCTTGGCTTAGCAGTTTGGACTTTGAAATGACACTTTTAGCCTGCATAATCTAACACTTGGGCCTTTTCTTGGCACTCGCCTACATGGAGGGCAAGGAAAAACAATGTTTATGGACCAAGATAAAGGATTTACTAGCAGTCTTTTCTAGATGCCAAAGTCTGTTGACTTAATGGATCAATGATATTGCCTCTGTTGGATTCTGAGTAAGCTGAGGAGCCTTTGGAAGTCAAGCATGTTAACATAGGATCTATACGAAGCTATGTTTCCATAACTATCAATACTTTTCATAAAGAACTTCCCAGTGGGGTTTGTATGACCTTTGTAGGTACTTTGCCACTTCTCTCAATTAATCCCTGCTACCAGACAATCAAGTTTTGAGGCTACAGTTTGGGAGCCAAGGCAAAGGGTAAAAACACAGGTATGCTTAGAATATGGGTCAAATAGGCTTTAGTATGGTAAAATTTTCTCTTTTTTAGGGGGTGGGGTGGAGGAGATACTGATAGTCATTAGGTGGTGGTTTAGAACTCAAAGGGACCTTAGAAATCATGTAGTCCAATCCTTTATTTTATAAAAGAGGAAATTGAGGCCTGGAGAGGGAAAGTGACTGGCCCAGTGTCACATAGGTGGTTGTTGTTGTTCATCCTTCATTCTTGAAGAGGACCCATTGGTCATGATATTGTGATATTCATGATATCATGAGGATGACATCTTGAACTGGTTATGAGTGGGACAGAACTGTGCAAAGTCATCAGCTTCACTCTCTCCTCCAGAGTCATTGAAGCCCCGTAGCAAGACAAAAGCCAAGACAACCAGCAATGGCCCAGGATGAAGTGGGTGACCTTGGTCTTTCTAGATGGTATAGTTGATAGAGCAGCTAGATGGTATATCAAATTGCTTACTGGTTTTGAGAGAGGGGAGGGAAGGGAAGGTGGGAGAAAAATTTGGAACTCAAAAAATATCTTTACAAGTAATTGAGAAAAATTAAAATAAACAAACAATTTGTTTTTTTTTTTAAATAGGTGGTATGGTTGATAGCAAGTTGGGTTTGGGGTCAGGAAGACTCGAATTCAAATATGGTCGCAGAAACATACTAGTTATGTGTCCCTAGTGAAGTCCCTTGACCTCTGCCAGCTTCAGAGGGAGGAAGGAAGGAAGAAACGAAAGAAATGGAGGAACAGAGGAAAGAAGGAAGAAAAGGTGAAAATAAGCATTTATTAAGCACCTAAGTTCTTTACAAATATTATCTAATTTGGGATAACAATATATTATAGTGGAATCATGTAGGATAGTGTAGAACAGTAGAAAGAGTACAAGACTTAGAGTCACAAGACCTGGCTTTGAATATCAGCTCTGTTACTACTTGTATCACAAAGAGAAGGAAGCTTTAAACTCAATTCTTCTGGCTCTAAACCTTTCTGCTACATGACACCATTTGCTTCTAGATTTGAACAAAGCTCAGACTGAACATGGGGTTTGTACATCGATGATTCTGGACTTTGCTACAGACATAACTTGATCAATTCAGAAAGCTTATTTTTCAGAAAACAAAACCAAGTAGCCATAAGTAAAGTTCCTTATTTTCCACTTAACATTCAGTGGCTCCCCCCAACCCCAAGAGGAGGGAAGAAACACCATTGTTCTAAATTTCCAATAAGAAAAACCAGTGAATTCCATGGTAAGAATTAGGCCCCTTCCATTGCTTCTTTAAGGTCCCTATGGATAAAACAGTGGAGATCCTCATTGAACTTCCCCTGGTACTGTGATGATGCTATAATAAAAAAGCAGAGAAAGACTTACATAAACTGATGTTGAATGAAGTGAGCAGAACCAGGAGAACCCTGTACACAGTAACAACGACACTGTGTGATGATCAACCATGATAGACTTAACTCTTCTCAGCAATACAATGATTCAAGACAATGCCAAAAGACTCATGGTGGAAAATGCTCTTCAAATCTAGAAAAAAGAACTATGGCATCCGAAAGCAGATCGAAGCAGACTATTTTCACTTTTATCTTTTTTTTCTTTCTTGTGGTTTTTCCCTTTTCTTCTGATTCTTCTTTCACAACATGACTAATGCAGAAATTTATTTAATGTGATTGTACAATATAACCTATATCAGATTTTTTTTGCTGTCTTGGGAAGGGAGGAGGGGAGGAAGGAATGGAGAAAAATTTGGAACTCAAAATCTTACAAAAATAAATATTGAAAACTATCTTTACATGTAACTGGAAAAATGCTATTAAGTAAAAATAATAAAAGCAGAAGCACAGATTAACTTAACAGTCACATTTATCAACATATAATTCAAGCCCTGAAGGCAAACTACTTATCATTAAGTATTTTAAACATATATATAAATATATATATATGTGTATATACACATATATTTTATAAATATAGAAATATAAGAGCTACAAATACATTGGTTTCCATGGCAAGTATATGAAGAAAGAGAAGTATCATATGAGCACCTTAGAGAAATATAGGTTTGTATATCAATATCTCAAAGAAATAATGCAATTCTGTCAGAGAGCCTGGATCCCATCCAAGAGTTTTCCTTACCATTGAACTGGGAGATAGAAGAACTGGGCACTGGTCTTGCTTTGTCCCTCATTTATTGTACGACCCTTGGAAAATCATTTATCCTCTCAGGGGGTCTCAGTTTTTCCTCTTTAAAATGAGGGGAGGGACTGTATTAGATCAAAGCTTCTTTTTTAAATATTTTTTTAAATTAATTTTTTTATGGGGAAATGAGGGTTAAGTGACTTGCCCAGGGTCACACAGTTAGTGTCAAGTGTCTGAGGCCAGATTTGATCTCAGGTCTTCCTGAATCCAGGGCTGGTGCTTTATCCACCACACCACCTGCACCCTGATCAAAGCTTCTTAAACTATGGGTTGCGACCCTAAATGTGGGGGTTTTGAAAAATTTGGCAACAGTAAAAGGTTATATATACCTGTTTTATATACCTATATACTCAGAATCATGTAAAATTTTCTTGGACGAAAGGGGGTTGTAAGTGGAAAAAGTTTAAGAAGCCCTATATTAGATGGTTCCCAAGAACTGGAAAAGATGTAGGAGTCTATAAAAGGTAGGTTGACCCTGCCACTTGTTCTATAAAAACGTTCCCTGGTATCCTCAATCTTTAGTGACTTTTGTCATTGGACCTCCCATAGCACTTTGTTTTGCCTCTCTCTAAGATACTTAGCGTGGAATATTTGTGGATTTGAGTTATCTTTGTGTCTTATCTCCCACTTAGATACCCAAAGGTCAGAGACCAGATCTTTAAAAAAATATATATATATATATACATAAATAATAAGCAAAGAAATAAATAAAAGACCAAATATTATCTAAACTTCATATTTTTTTCAGTCTAGTCCAGTGTTTTCACATGTTAGGAATTTAATAAATTTGCACTATTTCAAATACTATAAGGTTATTTCACCTATAATGTCCTCTATAGTATTATATTAAGGCTTTGAGGTCCTTATATTGAATGAGATATTTATATATATATATATATATATATATATATATATATATATATATATATATATATATATATATTTGTGGGGCAATAAGGATTAAGTGACTTGCCCAGGGTCACACAGCTATTAAGTGTCACATGTCTGGGTCCGGATTTGAACTCAGATCCTCCTGAATCCAAGGCTAGTGCTTTATCCACTGTGCCACCTAGCTGCCCCAGATGCTATATTTATTTATTTATTTATTATTAGCAGGTCAATGAGGGCTAAGTGACTCGCCCAGGGTCACACAGCTAGTAAATGTCAAGTGCCTGAGGCTGGAGTTGAACTCAGGTCCTCATGAATCCAGGGCTGCTGCTTTATCCAATGTGCCACCTAGCTGTCCACACCCCGCCCCCCCAGATGCTATATTTTAAAAGTTGTTTTTATTGGTGCTTCTTTCTTGAAGATACCATGATATTGGGGTGATGCCATGACTTGCACTGAATTGGATTTCTAGGTGAGGGAGGAATGAGCAAGGTTACCAGCCTCACTCTCTCTTCCAGAGCCATCTAGGTCCAATGGCAAGATATATCTCACCTCTGACACTTATTAGCTATATGACCCTGGACTAGTCACTTAACCCCAATTACCTTAAACATCTAGAGCCATTTCTAGTCATCCTGGTGTATATCTTGCCACTGGACTCAGATGGCTCTGGAGGAGAGTGTGACAGCCCTCACTCATTTAAATCCAATTCAGTGCAAGTCATGACATTACCACAATCTCCTGGTCTCCTTTGAGAATGAAGGAAAAACAACATCAAGACTACAGGAGATGGCTTCCAATTTAAAAAGAATATACAGTAGAAGGGCTGGGTAGCTCAGCAGGCATCTTTTTGTCCTCCATATTTATTTTCTGCAGAGTACAATGACACAAAGGGGGGAAAGTCCTATTTTTAAAAAGTCAAGTGCAAAGACTAGTCATTCAAAGCTGATTAGAGGGCATGTCTAGACATGTCTTCATTAGAACCCTGACTTTGGTGATCATTTTAAATCAGGACAAAGAAGGGCCCGGATTTCTCATCTAATAAACAAAGAACTAATTCACTAATGATTCTCTCACTGCTAAGTTCAAACCTATTTGCTAAAGTTTTACCTTAGAAAAGTTGCTTAGCACACATGTACAGGTGTATGTGATGGGCCTGCAGCCTACACATGACCAGCCACTCATTTAAACATAGCATACAAATGTACCACATTAATATGTTGATTTTCCTTGAACCTTGATGATTCAGAGGAGGGGACACAATATAATACAATGGAAAAACCCAGGTTTTGCAATCAGGAGATTTGGGTTCAAATCCCAGTTTAAATGCATACTTGGCTCTTACTCCTATCATTTTCACTTCCTCTAGGTGGCACTGTAGTGGACAGAGCATTGGGCCTGGAGTCAGGGAGGACTCATCTTCCTGAGTTCAAATCAGATACTTACTAGCTGTGTGACCCTGGGCAAGTCACTTTATTCTGTTTGCCTCAGTTTCCTCATCTGTAAAACAAGCTGGAGAAGTGGCAAATCACTCCAGGATCTCTGCCAAGAAAACTCCAAATGGAGTTAGGAAGAATTGAACACAAACTGAAACAACCCAACAACAAAGGACCTTTCTTGTGATCATACCCACACCCTGATATATTTTCAATCTCTTCCTTTCCACTGACTCCTTCCTATTTACTTACCTGAAATATTTAGGTCTCTAAAATTCTTTAAAAGAAAGAAGAATACCTTCCTTTGATGCTTCTTCACTATCTAGATACAGTTTCATTGCACTCCTCTTTATTGTGAAGAGCTATTGAGTCACTGCTTTCACTTCCTCACTACCAACATTTCCCACAATCCCTTGCAATTCAACCTTCACTCTCACTACTCTACTGAAGCTTTCTTGGAGGTCACTAATGACCTGATTGATGAAGAAAATAGCCCTTTTTCAGTCTTCAGTTTCCTTAACCTCTCTGTAGCACTTGACACTGTCTGCTGACCTGCCTCTACTCCTGGGTATTCTGAGGCAGCTGGTACATCAGTAGATAGAGTGTTGGGCTTGGAGTCAGGAAGTTCTGAGTTCAAATCTGGTATCAGACACTTACTGTGTAACCTTGGGAAAGTCACTTATCTTCAGTTTCATCAACTACAAAGTGAGATAATTACTAGCCCCTACCAGGGGGCAGCTAGGTGGTGCAGTGGATAAAGCACTGGCCCTGGATTCAGGAGGACCTGAGTTCAAATCCAGCCTCAGACAGCTGACACTTACTAGCTGTGTGACCCTGGGCAAGTCACTTAACCCTCATTGCCCTGCAAAAATCAAAAAAAACCAAAAACAAAACAAAAACAAAACAAATAATAGCACCTACTTCACAGGGTTGTTCTGAGGATCAAATGAGATGCTCTTTGTAAAAAGCACTTAGCACAGTTCCATCACATAGTAGGTGCTATATACATACTTATCCCCTTCCCTTTGCCTCTGGCAGTTTCAGAGCAGAGGTGTCAAACACATGGCCCACAACATTCCCTGGTAATGTCTGCACAAACCAGATTAAAATGTAATTGAGAAATACTGAACAAAATAAACAAAAATACAATAAAACATCGATAATATAAATATGTGGTCTTCTAAGTCAATTTGCTGCCACTGGGACGCTTGTGGAAGGTTTAGTGGCTCCATTTCTGAGTTTGGCACCACTGCACATACTCAGTACATATCAGACACAGGACTTAACTCCTTGGATCCAGGTCCTCTTGACTCTCAGGCTAGTTCTCTATTCCTTGTCTAATTGACTTTCACACACATTAAGATGATATAAAATCCCTTGACGGATACAATCACAGAGAGGTCTCTGTTCATACATTCTCTGATCATACAAGGGAATCATAAAACTTTCCATCATTGTTCACCATCACCAGAGAGGATGTTCAATGCAGAATTCAAATGAAATAGTAAAGCCCAATAAATGGTCCTCCAGATGCTTCAATGATGTTGAGCCAAAAATATCAAGCTCCAGAATATTATAAGGTTTATTCAGTGAGAGAAATGGACACTTCAAAAAAGATTACCCCAATGGAGAAATAATATGTGCTGTCCATATAGATTATAGCTGGTAGCCCAATGAGGTAGCCCATCAGCACACAAATCTTGGGCGGACACCACAAATGGACAGTGAGCTAGAAGGAGTTGGGTTTACAATTAGGAAATTGTGCAGTACTTTCAACTTTCCCAAGCTGCTCCTTGACACAAAATGCCTTCGATTTAATGTCAATAATCTACTGGTTATACAGTTCATAGAAGGACACACTTAGGATCATAATTGCAGATGACTCAAAAGACAGAAAAGAGGCACAGAGTCAGCTGTAGCATATTACCAATGATGGCTCATGTGCCAGAAGATATCATTAGGGAAAGATATGACCCGTCATGTGGTAAGAGTAAAAGATAAGATATGGATAATCCCAGTGGCTATATAATGCTAAGAGACATAGAGGAAGGTCTTCAGCATTGAGGATTGCATGGAATAAGATGGCATGGATGGGTTGTCATCTACCCATTGGAGGGAGTACCTTCATTGATGATAGATAACTTATTGATAGATAAACTGAGATCATAAAGTGATATTATTCAATGTTTTTTTGTTTTGGTTTGGTTTGTTGTTGTTTTTTTTTGGTGAGGCAACTGGGATTAAGTGACTTGCCCAGAGTCACACAGTTAGTAAGTTAAGTGTTAAGTGTCTGAGGCCAGATTTGAACTCAGGTCCTCCTGAATCCAGGGCTGGTGCTCTATCCACTGAGTCACCTAGCTGCCCCTATTCAATGTTGTTGTTTTTTTTGAGGATGTCACAATTGGATGACATCTTGTGTCTCAATTTTTTGATGATTCAATCACAAAGTAATTCGCTATCAGTATTCTCAATGAGAACCTCTACTTTGTATTTATCAGTGTATCTTGGTGCTGAGACCCCACAATATCATTTTAGCTCCAATCAACACCCTCAATCTTGCCTTTGAATAAAGATATAAAATGAAATGGGCTAAGTGCGTTTGTGCTTATTCCAAGGAAGCTTTCGGAAGAAATGGTTTTGGGATGTGGGTGTGGGTGTGGGTGCCTGTGTGTGTTTAAATATACCAAATAACAAGTGAGACAGTGTTGCTACTTATACAAGTCCTTTGACTAAATGATCAAAAACACTGAAAGTTATATGCAGGTTTCAGCAGATATTCTGTCTCAAGTACTGCAATAACAGTTTTATTGGAGGCAGATTATCTTGTGCATCATTTCAATTCTTTTCTAATGTGGGTTTCTACAGGGCTAAAGCCAAAGGCAATCTGGAACTCCAAGAAATTAGCAAAATTTCTATATTTTCAAGCTGACCTGCTGGATAAAAGGAGAGTTTCATTTTAACTTGCACTTTAAATCTTCATCTTTCTCTTTGAATGAAACTCCCTCTGGCAGTTAAAGAACACCTCACTCCTAGGAAGAAATTGGGAGGAAGGTCAGGTTAAATTCTCAGAAAGTCTGAATTTTAGGATATGTGAAAACAGATGAAGTGTTGACAATAACTACGTTAACTATTCATCCTAGTAACTGTTCTCAGTGAAACATGCTTTAATGAATAGATAAGGATTCTTTGTAATGAGTATGTTAGTAATAACAATAACAATGATAAAGCTAACATTTATATAGCACTTACTATGAGGCAGGCATTTTGCGAAGCACTTTACAATTATTATTTCATTTGAGCCTCACAATAATCCTGGGAGATCTGTATTAGCATTGTCCAAATTTTACAGATATGGAAACTGAGGCAAGCAGAGGTTAAGTGATTTGTCCAGGGTCACACAAATAATAAGTGTCTGAGGCCAGATTTGAACTCGGATCTTCCTGACTTCAGGTCCAGCACTCTATCCACTACACCATCTAACTGGTCTAACTAATCAATTCATTGTATGTGGATGACTGACTCCAAATTAAAGTTTAGCTCATGTATACTTTCCTAATTTGGTTTTTTTTAGTTGTATTTCCTTTTTGTAGCCTCTATCTTGTATTTTCTATTTCATGCATACTGACCTCCTAATACTTTCCAGTAAATAAGCCATTTCCTTGGAGAAAATTAAGATGTGTAGATTAATCCTTTGGTATTGGATAGAGTGCTCAGACAGGAGTCAAAGAAGACATCTTCCTTAGTTCAAATCTGGCCTCAGACATTTACTTAGCTGTGTGACCCTAGGCAAGTCACTTAACCCTGTTTACCTTAGTTCCTCACTTGTAAAATGTGTTGGAGAAGGAAATGGCAAACCACTCCATGTATCTTTGCCAGGAAAACCCTAAATGGGATCCCAAAGAGTTGAACAACCCCAAAATAACAATGCAGCTCACAGTCTTTCTTAGGAAAATAAGTGGCATTGAATATAATAATCATCACTATTTTCCATGCATCTGGCAAAGGAAAGCAAAATATCCATTTAAGTATTGTAACAATTGGAATGACGCCACCTGCTGGAGACTTACTGTAGAAGAGTCCCGTCCATGAAGCGAAGGTCTTTGAGGGCAAGACCAGGAGTCTTTTCTTTGGCATCAGGAAGTGACGTTGGCTAGTGAGAGGAAGAAGGAAGGGACTAGTGCTCTTTCTCCGGCTCTTTCCTTTGGACTCTGGTGGAGAGCGGAGCTAGAAATGTGCTCTCCCTTTAATAGATAGGAATCTAGGCCTTTCTCTCTCTCTCTTTACCAAATTCTTATTCTCCTTAATAAACGCTTAAAAGTCTAACTCTTGCTAAAGCTTATAATTTATTGGCGACCACTCATTGGATATTTTAGACAGACTAGCTAGAATTTTAGCCCTTAACAGTATTGACTGAGGGCCAGAATGCAGGGGCAGAGAAGATACAAAAGATAAGACCTGGCCCCTGACTCCTAAGAACTTACATTCTTAGCGAGGAGAAATGAACAAGCAAAATTTTGGAACTGGAATGGACCCCCAAGGCTATGTGGTCCAAAGCAAAGATACCCAAGAATCCTCTTATAGAACAGACACAACGAGGGGTCATCTAGCATTCTTTTGGACCGTTACAGGGAATCCTATTCATCATAATAGAGTCCATTCCATTTGGGAAGAGTTTTAATTGTTGGCAAGTCTCTCCTCTCCCCACACAGAAAAAGAAATTTGCCTCACCACAACATCAATCCATTGCTACAGGTTTTACCCTCAGGAGCCTAGCAGAACAATGCTCACCCTAACCCTAACCCAATTCCTCTTTTACATGATAGTCCGTCTGATATTTGGAGACGCCTTGATGTTCTCCCAAATCTCTCCTCCAGGCTAAACCCCTTCAGATCCTCCAAGCAGTCCTCCTATGGATGTCACTGATGATTGATGATAGATTCTTCATCAGGGATGGGGCATGCTGAAAATAGTATGTTTTAAGAGTAGTCTGGTAGCCTGGAACAGGATGGGGTTAACTAGAAGGACAAGGCCAGCTAGAAGGCTTCTGAAATCATCTCACTGGGAAGTGACAAGTGCCTGGACCAGGAGGGCAGCAGTGAGAATGGACAGAAAGATTTCTAATAGTTTGAATAGCCAGTTCCTCTTCCCTATGTTGGTTGAGGCCATGTCCTGCTAGCTTGTGCTTGTCTTTAAAGGCCAGATAATGTTAAATTTACATCTGTATAGAATAAACCACCAGAAATTCAAACAGTGATAAATGTCATCCTATCAGGCCTAGTTTGGCTTTGAAGAGATTTTCAGTCAAAAGAAAACCTTGGGTTTCCCCTGAGAACATATTTGATCCTCAAATCTTTCTGTTCCCACCAAAAAGGGAAGCGAGCAAGACTCCCCCTCCTTCCCCAATTCTATCTGCAAACAAGGCAGCACCTAGACAGAGAGGAAAGGCTAAGAGAGGTCAGGAAAGAGAAGTCACTGATAACAGCTCCCATTCATGTTCAAAATTATATGACATTGCGCTCAAAGAGTTGGAGATGCTCTCCTTTTATCAAAAGAATAACGGACCACAGACCATCGACAAAGATGCCTGTGTACTCTCTGAGCCAATCTACATATGGCAGCAACTTGCCAGGGTCTGAGCCCAATCAGGGATCCTCAGCCACCCAGACTGTGATTAGACCACCTTGTCTCAGTGCTCACTAAGATTGTGCCCCATGCTTATGGTGTCCTTCTTCCTCAACTATGCTTCTTGGAACCCCTATCTCCATTCAAGGCTCAGCTCCCATGTTCAATTCTTCTGTAAAAGCTCCCCCCCATAGACTTTGCACTTATTTGTGCATATATACATTATTTTCTTATATCCTTTACTTCTCTCCATACATTTCATTTACCCTCAGTAGAATCTAATCTCCCTGAAGGCAGGGACTGCATTCTTTCTATGTACTCTCACTGCCTAGAGAGGTGCTTAATCAATGCTTGTTGAATGGAACTGAATTAGGAAGGAGCATAAGCTATTTCTGTAAAGCCTTGAGTAAATCCATAATTAGGAAGGTGAACCTCCTGAGAAAGAGCATTTAATGCACCCCAATCAATCAGATTCCCTCTCCCTCCCCTCATTATGTGCAATTTGGCATCCTCCACACAGGTCTTCTCCACCTATCATAGCAGATTGCAGTCACTACTATTAGAGTCTCTTAGTGGGAATAGCTGGGAGGTGTATTCATGTTAGGTTGAGGGAAATAGCTACCAATCCTCAGGAAAAGGAGATTGGAAAAACTAATTTTTTTCTCTTTCTTTTGTCTTTTTTTTTTCAAAAAGGGGGAAGAATCTTAAAGTGAGGAAGCAGAGTGGCATTTCATTTTGGGCAGGGCATGTTCTCATTCAGCTGTTCCAAATCTCTCAAAGACATCATTGCAATTAGGTCTGTGAATCACCTGCAGTAGCTTGGGTGTCCATATAAAGTCTAGTCTACCTAGGAAGGTACTTATATTCTGGAATTATTGCTACATGAGTCATAAAAATCAAATTAAAAAAAATACATGAACTTCCTTACAGATTGTGGAGTCCTGGTAGACTTGACTGTTCAGCTTTTAAAGCCCCAATCTAGCTTTCCAGCCTCAATTTACATGATTTCCTTTCTTGAACTTTCTGGTACAAACTGGCCTTCTCCCTGTTCCTTAGGACATTCTACCTGTCATTCCCATGTCTTTGCACTGGCCATCTCCCATGCCTGGAATTCACTTCTTTTTCACCTCTGCCTTCCTGAATGAATGACTCATTTCTTTCA
This sequence comes from Dromiciops gliroides, assembly GCF_019393635.1. NCBI lineage: Eukaryota > Metazoa > Chordata > Mammalia > Microbiotheria > Microbiotheriidae > Dromiciops > Dromiciops gliroides. The sequence goes on from NC_057867.1 coordinate 43,687,605, forward strand.
AGACTCAGCTCAAGTACTCCCTTCTATACAAAGCCTTTCCCGATCCCCTCAACTACTGCTATGGATAGAATGTAGCTCTATAAATTGGGATCATTTCACTTTTTTTGCCTTTATACCCCCAATACCTAGCACAGTATCCACACAACCAATGGAATCTGCCTCCCCTCCCCGGGCCAAATATGATAGGAAGTGGACAGAAGCTGAAGAAATTAACTGAAAATTTCAATCATATGGAAAATGTCCCCACACTGGAAGAAAGAACTATAGAGTCTGAGTGAAAATTGAGGAATACTATTTCCACTTTTTTTGTTTTTTTCTATCATCTTTTTCCTTTTTGTTCTGATTTTTCTTTCACAATATGACTAACGTGGGAATATGATTAACATGATTATACATGTATAACCTATATCAGATTGCTTGCTGTCTTAGGGAGTGGGGAGGGAAGGGAGGAAGGGAGAAAAATTTGGAACTCAAAATCTTGCAAAAATGAATGCTGAAAACTATCTTTACATGTAATTGGGGAAAATAAAATGCTATTAAGTAAAAATGAAATAAAATAAAGAAGAATAAAAAAGAAAATTCAATCATAAAACTATACTATGGCTGTGTGTATGTGTTGACTGTGATTCATTAATATGGAATTCTGATCATCTGACTTATGCTGGACTCAAATATCAGGCTTTTGTTGATTTTGCCTAGAGGCAGGGAAGGGGTGGTAGTGACAGGAACGGGCACAGTTTTCTTTGCTCAATACATAACTTGAAATGAGCCATTAATATTTCACCTAGGCGGCTCAATCAGGAGCTGAAAGAGATCTCAGAGTCATTTAGACCTCAGGAAGTCCTCCATAAGTAAACTGAGGACCGGAAAAGGGAAGTGATTTGTCCAGGCCAATTCTAGCCCAATTCTCTCATTTTACAGAGAGAGGCCCAGGGAGGTTAAATGATTTGTCCAAGGTCAGACTGACAGTAAGTGGCAGAGTCAAAATCTGAATCCAGCTCCTCTGAGCCCAAATCCAGTGGCCTTTGTACTATACCCCATAAACCTTGTAAAGTCTTTCTCCAAGAAGCACCATGACTTCCCACCCACATAGTCCTCTACTCCTCATTTGGTTTCCCCAGGACTGATGGGTAGATAGCACTATCACCCAAGGAAGCACACAGCAGCAGTTACTGACACGAGACAGAACAGAGTGGCATATACATGTGTGTGCTTTACACATCTCTACTGCCACAAAAAATATTTTTGAAACTCAAAATGTCATGTTTTCAAGTTATTCTCAGTGCTGCTGGCAGTTGTTGAAGTTTTCAACATTGATTCTGGGGCAGCAGTGTCTGCCGAACAAATCAAACACGGTGGTGGGATTTGGTGGCCCGTTTGTTCTTTCTTTTCAATGATTTTGGCTAGCAGCCAAACAAAATAATCCTCATAAAATTGAAGACAAAAGGAAAAAAATATCCTATAAAACCCCCAAACCCCTAAGCTTCTTTCTTTCTCAGCCCTCTCCCTAAATGGGAGTCACACTTCAAGCATCTGGATTTGGGCTCCTGCTAACTCTTGTTTTAAAGCAAAAGTCAAAAGTCAACAAAGGAAAACAAACCAAACCCTTTTGCTTAGGAAATTCCTGAACTGCCTAGGACCATCCTTCTTTAGAAATGAGAAGCTAGGCCCAGTTGTCACACCAAAGCAAAGCACTTGGGACCTCCATTCCTGGAATTCTCTGTTCTGCAGAATTACAACAAAAAGTTTAGCAGCTCTGTACTAAAGCTGAGTCTAGTTGGGCTCATTCTTTGAAATGTTATTTAAATGATGCAGACCAACTTCCCCAACCTGCATCTTCCTATACAAGAGTAAAAGACCAATTCTTTTTTTTTTTTTTTTTTTAGTGTGGCAATTGGGGTTAAGTGACTTGCCCAGGGTCACACAGCTAGTAAGTGTTAAGTGTCTGAGGCCTGATTTGAACTCAGGTCCTCCTGAATCCAGGGCCGGTGCTCTAACCACTGTGCAACCTAGCTGCCCTGAAAGACCAATTCTTAAAGAATCTCAGGGTTGGAAGAGATCTCAGAGGCCATGGCATCCAATCTGTACCCAAATAAAAGCCCCTCTACACATTCCTGACAAGTGGGCATCCAGTATTTATTTGAAGACCTCCAGGGAGGGGGAGTGATTCTCTCCCATGGCAATCACTTCCACCTTGGTCCAGCTCTCATTGTTAAGATGCTTTTCCTGACATCAAACCTAAATCTGCCTTAGCATCAGCATAGACACAGGTTCTCATTGAATAAGATCATGGCTCATCAAGCGCTCTCCCATCCTGAAGTTCTATAGATAGGTTTAGCGTGACTACCGTCATCTTTAGTCGTGTGAGTGGAGTTGGCAGGGAGAGAAACTAGTTGTTGAAGTTGGTCTGTCCCTGGGAGAGGGCATCCTCCCCGATGAAGCAGGTGGTTTTGTGACACTGACCCACACACCTTTGGAAGATTTGTCACATTAGGCAAAAATTATAAAATATATCTCTTTTAGACCATTTTACATTCACTCCTTGTAGAATGAATGGTTTGGCGAGGACATGGAAACAATGAGATGGGACTTTTAAGAAGGTCTTACACTAGGTGGCGCAGTGGATAAAGCACTGGCCTTGGATTCAGGAGGACCCGAGTTCCAATCCAGCCTCAGACACTTGACACTAGCTGTGTGACCCTGGGCAAGTCACTTAACCCTCACTGCCCTGCAAAAAAAAAGAAAAAGAAAAAAAAGAAGGTCCTTGACACTAGTGTCCTACTTGAACTATATCCAGACTTCTTTTTTTCAGGGACTCTTCATTTAATATTGAATTTTTTCAGGGGCTCTTTTTAATAACGTTTGTTTCAGAATGCATTCTGCTTATATAATTCCAAAGCATGGTTTCATTTGATGAGTGACCAACCAATGTCCAGATACAAACAGCTAATGAGATATCTGAGGAACACAGAGTTTTGTCAGGGTCTTGTTGCTCTTATTTGATATTTTAAAGAAATTTAATTTCTAATCTTAATACACAGAAACATATCTATTATTTACAGTACTCTTGCGTGGATGTGGGAACATGGGTATATGTACATGAATGGATTCAAGTAAAGAGATAATCCCTAATTTATACTCATGACCCATATCTGTATTTACTCAGATCACATAACATATGTAAAACATTTTGCAAACTTTAAAGTGCTATATGAATGCAAGCTATTGTTATTATTAGCTCTAGATTTACATATCTATCTATATCTCTCCATCTCCAGCTATAGCTATATCTACATCTATATTTATATTTACATCTCCATCTCTATATGTCTGCATCATCTATGTCTATATTTATATCATCATATCTGTTTCTTTATATATTTGAGGTAGTGGATAGATAGAGAGTTAGGCCTGAAATCAGAAAGATCTAGGTTCCCAGTCTTCCCTCTGACACACACTAGCTGTGTGATCCTGAGCAAGTCACTTATCCTTTTGGCATTCCAGTCAACTCTTTAGGATAAGAAGTTACAGATGTATTGGTGCAGTTTCCACACCAGTAGTTCCCTGTATTGATAAAATTGCAAATCTGCTTCTCTTCCTTCAGTATAAATTTAAAGTGATACCTACATATTCTTATTAGAGAATCTCAAAGATCTAGTTATTGATAAAAACCTAAGCATATGTTGAATAGAGGTATGGTATAGTACAGAAGCATCAAGGACATGGCCCACAGGCTACACGCAACCTACGACACTCCCAAACCAGAATAAAAGTGTCACTGTAAAATTAGTACACGTGGATATGTATTAAATTATTCAAATAAATGTGCAACAAAATAATTGAAAATTTAATAAAACATAGGTCATATTAACTTGTGGCTTTCTAAGTCAACACATATCCACTGGGATCTTTGTGTACTTAAAAAAATCTTTTAAAAAATCTTTGTTTTGTTTTGTTTTTTAGTTTAGTGGCCTCAGTTTCTGTTCAAATTTGACATGGTTGGCACAGTGCATTGAGAGTTGGCCTTGCAGTTGGGAAGACCTGGGTTCAAGTCCTAATCACTGGCTTAGTGATTCAGGACTCTAGACCAAAGCTTCTTACACTGTGGGTTGTGACCCCATATGGGGTCGCATAATTGAATGTGGGGGTTGTGAAAAATGTGGCAGTAAATCTTTGATTTATATACCTATTTTATATACCTATATACCCGGGGTCACATAAAAATTTCTCTGGAGAAAAGGGATTGCCAGTGGAAAAAGTTTAAAAATCCTTGCTCTAGACTACTCTCTACCACTATGAGTCACAGAGAAGGTGTTGACTTACATTGGTAGATGACCTTCCTCATCAGAAAGTTCCCTGTGACAATGAAGTCACAAGACTAAAATCCTGTGATCCCTCCCCAAATCCAGATGTGTAAAGAAATCTGCTGTTCCACACATGTCCATGGGGGAAGCAAAGCTGAGAAAAAATGGCGACTCTTCTACATGCTGTATCTCAATTCTATTCAGCACTGAGAACCTAAATGCGGCGAATAATACTGTTTTTATGGGACATGGTACCGAACCCCCATTTGGGGTAGAAAGAGTCAAAGAAGAAACATGATTAGGAACTGGTGTATCAAGATGAGAATAAAACAAGGAAGGAGTATTGCTGAGAGGCAGCGGGGGAGAGTCTATATAAAGTCTCTGGAACAACAGCCACAAAGGGTAAAAATAGCTGGATTTATATAGTATTTTAAGAATTATAGAGTACTTTACAGACACTGGAATCCAGTCAGAGGACCTGAGTTGGACTTGGCTCTGCTACTACTTACTAGCTAAGAAGTCAGTTGCTTCTCTGAGCCTCAGTTTCTTCCTCTGTAGAAGAGAGTTGGACTAGATGGCCTTTGAGGTCCCTTTCAACTCTAAATATCTGATCCTATGTGTGACTTTGGGCATATCACATCCTCTCTCTGGGCTTCAGTTTCCTTATCTATAAAATGAATGGACTCAGTGGCCTCTGAGGACCCTTTCAGCTATAGGTTGCAGATCTACATTTCAAATGACTTTTCCCCCCAAATGAACTCTGGGAACAACATAGAACTGCCAATCAATGTGCTCTTGATGTACTTCCAGGTAAGTCCTATCTCTCTATCTCCTTGGGGTAGGTTTTGTTGTTGTTACTGTTTAGTAGATATTGAGTTGAGTTCAACTCTTTATGACCCCATTTGGGGTTTTCTTGGCAGAGATACTGGAGTGGTTTGCCATTTCCTTCACCAGCTCATTTTACAGATGAGGAAACTGAGGCAAAGAAGGATGAAGTGACTTGCCCAGGGTCACACAGCTAGGAAGTGTCTGAGGCTGGATTTGAACTCAGAAAGATGAGTCTTCCTGATTCTAGGCCCGGTGCTCTATCTCACTGTGCCACCCAGCCTAGGTAGGTGCCTCCAATTTCTCAGAGCTAGTGCCAGACACAGAGTATAACCTAAGGAAGGGTTTGAGTAAAAGCCTAATGAGGACATGTTTATCTGTTCTCTGAAGCCACCCTAGCTCAGCTCAGGGAGGATCCCAACTCACTAGGTTGACCCCAAGGTGATGGATATGGAAACTACAACAGCTCTACAAGACCATACCCTAAATTATCAAAGGGCTGAGCTCTAGTTAATTGGGGGCTGAGTTGAGTACTTTTCGGGCATGGGGGGTAGACAACCAGGATCAATAAAATCACAGAGCCTAGAAGTGTAGGAGCAAATATGTATGTATTCACAGACATACCTCTACCACCCCGACATATATGTACACAAATCCTTTGTGATTTTATAGGCTATAGCAGCATGTCAATATTCTTACTGCCATTTTGATTGTCTAGTGTAGGGACTGGGGGCCACTGGTCAAATTCAGCTAGGACCTATTTTTGTACTAAGAATGGATTTTGCATTTTTAAAAAATCTAATAAAACTTTCTCTTAAACTATAAAAACTATTCTCAGTGTCCACAAACAGATGGAAGGGGGCAGGGAACAGGATTTGAACCAACCTGTACTTGAAAGTGCCATCATCAATAGGGTAAGATCTATCTCACTGTCTCAAGTTGGGTTCCGATATTTTGTTGTAGTTGTTGTTGTTTGTGCTGTTGTTAGATGATGCTTTGGAAGTAGGCCATAGCTAGTCACAGTGACAGAAGGAAACACTGACAAACCAAAGAAATTGGCAAAGCTCTGGCACGGTGACTAGCACACAGGCTACATTATCAACCCGGGCATGACAGGCATTTGGAGATTTCTTCTGGGTGAAGCAGGAAACAAGTGGTGTGTTTGTAGGAGATACTACAAAGGTCACCCACAATATTGAAAATGCCACTCAGAACCTGCAAACTGCATTTGTAGTTTAATGAACACACCACAAAGAGATGGGCAGGAGAAGAGCGGCAGAGCAAGCCAGAAGGCTAATGATGTAACGAACACATTGAAGAAAGAGACAAATATCTTTGGACAAATGGCTACCAAATACATCCAAAGCCCCTTGAAGGTAGGGCATGCTTTATATTTCCATGTCATCGGACCAGCTCCCAAGATAATGTCTTGCACACAGTGGGTGTTTTAATAATTTTTAGGGGTAGGAGGGGGAGCTGAGTACTTCTCAGGCATGGGGGTAGACAGCCAGCATCTTGCCCCAGGACAGAAAATTTAGAGATCACTAACAGCTTCTTGGCTTCCTCCCCTGTCTATTCTACCAATAGCAACCCAGATCTGTCTCTAGTATTGTGCTTCCTCCCCCATTCTCCATGGCCATACTTTCAACAGTGTAGAAACCTGAAGAAGTGCCAGGATATATTTCCTCCTGACAGCAGGCACACCTCTGACATCTGCCTGGGGATTGCTTCCCCTCCCTCAAGCCATCCCATAAATGCCCGTATTCCCTATCTTACCCCACCCTCCCCTTGCTGCTTGCCCCACTTAGATATCTGCTCGTTAGAGCTCTATCGACAAGTTTAATAGCCTATCTAATTTAGAGAATAATTCATCATCATACAATTGAATTGGAAGGCCCTCATGTCAACTGGGAAGGATAAGATTCACATGTTATAGATCCATGGGGATATAACCATGATTTCCTTTCAAATCAGGACAAGAATAGACTCTGATATTGATAGATACTAGCTATAAGTAGATGCAAGGACCAGGAAGGCAAGGAATAGCTTACTTTCTATGAGCTAGCATAATAGAACCAAAATATGGAAACTAATGGTACCATTTATCCAATAAAGCTACACATGACTAGGTTTCTTCAAAATCTACAACTTGCTGGCAAAAAAGTATGATGGGGGAAATGTCCTGAATTGGAGCTCAAAACAGTGGTTGCCCCTTATGTGAATGTACTCAATGGTGCTGGCTGCACATAGACAAAGAGCAAGGAGTGGGGCTGAGGTGATCTAGATTTCCCTGTCCTGACTTCTCAGAGTCTGAAAGGACCTTGGGGGCTATCTGGTCTAACCCATAGCACAAGAATCCCTTCTTCAACAGGCAGAAGCACACAGTGGATAGAATCCTGGACTTGGAGTCACAAAGATCTGGATTCAAATCCTGCCTGTGACACTTCTAACTTTAGTGACCCTGGGCAAACTCTCTGTGCCTCAATTTCCTCACGTGTAAAATGAAGGGAGACCTTCCAGCTCTAAGAAGTCAGGTCTTTGCTTGAAAACCTCCACTTACCAAGACAGCCTATTCCACTTTTGTACAACTATAATTCTCAAGAAGTTTTTCCTGACATCAAGTTTGAATTTGCCTCCCCTCCCCACCCCCACAGTCTCCACCCCATTACTTCCCATTCTGTCCTCTAGGGAGAGGCTCTTTCATATGACAACCCTTCGAATATTTGAACAAAGCACTCACATCCCACTTAGCCGGCTCTTGGTTATACATACCCATTTCCTTCAACTAATCCTTATATGGCACAAAATCAGTAAAAGAACAAAAAAAATAGCTAGCATTTAGGTACAGCTTTAAGGTTTGCAAAGTGCTTTTTTAATGCCGTGCTCAGAAATGAACAAAATACTCCAGATGTGCTCTATTTAGGGCAAAGGAGAGTGGAGCTGTCATCTTTATTTACAACTGTACTCATTGCTTCCAACTGGGATCATCTCTTACTGTAGACTGGTCTAGCTTTAAAAACTTTCACATCACAATGTTGACTCATATTGACTTGCAGTCCACTAAAACCCTCAGATCTTTTTCAGAATTGCTGCTAGTGACATTGGATAGCAGAAAGCACTCTTGACTTTGATGTCAGGGGACCCAAGTTTGAGTACTGGCTCTGCTCCTTACTACCTATGTGACCTTAGGTATGTCCCTTTTCCCTTCTTGGTCTCAGTTTCCATATCTATAAAATGAAGGGTTTAGACTAAATGATCTCCATGGGGTGCTGTACCCACATTGCTTTTTTGAGCCCCAATGAAGAGTTTTACATTTATCCCTATCAAAGTCATTCTTATCACATTCAATCCATTATTTGAACTGTAACTTTTGGTACTTCAAATGTTAGCTATTCCTCCCTGCTTGGTGTCATCTGCAAATCCCTTCTGTAACTTCATTCAAGTCAGTGAAGAAATATTTTTCAAATGTTTGGATTTGGGGAAGAATCAGCACAGTGGCCCAAAGTAATCTTTTTTGACATAGAAGGGTCATTGAATATTTAAGTTCCTTATGTTAAAAGTCAGGGTTTTGGGGAGACAGCTAGGTGGTGCAGTGGATAGAGCACTGGCCCTGGAGTCAGGAGGACCTGAGTTCAAATCCATACTCAGACACTTGACACTTACGAGCTGTCTGGAAAAGAAATATACATATACGCCTATATGTATGTATATGTGTGTAATATTTTGGGCAAATTTAATCAATGTAAATGCATGAGAGGAACTGAAGCTTTCTACTCAATGAAATTCTGTAGGAGATCTTTGATTTTTGCATATACTCTACATACATACATTCACACACATATCCAGGTTGCTAATGCAAAACAAATAGTTTTACTGAGTACTTAGGAGAGCCAAACTGGAAATGGCCAAGGCGATTTGCCCTAGGGTGTCAAATTTGGAGGGCACTGGTAGCAGTTGCATGGAAAATAGAGCTTAGACTCTAGTTAGCAGGAAGGATTAATTTAAGTAAGATATTATTACAGAATGTTCCACACTGAGCTTCCCAATCCCCAAAGTCTCCTCAGGGTTCCTGGATCCACACTTCTCCATTAGTTTCTATCCTTTGTTCCCCTTCAATGCAGGATATTTTTCTTACCACTCACCCAGGGCACTGCTGTGTTCTTTTCCCAGGTGAAAAAACCCAAGTAATGGGTAATACACTTAGCATGATAAAATACTGCCACAGTCAATTTCCAGAGAGTAAAAGGGGAAGTTGGGTATCCAACCAGTTGTTTGGTGAATTCAGTTCCAACCTTTGATTTGGTAGGTCTTCTAAGACTTGGGCAGCCAGGGGTCACTATAGTGGATAGAGCTTTGGGCCTGGAGCCAGGAAGACTCCTCTTCCTGAGTTCAAATCTGACCTCTTACACTTATTAGCTGTGTGACTCTGGGCAAATCACTTCACCCTGTTTGCCTCAGTTTCTTCATCTGTCAAATGAGCTGGAGAAGGAAATGGCAAACCACTCCAGTATCTTTGTCAAGAAAACCTTGAATGGAGTTATGAAAAGTTAGATATGACAGAAAAACAAGTGAATACCACCTGAACACATACCTAACACTCAGTACGAGCACCAAGCTCTGCAGTACTGTGGGGAATACAAAAGATGCCATTATTGGTCTTTGAGCAGCTAACCCAACATAGCGGGGAAGATGAAAAACAGTCAGCTAATTATAATGGGAGACAAATTACTCAAGTGATACATAGTCTTTTTTTTAACAATTAATAACTGATAATCCGGCCTCAGATACCTGACACTTACTAGCTGTGTGACCTTGGGCAAGTCACTTAACCTTCACTGCCCCGGGAAAAAAACCCACAATTAATAACTGATGTCATGTGGATAGAGCATAGAGGAGTGAGCCATGTGAACAAGATTGCTGCTGCTGCTGCTACTGCTACTACTACTACTACTACTGCTGCAACTACTACAGCTGCTACTACTACTGCTGCTGCTACTGCTACTACTGCTGCTGCTGCTACTGCTACTACTGCTGCTACAACTGCTATTGCTGCTACTGCTGCTGCTACTACTAATACTACATATGCATATAGCTCTTTAAGGTTTGCAAAGCACTTTAAAATGCATTATTTTAAGAGCTCCTGTGAGGTGTGTATTATTATTCCCATTTTAAAGGTGAGCAAATTGAGGTTCAGAGAGCTTGTGACTTGATGAAGTTCAAATGGATTGTACACATCTGAGGTGAGATCTGAAGTCAGGTTTTCCAGAGTCAAAATATAATGGCTCTATCCCCCTCATTGCCTTTCTGTTCAGCAGGGTGAATGAACCTTGGGCAAGTCATTTAACTTTTCTGTTAGCTTAGTTTGCTTCCTTGTAAAATCAGGGGGTTGGAGTAGATGACTTCTAAGGTCTCCTCCAGCTCTAAAATCCTATGATCCAATGAAAGAAGAAAGGGGGTACCCAAGCATTATCCAGGAAAATCAACCCAGGACCTGCTTCCTACTTCTTGCTACATTCCTATTTATAAATCATGGACACATACACACACACACACACACACACAGAGAACACCTTTGATCACTCAGCACCAATAAATATAATTACAGCCTTGAAGATGAACCTTCCTGGACTTGGGCTCAGTTGGTTGTGTGAGCTCTTTAGGGCTCAACAGCATTTTCATAAATGGTTCCCTAGGGTTTTGGAATTCCTTTCTAGGAACTATCTGAAAAATCACAGGTTTTGGAGGGGCAAGTTTGATCCCTGAAGCTTATTAATATCCTCTGAGTGCTATAAAAGTTACACGTAGGCACAGATGCAAATTGAAACAGCGAACTTTTTTTTTTTGCTTAACAAAAGCCTAACTTGGCTAACAAAGCACAGAGGAGAATCTGAGGGTACCATATCAATGCCCCTTTTGCTTTCCAAGTACAAGAGAAGCTAATTGCTATCAGGGGACTCCTGTGGACAACATAAGAAAGCAAAGGCACGATGTCATAGAATCACAGGGTTGCTAGCTGGAGGAGTCTTTAGAGATTATCTATCCCACCACCCACCATTTTATAGTTGAGGAAACTGAGCAACAAAAGGGGAAGTGAATCACAACTGAGTATTAATTTGAGAGAAAACCCAGGATCAGCATAGCTTTACACACTGAGAGCTGGAAGGGACCCTTAAAGGCCATTTAGTCCATTTCCCACAATTTTACCAGTGGCAAGCATGAGGCTCAGAGAAGGGAAGTGATTTACCCAGGGGTCACATAGTCAGTAAGTGGCAACACTGGGACTTGAACATTGACTCCAAATGCAATCCTCTTACCACTGAACCACACTATCCTGTCAACAACAACAAATGGCTAAATGCCCTTTGTATTATCTAGCTTGGTTGGAAATGTAATTCAATGAAAAGAGAATTTATCAAGGCCCTACTTACTTACATGCTAGGTATTATGCTGAGCATTAAAACTCAAAAGTAAAAAAATAAAAAAAAAATACTCAAAGGGGTTCTTGCTCCCCAAAAGCTTACATTCTACTGGGGGGAAACAGCATGTTCACAGATAATAAACACAAAATATAGACAAAGTAAACACAAAGAAAATTTGGTGAATGTTGAAGGAGCTATGCTAGATCCTATACATGTACAACTACTAGTAATTTACAGTTCTCTAGCGCTTTAAGATTTGTAAAGCACTTTCCTCACAACTACCTACCTTTTAGGCAGTACAAATATTATTATCCTCATTTTATTTATGGGGAAACTGAGTCTCAAAGAAATAGAACAGCTCAGCTGAGGTCACACAGCTAATATCAAAGGCAGGGTTTGAATTCAGGTCTCTTCTGTCATGCCATAGCTCTTAACCTAGTGCCAACTTTAAAAGAATTCAAGTACAATTGAACACATATTACTGAAGTGATACTAAATATAATTGCATACTTCTCTGGCCATTAAGAAGAATATCTCAGGATCCTCCCAGGCCATCTGGATGAAATTCACTTACTATACTTCTGCTAGCAGAAGGATAGATAATGCAGAATTAGATTACTCTGGAGTTGATGAATGAATTAATTTTCAAAAATCATGTTTTAAATGCTACTATGTGCAAGCCACTATGCTCAGCACTAGTAAATTCAAATAGAAGTAGCCCCTACTCTCAAGGGGCTCACATTCTAATAGGGGAGTTGCCACATAAAGAAGGTTTTAGCTATGAGTCTGATGGAAAGACCTTATGGATAGTCCTTAAGGCAAAGCAGATTGATACCTCCTGTTTAATGCCATTTCCACTTATAAAATCATGTCAGTTTCTGACGTTTGATGGTGAAAAGAATTTTCCTCTCTGAGACTTTTGTATCTGTGATTGAAGGACCCACCAAAGTGGCTGTGAGGCTACATCTACACAGATAGTGACTTCTCACAATGAAGACTAAGAGGATTGGGCTGGAAATAGGACCAGCAGTCTGCAGAGTGGGCCACTCCCTGGGTTCTTGGGCTTCTCTGTCCCCTTGCTGGCAAGTGGCTAGCAGTTGGTGGTGGTGACAAGGAAGGAGGGTCCCTTTTCCACAGTGATTGTTCCCCTCAATCGAGAATGTGGGTGCTGAGCTGGAAAATGGGACAGTGATCTTAGTGGGCAGGGGCAGGGCAAGTTGTTTTTCCCAAGGCTTTTAGGTTCAGAGTCCTAGGCTATCTCCATCAGGGTCTAAGAGAAAGTGATGGGCCAAGGAGGTAGCACCTTTGGTCTGACACAAGCTTCCTCTTGTCTCTTCCCACGGGATGCCTTATTGCTTCTGCTAGGCTGACTTGTCTGCCAGGATGGTAGCTGATAACCAAGAGCTACGGGGTATGACACTATGGTTGGAGCAGGACCCACCCATTATGCTGCCAATCATATTTAACTACATATATACAACCCAGGCAAAGTCAAGCTTCTCTCCCTTTGCAGATGCAGATGTAGCCAGGGAAAGAGGCAGGTTTCTAGGGCATCTAACCCCCAGCTACACACTCTGGGGGACTGAGTGTTAGTCACATCTCCCCAGTCTGACTTAACAACATTCCCGTTTCAGAGCTGTCATTCCAAAACCGAAGCCCTCTCAACCAAGTCTCCAAAAGAGCAAACAAAGAAGGCTGTGCACTGGGGCATAGGAAGTTCACATTTATTAGGCATTGCTTAAATCTCTATGATACAGAAGCAAATAGCTGTTTCACAGGATTAATAGAAGAGTAATTTCAATTAAAAGAATTCATTAAATTTGAATGGCATCTTCCTCAGAATTCTGGGCAGCACTTTAGATAAAAAGTCCATTTCTCAAAAGAGCTGCAAGGGGACTTATCTGTACCACCAGAATTCAAGTTAATAGGGGTCAGAAGGTCAAAGCCCAGGAAACTCCCACATTTTCAGAAATGCATTATGTACCCTGCTTCCTGTAAGACGTTGATGCTCCTGGTCTACCATCGGAGGGGTTGGGCTTTGAATTGCTCTTCTAGAAAATGGTGGAATTTGCAAAATGCTATCCATTACACTCTCATCTGGTGCCACAAATGTGAAACAGCTGGCCAGGGTTAAGGGAAACGTCTGGGAAAGAGAGCAAAGCTTACTGGCCCACAGGGCGAGCCACTGGGTACCAACCAGAGTGCATAACCTTTTCAGATTATTCTCCTTTGGTTAGCCATCCTTCTAGTCCACTCCAGTTGTCAGAAGTGGTTTCCCTCTGACCCTTTAAAGAATGACAAAACAAGCAGAGAAAAATACTTGAATTCTTTGTCCCTTTCTAGGCCTGAAGTTCTGCTTCCTTTGGCTCTTTTTTCTTCCATTTCTTTTTATATACTTGTAATAAGCTCTAGTACTGCAGATTTCATTCTGTATCACCTCAGCCAAGCATTTTCCATATTTCCAAGCATACATTCTGTTTATATTGTTTTTACAGCACTATAATATGCAATTACATTAGGATACTGTCATTTGTTTAGCCATTTTCTGAATGGATGGATAGGCATTTATTAAGTGCTTACTACTAAGCCTGAGGATAAAAATATAAAAGACAGCCCCCTGTCCTCAAGGAGTCTACATTTACCTAGCGGGAAACAAGATATACAGGGGAGTGGTTGTCAGGAAAGGTTATTTTTTTTTTTGAAAATATGAGAGCTGGTAGGTGGAGCATAATGTAGTATCATATACTGAAATATCCTTTCTAGGAACAATGACAGAGTTATTGTTCCAAAATTGGGCCTCGGGGGAGAAGGATTGCTTCATGGAATGACAGCCAGGAAGTGAACCGAAGTGTAGTTGGAACCAGTCCTAGATATAGTGGGTGACTGGGGCAACCATCAATCAGCAATTAAGCCCCAGTTCTGGGCACGGAAGGGTTAAACTATTCAGAGATTGTTTTTGAGGCTTTGGGGGTTATTGGACATAAATCTGTCCAGGGTGTTTTGTTGTTGTTCCAAATAGAGCAGTTTAGGGCAGTTTTGTACAGTTTGGTTCTCCTTGCCCCTCCTCTTTTCATGATGGTTTTTTTGGTTTTTTTTTGGGACAGAGTCCAACAACAGAAGCCCTGAATCAAAAGCTCTCATCATTTTTATGACTCTTGTGGCATATATCTATATTGATATCCAAAATGCTTATATCAGTGTGCACAAACAGCAGAAATATATTAGAGTGCCTATTTCCCCACAGTCATGCCAACATTTAAAAATCAAAAATTATTTTTGCCATTCTAGTGGGACTAAAGTTTGTCTTGGTTGTCTTAATTTGCTAGTCTCTGATTATTAGGGAATTGAACCATTTCTTCACTTTGTTTTTTCCCTTTTCCTATTTATTACTGTTCATCTCATTTGTATGGCAGTTGTTTTTTTCTTGAGTAGGGTGGGTGGTGAATGGGATGCTAAGCTGACCAGATGATTTCTAAGGTCCTTGTGAAGTACTGGTCCACTGACTTGAAAAACCAAATAATCAAGTTTATTACAACCAGATCTTATAAACACAGCAGCAAAACTGTCATTGTTGTTTGGCTTTCGTTCTCAAAGAGGACCATAACACTGGGGAGGTGATGTCACGACTTACAGTGAATTAGATTAAAGCAAGGGAGGGCTGTGCAAAGACACCAGCCTCACTCTCTCCCCCAGAGACATCTGGATTCAATGGCAAGACATAGGTTAGGATTACTGGAGATGGCCCTGGATGTTTGAGGCAATTGGGGTTAAGTGATTTGCCCAGGGTCACATAGCTAAGTAAGTGTCTGAGGTGAAATTTGAACTCAGGTCCTTCTGACTAGAGGGCCAGAGATTTCGGTTAACCCACAGCAGCAAAGAGGGAATATTCCTAGGCCAAGAAGAACCAAATCACCCCATCTTTGTTACTTCTGATTCATGAAGAACCATTCTGCCTACTCTTTAGTGTAAGCACAACCTCCACTTTGGGTTGTTTTGCTTACATTGCCATAGAGATGCCTGTCCTAAATAAAGTATGGTTCTAGAGTCCTTTCTAGCAGTGAGGTTCTATGGTCTGACAGTCTTCTGGGGCTACTTTATGGCTCAGGGGCCCTTCTGGGCTGATATTCAAAGGTCAAGAGGTATTTCTATGGTTGACAATTTCAGGTCTGATTGCCTTTCTAGGAATGATAGATCTTCTGAAAAATGATAGGTCTAAGAGACTTTCGGGTCACAGAATCCTAGGTCTAGAGATAGAGTCAGAAGCCAGCTAGTCCATTTTACAAATGAGGAAACAGAGGCCCCTAAAGGTTAAGTGACTTGCCCAAAGGTAACACAGGTAACAAATGGTTGGAGATGGTGGGTATAAATAGACTGAAACTTATTACAAATAAGGAATGATAAAAGAGAACAAAATAAAGGAATGATGTGCAGAAGTGTATGATTGTAAAAAACAGCTCAAGTTTACATAGGAGGTTAAGATTTTCAAGGCACTTAATAGACATTAATTCTTGGTCCTCACATCAATCCTTTGGGGGTAGATATTATTCCTATCCCTATTTTATGGACATGGAAACCCAGGCTTCGAGAGGTTAACTGACTTGCTCAGCTAATAAAATGCTCAAGGTGGGGCCTTCAAATCTTGTTCCTCTTGACTGCAAATCCAGCATCATTGCCATGATCTCACTGATTCCCATAGGGCAAGAGCAACGGGCAGCTGGGTGGCCCAGTGTTATTTTCTTGATGTTGGGTGACAATGTCAAAGGCCCTAAGCATTCTGGGTAGACTCGGCAGTGGTGAGCTAATGATAGAGCATGGATAAGGGTTGAACAGGATGGGCAGTCAGAGATGGGTTATTAACCTACCTCATATCAGTGAGACCTCGGAGCCATTGTATATTAGAGTAACAATGTACATCTAACTCTCATAGCCAGAGCATTGAAAAAATGCCTTAAGATCCTCCTGAGTCCTTATTTCCTCCTTTTGAAATCAGTCTGGGCTCCCAGCTGATAGGTCATAGCCCAAGTTAATGGGCCCCCACTTCAGACAGACGCTGAGCGGAGAATTAGCTCTCCCACCGGAATAGCTGCCTCTGATCTTTTCCCTTCCTAGTTAGATGTGCTCAAGGATGAGAAAGAATTACAGACCAACCTCAGTGTGTTGGGGAAATATTTTAATGGCCCAACTGATCACCAGGATCCAACGGCAGTTGACTAAAATTTCCAGGCAGCCCTGTATTGTGTGTGTGTGTGTGTGTGTGTGTGTGTGTGTGTGTATGTGCATGTCCGGTTATTGATTCCTTGTCAGCATCCTGTTAGTTCTTTCCCAAATGAATTCTGAAGCTTGACCTTGAAAAAATCTCAGCTGTATGTCCGCAGGTTCATTCTAATTGCTGCTACTGCTCATGGGCTGCACCACACTAACCTGCCAGTCATCAAGTCCATTTGTCTGTGAACTGACTTAATTAAACATCTCAAATCCAATTTACTTGATCCTTCTACCATTAAGGGGGAGGGGGGAATCCCTGTCTATCAGCTCTGAGGAATTTTGTAAAGAAAAGTCTCCTTAAGGCATTTGGTGGCATTGCCATGCACTGCTGAGAGACAGAGGAGGATGCAAAATGCAAAAGCAAGGGGCCTAATTAGAAAGCCATAGAAAACAGCTGCAGCAGGAAGAATGCACTCTCTAGTGGATTCAATGGGATAGAAAGCCAGACGAGACGGAGCTCCTTCCCGCTCTTTAGCTCTGTTCCTGCCATCCTCCTAGAGTATTTGTGGGCCTCATCAATATTATCCTTTTGCTTTTTCACATCCAACTGAAACTGGACTGCCTCCCTCCTTTGGCTGGAAAGGTGGAGGACTATGGTTGCAGAATACTGTGTATGCTGCCAGATGTTGTCACTGTGTTGGTTGATTTAGCTTAACAGTTTTTTTCTTTGTTACAAGAGAAGGCTCTTGGGAGTGGTTGGGAGATAAGAGTACAGTATCCAAAAGTGACTTTCTTTCTCTCTTCTCTCTTTCTCTGTGTATGTATATGTGCATATGCATGCATGCACGTATACACACATACATAGGCACATACATATGAACCTGTGGCTGTACATGTGTGTATATACACACAAACACATATACACACATATACATATACAAATGTTTGTTATGTATATACCCAGATCTAAGTATATGTGAATACCATACACATATATACATATATGGAATTTGCATATCTATATATGTATATATATGCAAACTATATTAACACATGTGGGTATATGTGTAAAATTCATCTTGATCTTTTCTGTTTTACTGTTTCACAGAACTGTAGGTAAGAATCTTTTCACCTGGGGCAAAGACAGTGGGGGTTTGGGGAAGGAGGAAGAGGAGCACTTGGGAGGGGGGGGGGAAGTAGGCAGCTGTGGTACAGAGGACAGTCCAATTGTCCTAGCAGGGGGGTGGTCCAGACCTTCTCTTGCCAACCCACATAACAGCAATGGCTAGACTGACTCCTTATGACTGTACTTGCAGCTGGACTAGAGGTAGTGGTGTCATGGTGTAGGCCTGTAGAGAATCAAGAGGCCCAGGGATATCAGTTGTAGTGGGAGATAAAGTATGTCCCACCCCAGATGTCAGCATCCAGTGGCAATGTGCTAATTAGGAGTATTTTGCTTTTCATTCTCTCTGTTCAGCCACAGTATCCTCCCAACTTTCCTTCAGAGCTTAGGCCTCCACCCAATGACCTCCTGAGGACCATCCTAGCTTTAACATCTCTGATTCTGTGATATCTCCTTTCAAATGCTTTCTAGAGGCCTACACCTTCCCATTTCCTTCTTCCTTGGACATAGGCTAAAGATGAGGCTGGAATGTTTTAGGGGAAGGTGGAGTCCAAAAATTATGGTTGGGCCACAAAAGAAGGACCTCTTGAATTTGTCTGATTCTTTTGATTTCATTGGACTGATGTGAGTTCAACTTCCTGTACCAACATGGGCTAACTGGGTAACCTTGATTAGTCATCTTACTTAGTCTGTTACCTCCAATGTAAAATAGAAATAATCATGACATCTACCCCTCAAGACTGTCATGAGGAATGCACTTGGTAACGTACTATGAAAATAACAGTTCATAGTGTAGACTATAGAATCAATGGAGCAGCTGGGTGGCACAGGGGATAGAGCACTGGCCCTGAAGTTGGGAGAACCTGCATTCAAATCTCAACTCAGACACCAGCTGTGTGACCCTGGACAAGTCACTTCACCCCAATTTCCTTAAACATCTGGGGCCATCTCCAGTTGTCCTGGACCCAGATGGCTCTGAAGGAGAGAATGAGGCTGGTGACCTTGCACAACCCTCCCTCACTTAAATCCAATTCACTACAAGTCATGACATTACCCTGATGTCATGGTCCTCTTCGGAAATGAAGGACAAACAAGAACAGCAACAACAACAACGAATCATAGAATTTTAAGCTGGAAGGGACCTTAGGCATCACAGAATCACCATTTTAGAGTTGGAAGAGACGTAAAAGGATATCTAATCCTGCCCCTCATTTTACAGAGAAGGAAACTGAGGCCTGGAGCAGTTAAACGACATGCCCGCAGCTACACAGATAACAAGTGGGACACAGAAATCAGATCCAGGTCCTGTACCCCCCAAACCAGTCAGATTTCTTCTGTGCCATGCTGTTTTCTCAAGCCAGTTCAGTGAAGGCCCTTTCTATGAGATTTCCTTTTCCTTGGTGGCAGTGGCTCTCTTCCAAAGACAAGCTTGAGTTTGATTTCCTTAGTTCTTCTGATTACCATTAGGGCTCTTAAAGCATTTCTATCAACACTTTCTCACTGGACAAGTGATTTTACTTTTCTTTTACCTTCTTCCTAGGGAACACTCTGCTCACTACCACTCTAAAAAATGGGATCCTTTCTTATAAAATACATTTAAAACTCCCACTCAGAATCCCATTCAAAGTGGCAAATCACTTGAGATTTCTGCACAAGTGAATTCCAGACATGGTCTGAGTCATCCCACTCATTAGTTGTAACTTTGCACTTCCAAGGGTGGCTTTGCAATTAACCATTAATGAAGACCTCCTCCATGCAAGAGGCAGTCATTCACTTTGTTTAGAAAATTGCAGTCACGTGAACAGCTCAGGAGAAAGAACTGGGGACCAAGTTTTTCTCTTCCTTCAAGTGCTTGGTAAAACTTAAAAACAAATTCAGCAGCTCTCAGAAAATGTGGAGTGCTCTTCTGTGGAGCACCCTTCACTTCAGAATTTTTCTTTTCCTCCAGTGGAACTTTCCAAGATTGTTGAATTTCTTGATCAAAATTCTTGTCCAAATGAGAAATGGTGGCAAGAATGCACGTACATCACCTTCTTCTGTTTGTGTAATTTAGGACAGGGAGACTTTTGGGGAGGAGTCCAAATCAGGCCTGTTAGGGGGCTGGATGGTGGAGTGGACAAGCAATCTTGTCCCTCTGGGGCTCGGTTTCCTCATCTAGAAAGTGTTGGGCTTTGACTACATGACTTCAAAGGTTCCTTCAAGCTCTAAATGCTGAATCTTATGGCTCCACAACTAAGAGTTAAGCTAGGCGTCTTTTAGTCCCCTTTGTGGCGTTAACAAGTTGTGTGAGTCTGGACTCATACTTGATTTTATCTTCTCTGGGCCTCAGTGGCTTTCTATAAGTAGATATAATCCCTATCCTGCCTCCTTCATTGTGATGTTGCCATTATCAGATCAGATCACGTAGTGAAAACATGTACAAATTCATGGGATTAGTAGCTCAATTTACAGCTTCCCCTTCTCTCCTCTTCCTCATCTCATATCACCCAAACATAATCTCTTCCTCTACTCCAGCCTCTGATGAAGAGGTAGCCCTTCTTACTAAGGTCAATCCTTTCACAGGTACTCTTTTTTTTTAGTGAGGCAATTGGGGTTAAGTGACTTACCCAGGGTCACACAGCTAGTAAGTGTTAACTGTCTGAGGCTGGATTTGAACTCAGGTCCACCTGACTCCAGAGCCGGTGCTCTATCTATCCCCTGTGCCACCTAGCTGTCCCTCACAGGTACTCTTGATCTCATCCCTCCTTCCCCCACCCCATCTTCTCCAAGTAGATTGCCTCCTCTATCATCCCCACCCTGTCCATTATCTCCATTCTCTCCCTTCCAATTGGTTTCTTCCCAGCTGCCAACAAACATAGCCATGCTTCTCTCATTCTTAAAACAAATCCTTGCTTGATCCAACCATCCCTTCCTAGCTATAGTCCTAGATCTCTCCTCCCATTTTTGACTAAACTGATCATGGTCATTGTTCCTTGTTGTCTCCACTTCCTCTCCTTTCACTCTCTTTCAAATCTTCTGTAATTTGGTGTTTTTAACCTCATCACTCAACTGAAACGTGTTTCCTCAAAGTGACCAATGATCTCTCAACAGCTAAATATAATGAATGGCCTTTTCTCTGTCCTTAGCCTTCTTGTCCTCTCTGCAGCCTTTGATATCAAACACCCTCTTCCCCAGATACTATTTTCTCCAGATTTTCATAGCACGGCTCTCTCTTGCTCATCCATCTATGTGATTGTTCCTTCTCGGTCTCTTTTGTGGGATCTTTATTTAGGTCACACCCACTAACCTTGGGTGTTCCCAAGCCTCTGTCTTGCCCCCCTCCTTTTCCCCTCCCCTCTACTTATCTCACTTGGTGATCTTAGCTTGTATAGATTCAATTACCATCAAGATGCAGATGATTCCCAGATCTATATAACCAGCTCTAATCTCTCTCCAGAGTCCCAGTCCTATAGTATCAACTATCTTTTGGACATCTTAAACTAGATTTCCAGTAGGCATCTCAAATTCAACATATCCAAAATAGAACTCAATATCTTTTCTCCCCAAACCTCCCTTCTCCTGAACTTCCTTATTACTGTCAGAGGTACCACCATTCTCCCAATGTCCCAGACACTGTTCCCTCTGCCATCTAATCCTAACAGCTGCTCTTCACCCTCACTGTGATTTTCAGTTCCTTGACCCCTGAGTTCTTTCCCAGATCTTGCATCAGCTACAGTCTCTTCCCTTCTCCATCTTGACCCTTTGGTGAACTAGTTAAGCTCTACATCATCCTATTCTTTTGATTCTCTTGCTCTTTGAACATATTGCCAATCTTGCCCCACAAATGTTCAGCCTCAGATCACTCTTAACATATTTCGCCTTTGCTCCTACACACAAATGAAGCTATAGAAAATCATGAAACAAACACTACTGACTGGGCCTACTACAAATGCTATTTCATATAGCTTTAACCACCTTAACCTTAACCACTATGGCAAGGTATATAAAGTCCCTCACAATCTGAGTCTAGCTTTTCTTCCAAGCTTACTTGACATTGCCTGCTCTATGTTTCAGGCAATTTGTTCCCCTTGTTATTCCCTGATCTTGTCATTCAATCTCCTGCCTCTGGGCTTTTGAACAGACTGTCCCCCATACCTGGAATACTCTCCCTCCCCTTTTTAGAACACCTAACTTCTTTCAAGTTTCAGCTCATATTCTATTTATTTATGTTTTCATGTTATATTTTCCAGTACATTTTAATCTCCTTGAAGAGTTTTTAAATCTCTTGTGTCTAACACAATTGCTGGAAAATAATAAAGGCATCAGATAGGTTTAATGTATTTGGATGGGAAGACAATCCATGGCAGGGGGCGGGGGTCAAGTCTTCCCTTTTACCAGCTAGATGCTCTGTCTCCACCCAACTTTTGCAACCAAAGGTACTTTTTCTGCATCTTGCTCAGGTTAAAAAGGTCTTAGTTATAACTCTCTTCTTTTTTTCCAATCATAAAAGTATTTTATTATTTTCCAGCTACATGTAAAGATAGTTTTCAACATTTGGTTTAGTTATAATTCTCTTCTAATTAAACTTGGTAGTATCCACATGAAGTAAAAAAATGTGGGTATGAGCTAAAAAACATTCAGCCCAAACCTGGATGAGACAAGAAGCAAGATGATTCAAGATGCCTATCTTCAGAAATGCATTTTCACCACTCATCCAGATGTACTGCCATTCTGTACGAACACACACACACACACACACACACACACACACACACAAATACACAGAGTACAGGAAATTAAAATCATGTTCTATTGAAAGTATTTCCCACTAGGTAACATCACAGAATTTAGAAATCCAGAAAAAGCCAAAGGGGTCTTATGGCATCATGGGCAATATTTCTGGAGAAAAAAAGTGCTGGCTTCAGTTTAAAAGATTAATGATGAGGGATTCTAGATTATTTATTGAAGGCAATAATCTTGGAATGGCCAAAAAAAGGGAGACTTTATGACACATTAGCCATTTCCTTCTCTAATTTCTGTGCTTTTATGACAGGGTTCAAAAATACGATCATTTCTTCACTTACTACCAGCAGCACTTCAAACTTAATGAGATACCAATTCATTTTGATTCTCTGATTTGCTAAGTAGTGTGATGCAAGTGTGACATGTATAAAATAGTGAAGTACATCATTTTACTCCAAAACCATCTTAAAGCTTTCAAATAAATCTGCTTAAGCAAAAGTCCAAACTCGATATAATATCAAAATTACCCCAGTAATCTTAACAATAGACAGAAGGGCTGACTAATGTTCATTTTTTTGAGGAACAGAGGGAGTCTGCTCATTAATTAAGCTTAGAGAGGTTTCACACATACACTTGAAGTGCTAATAATTATTAGTTAGTACCAATTTGTTATCATCCAACTCTAGCAATGTAACAAATTTTCTCTTTGTTATTACAACAATTAACATTAGCCACACTTGGCAATCTTTTGTCAAGATCAATTGGGAAAACTTGATATGGTACTCTACAAAGGAGAGCTCATTGGCCAAAGACAAAATTGTAAAGGGGGCAAAATGTGTCACCCCCACTTGCTCTTTCAATGTTTTCCTCCCATTTCATCTCGTTTTTTCATTCCTTTCTCAAGTTGATCAGTCCCATCATCCCATCTTCTTCTCCTAATTATACAACCTTTCTCCATCCCCAACTTGCCCCACATTCTCAACGTTTTCCATCTATCTTCTTATCTCTGAATTACCTTCGATGTATTTTGTATATACTTATATTTAAAACAAAGGGGCAGCTAGGAGGTTCTACAGTGAATAGAGTGCCCAGGCCTGAAGTCATGAAGACTCATCTTCCTGAGTTCAAATCTGACTTTAGATACTTCCTAGCTTATGATCCTGGGTAGGTCACTTCACCCTGTTTCCCTCAGTTTCCTCATCTGTAAAATGAGCTGGAGAAGGAAATGGCAAACCACTCCAGTATCTCTTCCAAGAAAATCCCAAATGGAGTCACAAAGAGTCATACGTGACTGAAAAATAAAATGACTTAATAGGAACACCTTTTTTAAAACAAGAGGCAGTGTGGCATTGTAGATACAGAGCAGGCCTTGTAATTAGGAAGACCTGGGTTCAAGTGCTACCTCAGACATATATTGGCTAAGTATCCAACCTGATGTCCATGTTCTAAGCTATTCTGTCAGAGTACATGTTGCAGAATAGGTGCCAACTTGCACCAGTAGAGAAAAAAGTCCTTAGATGGGAGCTGCTTCTATCAATGAAATGACACATTTAGTCTACATTCTCCCTCCCTCCCTCCCTCTCTCTCTCTCAATGTCTCTCTCTCTCCCCCTTCCTCCCTCCCTCTCTCCCCCATCTTTCCCTCCTTTCCTCCCTCTCCCTCTCTCTCTCTCTCTCTCTCTCTCTCTCTCTCCCTCTCTCTCTCTCTCTCTCTCTCTCTCTCTCTCTCACTCTCTCTCACTCTCTCTCTCTCTCTCACTCTCTCTCTCTCTCTCACTCTCTCTCTCTCTCTCTCTCTCTCTCTCTCTCTCACACACACACACACACACACACACACACACACACACACACACACACACACACACATTTTGTCTCCCTGAAAAGAATGCAAACTTGATTGCAGGAACTTTCATTTCTGTCCTTGTATCCTCAGTGGCTGGCTTAATAAATGCTTCTTGATTGATTGATTCTTCTGTCCCATTTCCTCAGAACTCTGTCCTTTGTTCACCCAAAGTGAAACTAGCAAGTCTGATAACGTGACCAATGCCTACCTTAGGGGAGTAGCTGCATTTTAACAAGAGACTCTGGGAGAGACAATGCCTTAATATAGAGAATGCATATTATTTTTTCTCTATCCCTCATTTCCTAGCACAATATTTTGCTCACAGCACTGGCTTTAATAACTGTTCATTGAATCAACAAACAAAGAAATGAATCTCTAATGGTATTATTTCAGGTACCATAGGTACCACGGGGGGCATTTATACAGCAGAGACATCTTTCAATGACCCTTCAAAACACATAAGATGAGCAGCAGCTGCCTTCTCCCATCGTATATAAATCCAGCTCATGGCCATCTTCTGGATGAAATTGCTGTATAATGAAGACCTCAGTAACTAATGCCCCTGAATGGGTTGTCAGAGCACCTCACCTTATGCCAGTTCCTCTTGTGAAATCATCAGTATCTGTACATGGGTTACTATGCAGTGGTGCTGGATACTGTGTGTGCATCTGGAGCAGAATCAGAAATGCCATACCCTTTCCTCCCAAAGCCTCCATTTTGCATGAGTACAAAAGCAGGTACACACAGACCAGAAGGGCACCAAGGCAGACATAATAGGCAGTATAGCAGAATGTTGACTTTGGACAAGATGCCACAGCTTAGTAGTTGTTGCCGCCATATGCATGTTCAGGTAAAGCATCCCCCTCTTCCCTATTTCCCTAGTCTCTGAAGTGCTGGTGTTGTCTAATAACCCTGGCTAAACCTTTCTTAATGCCACAGAGTTGATCCAGGGCATTTTGCCATATAGTTAATGAATGCCACTGCCATAATATGTTAGTGCCGGCATCATATGGAGTAAGTTTCCCTCCAATTTAGCAGCAACTTCGAGTAAATTAACTTCTCATTCAAACTTCACTCTAATCAATATGTAGATGGTGCAGCAGGTGGACACGTGTTAATGTCAATTTTCTACATAAGCAACATAAGTCAGCCCACTTCAAACAAACTCCCCTGGTACGAGCAGCAGGATTGCATTGAGTGTGGCCATTTTATGGGGAAGAAAGTGCCTTTTTTGAAAACTGTGACATAGGCACATGGAATGGTCAGTTTCTAAACTCTATTCAAATGTATTTCTTTGGCACAGCAGATAGGCTTTTGTTTGCAGCAGACCTTAAAACTGAAAGGGCCTTGATATTGTGCAAAATAATTATATATAGACCTTATTTTAGTAGAGTCTTTGTGGGGAGCTATCAAATAAAGTTGAGGCCATCAGGGGCCAATGGACCCAGGTGCAAAGCCATAAATCCAATGACCTTTCCAGCTGTTTCATCTGCACAAAGCTAAGAATTCAAATGATGTTAAGCTCAGAGATCTTTGGTGTTCTCTAACACAAAATATCTGGATGGTGACCAGAACACTCATCATTTTTTCCATTTCTGTCCTAGCATTATATACATACTGTGTGTGCATGCACATCCATACACCCCACACACACACACACATACACCACTCTCCATGTTATAAAGCAGGAATTCTTAACCAGGAGTTTGTGGACTTTCAAAACTTTTTTTTGCAGGGCAATGAGGGTTAAGTGACTTGCCCAGGGTCACACAGCTAGTAAGCGTCAAG
Organism: Dromiciops gliroides; assembly: GCF_019393635.1. NCBI lineage: Eukaryota > Metazoa > Chordata > Mammalia > Microbiotheria > Microbiotheriidae > Dromiciops > Dromiciops gliroides. The sequence goes on from NC_057867.1 coordinate 43,713,833, forward strand.
TATCTGAGGCTGTAATTGAACTCAGGTCCTCCTGAATCCAGGGCCAGTGCTTTATCCACTACAACGCCACCTCACTGCCCCCCATAAACCAATATTTTGATCTCTGTACTTCAATATAATTGGTTTCTTTTGTAATCCTATGTGTTTCATTGTATGTATTTGAAAACGTGTTTCTGAAAAAGACCCATTGACTTCAGCAATCCACTGACATAAAAATAGGTAAGAGTCACATGTCTTGTCTAGAAAGCCCTAGGCCAATAGAATCAGGAGTCATATTCCTGGTTGCTATTCATTTAGCAAGCATTCATTACAGGGCTACTATGCGCCCAAGATTATACCCAGTGCTGGGAGTGAGGATAAGGCATGAGAATATCACCAGTCAAAGTCCCTAACCAACCTGGGGCTTAGGATCAGCAGAAAGCAGAAAGCAGAAGTAAATTGGATCTTTGCAGTCATCAAGTTCAGCCCTATCATTGAATGGAGAAGGAAACCGAGTCTCAGAGAGGTGAAGTGACTTGCCAGATAACTCATTACTTCCAGAAGGACATATCTAGCTCTTGTCCCTCTCCTGAATGTCAATCCCATGTCATCACCTGCCTATTAGACATTTCCAACTAGAAGACTCAGAGGCACCTCAAACTCAACATCCCCCAAACAGAATTAATTATATTAAAAATATATCCCTTTGTAGTTTGCTCTTAGTAAAGCCTCATTTTAAATATCTTTCTCTTAAAAAAAACTATCCCATTTCTTAACTTCCCTATTTCTGTTGGGGGCACTACTCCATCCAATCACATAGGTTTACCACCCTGGAGCAATACTTGCCTCTCTGGTGTTGTTCCTCATTCACAACTTTCCATCTCCCATTTTATGTCTTTGCATAGACTGTTCATCAGTTTGGAGAACCTTCCCTTCTTATTTCCTCCCTTCAGAACCCCTATCCTTTCTTCAAATATCAGCTCAAATAAAGCACTGGCCCTGGATTCAGGAGGACCTGAGGTCCAATCTGGCCTCAGACACTTGACACTTACTAACTGTGTGAGCCTGGGTGAGTCACTTAATCCTCATTGCCCTGCCCACCCCCCAAAAATTCAGCTCAAGTGTCAGCTCCTAAATGAGACATTTCCTGATCCCACAATGGCTAATGGCATCCTCCAAATTACTTTCTATTTACTTGGCATTTGTTTACCTGTATTATTGTCATTTCCCTTAATAGATTTTAAGCTTCTAGAGGGCAGGCTCCCTTTCATTTTTGTCTTTGTAATAATACCAGTGACCAGCTCAGTGCTTAGGATATAGTAGATACTTATATGCTTGCTGACTGACTGAATGAATGTCCTTAAAGCTAGATGTTTTATAGGATTTCACCTTTTCCCTTTAAATTATATCAGAATCCCAATTTAGGCATTGTTAGAGGGAAGTGAAAGCAACTACATGAGATTTCACAAGAAGAAGTGTAAAACCTCACATTAAGTTAAAAGCAACTATTAGTTGGGGATATTGAAAGAAGTGGGTCAGTCCTTCAATGACCAAGGAGGGGCTGGACCATTTAACTTCTAAGGTCTCTTCTAATGCTCCAATTCTATGATTACAGAGAACTGAGCATGTCAAAATCCTATTTTCTCAATCAGTTGCCCCTTCCAAAGAGATTTTGTAGGAGACAGAAAATTGCTTTCACCTTTAATCTGAGCAACATCCAAATAAAACTTGTCTCGTCTCTCCTTGTATACTCCCATCATGTTTTAAGCCCTGTGTAATGATTTTATATATATTACATACACTTATATGTGTACATGTACTTATGTATGCATGTGTATATATCTCATATACTTATATGTGTAATATGCATTCATGTATATATATATATATAATTTATACTTGTGTGTATACACACACACACACACACACACACGTTGTATATTCCAAAGAATGCAAGCTCCTTGAAGGATTACTTTATTTTGTTATTCTATCCCCAGAATACAACACACAGCTTAATACATGTTTGTTGGTTTACTGACTGATCAATGTTACACTTATATATATTATACTCATCTTTGTGTACTCAGGGTCTAACATGTAGCAGGCACTTGATAAATGTTTTCTGGGTCAAATTGTAGCTTACATTTTCTCAGTCTGTGTTTTGTGGTGAGGAAAACAACTGACTAAAAGACAAGATGATTTCTACCAGCTGAAAGTCACATCACTGTTGAGAACGTCAATTTCTTCATCTGAAAAATGGGGGAATCATACTTGTACTTTCTTCCAGGGTGATTAGGAAGCAAATACTTTGCTAACCTGAAAGCTCTAGGGAAATCAGCATTATTATTATCATCCTCATCATGTAATTGAAAAGAGAAACTGCATTAAATCATATGAAAATGGTTTTTACTTTTCACTGCTTTCACCAGTACTGGGAATTCTCTCTCTAATCCTTCCCACCATTCATAAGTAAATCTTTGCCAAGAAGGCAAAGAGAAGAAATGGAAAAATCCAACCAGATCTCTTTGACAATACACAGTCTGTGGTTGGGGATGGGAGGGAGGGGAAAAGATGGAACACACTAGGAAATCATATAACAAAACAGTCAATTATGCTTCCAGTAAAATAACTTGAGGGAAAAAAGGCATTTTCCGATAAAATGAGCTATCAGTGTTCAGTGGCATTTCACGAAGATGGTTTTGTCCCTGGAGTTTCTGTTTCTTTCCTAGTAATTATAATTCTTCTCTTACCTTATAATTTCATACTTTTTTCTATGAGTTACTCTTTATAAAATCTTTCTTGCTTTTTGACATGCCTACCATATAATTTCAGATGGGAGCAGAAATAGGGAAAGGAGACCAATCTTTTGGTCAACTGCAATCAGTCAGGAAGTGGGAGCACTGAAGATCATAGTCATGTACTTTTTAATTGTGCCTGAAAACTCATTTTTATTCCACAAATCATATGAATGGAAATCTACATGAGGATCATTCATTTTTTCCCCTTCATTTTAGAAGGTCTTCCTTTAAGTGTTAGTCAATAAATATTTATAAAGCACTGTCAGGCACTGTGCTAAAAACCTGGGGATACAAAGAAAGGAAAAGAACAGTTCCTGCTCTCAAGAGGCTCATAGTCTAACGGAGGAGACAAAATGAAAATGACTATATACAAACAAGCTATATAAGATAGAATGGAAATAATTAACAGAGGAAAGGCATGAGAATGAGAAAGGCTTTCTGTAGAAGGTGAGATGTTGGGGGCAGCTAGGTGGCGTTGTAGTGGATAAAGCACTGGCGCTGGATTCAGAAGAACCTCAGTTTAAATCTGGCCTCAGACACTTGACACTTACAAGATGTGTGACCCTGGGCAAGTCACCTGACCCTCATTCCCCTGCCAAAAAAAGTGAGATTTTTAACAGAGACTTGAAGAAAGGCAGGGAAGCCAAGGGGCCTAGATAAGGAGGGAGAGCATTCCAGGCATGGAGGAAAGCCAGGGAAAACATCCTGGCTTAAGAGATGGAGTGTCTTGTTTGAAAAGAAGCAGGGGAGGCCAGAGTCCATGTCTGTGTGTGTGTGTGTGTGTGTGTGTGTGTGTGTATGCACATGTGCATGCGCATAGCAGTGTAAGATATAAGAAGATTGTAAAAGTTGGTGGGGGGACAGGTTATGAAGGGCTTTGAACGACAGATGAGTTTATATTTGATCCCAGAGGTGATAGGAGTCACTGGAGCTTAGTGAGAAGGGGTGACATGGTCAGACCTGTGCTTTTGGAAGATCACTATGCCAAACAAGTAGAGAATGGGCTGCAATGGGGACAGACTGAGGGCAGGCAGAGACAGATGTGTGTGTGTGTGTGTGTGTGTGTGTGTGTGTGTGTGTATAATGGCAACCGGGCTTCATGGAAGATAGGCAGCATGGTATAGTATATGGAGGACTAACCTTGTAATCAGAAATACTTAGGTCCAAGTGTTTCCTCTGACACATACTGTCTGTGTGACCGTAGGCAAGTCACTTTACTTCTTGGTGCCCCAGGGGACTCTCCAAGACTAGAAGTCATAGAGGATGTGTTGACCTATTGTATATGGTAGATCATAGAGGGAGTTTTAACACCAGGAAGTTCCCCAACACCGATGAAATCAGAGATGTCTGCTCCCCTCCCCTCCAATGTCCAGTGTCCACGCACAGGTTGGTATGTACAAAGCTTCTCTGTTGGTAGGGCATGTTTTTAATGAGGTTTCTCAAGGAGCCAACCCTTTGTAACTAGTCTGGTAGGTTGCCCCTGTTGCCCATTGGTTGACATTAAAAAAATATACATACATACACAGACATTAAAAAATGCATACACATTCATAGATTAATTCAGTGTTATTGATGCTATTTATTTCTATGTCAGAGTCCTTTCATGAAATCCTCACTGTCTCTCCCTGTAATGCCCCACTCTGCCCCCGCCCAAATCAATTGAGCCCTTTCTGATAACAAAGAAAAATAATTAGCCAAAGCATGACTTCCTCTGATGGGGTATAGGACATTCAGTTCTAGAAGTCCCCCATTCTTTTTGCAATGACTAACATTTGGGAGAACAAAGATCATTTTCCCATGTGGCTTTCAAGTCTGTGTACCTCATTGGTACCAGGTTCAACCTAATTCAGCTAATGGACCACAGACCAGATGAAATTCTGTATTTCTCTGAAATGGAATAACTTTGTTCTTAGTGGCATGCTGGAAGTTACCTTTAGAAACCTATTATTTCCCACTCTGCCCCCTCAGATGCAAAGTACTTCTTTATAAGTATTTCCTAAACTATTTTTTCCAATTCACATTCACAAATCATAGTCCCCCCCACACACACTTTCTTGAACCAATTCTCCTCACTGAAAATGCTTTGATATGAGAACAATGTTACTGAATAGTGTATTCCTGATTTAATTACCGTTGCAGATTAAGACACTTTCAAATGAAGATAATACATTTAAAAGTGTGAATTTCTTTTAAAATGTCTGGAAGAAAGCTGAAACTGGTAACTAATTGGAAAAGGTCTCTTTCTCTATTAAAAAGAACAAACCCCACAACTTCAGCTCTCTGGGTCTTGTCTCTATGACCGGATCTAATGGTTTGGCAGCATAGACTTCTTCTTCGGGTATGGGCCTGTCTAGGTCTCCACATTACCGTGGCCTGCCCAGCAGCCTCCAATCACTTATTCCATTTTAATTAAAAATACTACGGTCTGATCTCCACACCAAGTCACTACATGACCCCAGGCAAGACAATTAGCCTCTCTGACCTGTAATTTTTTCATCTGTAAAATGGGGCTGATAATAGTGATTTGAGTCATGAGGGTTTTTAGGAGTAATAACTGCAAAGTGCTCTGCAAATATGGAGTGGGACACAAGTGAATCCTAATTATAATCATCAGACTCCACGGAGGCACTCCGTGTACACAATGCTCATGGTACCAACATTTCCAAGGGTAATTATGATGAAGGTTGACTGAAAGTTTTGTCCTCTGGGACTGAGCAGAGCCCAATTCTCTTTCTGCTTTTCTTCATAGAAGGGAATGTCCAGTTGTTTCATGGGAAAGCATAATTAGAGAGGGTCCTTGGGCTAGACTGACATAGAGGAGGACAGGCTGAAGTTCTCCCTCCAGATATTTGTCTTGATAAAATGCAATGTCTTTTCATAAGCTTTTTGATCAATGCATTCCTTACGTGGCTCTTAGCTCTTAAACGGGCAAATGCCCATGGGAAATGAGAGTAATCAATATTAAAGACATCAGACCTTAAATCAATGCACTGAGCCATCCTGATGGCTGGCAATTGATGGTGAGACATAGCTCATTCTTCTTGGTTGGGAGGTGGTGAACTACAGGTACCACACACAGCAAACATGGTCAGACAGGATTAGTGATTTATTTTGTTTTGCTTAACTATTTCTTTCTTACAAGAAACAGTTCTATTAAGGGAGTAGTATTGCAAAACATAAAATGATACTAAAATATATATGATCTATGAATATGTCATAAATATAAAATGATATAAAAATCAATAAATCTTTTTTTTTTTTTTTTAGTGAGGCAATTGGGGTTAAGTGACTTGCCCAGGGTCACACAGCTTGTAAGTGTTAAGTGTCTGAGGCCGAATTTGAACTCAGGTACTCCTGAATCCAGGGCCGGCGCTTTCCCACTGCGCCACCTAGCTGCCCCAATAAATCATTTTTTAAAAGAAAATAAGTGATTTCTAGGGAATGAACAATACCTTTCTTCCAAAATGGGGCTTGAGCTTTGACCTTTGGCTAGTGTATTTCTCATTGAATTACTCATGGACTCTTGTCCAGCATTAGGCTCCTAGCACCTATAAACCATGTGTATTCTCCACAAATGTTCCTCAGTCAATCCTTTTTATTGTTCAGTCATTTTAGTCATGTCTGACACTTTGTGAATGCTTGTTGGATTTTCTTGACAAAGATACTGGAGTGGTTGGCCATTTCTTTCTCCAGCTCATCTTACACATGAGGCAAACAGGGTTAAGTGACTTGCCCAGGGTCATACAACTAGTAAGTGTCTGAGGTCAGATTTGAACTCTGGTTTTCCTGACATCAGGCCCTACACTCTATCCACTGTGCCACCTAATTGCCCTGCCAATCCATTCAACTTTGCTCGATTCCTACCATGACTAATTAATTATTTGAAGGACCTGTTGAATTATGGGTCCCATTGGACACTAGAGCAGAGCTGTCCTTAGAGTACAAAAATCATGATAAGTCCCATATTTTGGACTCATGTACATACAACCAACCCACCAACTTCTAAATTTGTAGTCAGAGGACCTGTGTTTGAATCTCAGCTCTCCTGCTGAGATTTAAATAACTGTGTGACCATGTCTCTCCCTTCCAGGGTTTAATTCCCTGACTTTTAGAACGAAACAGTTGAACCCTTTGATCTCAGTCTGAGATCCTATGATCCCCTTGGCATGCCCCTCTCCCCCATTTCTTCCACTGTGTACAAGGCAAAGCAACCTTGTGGACCTCTCGTGGATTATTTTCCCCTTCAACGTGCTTCTTGATGTTTGTTTTTTAACTAGATTTCATTCTTATTAAAACTTGGCCTTGTGGAGGGAGTTCTAACTTTGTTCAATGATCCTCTGATTTTGAAGATCAACTGAGGCATGAAAGGAGATGTGTACTCACCCAAGATTTTTTGCTACTCTTACATAGGAAAGCCAGCATGGAGAAGAAATGTAAGAGGCATTAAGGCCCACAGATGCCCTAAAATATTGTAGAAGCTCTTTAATGATCCCCATGACCACTCGAAAGAATTATTCTGCCTAACAATCCACAGTGGCAAAACCATGTGGGTCAATCAAGTAACTTTGTCTAGGCTATAGTGTACAGAGAGATGTGGAGCCTATTGAATTAGTCCATCAGTATATATTGGTATACCAATTAAGTTCCAAATCTCCCACTGGCTCCTTTGAGACCCTGTTATGTTAAGAAATACTGCATGGAGGATTAGATCCACTGGTAAGAAACCTTATATCCAATGGTATAAAACCCAAGAAAAATAAATTAATAAACAAACTAAATTAGAAATGGCCCCATTACTAATTGTGAATTATTTTTAAAAATCCAACAACTCCCATGTCATTTCATGATTCCTGGGGAAGCAAAATGTGACAACTGATAGATACTGACTCTTGAGTTCCACTTGGACTTGCCAATAATTGCCAATCTATGCAAACTAAATTTAAACTCTGTGTCTACTATACTACATCAAGCCTAAATAACATATAGTGCATGACCTTAATAAGCCTAAATCTAGTGGAGGAGGTATGACCCAAGTCTTTCCTGCCCAAGCCATCTTGTAGTAGAGTTGTGCCATATGAATAGTGTGAATAGACTTTAGAAGGCTAGTGAAGGACATACAGCTCTGAGCTGGAGGTCTTGGGGGGTAAGGAGGGTGCTCCCTTCTGTCCATTATCCCCTGGACCCATATAAGAAACATCAGGATGTGTTCCTGCATCTATGTGTACCAGGTGAATTATGGTAGAAACTAGCCTCTGGTTGTAGGCATGGCTGTAGAGTTTGAAAGTGATCAATAGTGTTGGGCAGGAGACAGAGTATAGTTGGATGAATAAAAATCAATTTAGCTTGTGCCAGAGACTTGGGAATGCCACTGGCATATGTATGGGTGTAAAGGTGGACAATTAAGTTAACTGGGGGAGGGGGAGGGAATAGAGATCTCCCTATAGATATACAGACATATAGATATAGATATCCCTCCCCCTTACATATACACACACACAAGTCAGAATGTTACTTAAGGTTGGGGTCTTCAATTCAGCAGATGCAAAGGGACTTGGTATGAGTGAGGATAGGGCACTAGGGGATTGATTTTGTTCTGGATGGTCTTAGTGTCTCCCTAGTCCAGCAATACCAGTACATGGGGAAAAAAACTCTTCAGATATGATATTGGAATGACATGCTACTTTTGAGTTCTGTGTATTCTTTACAAGAGAAGGGCTTAAAGCATGAAGGAAATTAGCTTGATTGTGTGGGAGAAATCTTTACCAACTAAAAAGAAAGTGTTCATGAGGAGGGGGCAGTTGATTCTCTGAACCCAAGAGTAGAACTTTGCATTTCTTTATCTCTAATAAAAATCATTTGGGGGCTTTCACCAGAGTTTATCAAATTTCATCCCTCAAATACAATACTGCAATGTGTTGTCATTGTGAGGAAGTGACCCAGTTATCAAAGGCTTTGCCAATAGAGTTAACTATATACCTGTTGTCTGAAGATCAGCCTACCTAAATTTAGAGGCTCATCATCAGGTTAGCAACAAGATGACCATTCTTTTTGGTCAAAGCAACTCTCTCAGACCCACAACTGATCAATGCCAAGACCAACAATAATTTCAGAGAATTGATGATGATGTATGCTACCTACTTCATAGCAGAGAGGTGGTAGACTCAGTACAGAATGAGATACATTTCTGGACATGCCTAATGGGGGAATCTGTTTCGCTTGACTAGATGTATTTGTGACAAGGGTTTTCTTTTTCTATTTCTAATGGGGGAGGGTAAGGAGAGAAAATAAATGGTCATTAATTGAAAAAACAAAATTGAAAAACATCTCTGATTAAAAAATAAAGAGACCAAAGACTGAATCATGGAGAACTTTTGAATTGCTTTGGTGGAATAACTATCTAACTCCAGTGAAATTATAGACCCCACTGGAGTTTGGAAGCAGTTGATTTCACCTCATTTGATCTGTCCCATCATTCCAGTGTGTCAAGAACCTTTTGAACTTAGTGTGGTAGGTACTAGATCTTCCCTAGCCTCAAGTCACTAGAAAATCAAATAATTGCGAAATGCATATAATCAATTGAGTCATATTGGCAGAATTTTTGAAAGACTATGTACTACCATGCCCTTTCCTCACAAATACACCTTCTTGGTTGGTCACTTAGCCTCTGGCTCCCAGATCTTCTATGGCTGATTGAGCAATAGCTCTCCAGGTCCTTACTTATATGAAACAAGTCAATATTTTGATATTTCAGGTTGAAGATATTTTCACAATATTTGGTCTAAAATTTGGAACTCAACATCTTCCAAAAATTAATGGTGAAAACTATCTTTACATGGAATTGGAAAAAAGAAAATAAAATCCTATTAAAAATATTTGGTCTAGATTGAAACTTGTGGCCCTTCACCCCCAAGCAAGGTGTTCTATTTGATTTATCTTCCCTTATATTTTCTAGGACCATAGGTTGAATATGTTGTTGCATTTTATCTAACCTGGTGATTCTTATTTCCAAAACTATTTCTAGAGAATGAAGATATAATAATTATTGTTTCCACCATCATCATCACCACCACTACTACCATTATTTCTCTTCATTGAGAGCATGAGAATTACAAGGTAAAATATTATCAAATCCAAGGTGCATTTCCAAGTATAGGCTCACCTGAGCCATGAATACTGTATGATTTCCAGATTTATAATGAATATTCATCAAGCTGGAATTTTTCTTACCCAGATATCACAAAGTCCCCACACAGGTCTCATGGATTTCATTTCCATTGCCTCTGCAGGCCAGCAAAGAGTGGATTTCTAAATGATTGTTATTTGATGACTCTCAATAGTAAAACACTTTCCTCAATATACAATCCAATAGTAGAAATGTAAATATGTGCATAGAGGATGCCAGTCATTCAGCCATGTAACTCATTCTAAGTCAGTCTGTTTGGTTTTTTTTTATTATTATTTTTTGAGATGAAGATATTCCCTGTCAATGTTGTGAACTGAAATACAACAAGAATGTGATCAAATAATCCCCTGTATGGCTTGCTTTGTACTCCAGACCATATCTTCTAAAATATAACTTCAAAGTCCCAACATAATGCTTTTTGGTTGTGATAAACCCAGACGGACAAAAGGAGTTGAGCTTTCTAAGCAAGTTCGGAACTCTCCCTCAGAGAATATCAAAATATTATCACTAACTTCTCATCTTCCTCCATCATACGATAAAAATCAACACCAGCATACCTTGAGGTCCGATGCGGGGTTACACATCTTAAATAAAACATTGGGTCTTGTAGCTGTGAGATGATAGTAAGTGTGCCCTTTGCTTCTGAGAAAGGGAAAAAAAGAGAAAGAAAAAGGCCAGAAAATTCCCTTCACAGCTTACAAAGAATGGGTAAAAATCTCAGCCACTGTCTACAAATGATAAATCAGCTTCCATGGCATGTAATCTAACATTTAGATTCATGTCTTTGGGTTCTGGGTAGTAGATAGCCTATTATTTGTAATGATATCTCAAAGTTCAATTCTATACAGTTTATGCAGCAGGGTAAGCCTCTAGAAACTGGCTCTGAAGGCTCTGGGGAAGGGAAAAAGGCTTTAGACCGCCAGCCCTAATATTAGAAATAAACTCTTATCCATGTGCCCAGCACAGAGCACTCATCTATGGTGTTGCTGATGCCTCCAGGAATACCAGAGCTCACCCTGGAATTTTCACAGCAGTGTCTTAGAGCTATTACGAGTGAAAATTTTCATGATGTTATCCCCATCCAAGCCAATTAGTATTTCCAGTTCGACCGGGTCCCAGCAGAATATAACATTTTTCAGGTCATTTCTCCCCAGAATGGGATCAGAATAGGATATGATGAAGATTCCTGAATATAGGCCCAAGAGACAAGAGTCCACCAGATGCTCCTGGATGCGAAAAGTACAAATCAATTCACTGGATAGGGCCATTCCCTTCAGTGTGACCAGCATGTGGGGGGTGCAAGCATGTGAGACCACCAGTGCCATCATTTCATAATAATGGTCAACCTTGGCTAGGCCAAAGCCTCTTATTTAGGCAGTGGCACCAAGGAATGTTTGGAATGGTCTATGGACAAGCATTACATTTGGCTTCTAGGGAATCATTTTATCTGGTCAGGAATATAGCCAGAGGACCCCTCAGTTCCTCAGAAAAGTTCTTCATGGAACACCCACAGGTATATCTAAACCCTTCTTGAGCCTTTTTAAAAGGGTATGCATATACATGCGTACACACACAAAAACAAACACACATATACATCTTCAGATATGTGTGCATGTATGAAGTTTTTATTAATCTTTAATGGCTTGAAACTGCATTAAGACTTTTGGGACACCCTGTTGGGACACTGTGTGTATATGTACAAATACATATATATGTGTATATACATATATGTATATGCGTGTGTGGGTATGTGTTTATACACACACACAAACACAAACTTAAAAATACAAAAAAAAATTAAACAGTCCTTGCCCTCAAGGAGCTTACCTTCTAGTATGAGAGACAAGAAGTATATAGGTATAAGTAAAATACATACAAAAGAAATGAAAAGATTGGGGAGAAACTACAAGCTGCTGGGGGGTATGTGATCAGAACAGGTTCGAAACATCAATTTACCATGTCAGTCATGACAATACCAACCAAGTGGCCTATGCCAGTGCTTCAGCAAATAGCCAATAAACATTATTCAGTGCTTGTTATGTGCTAAGCATTGGGAATACAAATAAAAATACAAGAAAGAAAGAAAGAAAGAAAGAAAGAAAGAAAGAAAGAAAGAAAGAAAGAAAGAAAGAAAGGAAGGAAGGAAGGAAGGAAGGAAGGAAGGAAGGAAGGAAGGAAGGAAGGAAGGAAGGAAGGAAGGAAGGAAGGAAGGAAGGAAGGAAGGAAGGAAGGAAGGAAGGAAGGAAGGAAGGAAGGAAGGAAGGAAGGAAGGAAGGAAGGAAGAGGGAGAGAGGGAGAGAGAAGGAAGGAAGGAATCAAGGAAAAAAGGAAAGAAAGAAATTCCTTGCCCTCAAGGAGCTTATAATTTAAGTACAAACTTTTGGGATATTTTATATGTATACATATATACATGTCTATGTTTATATAGGTTTATATATGAATATTGTATGTATATGTGTATATAAATATGCATTCACACATACACGCACACACACAACCAGCAGGGGACTAGAAAGAGAATTTGAATCTTGGCTCTATGATTTCCTATTTATATGATCTTTGTTTTTTGGTGGGGCAATGAGGGTTAAGTAACTAGCCCAGAGTTACACAGCTAGTAAATGTCAAGTGTCTGAATCCGGATTTGAACTCAGGTCCTTCTGAATCCAGGTCAGGTACTTTATCCACTGTGCCATCTAGCTCTCTCCTATTTATATGATCTTAAGGAGGAGTGTTCTAGCCAACCCTGGGACAGTTCAGGACCTGCTCGTGCAGGCTAGGGATGCCCCAACTTGTCCTCTGAAATAGTCATTGAATGCCTTCCACTGCCAAAAAGACCCTGGCAACCAATACCACACAGTCCACACTATATAGCCAGGTCTCCAAGTAAATCTGATTTTATGACAGGGCATAGTACAGCCTAAGGGAAAGTGTCACTGCACTGGAGAAACGTGGAAGCAAATCATTGTGTCCCCAAATTGGAGGGATGAATAAATATCTCATGCCAGAGCTTCAATCCCATTATGGAAATGCTGATTCCAAAAGCAGTGCCTTTCCTTACAACAGACTTCTAGAGAAAACATTAGTCACCATTTGACAGATGGAGAAACTGAGGCTCAGAGAATGAAGGGGTATTGCCCTTAGGCACACATCTAACAAATACTGTAGCAGAACAGAGGGTCAAATATGGGTCTTCCAACTAATCTAATCCTCTAACTCAGCAAGCATTTTGCACATGCCAGGTACTGGGCTGAGCTCCAGAGCTAAATGGGTTTATCCCATTCTTTTGTTCCCTGGACCCCTTTGGCATTTCTGGTGAAGCCTATGGGCCCCGTTTCAAAATAATATTTTTAAATCTATAAAATAAAATGCATAAGATTACAAAGAAATCCCATTACACTGAAATAGTTATCAAAATACAAGTTTGTAGACCTCAGGTTAAGACCCTGTCATCCCCCAAACTAGGGGTCACAAAGAGAAAAATGGAAACATTCCCTGCCCTCAGGGAACTTACCTTCTCTTAGAATCTCTTTCCATTACACCCTACATATAAAGCAGTAACTTGGACTCCCTGAAGGCTGAAATAAGAATAATATTTGACAATGATGCTGCTCCTGATAGGCAAAGGAGTTCAAGGTTCTCAAATGAGTATCATTGATCAATATCTCTATATCAGAAGAGACTTCAAAATGATACCTCAAAGTATATAGAAGTCATTTGGGTTGGCATCAAGTTTCAGGGGGTGTCTATGTCACCTTTTTAGCAAGTCACAAACAAAAAAGAAACCTGAAGACACATTCCTCATATCAAACTCAAAGTTTAGTGGGGATTTTACTCAAATGGTTGTTTGTTTTTTAAGGGTAAAAATACATATGGGGATCACTACCAGGGAAACAGAATGTTTTATTTCAGAACACCCTAACCAAGTGCTACTGTAACATCATTACTGACTTAAGGAATTGTTCCTTTGGAGCTATCTACCCCCACACAATGTTGTTTCACCTAATCTTATGTTTCCTTGGAACCAATTAATGACATTATGTGGGGGTATACCATTACTTTACTGGGTATGGAATGAGGCTCCACTGCAATCCAGTAGGAAACAGGTAACAACTGATTTGGAAGAGGTACTGGCAAGGGAAGAAGGAACATTACTTTGGTTCATTCTGGGGAGAGGGTGTGTAGGAGGATATGTCATAAAATATTATTAAATGGACTACTCTTCTGAAAAGAAGAAAAACACCATGGGAAACAGCTTCTCTGACTTTGCTTCTTCCCTGACACTGCACCCTGTCCTTCCCTCCACCCCCAGCCAATTTCCTCTGATTTCCTGGGGGGGGGAAGAAAATCAGGGAGTAACTTGCCAAAGGTCACATAGGCAGAGGTGTCAGAAGTGGGACTTGAACCCAGGTCTTCCTGACTCTAGGGGAAGCTAGGTGGCATGGTGGACAGAGTGCTGGGCCTGGAGCCAGGAAGACCTGAGTTCAAATCTGACCTCAGACACTTACCAGCCATGGCAAATCACTTCACCCTGTTTGCCTCAGTTTCCTCATGTGTTAAATGAGCTAGAGAAGGAAATGGTAAACAACTCCAGTGTTTTTGCTAAGACAACCCCAAAAGGGATCAGATCCAACTGAAAACAACAACTTCCTGATTCTAAAGCCTGCTCTCTAACTTACTATGCTACATTTCCTCTCATCATCAGTCTTCAGCATTATTGCTATTCATCTTGTCCATTTCATCTTTTTGTATTATTGTTTAAGATCCACCTTTAATTATCTATTACTATTGCTGGAGTAGTAGGAAGAGTAGGAGTAACAGGAGTAGTAGTAGTAGTAGTAGCATCAGCAGCTGCCAGCAATAATACTGTTCTAGTTACCAGTGTGTTTTTGCCTTCCCTTTCCTTCCCTTCCCTTGAATCGGGTAAAATTCAAGAGAGATGGGGGGGGGTAGATTTTCCAAGTGGTCTCATAAACTCATAACTTTAATATCTATACTCTCCAATCTGTTCCTTCCTCTCCCCTTCGTCCCCACCAAATCCAGCAAGGCGGTGATAATGGCTCCCACCTTGCAATCAAGGGGAAGGAAGGGGAATAGGAGCTTCTACTTAAGGTCCCATTTCATTTACTGGTGAGCGGAATGTCAGGCTAAGAATCAATTCCCATCTCCTGAGGTGAATAATAATTGGATTAGGATTCCCAGTGAGTCATCCTGAATTTTGGATGAAAAACCTGAGCACCTCCTGACTAGAGAGCCCTACCATGACTCAAAGTTAAGTACCACGAGGCAGAATTTAAAAAAAAAAAAGTTCACCACCAACATAGCTGGCTTTTGCCTGCAGGGCTTAGAAGAGAATGTTTGATGGGGACAGTCTAATAAGAATTAGTCACAGGGGTTTCCACTTAATAAATGGCTATGCTAAGGCTGTTTCTGCAAACTTATAGCGGATGACTAATATTTTGGCAACTCCTGCAGAAATGGACTCTGGGAAGTACTCACTCAACTTCTTCCAGGCAGCTCTTCCCTTACAACTCCAAGGAAGAAATGTGTTTCATAGGTGGGAGCCATTTAGAAATTCCAGTGTGGGGAATCTAGTGAGAAAGGAACTAACTGGAATGCCTAATGAACCTTCCTAACACCCTTCTCCTCATCCCCTGCCATCCAAAGGAAAGTAGATGATTTGAGGAATAGCGGTTTGCGGGACCAGTGTGTATGTGTGTGTGGGAGGGGGAGAGGTATGGTGAAGCATATCCCATGGTGCTTTTCATCATCTCAGCCCCAAAATCTATTTAGTAATATTTTATGATGCATTTTCTCCCTGACCCCCAGTGAAGGAAAGCACTGTAATCCTCTTGATGCTGCTGCCTTCAAATCAGTTGTGACCTGCTTTCCCTACTGGGTTCCTCTAGAACCTTGTTTCACAATGAGAGCTATGCTTACATCTGGTGAAGTACCAGCGTAGCCCCACAAAATGTCATAAATAGGTTTCAAGGAAGCATGGCACTAGGTGAAACACCATTTATCACTGAATTGCAGACAAAGTGATGATCTGCATTAGTTGAGCCCATATCCTCACCTGGATCTCCTTATACCTATAAAACCATAGTTCCCGTTCAATAGTGATAGTAATAGAAATAGCAATCCAACATCTACTAATGTATGACTGTCATTAGGCTTGTAAAGTCTTTTGTGTATATTATTTCATTCAATCCTCACAACAACACTATGGGATGGATGTGTTATTATCCCCATTTTACAGATGAGGAAACTGATACTCAATGAAACGACTTGTTCAAGAATGTGAACCTGGAGCTTCCTGGTTCCAAGTCCAAGAGCCACTATTCCATACAACAAACATCAGATCATTACCACCATCATGATCGACAAACATTTATTAAGTGCCTACTATGTGCCAGGCATTGTATTAAGTGTTAGGAATACAAAAAAAGCAAAAAAAAAATTCCCATCTTTCTGCCTTCGAGGAATTTACAGTCTAATGGGGGAGAAGATATATAACAACTTGATACATTCTTGACATATACCATGCA
Organism: Dromiciops gliroides; assembly: GCF_019393635.1. Lineage (NCBI taxonomy): Eukaryota > Metazoa > Chordata > Mammalia > Microbiotheria > Microbiotheriidae > Dromiciops > Dromiciops gliroides. The sequence continues at coordinate 43,730,338 of NC_057867.1, forward strand.
AATTGGAGGCAATTTCAAAGGGCAGTATCATCAGATATTTTGGTAGGTTGAGTGATTTTTTTTTGTTTGCTTTTTTTGTTTTTTTGCGGGGTAATGGGGGTTAAGTGACTTGCCCAAGGTCACACAGCTAGTAAGTGTCAAGGGTCTGAGGCTGGATTTGAACTCAGGTACTCCTGAATCCAGGGCCGGTGCTTTATCCACTGCGCCACCTAGCTGCCCCCTTTTTTTTTTATTTTGAAGAGGCCCCAAATGGGACAATCATTAGTGGTGAGTTGTTTGTGTGTGTGTGTGTGTGTGTGTGTGTGTGTGCGTGCACACACACACACACACACACACACACTCATGAGTGCACTCCAGCTGGGGGCAGCAAAATGGAACTCTGTTAGTGTTGCCTATGGTGGATGTAGCCATGAAAAGGTTTGACTACAAGAAGCTTTGTTGTTAAATATCCTTGGTCAGCCACAGGCAGCTAGGTGGTGTTGGAACTAGAATCAGGAAGATGAGTTCATGTCCTGCCTCAGATCCTTACCAGCTGTGTGACCCTGGGCAAGTCACCTAACCTCTCTGGGCCTCAGTTTCCTCATCTATAAAATGGGAATAATAATAGCACCTATGTCCCAGAGTTGTTGTGAGGATCAAATGTGATAACATGTCAAGTGTTCTGTGTTGCTACTATTATTCTTGTTTAATAAAATCCGGCATTTTTTAAAGAGTTAGCTACCTGATATATTTTCTTTTGGCTTTTTGGTAGAGGCTGGGGGTGGGGGTGGGGGTGAGGATAGAGGCAAGGCTGACAGCACAGTATGTTCCACTCCTAAGCTGTGTTCATTTTGCAGGAACACGCTGATACCATCAGCTCGTCTTTGTTTTTTGGAAGGTAGGCACTCCAGCCTATGTGTGTTCATCCCTAGCAAGCAAGATTCCAACTGGGGAGAAGGAAGCAAGAGAAGTTTCTTTTCTACAGGAGAAACATCATGGCACATTTAAATCATGTCCCCAATGTTGATTTCTTGGCAAGTGATTTCTGATTTAGGCTCATATGCATAACCTACTTTTGCTGTCATCGAAGCTGCAAGCGAGATTTAATGGAAAATAAAGACAAAAGGAAAACTTCTCCATTGCAGTGCCACATGATTCATGAGATTATGTTTTTTATAGCAGAATAAACACCGGAGAGATGCAACTTCAACTTTCTGATTGCTTCCAACATATGGCCAAGCACAGGCTTCTGAGCTCCAGTCTATTGCTTTAGCATAATTTAGTTTCCCAAGGACCAAAATGCCTTTGAACTGTAGGGGACACTCTTCTTAAAGCTAGACAATGTGATACCTGTCAACAAGGAAGCTAAATACGGTATTAATGATGGCATGGTAACGTAACAAACGAAGGGAAATATCAGCAAGATCTCAAAACCACTGCCGGCTGATTTTTCGAGATGAATTAGTGTTAGTGATAAATTATTTCCCAGTAGTATTAATCATACTCACTGGGAAATTAAAATGTCATAAAATGATAAAGTGTTAAAGAAACAGGCGCTCATATCTCCGGCTGCATATGCAGCATAATGTCTCTGGGTCATGTTTTCTCCAAAGCATCCACAAGAGACCCCTTTTCAGAGTGGGCATGGAGTGATGCTCAGGATGTGGCCCATCACTGGTTGCCTTAGCAAAGGCAGGCATAATCAAATTAAGCACTTGCTGAGGGGCCTTGTTGGCAAACAATGAGCAGGGCAAAGACCATTTTCTGGTCTCCTCCAAGAGGCAGAAATGCAGGGACCTGTCCCCATTTTTCATTTTTGTTTGTTGGGTTTTGTTTTGTTTAGAGTGGTATATGAAGTTTCCATGATTTCAAAGATTCTGATTGAAGAGAACCCCAAGTTCAGCTGTGAAATGAATTCATCTTTGCATGGTCTGCTGTTGACCAGTGGTTGTGATTATTGTAGAGTTATTAAAGAGCATTGGAGGTACACTCTTCCATGGCAAAGGTATGTGCTCATTGGAATTTAATAGAAAAAGTCACTCAAAAACAGCCCTTTAATTTCAGCTTATTCTTCCTCTTTCTTCTTTCCTCTATGATGCCTATTTGGAATAGTACCAGACTCCCAATGCAATGTTGTATATATTCAGAGGATGTCTGACTCCAGTGGTAAATGCTCAAATGTCTGACTCAACATTGAAACAGCATTCCAGCTTCAGAACAAAATTAAAATGTTTGAAAGCTCTACACCCCTTATCTTCCACCTCAGCAGCTTAATAGGAGGTTTAGCATTTTTTTAAAAGAAGGTTTAAACATATTACACAGGACTAGGGGAAAAACATTTCTGTGAGTCACAACTTCTCTGATGAATTATGGAAGTACAAATGGAGACAGGTGAATTATGCAGTCTCTAAGTGATGGTAAGAAAATAAGAAGTCTATGAATATTAAAAAAAATTTTCAGAAATTTGGAAAGAAAGGTAGTTCTCAATCCTAACCTTCTTTCTTCCCCAAATAACTTGGTTTGCAAAGAATGGAGGTTTCTAAAACAATGATATAAGTTATTGTCTCAAAGTTCCATGGTTTTCTTTGGGAAAGGATCACCAGATGCCCTAATCATCTGTATTCTTCATCAGGCCTATGTGACCAAAACAGAGAAGAAATCCCAATTTGATTTAACCTTCCTCAATAAGTTTCATTTTTAGACCCCAACAGACTTGACATCATTATCACATGGTGAATAGGCTTCTGGATAGAAGAGCACTACACTGAAGGCAAATTCTGGATGACTGCTAAGGATTATTTCTCTAAGGGAAGTGAAGGGAATTACTTGTGGAGGCCAGGATACTTGCTAAGCACCTTAACCTTACCCACTAAAAGACTGGCATTATGTACAGCTGGTGGAGGCCGTATTCTCTGAAGTTTTACAAATAAGAAATTTCATTCAGTTTGGTAACAAGATCCTCAGGCCTCTTCCTCAGCTGCCTTCTTACATACCCTCATCCCTTTGAAAAAAAAATACACACATTACTTTCACTTGACCCTTGTTGTTTCCTTAGCTATTAAGAAATAGCTTCCTTCTGAAATGTATGATATATGCCTTGGCTGTTTTAATTCTCTCCTATGCCGCACTCTTGAAATAAAACCCTCAGGGGTCACCATTAATGATCTCTTTCCTGAACCTACCTGCTTTTTGTTTCACACAGGGCCTTCCTTGTATACGGTTTGGTAAATATTGTCTAATTGCCCTACTTCCTACCCTTCTCCTCCACCACTCAAATTTTACCAGCCCAACTCTGAAGTCTGGGTGATGTCGGAAGAGCACTTAATCCCTTATCTGTGAACTAAACCCTTCCTCGGATTCCAGGATCAATGGTTCTCTGACTTCAGCAAAATTGCAGGATATAAAATAAGCCCACAACGATCATCAGCATTTTTGTATATCACCAACAAAATCCAGCAAGAAGACACAGAAAGAGAAATTCCATTTAAAATAACTACAGAATCCATAAATTACTTGAGAGACTACATGCCAAGACACACAGGTACTAGATGAATACAATTACAAAACACTCCTTACACAAATAAAAACTAAATAAATGAAGAAACATTAATTGTTCATGTGTAGGCTGAGCTGATATAGTAAAAACGACAATACTACCATGCCAATCACACTATCAAAATATTGCTTTATAGAGCTAGAAAAATAAGAGAAAATTTAATCTGTAGGAACAAGAAGATCAAGCAGATCAGGGGAAATATTGAAAAAAAAGTGGGAAAAAATAGGGCCCAAGTAGTACAAAATCTCAAATAATACTACAAAGTAGTAATTAAAATGACATGGTACTAGTTAAGAAATAGAGAGGTTGATCAGTCAAACAGATTAAGTTAAAAAATCTACAGAGGAACAGGGGCACAGATTTCCAATATTTGATAAACCCAATTATCCCAGTTATGGGGGGTAAGAATTATTCAATCACAAATAGTTATTCATTATTCATCCAAAACTGCTAGGAAAATCGGCAAGTAGTCTGGCAGAAATTATATATAGACTGACATCTTACAAATTATGGAAAGGTAAGCTCCAAATGAGAACATGACTTAGATATTAAAGGTGGCATCATAAACAAATGAGAGGAGGATGGAAGAATTACCTTTCATGTTCTTCGAAAGGGGCAGAATACATAAACAAATAAGGGATAGAGAAGATCATAGAAGATAAAATGGACAGTTTTGATTCTATAGAATTAATGTTTTTGCACAATCAAAATCAATGCAACTAAAATAAGGGAAGCCAGTCGCTGGGGGAAATATTTACAGTAAGTTTCTTTGATAATGTTCTCATTTCCAACTGATTCAAATTTATAAAAATAAGTCATTCCCCCAAATGATGGTCAAGGGATAGGAACAGGCAGTTTTCAGAAAAATAAATTCAAGCCATCACTATCCATATTTTTAAAAAGTTCAAATCACTAATAATTAGTGAAATTCAAATGAAAGCATTTTTGAGGTTGTACCTTACACCCATTAGATTGTCAAAGTTCACAAAAATGGAAAACAACAAATGCTGGGGGGACTGTTGGGAAAACAGGCACATTAATTTACTGTTGGTGGAGCTATTAAGAGATCCACACATTCCAGAAATTTATTTGGAACTATGTCCTAGAAGTTGCGAAACCTGTGTATATCCTTTGACCTAGTGATACCATGACTAGAACTATAGCAGAAAGAATTCAAAGAAAGCATTAAAGGACCTAGATGTACAAAAATATTTATAACAACTCTTTTTATTTTTGGTGGCAAAGAACTGGAGGGGTACCCATCAAGTGGGGAATAGCTTAACAAATTATGGCACATGAATGTAATTGGATGCTACAATGCTTTACAAATGATTAAGGGGATGGGTTCAGAAGAACCTGAGAGGACTTGTATGAACCAAAGCATATCAAGTGAGTAAAAGCAGAACAATTTATATCACAACAACAACATTATAAAGACACAAAACTTTGAAAAACTTAAGAATTCTGATCAATGCAATGACCAACCATGATTCCAGAGGACTCATGATTAAGCATGCTACGGACCTCCTGAAAGGGAATGGACTCAGGCTACAGAATGAAATATAAATTTTTGAATACAGAGAATTTGGGGATTTGTTTTGCTTGACTGTATATTTGTTACAAGGATATTGCTTTTCTTTTTCAGTGAGAAGATGGGAGGGAGAAACAATACATTATTATTAACTTATTAACTGAAATAATTACATTAAATTTAAAAAAATAATAATCACATGCCAGAAGGAAGTGAGTGGGGGTAATATTACACATAGGCAATATGTGGGTAGGAATAATATCACTCACAGGAAGGAAGTGATTCTCTACTTAAAGAATATGGGCATTGGTACTTGAGTCTAAGTTCCCACTCTATCATTTACTACCTTTGTTACCTTGGCCAAGTCACTCCCCGTCCCTGGGTCTCATCTATAAAATGAGGGCATTAGACTATATGGCCTCTAAGGTCCATTCTAGCTCTAAGTCTATGAGCCTAGAACATCTTTTTGGCAGCTGTATGGAGGATGGATTATAGAGGGGATTATAGAGGATTATAGAGGGGAGTGTGGAGAGAAAAAGAGAAGGAGGTCTAGAATGGAGCTTATGGGAGCACCTAGACTTTGGGGGTGGGACAGTGATACAGGAAAAGTGACTGAGAAGAAATAGTGAGTCAGGTAAGAAGAGAAAGAGAGAACAATCATGAAAGCTAGGGAAGAAAGGATAGCCAGAAGGGGAAAGAATGGTCAACAGTGTCAAAAGATGAGTAGAGGACAAGATTCAAGACTGAAAACTGAACCTAGACACCATTGGTCTTAGAAAGAGCAGTTTCATATATAAAAAAGAAAGAAGCAGTTTGAGTTGAGTGGTGGGATTGAAACCATTTAAAAGGAATTGAAAAGAGATTGGAAGGTGAGGAAACAGAGGCAATGAATATGTTTTGTAGCTTGGTTGGAGAGGCAGGGTGAAATGATGGCTACATGCCTGGACCATAATATCTTAGTATCTCTCTCTCATGCCTTCACCTAAGCTATGATTTAATGCCATTCAACACAATTCAACAAAGATTTCTAAAGTGCCGACTATGTGCACAATATTGTGCTAGCAGCTGGAGATATAAAGATAAAAAGGAATTGGTCTCTGCCTTCAAGGGGCTTACACTCAAAAGAAGTCATGCTACTCAGTGTTGATAATTATAACCATTCACATGATTGACTCAGTGCTGGATACAACTCTCCCTAGGTCTCCAGATAAATCTGAGTGTTCCCTTTTATTTGACAATATGATTTGGAGGACCTAATATGTTTCCATTTTTGCCTTAGCAAACAGGAGACCCAAAGCTAAAATCAGGGCTCAGGTGCAGTAATTAACTCATCCCAGGTGCCTGGTAACATCAATTTCTCTTCCTCTTCTCCCTGATTTTGGTTATGGGTTTTTTTTTATTTTTAATTGTCCTGTTTGAGATATGTTTTAATTTTGTATTCTGTCTTGAATTCTTTTTAGGAAGCAGGCAGAGGCAGATATGATAAACAAGCTGCCTGGTGCTGTTCTTTCTGATTTCATGTGTGTTAGTCTTGTCTCTCTGATTAGACAGCTCCTTAAAAACAGGGTGTCTGAGTCCTACTTCTCTCAGAGCACCCAGATCAGCTAACACAGTTCCGGGCACAGAGCAGGCCAGGTGTTTATTGATTAACTTGGGTAATTCCCTGACTAAAAGTGCATTTTTTTAAGGCTGTTATGACCAGCGTTGAATCCATATGGCTCATTCTCAGAAATTCTAGTTTCTAACATGGTAATTGTTTTAAATGCTTATCATATAATTGATGCCCAATTAAAAAAATGACAATCATGTTATAGACAGGATTGCATTGCCCTCTATCATACCTGTTAGCCTAACCGGGAGCAGGGATTATTACTGTCACACAGAAATGGAGGAAGTGAACAATTTAATGTTTAAACAACATTAGAAAATCAATGTGGTATAGTGCATAGGGTATCAGACCCAGACCTTCAAATCACATCTCTGACATATACTAGCAAATCACTTAATATCTCTGAACCTCAGTTTCCTCATTTGCAAAATAGGGATGATACTATCTGTAGTACCTACCTCAGAAGGTTATTGGGAGACTAAGATGAGACTAATACAACATGTCCCAAAAGTCTTAGTGAAGTTATAAGCTTATAAGCTACAGTTTAAAAAAAATAGATTAAAACTGCACTAAGACTTGTGGGATATTCTGTATATGCAAAAAATCCTATATAAATGCCAACTGTCATTTAACCTGTAAGATTAATGCCATGTAGGGAACCAATCACTTTCTTGCCTCTGTTAACATGAATATAACATAACATGACATGGACATAACATAACTTAATAGATTACTAAATTGCTGAGAGGTCTGAATGGCCATCTTGTTTTGTTTTGTTTTTCATTTTTTTATTTAGCATTTTATTTTTCCCCAATTATATGTAAAACAATTTTCAACATCCATTTTGAAAACTTTGTGTTCCAAATTCTCTCCCTTCCTCCATCTCCAGCTGCCTTTGAGAAGCAATTCAAGCAATTCAATGTAAGTTATACATGTGTAGTCATGCCGAACATTTCCATATTAGTCATGTTGGTGAAAGAAAACAGACTAAAAAAACCTCAAGAAAAATAAAGTTAAAAAAAAGTATGCTTCAACCTGTATTCAGACACCATCAGTTCTTTCTCTGGGGAAGGATAGTATTTTTCAATCTAAGTCCTTCAGAGTCATCTTGGATCACTGCATTGCTGAGATCTGAATGCCCCTTTAAAAAAGTATTTGTTTAGAGGCATCTGAGTGGTACAGCAGGTAGAGCTCTATACCTGGAGTCAGAAAAACTCAAGTTCAAACTCTGCCTTAGACACATACTATATGATCCTGAACCAGTCACTTAACCTCCTTCAGCCTTAGTTTTCTAATCTGTAAAATGGGTATCTCTCAGGGATATAGTGAGGATAATATGAGATAATCTCTCTAAAGCTATTTGGAAATTTAAAAGTGCTACATAAAATATTAAGTGTTCTCACTACCACCACCATCATCAATCATTATCATTATCAGTGTTGATAGTCTTCCCCCGCCCCCCAATTCCTAATACATAGCTTATAGGAGGTTCATCACCAGGAATGAATGGATGAGTGAAAATGGACAGCGTCATGATCCTGTATGTTACTGGGGCTACAATACCACCAGTGTGATTCCCTTCTGGTTATGGGCAGCTCCACAATGAATATAAACTTGGGAAGAACAACCAAGACCAGGCCTGACCTTGGGGAAGAGAAAACTTCTGCCATTCTCCTTCCTTTAATTCCCTCAACAGAGGAGGAAAAGAATTCCCCTTCCTCCCTAGGAATGTGTGTGTGTGTGTGTGTGTGTGTGTGTGTGTGTGTGTGTGTGTGTGTGTGTGCGCGCGCTGCTCCCAGGATCATAAGCACACCTACCTGATAGGTCACCACCAGAGGCACATTTGAAAACCCAATGTGTGTATTTTCTCCAGCCTACCTTAGAAGCCCACCCCATCCCCTAGTCAGAAATACCCTTAGGAAGGGGGAAAAATCATCATCGTAATTTTAAATGCTCTGGTTTAAAAAAAAAACACCAACCCACAACAAACCAATGACAATTTCACTCATTCATGGCAATTACACAAATCTACCCAGAAAGAATGGTGGGACCTACGTCAGGAGCAAAGCCGCCCCTGCACCAGGTGTGGGGCCCCTTTATTCCTGGTAATTGGAAATGATGAACAAAGCGACCCTGCTGTTCCAAGGACAAAGAGCACTGCTTCTTCTCTTGCACCAATCCTCCTTCTGCCTGCAGCAGCACTGCTATTTCAATAACATTGTTTGATTAATTAAACATTCAATAAAGCAGCCCCAAATTCAACTCCATGTTTTCCAAATCTTGGTGCGTGTGTGTGTTTGTTTTTACCAAAGAGCCGACGCTTTTATCTTCTGAGTGTCACTCACTGTGAATGACAGGCCAGGTCTCAGGAGGACAGGGGCTGAAATGCATTAGCTGGGAGCTGTGTGGAATAGCAACACCGAACAAACTGGGGCTTTCAACAGGGACCTTGTCCACTGGCAGGAGAGTTTTGTTTCCTCACTACCGGCAGAGCTGTCAAAACCACAATGCGAGGACGATGGAGGCAAAAGTCTATAAAATCGTATTGTTTTAGTATAAACTCGGGGCATTAGCAAAACCTCCAAAGCATCCAGAATTTCTGAACTCTCTATCTACATGTAGCTATTTCTCTAAATGTGTCATCCCACCTTATCCTCTGGGCCCCAGACAAATTTTCAATTACCCTACCGCCCACATACTCCCCTGCCTCCATGCCTTTGCTTACTCACATTGTTCTGTCCCTCTCCAGAGAAAATGCCTGCCTTTCCAAACTCCCTCCCTTCTCCTGGTGAATTTCTACTAAACCTTTAAAACACATCAAAAGTCAATATCTTCTTGATACTCAGGATTGGTAATGACCTTCCCCATACCTTCACTTTGGATCCTACAAAGTATTTGGTTCTCTCCTTCTCTCAGGATCGTAGGTTTTGAGCAGGAAAGAGGCTCAGAGGGAATATTATTCAATTCCTTCATTTTAACAAATAAAGCGACTGAGGTTAGTGATTTACCAGTGGTCACACTGCTAGAGTGGCAGATCTAGGATCTGAACCCGGATTTTTGGACTACAAACCCAACACCATTTCAGTAATGCTCTTATTCTGTAATGATGTATATTATAGTGATCTATGTTTGTGTTCTGCCCCCTACTATGCTGTTAGCTCCTTTCAGACTAGGATTCTGGCTAACACACACTGTACACCCCTCTTCCAGCTCCGAGTACAGTTAACTGCACATAGAAGGTCCTTGCTGTATCATATTCTACCTTGGAAGCAGAAATCCAATGACTGGTTTCCAGGAGACAAGTCAGTGACAGACTAATAAACCTTTTTAATGATTGAAACAGCTAATTTAGAGTATTCTGGACAAAGAAGATGAGATAGGGAAGTACCTGAAAGATTCCCATATTTGCACCAAACTCAGCTCTGAATTTTAATCACTGAATTTTCAGAATTTTCAGTATCATTCTTGCCAGTCCATCCTTCTCGGCAGACTCCGGGAACATTTGAGGTTGTACTACTTCCATCCTAGGGTAGATAATTAGGATCCGATTGTGTAAAATGAGCATCCTCATGCCCAATCCCGAAATGTAATCCCAGCAGGGTGAGAGGAAAGCATATTTTCCAGTTGCTCCTGTTTGATGTCCCACGCAGTGCAGGATATCGGCGCGGTACCTAGATCTGCAGGGGCTTGATTATACTGCTGTATAAATTAACTTCCTGTTAACATTTCATAGAGTAAGTCACAGAGCATGTTTGTTACATGCTTTTGAAACAATTACATTAAGCTACTTAAGCAAGATGCCATCATGTGATGTTTCTAAATATTGAAATTGGAAATCTGCAGATGACAAAACTAGTAAATAGAATTAAACTCTTGTAGAGGAAATGATCCAGATGGACCATTAAGCCATTCGAAAACTACATAAGGATGGAAGTGAGGGGTGGGGGAAAACCCCGTACAGCAGAACAATTCTGCCCCATAATGCAACAAATTTAAATGCTAATAATTGCTCAGGCAACATTTAGCTGGCCCAAATTTCTAAGATAGATCTCGGTGGCATGTGTGTGTATGTATGTGTGTATATATACATTTATATATACATATATGGCAAAGCAGATAAAAGCAGGCACACGTCTGCACACAGACACACACACACAGCCTCAAGGACTATAGGAATAGTCAGTTGTGGGGAAGTTAGTAAGAGCCAAGCACAGGACTGGGCCACTGGAGTGAATGGTATAATGTATGAACTACTGGTTCCCAGATTGCTTCTTCTGGCTTCCACTGCTTTGAGAATTCTGACATGCAGAGCTTTCTGTCACTAATGCAGGCGAGGTACCACCCTCTCCTGCACATCAGAAAAGATAAGACAGCCACTTGCGAGGGGGAAGCTGCAGAAATAATACTAAAAGCTGTTTCCTTAACCATATTAGGGCCTCCAGCCCAACTAAGCATTATGGTCCAAAGATCCTATTCAGACTCTTGGCTTAATTTCCCTAAGTGATATCAAGGAAGCCCTGCAGAGCTTAACAATGGTCTTTAAACCCAACCTTGCAGGCTGTTTTTTCAGCTATTTCTCAGTGAGAGGGGTTATTATTCACCTACTGAAAGGTGAAATTGTGACTAGTGTGGCGGACTTCGAGTCAGGAGCACCTAGGTTGGAATCTCACCTCAAACACTAGCTGCCCAACTTCTGACAAGTCACTTAATCTCTTTGACCTTTATTTTCCTCATCTGCAAAATGGGATAAAAACAACTGCATCACAGGAATGCTGTGAGGATCTAATGAGATTACATGTAAAAGGTGTTTTAAAAATCTTAAAGCCATTTCGAACTACTATTGTGCCATCATTTGTATGCATTCTTACAAGCAAGCTATAGCTGTTCTTCAAGGAATATCATCATGTAGATTTGAATTGACTTGAATATGTCAGTATCTTCCCTGGATCAGGAAGGGAACAGGGACAGAGAGTGACAGAGTGCTATATTTATGTGTGTGTATGTATGTATGTATGTATGTATGTATGTATATATATATGTATGTATATATATATATATCCAATGCAACAAGCATTTTATGTACACACACACACACACACACACACCCTTACTCACTCATGTTAAATACTCAACACATTAAAGTTTGCCCTAGGCAACACACTTGTTAGAAGAGTCGGAATATACTGTTGCTGCTCACATGTTAAATGATACTACTTGATTACAGGAAGAAAAAACTGCTTTTAGGTTGTTTCAACTCTGGTTCAAAATGGCATTATTATTTATAGACAAAATTGGCTCCATCTCAGAGGTATCTACATGACTATCTTGCACCATTTTCTTACTGAAAACTGAACCAAGGAAAATAATGGCAGGTAGTAAGGAACATACCAGATGGGTCTTGGGCTATGTAGAGTAAAGTTCACCATGACTCTATTTCTTGGAGCTAGTTTAGAGTCTGCTTATGGATACCAACTCTTCAATGATAGGTAAGACAATACAATGTCAATACTCTTGCCCCCTTCTCATGTAGTCCCAAAATGTCCTTCATTAACACAGTTCCCTTTTTATGTCTCATTCATTTCTTTCATTTTCTCTCCTTTCTTTTTCTTTTTTCTAAACACAACTGGAGACACAATTTACTCATTTCATGCAGATTTATTCTGCGAATGATAATTTTGCATCTGGGTCCATCACCCTCTCTGGACATATTTACTTCCTTTCCTGCTAGGTTGGACTCAAAATATTCATTCTGGAAATATCTAAATTACAAACAATATTTGGAAAACAGTGAATACATAAATAACCCCCAACCCAATATCTCTGCAATTCACCATCTTTTTCCCAAATGCACTGTTATATATGTAATCTAAGCTAGCAGATTTACTTTTCTACCATTTTAACTGAAATGTTACCTTTAGAACTCCTAGGTCTTGGAGCTAAAAGGGACCTTAAAGAGGTCATGCAATATAATACCATTATCTTACATAGATGAGGAAATTCAGTTTCTTAGAGGAGAAAGGTCCCTTGAAAGCAAGTTACAGAATCTGGATATGTATCCAGGTCCTTTGGCTTCAAATCTATTGCTCTTTCCACTATACTACACCTGTCTCATTTTATATTTAAGCACCCTAACCTATAGTCTATACTATGCTAAGACTTGCAGTAAATTTACTTTACAAAAACAAATCAGATATTTGTGAGTGAATCAGTGAGTGGCTGTATTGGAACCTTCTTCTTCTCTATCAACTCTAAATGGTAAAAAACAATACCAAACCAAATCAAAGACTAATAATGGCAAAGAAGAGGAAGGAAATAAATCCAGATAAGGAAAATAACACAGGAAAAGCAGGAGAAAACTGAATAAATGATTAAACAAAAAAGAGGCCAAAATACAAGAAATATGCTGGTAAATAAATCAAGGGAAAATTTCCAGAAGAAAATATCAGTACTCCAATAATACCTAGATACTCAGAAATGAGAATTGAACAACCAAAAGAACCTCCAGAATAGGTAGAAGATTAATAAAAGGACTAAAATAAAATGAGGAAAATTAGAGTTCTTAAAGAATTTTAAAAGAAAAATACAAAGAGAATTAATATTTCAGAACAGAATGTGTACAATTTTAATAAGCAGTGGATCCTGAAAAGGAGAATAATAAAGATAGGGCACACAAATTCAGAGATGAAATGGCACACATTAGAACAAAATAAACAAAAAGCAAAACTGAAAGGAGGGGGCAAAATCTGAGGTCCCTGCATAGCAAAGCATTAGATCCTAAATGCAAATAATCATAAAATTTATGCTTCCTAAAAGAAAATCATAATTAAATATTCATGTGGGGGGCAGCTAGGTGGCACAGTAGATAAAGCACCAGCCCTGGATTCAGAAGAACCTGAGTTTAAGTCTGGCCTCAAACACTTGACACTTACTAGCTGTGTGACCCTGGGCAAGTCACTTAACCCCAACTGCCTCACCAAAAAACAAAAAAAAGCAAAAAAAAATTATAAATGAAAGAAAAGGCTATAAATATGATATACCAAAAAGCAAAGGAAAATAGCTTGTACCTGAGGATAATATCCTACAAAGCTAAGCATATTGCTATATGAAAAAGATGGATCTTCATCAAGATTATTCATTTTAAATTATACTTCTTTTGGTGAGGCAATTAGGGTTAAGTGATTTGCCCCTGGTCACACAGCTAGTAAGTGTCAAGTGTCTGAGGCTGGATTCGAACTCAGGTCTTCCTGAATCCAGGGCTGGTGCTCTATCCACTGAACCACCTAGCTGCCCCTTAAATTATACTTCTTGAGAAGTCCAGAAATGAATAGGTGGCACAGTGGATAGATGCTAGACCTAGGGGCAAGAAAACCTGAGTTCAGTCCCTATCTCAGACACTTACTTGCTATGTGACCCTGTGCAAGTCACTTAACTTCTGTTTCAATTTCCTCATGTGTAAAAAGAGGACAGTAATAGATTTCTCTCCTAGGTGTGAGAACAAGATGAGATAATATTTGTAAAGACCTTTGAAAACTTTTTAATGCTCTATTATGTGGTGTTATTATTATTAAGATTATTATGAAATTTCACATCTTCACTATTTTTGTTCTTATTATATTTGAAATGCAAGCTGACTAGAAGCAAACAATCTTAATACAGGTTCAAAAGGACATATAATATGAGAAAACTAAATGATGATTCAACATGTGCATACTGCAAGGAAGAGAAAATGTTATTGTTCTGCAGGAATCTCACTTTATCCAAGGGTCACTGAGGGAAAGAGAAAAGAGCTAGGAGCTGAACCCAAGAAGGGTGATCCAATGGAAGTTGTATAGTGAGAGGGAGCAGAGGAGAGGGGGATAAAGTGACTCAAGTGATTTCTTACAGAAATCAGGGTGCCACATGTAGAAGTAAAGAGGAAGAGGAACAGGGAGAAAGGGAAGGGTTATCAATCTCCTCTGGGACGATAAAAAGGAGTATAAGAAGGAGCATATAAGGAAAAGTTGAATCTTGGCAGTGTAGGAGGAGGGAGGTATGCTGTATTGGAGGGAGTAGAGTAGGACTGAATTGTTAAAGCAAAATAAGCTTCAGGAATCTACTGATGATTTCTTTTTAAAATAGGTAAATAGGAGAAGATTTGATGAAAGTAAAAACAAATAGCAGTTAAAAGCTTAAATGTTAAAGGTATAAACCACCAAGAAAATGCAAGCATGTTGAAGACTATATTATATAGAAACAGGCCCCAACAATTTGCTGCATAAAATAAGCATACTTCAAACACAAAGATATAGACAGAATTAAAATAAGGAGATCTATTAAAAATTGTTCTGCAGTCATATCTTATTCTTTGTGACCCCACTTGGGGTTTTCATGGCAAATATACTAGAGTGGTTTGGGGCAGCTAGCTGACACAGTGGACAGAGCACTGGCCCTGGAGTAAGGAGGGCTTGAGTTCAAATCTGGATTCAGACACTTGACATTATTAGCTGTGTGACCCTGGGCAAGTCACTTAACCCCGACTGCCTCCAAACATCCAGGGCCATCTTCAGTCATCCTGATGCTACTCTCTCACTTAAATCCAACTCACTGCAACTCATGACATCCTCTCCTGATATCATGGTCCTCTTCTAAAATGAAGGACAAACAACAATAACAACAGCTGGAGTGGTTTGTCATTTACTTTTCCAGCTCATTTTACAGATGAAGAAACCCAGGCAGGGCAGCTAGGTGGCACAGTGGATAAAATACCAGCCATGGAGTCAGGAGGACCCGAGTTCAAATCCGACCTCAGACACTTGACACTTACTAGCTGTGTGACACTTAACCCCAATGAAGAAGGAAGGAGGAAGGAGGGAGGAAGGAGGGAGGAGGGGGGAGGAGGAGGGGAGGGGGAGGGGGAGAAGGAGAAGGAGGAGGAGGAGAAGGAGGAGGAGAAGGAGGAGAAGGAGAAAGAAGAAGAAAGAAGAAGAAGGGAGAAGAAGGGAGGAGAAGAAGAAGAAGAAGAAGAAGAAGAAGAAGGGAGAAGAAGGGAAAGAAGAAGAGGAAGGGAAAGAAGAAGAGGAAGGGAGAAGAAGGGAGAAGAAGAAGAAGGGAGAAGAAGGGAGAAGAAGAAGAAGAAGGGAGAAGAAGAAGAAGAAGGGAGAAGAAGAAGAAGGGAGAAGAAGAAGAAGGAAGAAGAAGAAGGGAGAAGAAGAAGAAGAAGGGAGAAGAAGAAGAAGAAGAAGGGAGAAGAAGAAGAAGAAGGGAGAAGAAGAAGAAGAAGAAGGGAGAAGAAGAAGAAGGGAGAAGAAGAAGAAGAAGAAGAAGAAGGGAGAAGAAGAAGAAGAAGAAGAAGAAGAAGAAGAAGAAGAAGAAGAAGAAGAAGAAGAAGAAGAAACCAAGGCAACAAGGGTTAACTGACTTGTCCAGGGTCACACGTCTAGTGGGTGTGTAAGGCCAGTCAAGAAGTTGAGCCTTCCTGACATCAGGCCCTACACTCTATCCACTGTACCACCTAGCTGCCCTTAAAACTTATTTAAATTCAGCAAAATCACCCCAAACCAGCATTGGTCATCAGGATTTCAAATGAGCCAACAGTAAAAAAGATACCCTCAAGAGAGACACCATAACTATTTTATGCTTAAAAGTGCAATATATAATGAAGAAATGTCAATATTAAAATATGTGCATTGAATCTCATAGTATCCACTTAAAAGAAAAGCTAACTAATTTATAAAAATACTGAGATAGTAAAGAAGTAAGTGTAGTTGACATCGATGTCCCTTGTTTAAGTCTTGTTAAATCTAAGAAAAGGATAAATAAGAGGGAAATTACATATTTATACTAAATCCTGGAAAAACAACATTTAGTATCACTACAGTGATTAATGGATGGGAATATTAAGTAGTATACTTCTTTTCAGCATCACACAGAAACTTTCCTAAAATTGATCACAAACTAATGCATCAGGAATGCATAAAATAAAGCAGAAATATGAAAAACATTTTACTGACCATTATGCAATAGAATTATAATCAACAAGGGAACCACGAACAAAAGATGCAGCCCTAAATGAGGACTGCATAATGATATCCTAAATAATGAATCAGTCAAAAATAAAATTATAAAAAGAATATAGTAAAAATAATCATAACTGTGAGGCAACATAGCAACATCTATGATATGAAGTGAAAGCAGCCCTTAGAAAACTTATTATATCCCTCTGAACACTATTTACAAAAAAAGAGAGAGAAATAACTGAGTTGAGGATGCAATTTTTTAAAACCTAGAAAACCAACAAATGTGTTAATTTCCAATTAGGCACAAAATGAAAAGTTTTGAAAATCTAAAAAGAGATAAACA
The DNA here is from genome assembly GCF_019393635.1 of Dromiciops gliroides. NCBI lineage: Eukaryota > Metazoa > Chordata > Mammalia > Microbiotheria > Microbiotheriidae > Dromiciops > Dromiciops gliroides. Next base: position 43,747,351 of record NC_057867.1, read on the forward strand.
AAATTGAAAGCAAAAGATAACTAAATTAATAAAACCAACAGGAAAAAATGATAATGTGATTTTTTTTAAAAAAATCATTGCATTAAACCAAATTATCAAGATGAAAAAATAATGGGAAAATCATGAGGAATGGAAGGGAAATACACAAGAAATGATCAGAAACAATTGCACTCAATCATATGAGAATAGCACTGAAAACAAACCAAAAAAGAATACCTACTAAACTTAAAGATACCCAAATTAACAAAACAGAAATCAGAAGATATAAAGAAAGTAATTTCACAAAGAGAAATAGGATCATTTTATTACTGATTCTGTACTGGAAGTAATATAGAGATCATCTAGTCTAACTCCCTCATTTTAAAGATAAGGAAACTGAGGTTCAGGGCGGTTAAGTCATTTGCTGAAAGTCATATAATTTGCATGTCTGGAATTTGAACCCAGCTTCTGACTCTAAATCCACTTTTCATTGTACTTCATTACTTTAAAGAAAGTAATAAACTAGTTCTCTTCCCTCAAGTGAAATTACTTCCATCCAAAAGACAAAACAAAACAACCCTCCTGATCCAGAGGGATTTTCTAGTGAATTCTATCAAACATATTAAAAAAACCTTTATTGCTACACAAATAATTCTAAAAATATAGAAGAAAAGGAATATTAAAAAACCCTTCTATAAGAAATATACAATGCTGATAACCAAACCAGTCATAAAGGAAAGAAAATATCACTAATGATTCTTGGAGAGGATCTTGACCTGTGATTTCATCAATGTAGAAACTCCCTCTACCACTGCATATCACTAATGAATATGGATGCAAACATATTAAATAAAATATTAGTCAGGAAATAGTAAATAATTAATAATAAAACTATTAAATAAAATATAGCAAAGAAGCAACAAAAATACATCCAAATATATTCATTATAACCAAGTTGGATTTCTCCAAGGAATGCAAAGTTAGTTCAACATTAGAAAAAACTGATTAGGTGAATAAATTATATAAATAAGGAACACAACAAAAATTGCATGATTCTATCAACAGAGTCACAAAAATGCCTTTGATATGTATAGCACTCATTTATAGTAAAAAATTTCTAAGGGCATAGGAATGAAAATATTTTATAATACAATATAATACAATTATTTAAGTGCTAGCATTTTTTTATAATAGAGAAACAACATAACATTTCCAAATAAGATAAGGTGTGAAATAAAGATGTTTCTCTCTACTATGGTTTGGACTGCAATAGAATTGCTAGATCTAGTAATAAGACAAGGGGAAAAAAGAATAAAAGCAAGAAGTATAGCCAACGAAGAGAAAAAATTACCTCTAAATACAGATGATCTGATAGGATACTTAGAGAACCCTAGAGAATCAACAAAACATTGATTTATAGTTTCAGTAAGGCATTAGAATATACAATAAACCCATAATGATTGTTGGCTTTTCTGTATATTAGTAACAAAACCCAGGAGGAAGAGATAGAAAGAAAAATTTCATTTAGAACAACAACAAAATGCATTAAACATCAGGAATTTGGCCTACCAATACACACAGGACTCATGTAAATACAACTACAAAACAATTTCCCCAGAAACAAAATATCTCAATAATTGGAGAGATAGTCAACATTCACAATTGCCATGAACTAACAGATTTTTAAAAGCATAATACTATCTAAACTCTACAGAATTAGCATTGCACTAATGAAATGATAGAAGTAGACAAAGCAATAACAAAATTCATATGGAAAAATGAAAGTTAAAAAATATCAAGGGAAAGAAAAAATACCAATGAAGCACTTTGCTATCACCAGGTCTCAAATTCTATCATGAAATAGCAATTATCCAAACTATATGGTATTGAATGCAAAACAGGAAAGTGGTTAAGTGTAAGAAAATAGATAAGCAGGAGTCAAAAGCAAACACAGAGCAGTTTTATATTCCCTAAATCTCAGAAAAAAAGACAACCAAGGGTTTGACAAGAATCACCAGGAAATTTACTAGTTGTGTGACCCTGGGCAAGTCACTTAACCCCAATTGCTTCACCAAAAAAAAAAAAAAAAGAATTACCAAGAAAACTGGAAAATAGTTTGATGAAAATATATGTTCAGATCACTATCATATACGTATACATATACACATACACATACACATGCATATATATACACATACACATACACATACACATACACATACACATACACATACATATACATATACATATACATATACATATACATATACATATACATATACATATACATATACATATATTATAGTAAATACCAAATGGAAAAATGATATAAATATAAAAAGTCACATTCTAAAAACAATGAAAAGAGATGGTTATAAGTATCCTGACTATGGATAGGGCAAGAGTTTTTAACCAATCCTAGGATAGAATACATTTTAAAACATAAAACATACCATCTTAGTTATTTAAAACTTTTGCACAAAAAATAAATCAAACTAGAATTAGAGGAGAAGATACAGAATAGAAAAAATATTTATATTAAACTTCTCCAATAAAAAAATTGACATACAGTTTATAGGGAAGTGACAAATCTATAAGACAAAAAGCCATTCCCCAATAGCCAAATGATACAAAAATTTTTTTTTCAAAAGAATAAATGCAAATTAGCAACATACATCTAAAAAGTGGTCCAACACTGGTATTTATCAAAGAAAAAAGAACTAGATTTGGAGTCTGGGAGAACTCAAGAACTTCAAATCCTGCCTCAGTCACTTAATAGCTGTGTGATACTGGGCAAGCCCTTTCAGTTTCAGTTTCCTCACCTATAAAACTAGGACAATAACAGTTTCTATATCACAGAATCCTTGTGAGGATTAAATGATATAATGTTTATAAAGGGCTTAGGAAACTTGAAGTGCTATATAAATGCTAGCTAGCATTAAATTCAAGTACTCTGTGGTATTAACATTCATCAAATTAGTAAAGATGGGAAAATTCAATGTTGGAGGAGTTTATGAAGGATAGGTATACTAATTCTTTGCTGGAAGACCAGTTAATTACTCTCTCTACATATTTTTTAAAAATAGTAAGTTTGCAAAAAAATTATGAAATTAGGCCTTTGACCAAGAATCCCCACTACTTGGTGTATACCCTGAAATTAATTACAGGCAGAAAAGACTTGTATATACAAAAATATAGCAGCATCATTTATGATAACAAAAGGCTAGAAACAACACATGTACCCAGTGATTGGGAAATGCTTGAATTCTAGTATCTGAATGCAATGAAAAACACTGTGACAAATAGGAAGAATTCACAGAAACATGGGAAACTCATATCACGCGATACAAAGTTGAGAAAGCAGAGCCAAAAGAACAATATACACAATGATTACAAGAGTGTAAATAAAGAAGACACTAAAAGGGAATAAAATTCAAGCCAAATACAAAAGACGATTTTTGGCCCATACTATCAAAGTTGAAACCCAGATCCTACCTTTCTATAAACAACAGAAAGGTGAAAAGTGGCATGTCCTATCAGTTGCAATCACACAATTTTGCTTCAGTGTTTCCTGGGAATGTACTTTGTACAGGCAATTGAATGTTGGGAAGTATAATGTAGCAAAAATATACCAATAAAAAACAGAAAAGAGTAGTCAAAATATATCTGATTTTTGTGAGAAGAGAAAAAAAATAGCTGTGAGGCTGTAGCTTTACTTTTCAATAGTTGCTTGGTGCTGTGTAACTACAACCTATGTCCAGAGAAAAGCTGGACAAAGTAGAAAGATCGTTATTGTTGTTGTTGTTGAGTTTCAGTTGTGCCCAAATCTTCCTGACCCCACTTAGGGTTTTCTTAGCACAGATACTGGGCTGGTTTGTCTTTTTCTTCTCTAGTTCATTTTACAGATGAGGAAACTGAGGCAAATGGGATAAAATGACTTGCCCAGGGTCACAAAGCTAAGAAGTGTCTGAGGCTGGATTTGAACTCAGGAAGTTGAGTCTTCCTGACTCCAGGGTGGGCACTAAATCTCAAATTAGAACCTGGCTCCTAACCCTGTATCTGCTACTCACTACTTGTGTGTGCTTTGAGCAAGTTGCTTTGCCTCCATGGGCCTCAGTTTCCTCCTCTATAATATGATTTCATTGGATTAGGGGGCCCCTAAGGTTCCTTCCAATTTAATTTACTGTGGTGAAAAGTAAACTAGGTGGGCATTTCCCCCCCAAATTCTTTTTTATAACCCCTTTTTCCACAATAATTTTCTGTGAGATATAGTTTGAATTTATTGAAACAATATATTTTTATTTCTTGTTATTACGGTTACACAATACAGTGTTGAGTAAGAATTTCCATCGTAAATCCTCCCAAGCAGGATTTAAAAGCAGGGCTCCTTTAGGTGTATATGTTTCAAGTCTTGATGCAATTTTATCCAGTTGAAGGTACAATATTTCTTTCCAAACTCTGAAGAACAAAAAAAAATCCTTGGATTTTACTCACATTTTATATATAGATCCTTACTTTGGTCCAGAAACCCTCTTAGAACAAATTCCAGGGGCCTGAAGGAAAATTAGCTTTCAAGTGGGGTTTGCCCTTGGAGACATGCTAGCAACTCCACTGCATTTGATGTGTCAGTGATTTCACTACTGGAGGGAAGCATATTTTGTTCTCCTTAAATGTGGTTAATTTTTAGAAAGATTTCAAACGAGATCAGGCACAACAGTGGGATGGAGGGCACAGGCAACAACCGAGTATGGTCCAAGGAGGGGGGGTGCCATCAAGAACAGTGAGACCCTTTGTGGTAGCAGAGAACTCAAAACCAAGTGGATGCCCATCCCTCAGGCAATGGCTGACCATATTGGGATGCATGAATGTAATGGAATAAATGTGTGGCATGAGAAACAATGGATATGAAGACTATGAAGGAGTATGGAAAAACATCGATGACCTGATGATGCAAAGCAAAGTAAGCAGAGGCAAAACACCTCCCAGCATATGTGTCCCCTATTCACACCATTTCCCCCCATTTACAACCATGTAAATGGAAAGAACCACCACTGCAAAACAACTGAAAGTGAATGTTGTGAAATTACAAAGACTATGCTGGGCCCCAACAAAGAAAAGATGAAAAGACATATCACACATGATCCTTTGCAAAAGTGGGGGTCCACAGGTATTCGACATTGTATATCATGTCAGATTTTTTCCTACGTGTTGACTGATGTTGCTCATTTTTTCCATTTCTTCCTCTTTTTAAAAAAAGTCCTTGTTATATGGGATGGCATTTTTGAAAGTGGTGAGGGGAGAGGTAAAGGGGAAAATGTAGGTGACACGAACCCAAAAGATATCAATAAAGACCTACTTAAAACAAACAAAAAAGCAAAACTGGGGGCGGCTAGGTGGCGCAGTGGATAAAGCACCGGCCCTGGATTCAGGAGTACCTGAGTTCAAATCCGGCCTCAGACACTTGACACTTAACTAGCTGTGTGACCCTGGGCAAGTCACTTAACCCCCATTGTCCCGCAAAACAAAACAAAACAAAAAACAAACAAAAAAAGCAAAACTAAGACCATAAGATTATTCAGCACAATGGTAAGTACCCACTTATTATATGGTTTCCTGTAAGGCATTACAAAAAAATATCCACTGTCTCCTGAGGAAAAGAAAACTTTGAATTTTCAAAGTATGCTTAGGTCATGTAAGCTTGTATTCTTCATAAGAGAGGAATATTATACATTTTTGTGGAGCAATTAAACCATTTGCAGCTCAGAAGTCATAGGAATACATATATATACACACATACATACATATTATATATGTATATATACATGTATATATACATATACATCCATCCATATATATATATATATATATATATAAGCATCTACACACAAAGTAAAATATTACTTATGCAGAGATTACGTGCCTAACAAAGTCAACTCTCCAGAATACAAGCAGAAACGTGGAATGACAAACAGAAATCATCTCTGAGAATCCAAAAAAGGTGTCACAAAGTCCATATACTAAAGTTAATATACCTAACTCACAAGAAATTGCTACAGACACTCACTTGGGCCCTACTTGCTCTTACTTTACAAATAATTTTGACAAGTATCTGCTTTTATAACACACATTGGGTCATAAGGAGGAAAATACATTAGGGTGGTACTTCGAGAGACAAGTACACAGAATGACTAGTAATAACAAGTGATTTTTAGGATAGAGACAAAGAAACTAAAAGAGAAATTAGATGTAAGAATTTTTTTAAAAGCACAATAACCTGGGGTTCATCACTGGAGCCGGCACAGTCTCTAGGAGCTTTTATTTTCTGAATGATGACCCTGAATGAGCAAGGATCTATTCACTCGTAAATTCAACAAGCCATTATCAAGCATCTGCTCTAGGCCAGGTCCTGCACCAGGCTCTGAGGATACAAAGGCAAATGAAACAGTCCCTGACCTTAAGGAGCTTGTATTTTATTGGAAAAAAGTTGAATAATATTTGAGAGAGTAGAGAATTATACAATATATTCTGAATAATTTCAATCGAAAATTATCAAAGTTAAAACACCCCTCAACCTCACCAAAATCTGACCCTTAGAGATGTCAACTTCAGTTAGCTGCAAAATTAACTCCTGTGGAATATCCCGTTACTTGAAGATACTAGAAAACATACATTAGTGTCATCAAAACTTGTATACTTGCTAAGTGAGAGAAAGCCAACATAGATTCTCTGAACCTAGAAAGTCAAGCCATCAAATCTATCTCAAACTGCTCCTTCCCTCCCACACTCAGTATCCATTCAGCTCACCTGAGGGCACTCCAGCCTGGGTCCTTTTCTCAGGAAGGTGAGCCTTCTTTCCTCTTCTTCAGCAGACCTGAGAGGCTTTGCACCAAAGCACTGTCCTCCTTAGTACTATGGAGACCCAGTGGCCAGATCTGAAAGCAGAATTTCACAAGAAAATAAAACATCCATAAAACTGCATAACAACTTCCCAATGGGCAATGGTCAACCAGGGCCCAGCTCGGATCCCCCTCTGCAACCTCCCCAGTAAGGTCTGGGACAAACTATCCAAGTGTCTTGACTCACAAGAATTGTGGATGAACCACAAACATAACTACAGGGCACCTTGAAGAATGCATGCAGAAGAATAAGATCAGTTGACAAGCTGATTGCTGGTAGACTGACTTCCCATGGTAGGCACCCAGTTCATTAGTAATCTTTGAGTCCAATTTCTTCTCTGTCTAGGACAGGGATTCTTCATCTAGGGTTCATAGGGAAGTCCATGGATAGATTTCAGGGGGCCATGAACTTAGATGGGGAAAAAACCAACTACATTTTTCATTTCCAATATAAATGGTTTCCTTTGTACTCTTATGCATTACATCTTATGCATTTAACACATGATTCTGTTCATAGGCTTCATCAGAGTGCCCAAGGAGTCCAGGATACACAAAAGGATAAGAAACTTTGATCTAGGGGCAGCTAGGTGGCACAGTGGATAAAGCACTGGCCCTGGATTCAGGGGTATCTGAGTTCAAATCCGGCCTTAGACACTTGACAGTTACTAGCTTTGTGACCCTGGGCAAGTCACTTAACCCCCACTGCCCCCCACACACAAAAAAGAAACTTTGATCTAGGAGTGGCCACCAGTGATATAGTGGAAAGCATATTTCATTTTGCAAACAAGAACGCAGGCTCATATTCTCCCTCATTTTGACTTAATAAACTGCCACTGGACATAAGAACTCAAATAGATCCTGTAGCTTTACTGCTGAACTTTTCCTTTTTCGGATGGAATTAAAAAAGCAGAGGAGACAGATTTTTTTCTGTGGATTCAGAGGCTTTTTAAGTCATGAAATAAGGAATTCAGGCTGCCCAGATATTTAGCAGGAGAGTAAACAGACCTTCTGGAAAGAGTTATGCTTGAGTCTCCATCCCTGGTTCCTCTGGGAATTACTCTTTTTGAGGGGCCCCAAAGAATACTTGTTTTGTGTCTCTCTGATGTACTTCTCATGTGCTATGGGTTCTATCTTACTTATCTCAACTTGAGTCTTCTCCTCTACTAGACTGTAAGTTCCATGAGGGCAGCAGCCACATGCCCAGCAGTGAATAGTGTTCTTTTTCAAGTGTTTGATATAATATGTTGTAATATCACACCCAAAGCTCAACATAGAGAAACTAGTGACATGGCGACTGGACTGGGGTAGATCAGAACCAGAACCAGAACCAGAATGAGGCTGATGATCCCCAAGAGAGCAGGGAACAAAGAAGACGCTCATTACAGCATAAGGAGAGCCATTTATGTTCTGTGGAAGGCTTCTAGTAAGATCAAGAACTCACTGATAACAGCTCACAGCATCCTAGATTTAAAGCTACAAGCGTCAGACTTGGCGTCAGGAAGTCTTGGACTCAAATCCTGCATAAGACACTTACTGTATGAACCTGGGCAAGTCATTTAAGCTCCCTCTACCTCAGTTTCCTCATCTGTAACATGAAAGGATTGGACTTGATTGCCTCATAGGCAATCCCAGTTGATCTTAGAGCTCATCTAATCCAATTCCCCTATTTTACCAGAGAAAATAAGGCACAAGGAAGTGTGGTAACACAGCTGGCATCCCAATAACAAGAGTTATTCATTATAACACATTTTTTTTCAAAAGTTCAAGTCGTTAATTACCTCTCTCCAAAGTCATTATACTATTACAGCCAAGACCTGAAAAGGCAACAGTGTTAAGCATCCTTCCAGAATCCTAGAGCGACTAGGTGGTACAGTAGATAGAGTGCTGGGTCTGGAGTAAGGAAGATCTGTTTTCAAATTTGGCCTCAAACATTTACTAGCAGTGTGACCCTGGGCAAGTCATTTAACCTCTTTCTGTCTCAGTTTCCTCAACTGTAAAATGGGGATAATGATAACACCTTCCTCACAGGGTTTTTGTGAAGTTCAAATGAGATAATATTTGTAAAGGGCTTAAAACAGAGTTGGTACATGGTAGGTGCTTAATAAATGTTTGTTCCCTTCCCTGTTCCCTGCTAAGCTCTATAGTCCATTTAAGCCCCAACATTCTAGCATTTTGTACATAATCGCCTTTGGTTTACCCTAAGTTAGGCTTTCACAAGCTTTAAAGTTTTCTTTCTCATTCTTATACAACTGAAATAAGAAAGACTCGTCAGTGTTAGAGGTTGCCAGGTCAGTAGGGTATAGTATGGTAAGTATACACAGTACATCTGTTGTTGTTATCATTGTTGTTGTTGGTCCTTCATTTTCAAAGAGGACCATGGCATATGGAGGGGATGTCATGACTTGCAAGGATTTGGATTTAAGTAAGGGAGGGCTATGCAAAGTCACCAGCCTCACTCTATCTGGGTCCAGTGGCAAGATATACATCAGGATGACTGGAGAGGGCCCTGGATGTTTGAGGCAATTAGAGTTAAGTGACTTTCCCAGGGTCACACAGCTAGTGTCAAATGTCTGAGGTCAGATTTAAAATTATGTCCTCCTGACTCCAGGGCCAGTGCTCTACCCACTGCACCGCTTAGCTGCCCATACATCTGTCCTTATTGCATAAGCATGAGGTTGGTGGAACTTTGTGAGGAGATAGTGAAAAGGACCAGGGAAAATGATGAAATTATCAGAAGCACATATCCCAAGACGGAGGATCCTTTAGGCTTTTGTGGTGTCTTCATGTTTAATGCACTGAATTTTAGGTGTGATGTCTCCAGACAGTCTAAGCCCAAATTTGAGGCCTGGCATTGCTTTTGAGAGAGAGTGAGGAGTAGCAGGGAAAAAAAAGCCAGTCCTGAAGTCAAGAAGACCTGTGAACAATGTGATAATGGGCAAATCATTCAATCCCTCATTGCAGCCAGGCAAATGACTAGAGAACAGATCTTGGAATCAGGAAGATTTGGGTTTAAGTACTTTCTTTGGCACATATGAGCCTCTCACTGCCCCCAGGATGCTCTCTAAGATTATAAGTCACAGAATTTTTGGTTACCTGCATTGGTAGAAGGTGTTCCCACATTGGGAAGCCCCCCACTGAAGAAATCACAGGTCCAAACTCCCTTCTATTTCTTAAAAAACAGGTGGAATTTCAATTCCAGAAATGGATATGCCAAGATGCCAGGGTCCAGGATATGCTCATGTACTGTGGAGTCATGCCACAGTATGTAGTTGTTGATTTCTGGAACATTAGGTTGATAATTTGCTTTTTGTTTGTTTGTTTTGCAGGGCAATGAGGGTTAAGTGACTTGCCCAGGGTCACACAGCTAGTAAGTGTCAAGTGTCTGTGGTCAAATTTGAACTCAGGTCCTCCTGAATCCAGGACCATTGCTTTATCCACTGTGCCATCTAGCTGCCTCTAGGTTGATAATTTGATAGGAAACCTTTATTCTCTTTCTTTTGCCCCCCCCCGCTCCCCCATCTAAAAATAAATCAATTTCTGTGCCTTGTCACAGCCTCCTCATTCTTTTTTTCCAGCCTCCTCATTCTTATCCACTCTTATCACTCAATCCAGAATGGATTGTAAAAGATACATGGGATTTTTCAGTACGCTAGTGGCCATGGTCTGACTCCAAGGGAAGAAAGAACAAGAACGTGTATCAAGAATGATCTTAAAACTCAGAATATTAATGAAACTTAGCAATTCAAGAAGTGTACTGAGTGCCAGCTATGTGTCATACGCTGTAAGTATTAACGTTATATTTTTCTGGAAATCAGCATTACTAGAATAACTGGAATGAGATTTCCATGCCAGCAGCAAGACTATGGCAAGAATTTCTGTTGTGCTCTTTTTGGCTGCCAAATCCTCCCCAATGAGCCCATGTCTACATTTCTCTTTTGCCCCCTTCCACGGGGCCAGTATTTTCATAAGGATTGTACTTTGTCCATAGTACTCAAGTGAACCTGTTCCTTCCATCCCTTCCTTTAAAAGAGGGAAATGAGGGGCAGCTAGGTGGCACAGTGGATAAAGCACCAGCCCTGGATTCAGGAGGAACTGAATTCAAATCCGGCCTCAGACGCTTGACACTTACTAGCTGTGTGATCCTGGGCAAGTCACTTAACCCTCATTTCCCTGAAAAAAAAAAGAAAGAGGGAAATGTTCATCCTGACTGCCCACTTAGGAGCCTAACCAAACCTAATTTATGCCTTGCCAAATACCCTTACTGAAAAATGAAAGAGGCGTTGATAGTGTCTCCAAAGGGCTGAAGACCAGAGAATAATGCAATGGATTGGAAGCCAGAGGCCTGGGGATTTCTCTGTTTATACACTGACTTGTGAGTGGTACAGTGGAAAGGATGATGAATTTGAAGCTGGAGGCTCTGAGTTAGAGTTCTGTTTCTCTCACTTACTACCTAAAATGAGGGAGTTCATCGAGATGGTTTCTAAAATCTCTTTGAGCTCTAAAACTGTGGTCCTATGATCTGAAGACACTAGAGTGGGGGATGGCTGGCTTGTGAAAGTTTGTATTCAGTGAAGGGAAACTTCCATTGCTCAAAGAACCCATGTAACACTTAGACTACTCATATGATTGCAGAATCACCCAAGTTCAGAGCTGGTCACATAAGTCAACCTTTATCTAAGTATTTTCAAATGCTTTGCTTCAATCTAGGTTAACTGGGTTGAAAGGATATGAATCTAATAATCTTGTCAAAAGGAAATGTGTTCATAAGGATCATAGTTTTCTAGCTAGAAGACCTAGAGGCCATTGACTCAAATTCTTTCTTTTTACAAATGAGGAAATTGAGGCTGAGAGGTTAAGTGACTTACTCAGCATCACCTAGCTGGTAAGAGTCATGGGCTCCTGACTCCAAGCCCAGAATTTTATCTACTACACTATGCTGACTCTCTTGGTCATTCTGTTATGAACTTTTCTTGATGAAACTCTGCTGGCTCTTAGTGATCATTGCTTCCCTTTCTAGTTGTTTACAAAATCATCATTTTAATAATATATCCTAGAAATATGTTAGTCATCAGCATCTAACTTACTGGCCTATATTTTTTTTGCAGGGCAATGAGGGTTAAGTGACTTACCCAGGGTCACACAGCAATTAAGTCTCAAGTGTCTGAGGCCAGATTTGAACTCAGGTACACCTGAATCCAGAGCCTGTGCTTTATCCACTGTGCCACGTAGTTGCCCCCTACTGGCCTATAATTTGAAGACACTTCTCTCCCTTAAAAATCAGAACAATGTCGGAGGCAGCTAGGTGGCGCAGTGGATAAAGCACTGGCCTTGGATTCAGGAGGACCTAAGTTCAAATCTGACCTCAGACACTTGACACTTAACTAGCTGTGTGACCCTGGGCAAGTCACTTAGCCCTCATTGCCCTGCAAAAAAAAATCAGAACAATGTCTACCCTTTTCTAGTCCTGAGAAACTTCTCCTGTTTATCCATAACCTTTCAGATAGCACTGAAAGTGGATAAATGATGGTATTGGTCAGTCCTTTCATGGGATCTAATTTGTTTAGGCTAGAAGGCAGCATGGTGTGGTAAGTAGTGATGGACTTGGAGTCTTAAGGACCTGGGTTCAAATCCTGGTTTTGGCACTTCTTAGCTATATCTTGTTGGGTAAGTCCCTTAAGCTCTAGGAGATTCCATTTCCTCATCTATAAAAGAGAAGGGGGTAGACTAGATGACCTCTGAGGTTTCTTCTTTAGGTAGCTAGGTGGTACAGTGGAGAGAGTCCTGGAGTGCGGAAAACCTGAGTTCAAATCTGGTCTTTGATACTTAGTAGCTATGCAACCAAGGGCAAGTCACTTAACCTCTGCCTCAGTTTCCTCAACTATAAAAGGTGGAATGATAATAGTAACACTTGCCTCTCATGGTTGTTGTGAGGATCAAATGAGATAATATTTTTTCAAGTGCTCAGCAGAATAGATCCCTCCTTCCTTCCTTCATTATCTCTCTCCTTCCTTTGTTCCTTCCTTCTTTCATTTCTTCCCTCCTTCCTTCTTTCATTTCCTCCCTCCTTCCCTTTCTCCTTCCTTCTTTCATTTCCTAACTCCTTCCTTCATTTCCTAACTCCTTCTTTTTTCCTTCCTTCTTTCATTTCTTCCCTCTTTCCTTTGTTCCTTCCTTCCTTCATTTCTTCCCTCCTTCCTTTTTTCTTCCTTCCTTCAGGTATTTTTTTAATATCTTGTAATTTATCGTAGCTTTCAACTCCCTACTAACCACTTGTTCCTGTTTCTTCCAGTCCAGTGATCATTCTCCTATGCAGAAGAAACAGGAACAAAACAAGAGTTAGGCAGCTGTGCATTCTCTCCATCAACTGCGATCCCTTTCTCATCTACCCCGAGCAGTTTAATTGTCCTCTTTCTTCTTTGATCCTCCTCTTTTTCCCAATAGAATTTTGTGTCATCCCTAGCATTTTTCACCAGCATGGGCTCTTTCTGAGCTTTAGCACTTCTGCCACTCCTCTTTCATGTCTAGTCCACACATTAGTGTTCATCCTTTGTGCCTGCCCTTGTTTCTTTCTTTAGTAGCCATCTTTTTCAAACCTAAGCTGTCCTGTTAGCTTCCTGCTTTTGGTTCATTAATAATAATAATAATAGTTATTATATATATATATATATATATATATATATATAGATTTTTTTTCAAGTCTGTGCCCTTCCTTCAACAAAACTACTGGGAATCCTTATTTTCTTAGCAATGTTGATGAGGACACAAGATGTAAATTATTAATTCACACCCCAAACAAAAGCACAGAACTTGTTATATCATAGCTACTAATATTACAAGAGACCAGGTTACAGATCAATTGAATGACCATTGAAGACCATAGTTTTAAATTACTGCCCTGAAGTGAAATTTGTAATCAAGGCCAATCCTTGGCAAAAATGGGATAATTTTCTTTAGCAACCTTGCCTCAACTTTATGCTGGTGGTCTTTTGGTGAGCCCTATTTGCCCAAGAGCCTTCACTGTAGTGTCCCTCAGAGTTAGGGAGAACCACACATTTCTTAGGCAGTTAGCTAGGTGGCTCAGTGGATAGAGTGTTGAGTCTGGAGGCAGGAAGATATGAGTTCAAATCGGTCCTCAGACACTCACTAGCTGTGTGACCCTGGCCAAGTCACTTAGCTACTCTGTTTGCCTTAATCCACTGGAGAAAGAACAGTCAAATCACTCCAGTATCTTTGCCAAGAAAATGTTACAGACAGTATTGGCATGCCATGGCCCAGAGGGTCGTGAAGAGTTAGACATGACTGAATAACAACAACCCAACAATTTCTAACTCTGTTTATAATGAGAAAAATCATCCATCTTGTGCCCTTTGATTGGTGATAAAGCATTAAGGAATCAGAGATTTAGAAGGGACATTGGAGACCATTTTGCAGATGAGGAAACTGAGAACCAGAGAGATTAAGTAACTTGTTCAAAGGCACACAGGTAGTAAATGACAGAGTTGAGACAGGAGCACATCATTAGGATGGTTTGTAATGTCACATTATAATTGAACCAAAAGTCATGGGTCCTTGGGTACCATAGTGTACTTCTCAATGGACTTGCTAGACCCTGCATGGGTTACTTCAAGTTTTCATTTGTCCATCTATAAAGTGCCAGCATAGCTCTGCACTCTCCATGCTAAGCTGAAAATATGTTCATGCTTGTTAAAGCACTTGGATATCTTCCAAAAACAATGTGAAATATGGATTGTCTCAATTTTAGAATTTTTATTTGGCACTGACGGAGGGGCATTTTATTATTTTCCTTGTTTCATGTGTTGCCCTTGGGGAATTGTACAATTCTTTTAATGCTCCTAAGCATCTCCATTAAGCAAAGAAGGGTCCATCTTTTTTAATAACAGGACCATTCTACTGGTGTTGTCTAGCTGCAAGCCATGGAATGATTCTGAAGAATGGAAGTTAAAGGTCATCTAAAGGGCCATGGTGAGCAGGAATATGTTATATTATGTTTCAAATGAGCTATTATACAAGAGAAAGGGGTAATAGATATCATCATCGAAATAAATGACTGGGGAAAAAAGATGGACTGGTCATATAAAAAGAGTGAGAGATAATTTTGAGATGGATAATACGATCCACTGGTATCCACACGACATCAGAAGAGTGACGGGAAATGACCTCCAAAATTTTCGATGGGGTCTCCTATGGTAGATTGATGGGATGTTATGGACAAGAGTTATGGACTTGGCAGGTATAGAGAGATTGTGATCTATATTGTTGGAGGGAATATTTATACCAGTTAGATCATGGGCCCATTATAAGATAACACAAACAGTCCTCTATGAAATACCTATAGGGGGAAGAGGGAGAGGGAGAGGGAGAAGGAAAGGGAGATGGATGGTTGATTAGAGGAGTTTCCTATATAACTTGCTGAGGTTACAGTTTAGTAAACCTTTTTTGGGGGAATATCCTATGGATGATACAGACATATTTATCCACAACCTTGTTCAGAAGATTGGGGTCACATTTACTAGCACACATCTAGCAATATTCCTGGTTAGCTCTGCTGATGTTTCATAGCCATCGGTTGCAGATAGTTTCCTTTTTGGTGAACAGTTCAGGAATCAACAGAGCTAAGAGTGAATAAGGAACTGATGGCAAAGGGTGGGGGGAGGCATCTTCTTGGGAGGTGATAATGATTGGGGCCAGAGATATTTGGCAGTTGAATATCTTTTCATTCATTCATGTGGTCTGAGAGTTGAATTAAGCCCTTTAACAAAAGAAGGGGAGTTCTTGATCAGAGCCAAGCTCTTGGTGATAAGTAATTCATACAACGGACCCACAAGATAAAGCACTAGCAGGGAATCTAATCCATGACGCCGGAAAACAAAATATGCCATCTACTATTAGAATGATATATTTGGATTCTGCAGGACTTATGGAATGGGATTGGCTCTGTAGCAACTCCAAATTTGTCACCCTTCTGGCCAAGGGAAGTCTAAGTCCTTAGAGTTCCATCAATTGGATGTGCCATCAAGTTGGCTGCTTGTATGGGTCTCTGGGATTAAAGTGAAACTCACCAGAATATTATCAAGGGATTGCCTATCTAGCAAGCTCAAGTATATTTCTCTTCTGGGTGAACTCAAGGCCTTAAGGAGACACCACAAGGCTGGATGCCAGTATGAGTTTCTAGAGTAAAAGCAGGACTCAAAGAAAAGTTGGGATGGTACCTTCCCAGCAAACCCCATGTTCATTTATCTTCCAAAGGGAATCCAAACTGCAAAGTAGTGCTATGAGTCTGGGGGACTGTATAGAGCCTTAGTGGAAAAGTGAGACTCACCAGAGACAGAGAAAATTATATTGGTTATTTCTGAATCCTTTATTTTATAGGGAAAAAGATAAAAGCTTTTCTGTACTTGACAGGTATTGTCACATTCCATTCTTATATAGGAGCTCAGGACCATTTATTCATATATCTGTGGAGACCTAGGTATTAGTTACATTCAGAAATTTCCCAGTGGGTACTCTGGGTGGTGACAAAATGAACAAAGGAGTGACGATTTTTTTTGAGAAGCCCTGGATATTGAACCTGGTTTGCGTAAACCCAGAACAGGAGGCATTGGAGGGTGCCCTCCAGTGGTTACAGAGGAAATGGGAACCAAATTCCCAGTTGTACTAAATACTATCTTCATCTATAATCTGTGTGTGTCACCTGTAACCAGTATATCTACTCAAAGAGGACTTGCTCTCAACTTATCATAAGATTCAGTGTCTCAAAATGGTGTAGACTGAGGGCAAAGACATGGGCTCGGGCTCTTCTTTTGGACGTCACATTGATTAGAAATGAGATAATTGGCATTGGAGAACACCACATCCTAAGCATTTCTAGTCCTCATTATGGAAGGACATTTTCAGATGTTCAAATTAGATATCATGCTTTCTTAGAATAACATCATTCTGAATTATTATGTCAGAGGGTTTGTACTTTATTCAACAATTTCTTTTGGAATGAGATAGAATGGTGTGGTATAAAGAATGATGTTCTTGGGGTCGAACCCAAGTTCTATCTATCTCTCGTATAACTCTGGGGAAGTTACTCACACTCTTTGGGCTTCAATGTCTTCGTCATCCAGACAAACAGATTAGACAAAGATTGCTTCCCATTTTAAATCCATGATTCTAGGGCTACAATAAGTGAATCAGAAAATAGCCTTGAAATGTAGTAAACAAAGGGGAAAAAGAAAACAATCAAGAAATTGGTAACAAAGACTCAGAGAAGATGACTTGGTTACTAAATGAGGTGATAAACTTGAGGCTTTTTCTATTCCATTCATCATAAAATTACCTAAGTGGGATGGTGGTGGAAGGAAAGAATACTAAATACCCTCACAGAACTACGTATTTCTGTAATGTTCATTGGAAGATCACAGAAATGATCAGTTCACTCAACCCTCTTGTATTACTGAAGGGGGTGGGGAGTGTCCAGAATGAGGGAAATAATAATCCGACTTACTCATCCCTAGCCTGACCACCTTTTGCATCCAGGTTCTTGCGTGTATTAAAAAAAATAGCTGTTCACAATTAATCATTTTGATTGGTGGCCCTTGGTATTTCTTTATGCCATTGGGGACCAGTAAATTCTCATAATAGCACAATATCTTATAGCTTGGGAGATTGTGACTCCCCTTTACATCTATACTTTCATTTGATACTTCTCTCCAGTAGGTTTGGTTTGTTTGATCATTGGTGAGTGGAGCCTTCCATATTGTTTTGAAGAAGAGATCTATAACCATTCTGAAAATTAATTTGGAATTATGCCCCAAATGTTGCTAAATTGTACATACTCTTTGACCCAGTGATACTGCTGAAAAGGAGGCATATTAACAAAATGTTTATACTAATTACTTTTTTGTAATAGAAAAGAACTACAAGAAAAAAGGGGTGCCAATAGATTGGGGGAAGAGATAAACAAAATGTTAGATCAGCATAATGGAATGCCATTTGGCTATAAGAAATTTAGAGATGGTTTCAGAGGAACTTGGGAAAACTTGTAAGAAGTTGTGCAGAATGAAGTGAACAGAACCAGGAGAACTATTTATATGATAACAACCATGCTGAAAGACTTAAGAACTATGAAAGATGCAGCAAACAACCATGATTCCAGAGGATTGATGATAAAGCATGCTAGCCACATCTGGATAGAAGGATGATAGACTCAGGGAATAGAAAGAGATATACATTTTTGTATAGGGTCAATTCAGAAATTAATTTTGCTTTATTATGCAT
Source organism: Dromiciops gliroides (assembly GCF_019393635.1). Taxonomy (NCBI): domain Eukaryota; kingdom Metazoa; phylum Chordata; class Mammalia; order Microbiotheria; family Microbiotheriidae; genus Dromiciops; species Dromiciops gliroides. The sequence continues at coordinate 43,765,512 of NC_057867.1, forward strand.
ATTTGTTGGAAGCCCCCCCTTTTCAGTTTGGGGGGAGAGAATGTAGTATATAGAGGAATGGTTTAGGATGGGGCTCCCTCTCCCCACAAAAAAAATAGAACAGAAGGAATACTGGAAGGAATCATGGACAAGAAGGAAAGCTTTAAATAGTTATATACTGAATTGATTGTATACTTTAAAAGAAAAGCAAGCTCTCTGTATAAGAGATTCAATTTCATGTATAATCCTTTCCAACTGCTCTGCTGTGCATATGGAATAATTAATTTTATTTGGTGTTTAAGCTGAGAACTAAGATAGATAGATTAAAAAGTAAATAATTAAATAAATGAATGAATAATGAAATATGTAATAGGGGAAGTACAAGGATTATTAATTAGATACTTTTTACCAGCACCAGGCTAGACCTAATGCCACTGGCCTGGTCATGACAGAAGAACCCATTGACTTATTCATGCCTGATCTATCACAAACAAAAGTCTTCATTATCTCTGTGAATAAGCTCACAATCACACATTTTATCTTGCTTTTAGGAATATGATTGTACACAAAGGATGTTAATTTCACATCCTTTGTTAAGAAGGAATGACCTTCATTGATCAACTTTCTCAACCCTTTCCAATCTATATGTCAGTTATGGGTAAGACATATTTTGGGATTATTCATAGCTCTCTCCATGTAAAAAAATTCATGCATGAATAACACATACAAAGGTATTGATCTAGAAATGATCTACTCTCCTCAGTCTCCTTTTTAGCATAGGTTGTAGAGATATATAAAGAAATTAATTAACTGAACCAATGTTTCTTCTTTGTAACTCATAAGGAAAACACATTCTTTAAAAGTAATTTCCAATCCAGGGCATAACCAGTTAGGTCTTTGACCTATCTGCATTGTGCTACATTTATTAAAGAACTAACTAGTCCTGTCATTCATGGCAAAGAAAATGGGGAGAAAGGTATCTTTATTCTGCCTTTTTTTGTTTGGTTGGTTTTTTTTTTTGTTGTTTTTTGTGGGGCAATAGGGGTTAAGTGATTTGCCCAGGGTCACACAGCTAGTAAGTATTAAGTGTCTGAGGCCGTATTTGAACTCAGGTACTCCTGAATCCAGGGCCGGTGCTCTATCCACTGCGCCACCCAGCTGCCCTATTCTGCCTTTCTTAAAGAACTATTTGAGTGCTATTGAAAAGCAGAATATGTTCAAGATACCTATGAACAGTGCGATCATCTGAAATATAACTTGGTTTACATATATATATACATATATATATATAAAACAATTTTATTTCTTTGTTTAAATAGCCATATGCCCATGAGCCAGAGACAGAGATAGAGAGACAGAGAAAGAGAAATGAACGCAAATATTCCAAATGCAGCATTTCCTACCTAAAACCCATTTTCAGCACTTTTGACAAGAAAATAGCAGAATGTGTTAGACTAACTAAATCATCTATTTCAGACGGAAGTCTGAATAGCAGGCATGAGAAATGGAGTTCTTAAGGAGAAATCCATACTTTCCCCAAAGCTACAAGTTCACTTGCATATTCAGGTAGAAGTTCAGATGCACAGTAAATTCTACCATCAGAAATGCCAGTTTTAATGTGTCCTGATACAATAGTCAAGAGAAAAAAAAGATAAAGCATCCATTCTTACTCCATAGGCTGTTACTCCTTTGGGAAATGATTGGCACAGGTGAATAGGGAATCCATTTCATGGTGGAAAACCCTTCCTAATAATCTCAGAAAACATAAGAGACTGCACATTTTCAACTCGTATCTCACACTGATCCACATGAATAAAGAGAAGTTGCCTGTACTGTCTCTTTGTACATATGGTACAACTGCAATCTTTCCTCTAGGGATTAATGCAATAAATAGGACAACTTTAGAACATTTCTCCAAACCTCTTTGATTCCCACACTGAATGAGGCCCACAGAAACTTTCTCTCCAAATGTTGCCCTTATTAAAGTGGTGAGCTTCTCATGTTAACATAAGACCTTCTGAAATAAATGTACTTATTCTGAATTCTCTAAAAGATGAAAAAAGAACACATACAATCTCTAAGACTTGGCAGGTCTATAATTTTCTCTCATTTGTGGCCACTGCCCAGGTTGGCTCCCTGTAAAATGGTTCAAAACAGAGATGATCACCACCTGGCTTTTTAGCATACACATAATTGATTGCTGGCAAGAAGAGATGGAAAGAGAAAGCATTCAAACTGGAAGGGATATGTTGCTGAAGGACAGGAGATGGCCTGTGAAATCAGCAGCAGGGCTTTGTCTTCAGGAAGGAGCAGTTTCTGGGCAGTAATAGAACTGGCATAGTGGGAGCATTTATGGTTTATAGTTTCTCAAATAATAGTAACAATTGCATTGGGGAAGATGGACTGGCAAAAACCAAATACCACACAATGAATGCTACAAAACAAGATCCCTTGCTTCCTTCCTGATTTCTAGAGTTGAGATCAGGAACAAAAATTTGCTTCTTTCTCTCTCATCATATACAACTACAAATGAGAAAAAGCAATACTTCCCTTAAAAAGCAGTCTGTTACACCATTAAAATCATAAAAAGAAAGAAGACATTTTCCCCTAAAGCAAGGAGGTTAATAATATTATACCCTAATCCAGTGATGTAGCTTTAATGCACTCTAATTCCAGACCTTTGGCATTATTAACACCTTCATCCTATTGTCCTAATGTTCTCTTTAGTCTGGTCTAATCTCATAAACACACAAATTGGGAATGATGAAACATCCTGGAACACACTGGGATAAAAGCTTATAAACAGCAGGAGTGGGTCAGCATCTATTTAGGCATGCAGCAAAATCAGAGGGAAGAACTGAGCAAGGCAGAGTGGGACAGAAAATTAGCATTGGCTAATAGGGGCTTGAAGACCATCACGGCTGCACAATGAAGGTCAAGATTAAAGGTCTCCAGGGCAAAACAATAACAACAGCAGCAGCACCTTTCACTGAGGGCTGCCAATGGAAAGAAAAAAACCGGTAATCAAATGAAGAGTGATTTCCTAAACAATAATATGGAGACACTTTCCCCTACCAGGCTGTCCTTGGTACTGGAGGCTATGAGTTCACTAGATTTGTAGTTGGTTGTATAGGGTGGTCCAAAAGTCACAAAGGAGTTCCAATATTTAATAACTCCTTTATTTTTTGTTTTTAATTTACAATACCATAGCATCATATACAGTATATATAGGAAATGAATTTACATTATGTGGGAAAAACAAATCTTGTAAATGATGAAAAATAAAGAAAATAATTTTCAAAAAGGTATTAAAACATTGTGACTTTTGGAACACCCTCTACAAACCTAGGAGCTTGTGATGGCTCCCCACTTTCTATGCCACCAAACTCTAACATTACGTATCTCATCACAATGTTATGCATAAAGGAGATGGCTCAAAATTAAAAAAAAAAACCTGAATGGTTGATGAAACCTTATTCTTCATGTTTAATATTATTCTCGCCTGATTAAAAAACAAAACAAAATATGAGACTTTAGTGTCAATATTTTTCTTACTTATAAAGTACCTTCCTTACCACAGGCTTTTGATGGAGATGGTACAGATATTATTCTGCCCATTTTCTAGCTCAGAGAGTTGGAGTGACCTTCCCTGAGTCTTACAGCTAATAAACATCCACTGTGAGAGAAGCATGATGCAAAGTGAATTAAGCTGGACAGGAAAGCAATATCTACAAGGACAACAATGGCAATGGGAAACAACGTCAACAACAAAAATGGAAAATGAATGCTATGCTGTTATAATCACTTAGAATGACCTCAAACTACTGAATGAAACCATCTTCCTATGCAGAGGTAAAGGAACACTACAGATACAGGGTGTCCTCAAAAGTCTTACTGCAGTTTAAAGCCATTAAAGCATAAATAAGACTTTTGGGACATGTTGTATTTCCAGACTTGGTCTATGTGTGGCTTAGTTTTGTTGAATTGCTCCCCTCTACCCCTTTCTATTGTAGTTTTTGGTTATGACTTTCCGGTTGGGGCCAACGAAGATGCCATAAAAACAAAAGGTATCAGTAAAAATGTAAACAAAAGTATGCTCCATGCATTAGTGGCAGGATCCAAAGTCAGGTCTCCTGACTCCATGGCCAGTGCTTACCCTGTGGCACCATGCCACTGCCTAGTACAAAGACAGCAGGTCTAAGGTATGAACCATCTCCATCTTTTATTCCAGATGTCAATCTAAGGTGAAAATGGGGTATGCAGCTAGATGTTCTTGGCAGTACTTCTTTCCATCAGTCCTAGCCATATCTGAGCCCAGCTCATAAACAGTGCCATAGTATTGGCTGGCTACACTGAATAGGCACAGCTAAACCCTGCTTTAACTCTGAATCATAACCTCAGGAAAGAAAACACATCTGGGCTCCACCTCCCTGCTTATGGCAAGAGTTACTGAATTATACACACAAACACACCACACACACACACACACACACACACACACACACTTGCTTCATTCTCAATTAGGTAGACAATTAAATTATCTATCACCACAATTCCCGCAAGAAATTTAGTTCAGCAAACATTCAAGTGCTTCTTGGGGATGAAATGTCTGTTTTAGGGAACACAAGAAAGCCAAGGCTCAGTCATAGCTTCCAAAGTATTGCCTCACTATGACCCTGTGAGAGAGTTCATGAGAGTTTCATTATCCTCATTTTCTAGTTGAGTGAGCTGAGATTCAGAGAGTTTAATGACTTGCTCAGGGTGATACAGCAGGAAGTAAGGGTCAGAGCCAAAATTTGAACATAGATTTCCAGACATGAGGCCCAGCGTTCTTGCCACTGTAGCATATTATCCCTCTTTGTTGTTGTTGTTTTTAAGTCATTGTAGTCATGTCTGACTCTTCATGACCCCAACTGGATTGACGCTAACTGGAGTTTTCTTGGCAAAGATACTGGAGTGATTTGCCATTTCTTTTCTCTCTGCTGCCCCTACATGCAACTATTCTACTTCAACTTGTCTCCTCCTCTCTAGATGAGTCTATTTCCTAACTGGCCTCTGCATATGACTTGGCCCTAACCTGCTGTCCCTTAGCTGAGGGCATTTCCTCCCTCCCTCCCACTGCCATATGCATGGTAGAATGGAAAATGATGAATTTGGAGGGGGAGGACCTGGGTTCCAATTCCAGGTCTCTTATTCAGTGTTATTGTTGAGTGGTTTTTCAGTTGTTTCTAACTCTTTGTGACTCCTTTTCGAATTTTCTTGGCAAAGATACTCCAGTGGTTTGCCATTTCCTTCTCCAGCTCATTTTAAAGATGAGGAAACTGAGGCAAACCAGGTGAAATGACTTGCCCAGAATCACACAGCTAGTGTTTGATAACAGATTTGAACTGAGGAAGATGAATCTTCCTGACTCCAAGCCCAGTGCTCTATCCACTGCAGTGCCACCTAGCTGCCCACCATTCACTACTCATGTGACTTTTGGGCAAGGTGATTCACTTAATTAGACCTCTAAGTTCCCCCTTTTGTTAAAGGAAGGGCTTGGACTACATGGCTTATGAGGGTCTTTCTGGCAGTAGGTCTACCAATCCCATGATCCCCTTTTCTACTAATTCTTGCATTTTGCTGTCTTCACAACAGACGCTGCTTGAATTCTACCTTCTTTAAAGGAGTCTCTGCTTTCTTTGAGGCAGCTGGGCCCATAGTTAAGAAGATATAAGTTCAAATCCAGACACAGATACTTGGTCTGTGCAAGCCACATGACCTTGGTTTACCTCATTTTTTTCAAATGTAAACTAAGGATAATAATGGTATGTACCTCATAGGCTTGTTGTGAGGATCAAATGAAATATTTGTAAAAGTGTTTAACAATCAATCAATTATGCACAACATCTGGCACATAGTAAGTACTCTATAAATGTCTATTCCCTTTCCTTCCCCTTTAGTGAGTTAACTCCAAAGAACCTACGTCTCAAGATAATGGGGATCTCAAGGTAACCAGCCAGGCAATCCCAGAAGTTTTGGAAAGCAATCTTCCAGTAAAATACCTCATGTCAGCTCCTAGGTTCATATGTTAGGGAATAGAGAACTTCTATCCATGAGGTGTGGGTCTCTGACTGTCTGCCTTCCTGCCTGCCTGTCTGTCTCTTTCTACCTCTCTCTCCCCCTCCCCCTTTCCCTCCCTCCCTCCCTTCCCCTTTCTTTCTTTCGTGTCATTGTTAAGAACTGTACTCATCTAAGAGGCACGACCACCTGGAAACTTGAGGCTGGTGGCCAATAATTTCGGGCAAAAGCCTGAGCTAACCAGCAGGCTGGAGGATGCCAGCCTTGAGCCTCAACTGCATCCTTTAGATTTAGGCCAACTCTTCCCGGACTCTGCCTCTTTGGGAGTTTGGGTACTTTAGTTGTGAGGAGAGAAGGTCATTCTAGTACACACTTCAATTGCCTCAGTTTGCTTCTAAAACCAGTCATTCGGACCTCCATATTTCTCCAGAAATTCCTTGCCCTCCTACTAAAAAGGCAGATCCTTTCGAGAGGTGCCCACAGCACATACAGTTTCTGAATTCTAATCAATGCTTGGCAGCTCTCACCTTCAAAATCCCTTCCCTGAATAAGGAGTAGGGAGGAAAGCCCAGTGCCTCTTGCTTCAGTGGCTTAGGGGTGAGCTGCTCTCCAGCAGCCAAGCCTACAGAGGAGAGCTCTGTGGCTCCCACTACAGCTGGCCAGGACTACAGGGGAGGAAGGGAGGAAGGGAGGAGGAAAGGTGCTAACACTTGGGAGGAACATAAGGGAAGTGTTTTCTTCTTTGTGTCACATGTACATCTGGATTTCAGAAGGATCAAACACCCACTTCTCAACCATCGAGGGATTTTGTGTGTGTGTGTGTGTGTGTGTGTGTAATTTCAACAAATAGCACAGACAACAGTGTTGTTTTACAAAGGATCAGCCTTTCCATCCTACCCAGCAATGGACAATTTAAGATCTGTTTGTGAGATTCAGGGTCTCATTTGTACTTAAATCAAATACCAAGGGAGATGGTGCTGCTGTCATGGCCTCCCTAGTCAAGTCCACTCTCTCTGCATGGCACAGGAAAACTGTAGCTAAAAGGCATTCAAGAAACCTGCACTCCTCTCTCATTCCATTTATCCTTCTCTTCCTTCCTACTCTCCACCCCTTCTTTCCATCGGTTTCTGCCTCTCTCCTCTCTTTATTCCCTCTCCCTTTTTCTGCCTGCCCCTCTCCCTCCCCTCCCTCCTTCCCTCCCTGCACTCTCCTTTCTGTTACTCCCACTCTCTACTTCTCTCTTCCTCCCTCTGTCTCTTTATCTACGTTTCCCTTCTCTTCCTCCCTCCCTCTTTCTCTGCCTCCATCTTTTACATCTCTCTGCCTCTTCTCTCCCTTTCTCTGCCTCTTCTTTCTCTCCATCTTTCCTTTTTTCTCTCTTTACCATCCTTTTATTTCCCTCTTTTTTCTTCCTTCCTCTTCTCTCCATCTTCTTGCTGCCCTCTCTTTCTTATTTTTCCTGCCTCCTCTCTCCTGTTCTCTCTCTTCTCTTTAAGTTCCTATTTCTCTTCAGCCTACTCCTCTCCTTTTGCTTGCTCCTTTTTCTCTCCCTCTCCCTTCCTCTTTCACTTTCTCTACCCTACACTTCTCTTTTCTCCCATCTCCCTTTTCTCTCTCTCCCTGCCTCTTCTCCTTCTCCCCCACCTCATCTTGTTTCTCTTTCTTTACTTGCCTTTTCTCTCTTTTCATCTCCATCTCCTTTTCTCTTTTTTAAAAAAAATCTCTCACTGTTTTTTCTCCCTCTCCCTGTCTTAGCTCTCTTCCCCTCTCCCAATCTCTTTTCTCTATTTCCCTCTTCCTGTCTCTTCTCTCTTTACCCCTATTTTCCTCTCCCTGCCTCTTGTCTCTCTGCCTGTCTTTTTTCTTTCTTCCTCTTTCTCTCCCTCCCTTTCTCACTCTTCTTTCTTTCCATACTGTCTTTCTTCTCTCCCTCTCTTTTTATCCCTTCCTCCCCACTTCCTGTCTCTTCTCTCTCTTCCATCCTTCTTTTGTTTTCTCTTTCTCTTCTTCCTCCCTCCTTCTATCCTCTTTTCTCCCTTTTCTTTTTTCTCACTCTCCTTCCCTTTCTCTCTCCTATCCTTTTCTCTCTCCATTTCTCTCTTCTTCCTTCACCCCCACATTTTTCTTTTCCTCTTATCCCTCCCCCTTCCTTTTCTACCTCCTTCTCTCTTTTTCTTCTCTCTCCCTTCCTTCCACTCTCTTTTACTGCCTTTCTCACTCTTCTCTTCCCTCCTCTCTTCTTCAGGTTGTTGAATTTTTCTATGGTTTTATTGCCACAGTAAATTGCCACCTGACAGGCAACTACAATGAGCTTTTAATTTTATAAATTCCTTCATAATGAATCTCAAGTGCAATTTCACCTATCCATAATAACTTCCCTGCTTTGTTTTTATGGCAAAGAGGAAATACTGAGATCCTGGGCTTGAGGATCTTCTGGTTCACTTCGTAGTAGTGACACGTTAGACAACTCCCTTCACCTCTCTGAGACTCCATTTTCTCTTCTGTAAAATATGGAAGACTAATACCTGCCTCCTGTCTACCTAACAGGGAATCTGTGAGAAGGAAATACAACTGTATAAATGCCAGTACTTTGAAAACTCTCAAGTGATATAGGACTTTATGGAAGTATTATTGTTACTGTTTTCATTTGAGTGATTGGTGAGAAGGCCAGTCTAAGTGATTGAAAAGTTTGAATTTTAAAGTATTTCCAAAGCAATGCAGTTTGATTGATTTCAAATGTAAAGACTATTTCAAACTAAGCAAAAAAAAGTTAAGAGCAAATGTTGAAGATCTTAAGAGATCTGCTTTAATGGACAGATATATGGGAACAGTCACACTTAAAGGGGAGCTTAAACATTCTCCCTCAAGGCTTGTTCACACTGAGCCTAGTGGCTGGCAAACACTGGTCTAGGAATTTAATGAAAGGCTCTCAACTTGCATTGAACTGAGTGGTGCCGAGGTAAACCAGGCCAGCCCTAAATGATCCATCACACATTCTAAATGAGCAGGGTTTGAGGTAATGAACATTTTTCACCGGATTGACTGCTTCCATAGTTGCAGGTTTTCTCTTTTGCCAAGTGTTCAGAAAAGGATGAAAGGTTCAGAGATTTCTAGGCTGGAAAGTTATTTCAAGGCCACCTTGTCTAATCCTTATATTTTACAGACGGGGATACTGAGGCCCAGAGTGGATAAGGGGCTTGTCAGATATCCCAAAGGGAGTAAGTGGCAGAACCAGAATATGAACTGAGGTCCTTAGACTCCAAATCCTTGCTCTTTCCACTGTGACATGTTGCATCTTAATCAGAGGAAGAGCTAAAAAGGTTTGGGAGGTGGGGTAGAGCTAAACTGAAAAGAGCCTTGAATTTCAGACAGTGAAGTTTAGACTTAATTTTGTAGGCAATGGGAAGTCACGGAAAGCTTTTTAAGGAGGGGAGTAATTTGGATGAAGGCTCTAGATGACTCTCTGGACAGTGTACAATATGGATTGGAGTGGGAGTCTTGGGCTGGACAACGAAGCCAGGCACACCATGGGTGGTGAATGCAACTCCTCCTGTGCTGATTAGGACAAAACAGTATCCTGTCGAAATACTGAAGGAAGAAGGCTTTGTTTTGTTTTGTTTTGTTTTGTTTTTGTTGTTGTCAAGCTCTTAAGGTGTCCCCCCCTTCTTATTAGCAAGAAATGCCATTTGAAAGAGGCCATTGGAATATTAGATTAAAGCTCTCTTTGCTTTTGAATGGCTTTCTTCTCTCCAAGAGAATGATGACCCTGTAAAGAGGTTTGAGGCTCTTGAAGTAGGGCTGCTACCCAACCATATGTTTCTCTTTCTTTCTTGTCAATAGGGATCCGGTTGCCATGGCAACTGAGTTATGTAGAACGTTCCGGAGCAACATTTGTTGACAGTTTCCAGTAGGATTACAGCCCAGCCAGGCTTTTAGAAGAAAAGATAGTGCATATTCTATTTTGATAGTTCAAAAAAATGTACTCCCTGGTCAAAGTCAAAAGCACTCTGTCTCTAAGCTGCCCTGGTGAGAGTAATTCATTTATTACTTTTCCTCCCAAAACTTAAAGGGGGGGGGGCTTGTCTCTGAGAGGGGAAGTCTATTCCCTAATGGATGGGACCCTCTCTGTGTGAAGCCTGGTTTGTGCCAAAGATCTCCAAGAAGGCACATCTGGACGCTGGTGTGGGTTGAAACGCACATCTCAGTCAGAGCGGGAGGGGAGCAGGAGAGTTCAGTGACTGATTAAGGAGACCTGCTCACGATTGCATCCCTTCCCTTGCCCCTATATATTTTTTCAAGAACAACAGCTCCAGCTTGGGGGAGGGGGAAGGACTGCTGGGAATTTAGTTTGTCTTTATTTGTTCTTTCCTGTATTTCCATTCTGGTTCAGGATTAAATTCATCACTCTCAAGGAAGTGTGGGGGGAAAAAAGGGGGCGGTTTCACCTCCACTATCTTGGAACTCCTGCCACCTACCCCCCCACACACACACTTCATTATTTTTTTAGTCGGGGATATATTCAGTGATCACCTGAGCTGTGGGTAGGGATGCCTGCCAGGACACCTCAAGAATTGGCTTGAACCCATGTGCCTTCAAAGGAGAAACCTAAGATAAGCTAAAGGGACGGTTCCCAACCTCAGCTTCCACATAAGGAAGATGAAACATAGGGATAGAAAGCAGGCAGTGCTGACTGATTAAGAGAAAACAACATGGCTAGTGCTTTCTAATTCCACTCAAGGAGCCTTCTTTCCCGCCCTTCCCAACAAAGAGTCCACACCAGCTGGCCGTCATGCTGTCCAGGAAGTCTCCATGGAGGCCACTAGCAGGGGGACTGGTGGTTATCTTTCAACACAGCTCCACCCACCTTCCATCTGGAAAGTTGAAAGCAGAGTCTCCATTTTCTGATTGTGGATATCTGGGTCTTACTCCTTGTTTCCTCTCCATATTCTCCTTCCTATTATCCCCAATATTCCCGGCCCTCCCCTCTTAACTTCCTTCCTTCCTTCCTTTTATGGCAAGGCAATGAAGGTTAAGTGACTTGCCCAAGGTCACACAGCTAGTAAGTCTCCAGTGTCTGAGGCCAGATTTAAACTCAGGTTCTCTTGAATTCAGGGCTGGTGCTTTATCCACTGCGCCACTGAGCTGCCCCCCTTAATCTTCAACAGCTCCTCAAGAATTGAGGTCTTGCCTATCTTGGGGTTCTGAACATATTGTCTGGTGTGAAGGTTTCTGATTTCTGCTTAGTGACCTATCTGTGTAAGAGTTCATTCAACTCTGGATTATAGATTATTGGGACACACCTTGCTTTCAAATGTAAACTCTTCCTCCTTTGAATTTCTATCTTTTTCCCAGCTACACTGTACTCAAATCTTGCAGTCATCTTCAACTATGTCCTTTCCATTTTCACCATCCAATATGTCACCAGGTCCTATTAGAACCCCCTTTAAAATATCACACATATTTTGCTAACTGTCTATTTCCACTGCTGCTTTCCCATCCACACCTTCATCCCCTTACATTTCGATTCTTACAGTCACCTCCTAGTTTGTGTCTCTGCATTCATCTTTCACTTCCCCACCCCAACCCCCAACCATACTGACTCCTTCAAAAAGAATCACCTGGGGCAGCTAGGTGGAACAGTGGATAGAGCACCAGCTCTGGAGTCAGGAGTACCTAAGTTCAAATCCGGCCTCAGACACTTGACACTTACTAGCTGTGTGACCCTGGGCAAGTCACTTAACCCCAATTGCCTCACTTAAAAAAAAAAAAGAAAAGAAAAGAAAAATCACCTTTTGCTTCCATCATGTCAATCCTCACCTCGAAAGCATTCAATGTCCCCCATTGCCTACAAAATTAATTCCAAACTGTGTTGTCTGGCATTCAAGGCTCTCTCCAATTTACTTCCTAAAACCTTTGTTTCATTATTCCAACCCCTCTCCCCCAGAAGCAGAAGCCCTTAGCTCCAGAAAGGTCAGGTGGGTTTTTTTTTTGGTTTTTTGTTTTCTTTTTTTGCTGTCCCCTCAAAGGTCATGTTCATTTCTACCCCTAAATCACTGTTCATGCTTTTCTGTTATATGAGCTAGTTAGGTGGCACAATGGATAGAACACAGGGCCTGGAGTCAAGAGGACCTGAGTTCAAATCTAACCTCAGGCATTTATTAGTTGTGTGACTCTTGGCAAGTCACTTAACTTCTGTTTGCCTCAGATTCCTTAACTGTAAAATGAAGATCACAATAGTACCATACTTGCCGTGGATTTTATGAGGACCAGATAAGACATTTATTTGTAAATATTTGTAAAGTACTTAGCACATTGCCTGGTACATAGTAGGCACTTAATAAATGCTCCTTCCTTGTCTACAGAGTATTCTCCTGCCTCATCTCCACTTATAGAAATCTCACCTTCAAGGCTTAATTCAAGTCCCACTTCCTCTACAAAACTTTCCCCAAGCATTCCACAGGAAAGAAGAAAGGAGATAAGCATTTATTAAGCACCTACTATATGCTAGATACTATGCTAAGCTTCTTTACAAATATTATCTGATTTGATCCTCACAACAGCCCTAGGAAGCAGGTACTATTATTATGTCCATTTACAGTTTGGGAAAGTGAGGCTGATAGAGGTTAAGTGATTTGCCCAGGGTCACCCAGCTGTTAAGGTGGCTCCCTCCATAAAATGTTCTTATACTCATGCTCTCGATTTTCTGTGACACTATAGTACAGTTTCTTGTTTTTTTAATCATGATCTGACAGACGCTGTTATGTAATTCATCTTGATTAACCAAGAGTCTGAATATATGTGCTGCTCACCCTAGCTTTACCAGGACATATGGATGTCCTTGGAGAAGTCATTTTTAACCTCTCTGGGCCTGTTTCCCTTTCTAAAAATTACAGATATAGGTCTAGATGACCTCAGTGGTCCCTTCTAGCTCACTTCACTTCTCCCACCATCGTACCTGAGTGCTGGTGACACACAGCATGGGTACTTGGTTTATTAATTCACTAATCACAAGTGGTGTGGCTGCCAACCTGGACTGAAATGGGTTGGATGGATTGGCATTGCTTTCCTCTCAAGCCTTCTGATGCCACTTCCCTTCATATTCCAACCATTTGGGAGGTATTTCCCCTTAAAGCCTGTTTGGGGAGCTAGCCACAAGAGCAAGGATACTTTGGACTGTGCCTTCATTATCCTACCAGTAGCAGAACAGCAAAGGGGTCTCTGCACCCAGAACTAACACAGCTCTTTTGTTTTGTTTCTGCATGTACTCAACCCCCAAACATCTCCTGATAACCATTCTCTCACAGTCAAAGTCAAAGCAGAACCCTCCAAAGCTGCTGAGTGTGGGTGTGCAGTCACAGCAGGCAATTCCTGCCTTATTGAAAGGAACCATTTTGCCAAGTTGCAGGTGCCTAGGAACTTGACACATGGGACTAGGTAGCTATTTGAATTGTTCCTGGTATCTCTGATTGCACCAGGTAAGGTTTAGATGTATCCAACCCACCAAATCTTCTTGTTGTTGTTGTTGTTGTTTGTTTGTTTTTGCAGGGCAACGAGGGTTAAGTGACTTGCCCAGGGTCACATACGTAGTAAGTGTCAAGTGTCTAAGACCAAATTTGAACTCAGGTCCTCCTGAATTCAGGGCTGGTACTTCATCCACTGCAGCACCACCTAACTGTCCCCCAACCCACCAACTCTTAATCCTTGAGGGTAAGGCAACTTCAAAGGTTCAGAGTTGTCATTTGGTAATGGTCCACTACTGATCTCAATATGTTGTATTGGAAGTAGTCTAGGAATGTGATATTTACAGAAAAGTCAAGCACAACCGTTTCCTAATGTAGCAGAGAGCATGCCTCCCTATATGGTCAATTTTGTGCTGTGGATAAACATGGCTTGCTTTCAATTTCTTCCTGACATGGTCATTGCTCCATCATGGTTCCTAATTCTTTTGTACTCTCAGCTCTTCCACTAACTTTGGTGAACTGGTTCCCACCTCCCTTCCCCATGGTAGAATGAAAATATCCTTGCATCAAAGTCAGATGACTTGCATTTGAATCCCAACTCTTGTCCCTCACTACCTGTGTGACCCTGGGAAACTTCCTTCCTCAATTAGGGTATTTTCCTTTATCTGTAAGATGAGGTGGGGTGACTTGATGATTTTTTTTTTGGTGAGGCAATTAGGGTTAAGTGACTTGCCCAGGGTCACACACCTAAGTGTTAAGTTTTTGAGGCCGGATTTGAACTCAGGTCCTTCTGACTCCAGGGCCAGTGCTCTATCCACTGTGCCACCTAGCTGATCCGACTTGATGATTTTTAAGGTCCCATCCAGCTCCAAAGCCTACTTTACTATCCCCTCCCACCCCATGACCTGTTTATTCCATACAGAATATTATTTATACTCATTTATGTGCATGTCTCCAGCAACGTGGTTAAGTGGCACAGTAAATAAAGGCCTGAGTCTGGAGTAAGGAAGACCTGAGTTCAAATATGGCCTTAGACAATTCCTAGCTATGTGATCCTGGGTGAGTCACTTAACCTCTGTCTGCCTCAGTTTCCTCAAGTGTAAAATTGGGATCATAGTAGCATCTATTTCTCAGGGTTCTTGTGAAGATCAAATGAGATAATATCTGTAAAATGCTTAAGACACTTCCTGGCCCACGGTAGGTACTCATTAAATGCTTATTTCCCTCTTTTTCCTTCAAATAAAATGGAAGGCCCTTGAGGACAGGGACTGTGACTATTTCCATTCTGATTTTGTATCCTGGCATCCAGCACCATGCTGGCATATAGCAGATACCTAATAAATGCTTGCTGATTGACTTGTCAATCTTCTGAGATTAGCTTACTCATCAGGAAGCTAGAAAATGTTAGAAAGGCCTAGGTCCTGCCTTGTCCCTCCTTCCACTGTTCTCTGCCACTCCCCTAGAATCCAACATCATTCTCCCATGAAGGAAGCTAGATATAAAACCTGACAGTGACTGGACTCAACTTGGCTACATAGCTTTATGTGCTCCCCATAAAGGCACAAACTGTTTTAGGGGGACTGGAGTAGCCAAGCCATCGGATCAGACAGACAATAACACAAGGAGAGGAAGGAGCTAAATAATGTGGGCACTGATGCCAAGCTCTACTCTAGAAGTAATATACACCATACTCTATTCACATCAAGGAACACATTCATGGTTGCATTGCTTTTATTCCAGAAAACAAAGGCTAGCCTCTGCATACACTAACCCATTTATATACCAACCCTCTTCATACTCCTTGATACCCTTATGTACCTCAGCAAAAATGCCTCCTGACCCCATGCTCCACCAACCAGTTGATTTTATACTCAGGGGAACATTGCAGAGGACTGTCTCCCAATGTGGTCGCTGGCAGCACCATAAAAGTTGCCCAGAATAATTACCAACATTCCTCCCTGAGGGGTAGCACAGCCTTTGAGAAAGATTTCAATCAATGACTCTATGCTCCATGGAGGGTCATTAATGGGAGTTCCGGTGATCAAAGGCATCCTAACCTTTAGATCTTAGTCATTTGACATTTAGGAATGGTTTCACATATGCCTTTAGTGCTGCTGTTGGCACAAGGGACCAAACTTAGATGGAAGATGGCTCTGACCTGGTGTGACCATACTTTTGTTTGTTTGTCTTAATTATTATAATGACATGAATTTTGAAATGCTTAAGAAACCTACCAGGTGCTCTACACACTCTAAATGATTGTATCCTTAAGACTTTAAGAAGCATGGAAGCCAAAGGAATATACTCCATTATGTTTACACTGCCAACAGATTAATAAGGGATGGATAAGGACCCGGGAAGAGTCCAGACTGTACTGCTGCCTGCTACTTTGTGTGGGGGCGGGTAGGGTAAAGAAACCATCTTTCCCCTCAGGCACAGAGTCATACCAAGAAAGGGCAATGCATTTGAGCAACATAGCCTGAAAGTTAATTTACTATCGTGTCCGGTCACATGATGGCAAAAAGGGATCAATATTCAACCTCTTAGCATGTCGCAAATTTCATCCCCATGTCACGTCCACAATGATAACAGACCAACTACTCCCCAAGTGATCTTATTAGCATCGTGCTATATGCCTAAATAATAATATACCTGGGGATTTGTAGGTAGTAAAATATGTCCTTATTGCTAATACTTGTGGGCCCTGAAAAATAGCTTACTTGTTGGGAATAAGCCAGCCCATTAATTCTCACCGATAATTCAGGGTGCAGAGTTAATACCTCAATTTAAGTATGTAGGAATAGTAGGAATTATAAACTGCAATTCTAGAAAGAGATGGAGGCCAAGACTATCTCTTTTCAAGGGCCAATGTTCTGAGTTAATCACTTTGACAGAAAAAAACAACAACATGGATTGAAAGGACAATAACAGTGTATACTTACTGTGCCAAGGAGAATCCTAGGCTGTGTAAAAAGAGTTGGGATGAGGAAGGACAAGAAGTGAAGCCTCAAGAAGTTCAGAATCTACTTGGGTAGACAATATTGATTCTTATTTACATAGCATTTTCAAGTTTGCAATGAACATTATGAACATCATCTCACTTTTTTTTTCCTCCAAAACAACCCTGTGAGGGAGATGCTGCTATTATCCCCATTCTCATTTTACAAATTAGGAAACTGAGGCTCAGAAAATTTAAGTTCTGCGGCAACCTAGTAAGTTTCTGGGAATGGTGGTAGTAGTTCTGGTAGAATTAGAACTTGGGTCTTCTTGACTCCAATATAACACTTTATTCAACATACCACTCAACTTCAACACATAAAAAGCATATATCCAGGAAGTAACTTAGGCACACACATAAGGATCTGATGTGACATCATTCACTAAAGTAATGACTTTGTGCAACTCTGCCTCACTTAAATCCAATTTATGCACAAGTTAAGACATCACCCATGATATCACTGGTCCTTCTAGAAAATGAAGGACAAGGGAGCAGCTAGGTGGCAAAGTGGATAAAGCACGGGCCCTGGATTCAGGAGGACCTGAGTTCAAATCCAGCCTCAGACACTTGACACTTATTAGCTGTGTGATCCTGGGCAAGTCACTTAACCCTCACTGCCCTGGTAAAAAAAAAAATGAAGGACAAACAACAATGGCAACAATTCAGTAAAAGAAGCTAATGTGATAGAAGTAGAAATAGAATTTTTCTAGAAGTCAAGAGTGGGCGATGCTGGAGAAATAATTTAATGTCTCTGGGCCTCAATTTTCTTTTCTGTAAAATGGGGCTTAAAATGTTCTTCTTAAGATGGCAGCAAAAAAAGTTTCCAGAAGAGTCCAATTGTTTTCTAAATATGCTGGGAAAGATTTTAAAGTACACCAGATAGAACAGTGATTACGAATACAACATTACAGGCAGCCAGGTGGTACAGTAGATAAAGCACTGGCCCTGGATTCAGGAGTTCAGGAGGACCTGAGTTCAAATCTGACCTCAGACACTTGACACTTACTAGTCATGTGACCCTGGGCAAGCCAATTCACCCTCATTGCCCCCCCACCCAAAAAAGGAATACAACAGTACACTCTGACATCCAAACCTACTTAGTCCCCATGATGAACTAACTGCCAGTAAAGCACACTGTTAACAGATCACATCCCCTTGCTGGAAATCAATACAAAATATTTCCTTACAAAAGAGCATTTCATTGTCTATGGAAACATAGAGGTAATGGTTATTTGCTAGTAATAAATCAAAAACTCTCTAGCCCAGGTTATTCTGGTTGCCAGTAATTTGAAAATTGATAAGCCTGGTGAGACTTTGAACCAGCAAATAATGGAGGCAATTAAGAAGACAAGTCTGTTCTTGCTAACTGGAGAGGAAGGTAAAAAGTATTGTTCTTATTTATCTATTTCTTTAATCAGGGCTGGAAATTTCCTCTAGACGGGAATTTAAAAATATCTTGAAGGACCAAGCTGTGTCAATTGACACAGGGCATTTATTACTGTTTTTATCGACAAGGCAAACAAAATAGAGAGAGTAGGACGAACAATTTTGTGTGTGTGTGTGTGTGTGTGTGTGTGTGTGTGTGTTAATTGCTGTGCCTGGGCCTTCTGTTGTTAATGGAGAGTATGTAACCCCAGTGCTACTGAGACATCTACATTTCAGGAGGAAGAGAAATGGTATGTCTCAAGGAAAGCTCCTAGACCAGAAAATCTACTTGTGGCCTGCGGCTCCTGTATATTTTATAAGATGGGATAGTCCGTATTGGGAACAGGCCCTCTCTGTCCCTGGAGAGTTACCTGCTTGGAAAGAAGTTGTTCTTGGTGGTACTTTATTCCAACTGAAGGTAAGAACAAATGTATGATTGATAGCAGACAATGATGGGTGAATCAGTGCCTCCCCATTAAAATGGGGCATGGTATATTGCGTGATTTACAGCATCACAATGATATTGATAAAACATTTTCAGTAGGGGGAGAGGGAAGGAATATAGTTGATATAAATTTTTATAGTCTATACTTCTTTTCCAAAGAGGGAAGAAACACCCTAATTCCAACATTAGCTTCCCTCCCTAAAACAATGTACAGTGTCACAAGTCCAATCTTCACATTCAGGTCTTCACTAAGGGAGATTCAATCAAGAGATCAATGCTTGGGGAAGCTAAGTGACACAATGGATAGAGTACTGGACCCAGAATCAAGAGGACCCAAGTTCAAGTCCAGCCTCAGACACTTACTAGTTGTGTGACCCTGGGCTAGTCATTTAACCCCAGTTTCCTCAAAAAAAGAGAGATCGATGCTTAGAAATTCACGAACAGAAAAGTATCAACTGAATGGAGCCAAAGTCATGGCGGTGCCAAGTTTAGAAGCTGCTGAGCTTAGTATCTCGTAAGAATTATTAGAATCAATTGAAAATTACCAGAGGATGGGAGGGATGGTGGTGAAATAAGGTCCCCTGTTTCTCCTATATCCTCTCTTGAATCTCTATCTCCCAACGGGGCAGTATTCACACCTACATAGAATGTAGACTCATGGGATCACCGATCTGCTGATAAAGCATGTATTAAGTATTTACTATGTGCTAAGCACTGGAGACCAAAAAAAAAAAAAAAAAAAAAGAAAAGAAAAGAAAAGAAATATTCCCTGCCCTAAAGGAGCTTACACTCTAATTAGCAAAGATAAGACATAATAGAGGACCAGAAGGTGGGGGAGGAAGTTGTGCATGGGGTGGCACAGTTTGGAAATGGAAGAGAAGTGACATGAACTGGAAAATATTTAGAACAGAAAGAGAATGTAGGGGTCATTAAGTCCAGCCCCTTCCGTTTAGAGTTGAGGAATCTGAGGCTTAGAGGACTTCAGTGACTTGCCTAGTACCACAAAGCAAGTCAACATATGAAGGAAGATTAAAAGCCAGGTCCTCCTGGCTCCATACCCATCATTATCTCCACAATACCACATCAACTTTCATGCTGCTTACCCTAGGTCCTAGGGTAAGTTTGTATGCCTTCTTCTTGGCAAAAAGGTACCAGTTATGATTATGAAATTATCTCCAAACAAGCACCTTCTAGGTCACACACACCTTTGAGAGCCTGGACAGTATTTCCTTGTACTCTTAATGAAATGTGCCAGCTTTGTTAAAAAAAAAAAAAAAAAAAGGTAGGCTCCTTGCTGGGCCAAAGCAGTAATAGTAAATCAAATGATTTTGCATACCAGTTGGCTAGTGATCATCTAAAATTTCCCTGTGCTCAAGTTGTTACTGCTTTTGAACACTGAAAATGAGGGAAGAAATAACCATTGGAGATTGGGATTTCTATAAGTAAGTGATATAATTTCAATAGATTTTTTATAGAACTTAGTTGATTTCATGCCCAACATGTTCATCATTGATAACAGAGGATATAGGGAAAGTGTGATGCGTGTGTTTTGGGGTGGGTGGGATATAATGATGACTGACTGAACCCTTTTGGTTGGTCATTGAGCAAGACCCCAGAGAGGGGAAAAAGAACTATCAAGAAGATTTTGGAGAATTATAAATCTTTAGAGCTAGAAGTAGATATCCATAGAGCTCACCTAGTCCCATCTACTCATTTTTTCCTGAGAAAAGTAGACTGAAGCCCAGAGAAAGGAAGTGACTTGATTAATTTCACACAGTGAGTTAGCAGCTCTCTGGTCTAAGAATCTAGCTCTAAAGTTTTTTTTTGTTTTTTTTTTTTTTAGTGAGGCAATTGGGGTTAAGTGACTTGCCCAGGGTCACACAGCTAGTAAGTGTTAAGTGTCTGAGGCTGGATTTGAACTCAGGTACTCCTGAATCCAGGGCCGGTGCTCTATCCACTGCGCCATCTAGCTGCCCCTCTAAAGTTTTTTAATACAATTATCTCTCAGCCTGACATTGCATGAATATGTTCCAAAAAATGAAGGGAAGAAATGAATGAGTAAGAAAGCATTTAGTTAGGTGGCTCAGTGGATAGAGCACTGGCCCTGGATTCAGGAGGACCCGAGTTCAAATCTGGCTTCAGACACTTGACACTCACTAGCTGTGTGACCCTGGGCAAGTCACTTAACCCTCATTGCCCTGCAAAAAAAAAAAAAAGCATTTATTGAGTGTTTCCTACTTATAAAATACTTTTCTAAGTGTTAGTTATATGAATAGAAAAGGAAGCTGGTTCTTGTTTCCCAGAAGCCAAAAGTCTCATTGGGGAGACAACATATATACCTGCATATATGGGAACTAAACACTACTAACAAACTAATACCCACAGAAAGGATGAATAATTCAGTTCAACTAACATTTATTAAACCGCTACTATGGTTTAAGTATTAGTATAGATACAAAAGTGACAAAAATGCTCCACGGGAGGATACAAGACATACACAGATAAGTAAATACAAGATAATCTGAGGAGGAAGAGGGCATTAGCAATTACCTGGTGCAGGAAGGGCTTGCCCCTGACCTTGGCCTTGAATGAAGCTACTGACCCTAGGAGGCTTAGCTTTACAGGCACTGAGGTCAGAGAAGGAATGCTAAGCTCCAAGACTAGAACGTAAGCAAGCTGGGATGGAACATAGAAGATGATACAGAGTAATATGCAATGAGTCTGGAAAGTTAGGATCTAAAAGCTGTTTAAAAAAGCCAGAGTGAGGGTTTTGGATTTTCTTGTAGAGACAGCAGGGAGATTTTTAAGCAGGTCTTGATTGGGAGCCAGATTTTCACAGCTGTGGGGAAGAGGTTCAAGAGCCTAGAGCTTGTGGTCAGAGAAATTAATTGGGAGGCTATTGTGACAGTGCAGGTTAAAGGTGGTGACCTGCCTGAACTAGGAAGGTGGTTGCATGAAGGGAGAGAAGGGGATGGATGCAAGAGGGTCATGAAAGTCGAACCAAGACTTGACAACTCATTTGCTATGAGGCATAAGGGGGAAGGGAGAGTCCCAGATCATTTCGAGGTTGCAAGGTGGGGCTCGCTACAGAAACAAGACATTTTGAAGTAGGGGTGAGAAGATAATGAATGACAAATTGGATACACTGAGATGGAGGTGCCAACAGCACATCCAGGTATCGATGTCTATAAGGGAATGAAGAACTGAGTTTCATAAAAGAGATTAAGGTTAGATATAGAGATATGGGAATCCTTCACATAGCTAATGAGGTCACATAGGTCACATAGACCTACAGTGGTGCCAAACTCCAACATAAATGAATCTCGGCATGGAGGGGGCATCATATTGACTCAAAAAGCCACAAATAAACATCGTCTGTGTTATACTCTACTTTTATTTCTTTTGTTACACATTTTTCAATTACGTTTTAATCTGGTTGGGCTGCACTTGGGCATTTTCCCTGTACTTGGAGTCTAAAGGCCAAGACTTTGACACCCGTGGAGAGAAAGAAAAGTAGAGAACCCAGGCCAGAGTTTTGGGGAATAGCCATAGTCAAGGGAAAGGCCATGGATTATGATACAGCAAAGGAGACTAAAAAAGAGCAGTCAGATAAGTAGGATGAAAGCAAGAGAGAGAAGGGTCACAAAAGCTAAGGGAAAAGAAAGGAGATGACAAACAGTGTCAAAAGTTGCATAAAGGCTGAGAGAAGGCCATGAGGTTCAGCAACTGAAAGGCTACTGGTCATTTTGGAAATATCAATTTCCGTGGAACAGTAGGATGAGAAACCAGACTGTGAAGGGTTGAGAATTTAGTGTGCGGTAAGAATGTAAAAACAAAGCAGTAGACAATTCTTCCTAGGAGTTAGCTAGTGAAAGGGAGGGGAGAGAGAGAGAGAGAGAGAGAGAGAGAGAGAGAGAGAGAGAGAGAGAGAGAGAGAGAGAGAGAGAAAAGAAGAAGAAGAAGAAGAAGAAGAAGAAGAAGAAGAAGAAGAAGAAGAAGAAGAAGAAGAAGAAGAAGAAGAAGAAGAAGAAGAAGAATTACCTATAGGGAATAGCAAGGTCAAGTGAAGTGTTTTTTTAAGTAGGATAGACTTAAATATGTTTCTAGGCAGCTAGGAAGAAGCCAATATATGGGGAGAGATTAAAGATGAGAGGGAACAAATGATCAATGAACGAAGCACCTGGAGCATAGAAGAGGGGATGGGGTGGAGGAGGAATAGGATGAACAGCATGGGTTGAGGAATTGGCATCTGCAGAGAATGGACTCTTCCTCCAAATATAATGAAAGATGTATGAGGGTGTAGAAGGGTTGTGAGTTATGGATATGGATGGGGCAGAAAGTTTACTAACATAGGAAAGAAGGCCTTCTGCTGGTGGTAGGGTGGATTATTATAGGAAATCTCTTCTACTACAGCAAGTCAGCATGTAATAGGCAATTTAAAATTTCAGAGAGTTGTCAAAGGTATTGAAAAGTGAAATGACTTGTCTACGGTCCCAGATCTAGTATGTGTTAGAGGCAATACTCGAACCCAGTTCTTCCTGACTCTGGGACCAGCTCTCTATTCACTACCTATTTGCCACCTCTCATAATATAAATGTCAAGCAGGAGTCAAGGTTTCAAATTGTAGTTTGTCAGAGGTAACTCAGGGTTAGGTTGTGATGAGGTATGAGCAGTGAGAGGCTATATAGTTGAGGTTTTTAATTTTTATTATTTTTTTCTTTTTTGCAGGACAATGAGGGTTAAATGACTTGTCCAGGGTCACACAGCTAGTAAGTGTCAAGTGTCTGAGGCCAGATTTGAACTCAGGTCCTCCTGAATCCAGGGCCAGTGCTTTATCCCACTGCAGCGCCACCTAGCTGCCCCCTATAGTTGAGATTTTTAAGGGGATGCTGATGTATATTAAAATTTCCAAGTGTTCAGGAGGAGAGAAATATTGTAGGACAGGTACTCATTCATTGAGAATTCATTTCGATTTACCACCATTACCAATCAATCAGGTTCATCCTTAACCTTTCCCTTTCACTCACCTGCCACATACCCAATCATTAGCTGTCTTCTGTCCCATTCTCTCTACCTACATGGTCACCATCTGAGTTCTGGCCCTCGTTGCTTTTCACTTGGAGTACTGCAACAACCTCTTAGTCTTCCCCTTTCAGTCTACCTTGCTGGGTCCACTTAGCTGTCAAACTGATATTCATAAAGCACTGTTTGAAATACCACCACCTCAGCCTAAGAAACCACAATGGCTCCCAATTGCTGCTAAGATAAAAGAGCAGTTCTTTGGTTTGCCATTTAAAACCCCTCATAATCTCTCCATAGTCTACCTTTGTAGCCAATATTGTATGGGAATTCTCTTCCCATAGTTTATGTTCCAACCAAACTCCTTCGCTTGCTGTTCATGGAGCTCAGCATTCTATCACCCATCTTTGTGTCTTTATACAAGTTGTTCTCCATGCTGGAAATGGACTCCCTCCTCACTTTTGCCTCCCCCCTGCTTTCAAGGACCCTTGTTATTGGAAGCAAGTTCTCCTATTCACTGATTTATTCCTTGGTTCTCCTTAGAATGAGAACAAGGACAACAAAAATGGGGATAGAATAAGACTGACCAGGGAGGCAGCTTCAGAATACTGAACCGAAAACATAGTGAATGAGAAAAAATTTATGAAACTTGTGATTTGTAGAAAAATTCTGGACAGCAAAATTGGAAGAGTCTGTAACAGAATTCTATTGTGCTGTATGTAAGAAATGATGAGCAGGAGGAGTTAAGAGAGACCTGGAAGGTCTCTGAACTGATGAGTGAGATTAGCAGAACCAGAAGAACACTGTACACAGTATCATCAACATTATGCATTGATCAACTGTGATAGACTAGATTCTTCTCAACAATACAATGGTACAAGAAAGTTCCAAAGGACTCATGATGGAAAAGGCTCTGCAAATCCAGGGGAAAAAAAGAACTGTGGAATATGGATGCAGATTGAACCATACTATTTCTTTTGTTTTTGGTGCTGTTGTTTTTCTTTTTTGAGGTTTTTCATTTTTTGCTCTGATTCTTCTCTTATAACATGACTAATGCAGAAATATGTTTAATGTTATTAGATATATATATATATATATAACCTATATCAGATTACCTGCTGTCTAGGGGAGGAGGAAGGGAGGGGATGGAGGGAGAAAAATTGGAAATTGGAAATCTTATATAAGCAAATGTTGAAAACTATTTCTACATGTAACTGGAAAATAATAAAATACTTTTATCAGAAAAAAAAATTGGAAGAGTCGCCACTTAGAAGAATTGAGGGTGGGTTAAAGGTGTTCAAAGAATTAAAACTAGAACTCCTAAAATCAGAGCCATTTACAAAAAGGGGAGATCATTTTTTCTCATCCATTTGGAGTGGCTTAAGTAAGCTCACCTATGGTAAAGCTTTGGGAATTCTTGTCCATGGTCAGGTATTTCTAAGTCCAGGTCAAACAGCTTTGAATAAGAGGAATGAGAATCCTACCTGCTTCTTATCAGATAGCCCCAGTGACTATATAAGTTGGCAGCAATTTTAGGACTATAAATCCAACTCCCCGAGATTAGGACTGACATTTTAGTTTACCAAACTGTATAAAACATGAAACACATTAGAAAGAAGCTAGCAGGAGGACCTGAGTTCAAATCTGGCCTCAGATACTTGACACTTACTAGCTGTGTGAACCTGTGCAAGTCACTTAACCCTCACTGCCCTGCAAAAAATAAGGAAGGAAGGAAGGAAGGAAGGAAAAGAGAGAGAGAGAGAGAGAGAGAGAGAGAGAGAGAGAGAAAGGAAGGAAGGAAGAAGCTAGCAGTCTTGCATACTGAATAGATCACTGGACCTGTAGTCAGAATAACTTGATATAGATGTGACCTCCAACACCTACTATATATGTGAATTTGGGCAAATCAGTTCATCTTCATGGGACTCAGTTTCCCTACTTGTAAAATTAGACTTTTACCTTTGATGGCCTTTGAAGTCCCTTCCAACTGGAAATCTATGATTATGTGTGTGACCCTGGCAAGGTACTTTATGTCTCAATTTCCTCAATTATAAAGTAACATACTCCATGTCCTCTGAAATCCTTTCCAGCTCTCTATATGACCTTAGACCTTGGTCTTCTCGATTGTAAAGTGAGGACCACCTCATAAATGTAAAGCTGGACCACCTGAGGTCTCTTCTGGCTTGAGATCTCTGATTTTATAACATAATCTTGGAAAAGCTTCTTGTCCCTCCAGAGATGGTGGTGGTGATAATGATGATGGTCATCATTCAAAAGCAGTCCACCCTTTGGCAGTCACTGATATGGAAACCCTAACTGTCTACAAGCAGCCAAGAACCTAGAAGTACAAGTTTAAATGTTGGTTCTGGTACTCAACATCTGTGGCCTTGGGCAGATCACTTAACTTCAATTTTCTCACTTGTAAGAGATGTGGCCTAGGTGACTTCTGGGTCACTACTATTTTATTAAAATCTGTCCAAGAGATACCACCACTAGGTCTATATCCTAAATAGATCAGAAAAAGGGGAAAGGACCCACCTACATATACAGAAATATTTACAGTAGCTCTTTTTGTGGTAGCAAAGAATTGTAAATTGAGGGGATGCCCATCAATTGGGGAATGGCTGAAAAAGTTGTGGCATATGAATATAATGGAATACTATTGTGCTAGAAGAAATGATGAACAGGCAGATTTCAGAAAAACCTGGAAAGACTTACTTACATGAACTGATGCTGAGTAAAGTGAGCAGAACCAGTGCAATGATCAACTATGACAGACTTAGCTCTTCTCAGCAATACAATTATCCAAGACAATTCCAAAAGACTTATGAGGGAAAATGCTTTCCATATGCAGAGAAAGAACTGATGGAATCTGAATGCAAATTGGAGCATACTATTTTCACTTTCTTTGTTTTTGTGTTTTTTTTCCTTTTGCTCCGTTTCTTCTTTCACAACACGACTAATGTGGAAACATGTTTAACATGATTGTACATGTATAAACTATATCTGATTGCTTGTAATCTTAGAAGGGAAGGAGAAAAAGTTGGAACTCAAAATTTTATTGAAATAAATGTTAAAAACTATCTTTACATGTAACTGGAAAAAATCTATTTACATAAAAAATTCTATGTACCATCTACCTGTCATAGGACAGAGCCTCCCACAGATCCTGTTTGTTCTTGGGTTACACATATTTCTAACAAGGCAATTTACCTGGTTTCCTCACCTATAGCAAATTAGATGGAAAGTGCATTCTACTAAAGGCACATTTACATCTAACCACTGCCAGCCTGTCAGCCTCTTGAATCCTGACAGTATCCAGATTCCAATCTCTCTTCACTCCAAGACCCATCTTCTTTCTAGTTTACCCATTGCCCTCTGCGTATGGTGAATGATGGCCAAGAGCTTTCAAGAAAAGGTCAAATTCTGGTCAGGACACTGTTCAAGGCAGGAAAGCACATAGCCCATTAGACAAATTTCCACCCAATTTTTAAAAAATAATAAGTTTGGCATTAACTGCAGTTGGCTTTATCAGGCTGGAGATTTGTACCTCCAAAGGGAGAACTTTTCTGATTCTCTCAGTGGCTGCTAATCTTTTGCCCAAGGCATTGTATTTACTTCTTTGGGTTCCTTAAATAGAATGTAAGTACCGGGAAGGCAGAATGTGTTTCACTTTTCTTGTTTTTGTGTCCCCAGAATTTAGCACCATGGCTTGGCATACAGTAGGCATTTAATAAATGCTGGTCAATGGAAGTGACAATGGAAGTGTTACAGTTTTCCTATTTCTGTTTCTCAGGTTTACACACACACACACACACACACACACACACACACACACACACACACTCACTCATACTCACATCCAACTCACACTCACACTCATACTCACAACTCACAATACACACTCTACACACAATGCCCCAATGAACATATGGTTCAAATTATAAAATTGACTCCAATCTAGATACACATAAATGAAAACTTCATATCAAGTGTTTCTGTGGAAACAACAACAAAAATGCTCTGATTATGACCAGCATCATTACAATCCCAGCTGGATGTGGGGGTGGCTAGCTGAGTTCTAAGGGCAGCACTACAGCCATTTAAATGAAACACACACACACACACACACACACACACACACACCACACACACACATAAGCCTCGCAAGAAAAAGAACTCCCTCCAAGGCTCCAACCCAAATAAGGCTGGGGGCAGGGCCTGAGCAAAAAGAGCAGCAAAGCCCCCAGTATGGCATCCCTCCTACCCCATATCTCACCCTGTCCCTGTTCCCTAATCTAATGTAGAGCTGCCTGACAGCCCTCTGAGCCAAGTGACCACAGCTGCACTTCCCTAGAGAGAGCCACAGGGAAATTGACCCTGGTCTCTATGCTCCACGGGGCCCAGATGTTGGGACAGCAAATAACTAGATGCAACAGAATAGACATGGGGCTCGCTTTGCCCTTGGCTAAGCCAATCAGAGGTTTGTCAGGATCCTTGCAGAGGAGACACTTTGGTGAAATGTCAGCAGCCGACCCTCCAAATAAAGTTTGGCAGACAGAAGGCTCCGCTCTTTGCCTTAGATCCTTAGATCTGCTCTATTATTACATTATTCTCTTTCATATTTCAGTGGGCTTGTCCTACGGGTACGTGCTTTATGCCTACTTTCTTACAACTTACGACTCTTGCTATAAAACATTTATCTTCATGAAACTACCAAGAGTCTTTAATTTTAATAATACTTAAGGCTGGCAATATTGAGATTAACTTTTCTTTTCTATCCAGGACGGAGAAGCATGGTTTAATAAGTTTAATAGATGAACTGACTGGGTTGTTTTGTCTGTCCTAATCACTTTATTTCTCAAAGAGGTGGAGGAGATATCCCAAAGGAGAATTCCTCCCTAGGTTAACTCAATTTTTCATCAGCTTCCTCTTTCTCGCCCATCTTGTTTAGTCATTTATCAGGCATCATGGCTGAGGAGAGCCGCTATTTCCAATTCTCTGTGTTGATATTGGGTTCCCACAAGGGAACCATGGAAATAGGAAAAACACAAAAACCAGGTGCAAAAATGCCCGGTTCATTGTACACTGTGTTCGCATATGGGTGGTCAGGTTAATTCTCTCAGTATTGATTCTAAGGGTGCCCTCTAGGACCCAGGAGCTAGAATTAGAAACACCCTTAAGTATGCTATGTTTCTAAAACCTTCTGGGCTCAAGGGTTGCACTGACATGGGTATCCCCTCCCTGCTTCCATTTAGCTCAACTAACCATCAATGGCTCCTTTACCCTTTGGCCAGTGCACAGGATTGGTGTGACAGTAGTTGGGGCTTGGAGGGGTAGAGGAAGCAATTATACTCAGTACTGCCCATATGGGGCTTGTGGAATCCATTTAGGAGCCACAAAAGATTGCATTCGAACTGCCTTTGAGCACGTAGCCACGAGAGGCCCACCCCAGGCCTCTCCTAGACAGGGGATCCAGTAACATCGTCCTATTTGATTTCTTCCATTCTGTCAAACATGCTGTTTCAGACGGTGGAATTTCAGTGCTCTTCTTACAATGATATCTATCATGCTACTATTATGGGGAAAGCCAGAGGTTAAACTCTCCTTTTTCTTTTTTTTTTTTTTGCTAGCTTGTCTAAATTGGCCCAGGAAAAGCCTCCCAAAACCTTTTGCCTTACCGAGACAAGCAATATGGTATGTACTCTCTAATCAATGTTTTAAGAACTTCAGTTGTGTGTGTGTGTGGGGGGGGGTGCAGCTAGGTGATGCAGTGGATAAAACACCAGCCCTGGATTCAAGAGGACCTGACTTCAAATCCGGCCTCAGAAACTTGACACTTACTAGCTGTGTGACCCTGGGCAAGTTGCTTAACCTTCATTCCCCCCCCCCATAAAAAAAGAACTTCAGTTCCAACAGGTGGGGGGTAGGAGGTTAGAAGAGACTCCAGGACATTGGCCCCCATGGGCAGAGACACTGGGAGATCACAGACAGACTTCTGGAAGTGTTGGAAGTTGGGGAGGAACTAATCTAGGGTGTCACAATTAAGGGAATAATGATAATGATGATAATTTTTGGTTTTGTTCAGTTGTTTCAGTTGTATCTGACTTTCTGTGACCCCATTTGGGCTTTTCTTGGCAAAGATACAGGAGTGGTTTGCCATTTCCTTCTCCAGCTCATTTTCCAGACGAGGAAAATGAGGCAAACGAGGTTAAGTGACGTGTCCAGGATCACACAGCTAGGAAGTATCAGAAGTCGGATTTGAACTCAGGTTTTCTTGACCTGAGGCCCAGAGCTGTATTCACAACACCACCTAGCTGCTCCTTGATGAGGATGATAAGTAAAGAATATCTAGCATTAGTGTGTCACTTTTAAGGTTGGCAAAATCCTTCAAATGTATTTTTTTTAGTTGTTCCTGACAACAACCCTGTAATGTAAGTGCTATTATTGTCACCGTGTTATAGATGAGGAAACTGGGGCTAAGAAAAGTTATTTCTATGTGGCTGAAGGGGGTGCAACTACCATCAACACCTTCTGAATTCTGGTACCCGAAGGAAAAGAAAAGAAAAAAAATGGTATCACCCTCAGTCTAATTTTAACACTGGTCAAAGCCCTCAAATACCAGGTGTCCTGGGAAATTTCCCAGAAAGTCAAAGTAAGAGATACAGTCTCCACACTCAAGAAACCATGAAATCACAGAATTTCAGATTTGGAAAGGACCTCAGTGTCCAATGAGCCTAATCGACATGTGAAAAAGACACTCTACTTTAACACAGCTGAGCAGTCAGCCTCTCCTTGTGGAACTAAATCCAAGAACCCAGCACCTCTAATTTACACAGTAATTGGAATCATATTATTAAAAAAGATAAAGAGATAAAAAGGTAAAGACATATCACTAGTTACGGCTGCACACTAAGGAATAATATATTAGAGTGCTCTATATGTGTATTCATGTTGTGTGTGCATGTGTGTGTTTTTCACAGAATCTGAGAGTTAGAGGGCTGCTAGTCTGACATACCTGAAGAGAAAACCCCTCTCCAACATCTCTGACAAACACCTACCCACCCTCTGCTCATGGCCCAATCAACATTGCATTTGGAGTCAGAATACTTGGATTTCCATATCGATCTGGGCCCAGTCACTTCATCAATGTCCCCATATGTGAAAAAAGGGAGCAGGGTGAATGAAATGATCACCAAATTCCCTTCTAGCTAGCTCTTAATACTATGAAGACCTTCAGTGACAAGAAAACCAGTCCCTCCCAAGGCATTCTATTTTGGGACAACAACCAGAAGTAGCTCTAATTGTTAGGACATTTTCATTGCTGTCAAGCCAACATTCGCCTCTCTGTGATTTATACCCACTACACCTAGTTTTGCCCTCTGGGGCTAAGAAAATCAAGTGTCATTCTTCTATATTGGCAGACTTTTAAAAAATGGAAAATGAATATCATATCCTCAATGCCCCTTCCCCTAACACACACAAAAAGTGGGGAAATTGTTTTAAGATGACAAATCCCTTCAACCTATCCTTATATGGAATAATCTCTAATCCTTTGATCACCCTGGTCCCCCTCCTTTGGGCACATCCAGGTTTCTCACTGTCCTTCCTAGATGAGGTACTCAAAACTAAGCACTCTGAACAGAGTCTGATGAAAACTCAGCATAGGTGGATGGCTGCCGCCCTGTGTCTGGCCTTGATGCTTCCACTATAGTAGTTTAAAGTCATTTTACTTTTTTGGTTGCCATTTCACACTACTGAAAGGATCTAAAAAGATCTCAGCAAATTACAAAGTTGAAATTTTTGTTTTGTTTTTTGCTGGGCAATGAGGGTTAAGTGACTTGCCCAGGGTCACGTAGCTAGTAAGTGTCAAGTGTCTAAGGCTGGATTTGAACTCAGGTCCTCCTGAATCCAGGGCAGGTTTATCCACTGTGCCACAAGCTGCCCTCTTAAAATTTAATAAGATCAAATTTATCAGGGAAAAATGCAAAGTCTTACAGTTGGTTAAAAAATATATTTCACAAGAAAAAGTTGGGGAAGCATAGCTAGAAAAAAAAAAAAACTTGGGTTTATGGCAGATCACAAGCTCAGTATGAGCAGTGTGATGATATGGCAGCCAAGAAAGCTGATTTAATCTTGGGCTGCAAGAATGGGGAGGTGATAGTCCCACTGCACTCTACTCTGGTCAGACTCTATCTTGGAGTTCTATGCCCAGTTTGGGGTACCACGTTTTGTGGAAGGATGTTGACAAAAAAGGAACTTTATCAGCATGTATGTGCTGGAGCCAGACTAGCTTACAAGAGCCAATTGTTAAATTTTCAGTGTGAAAATTTACACCTCGAAAATCAGCAAATGCTACAAATTTGGGCTTGATTTATTGGGTTGATGATTGTCTAGACTTAAGAAAGTAAGGGCAAAAATGTTAATGATGCAGATTAAACTTTCAAGTATGCATGACTGTTCCTGAGTGAAATAAGTGGAACCAAGAGAACATTGTACAAAGTATCAACAACATTGTGGGATAAACAACTCTGATAGACTTAGATCATTGTATTGCTGAGAAGAGCTAAGACAATGCCAAAATGCTCTCCACATCCAGAAAAAAGCACTGCGGAATCTGAATGCAGATTGAAGAATGCTATTTTCACTTTTGTTGTTGCTTTTTTGTTATTGTTCTTGTTTATTCTTTCTT